>NC_140591.1:1403371159-1404066752 GCF_964204655.1 Triturus cristatus
CACTGTATGCCACTATACTGTATGCCAGTAGACTGTAACTTAATCCTCTGTACGCTATTCCATGCCACTCCACTCTGCAACACATCACCGTACACTATTCCACTGTACGCCCCTCCACTCTACACCACTGTGGGCAAAGCTACTCTGTACACTACTCCACTCCATGCAACTCCACTCTTCAGGTGCTTCACTGTACACTGTTCCACTCTACCCTGTCCACTCTAGGTCACTCTACTGTACGCTACTCCATTCTACAACACTTCACTCAAAAACACTCCACTGGGATCTGCTCATAACACTATACACCACTGAATAATAGTCTATGCACCTCCACTATACTCTGATGTCTAGCACTGCACTGTACAACAATGTATTCCTGTCAATACCAGTGAACAGCACTGTACTTTACTCTTTAGAACTTTACAACACTGTACCCCACTCTACAACACTCTACGCAGTCCCTCTACACTACTATGCTCTATGAGACACTACTCCACTGTAGCCTGCTGTACTCCGCTATTGCACTCTAAACCACTCCCCTGCATGCTACTCTATGCTGACAGTCTATCTCATTCCACTGTACGATACTATACAATACTCTGCTCTAATCCACACCAATATATTGTACAACACTTTCATTCACTCTGTGACACTCTACTACACTCTACAGCACTTTCTGCACTCTACAACATGCCACTGTACTCCATTCCACTGTAGCACACACCTCTCCACTGTACAATGATTTACTCCACTGTATCCTATGCCATTCCACTCTACTGGACTTCATGCCACTCTACTGTACAACATGCTACTTCACTCTATGCTAAACACCTCCACTGGACTCCACTTCACTGTACTGCACTACACAACAATGTACTCCACTTGAAGGCACTGTATAACACTCCACTCTACACTGTAGCACACTCTACAACACTCTACTACACTGTGTGCCACTATGCAACACTGTCTCAACTCCGTGCCCCTACACTACACTGTACAATACTCTACTCCACTCTATGCCCTCACACCCCAGTGTACAACACTCTACAACACTTTCCATCACTCTATGACACACCACTCCACCGAACTGTACAAGACACCACTCCAATTTATAACAGTTTACCCAACTCTGCACTATGCCTGTCCATTCTAGTGCACTCCACGGCACTGTACTAGACAATGAGCCACTGCACTATATAATTTACTCCACTATATGCTACACCACTCCACTCTACTGCACTTCACTCTATGACACTCCACTGTACTCCAGTACACACAACACCACTCCAGTATACACTACTCCACTCTGCCCTATTCCACTCTATGCCACTTCACTCTACGTTACTCCACACTATGCGATTCCACTACATGCCACTCCACTCTATGCCACTCCACTCCACTCTATGCTACTAAATTATACGCCACTCCACTGTAGGAAACAGTATGACATGCTAATCTAGGACACAACACTCCACTCTATGCCACTGCATTCTACACCACTGCACTCTACATCACTCCACCCTACACCACTGCACTGTATGCCATTGCACTACATGCCACTGCACTGCATGCCACTGCACTGTATGCCACTGTACTCACACCACTGCATTGTTCGCTACTTCACTCTACTCCACTGCACCCTGTGCCACTGCACATTATTCCAATGCACCCTACACCTTTGTACTCTACCCTGCACCAATGCACTCTATGTTCCTGCACTCTATGCAATAGTACTCTATGGAAGTGCATTCAACAGTACACCACTGCGGTGTGCGCCACTTCACTCTGTATTACTGCAGTGTGAACTCCTGATGCCTGTCGCTGTGCTTGTAATCTATTAGCTAGTAGCCATCACATAGTCCCCACATGCATAGAAAGAATGCCATAGCCGGAGTGACGCATAGTCTGCTTTGTCTAGGCCTAAACCTGCCAATTGGGCACGTACCGTTTCTAAATGCCGCCATATGCTTGGGGCACCAGTACACTGGTGTATTCACTCTAGTTCCCGCTCTTGTTGGGACAAGTGCTCTCTCTTGTCACGACGGAGTTTATTGTATGCCACAGAAATAGCAATGTTACCCCCATATGACGATGTTCAAGGTTTGCCAGAGGGTTGCGATAGAGGTCTCGGGAGTGTCATTAGTTGCTAAGAAATCTATAAGGACTCTGTTAAGTTTATCTACTACTTCTGGCCTATGTTACAGGGTTGAACGCATCTACCAGGACCGAGAGGGCTGTTCCAGTGGAGGGAAGGCTAACGAATGGGACACTGGGGCATGGTCTGACAGGGAAAGCGGTTCGATTTCAGATGTAGTTGTTGGGGATTGTACCTCACTTGTCCCCAGGAAGTGATCATGGCGTGCATATGTTTTATGAGCATGTGAGTAAAACATGTAACCCTGAGTTTATGGGTGCTTAGCCCCCCAGAGGTCCCGTAGGCCCATCTCCTGTAAACACTGTGCCCTCTCCAGGTATAAAAACCCCAGTGTGACTGTGGCTTTGTGCGGAGTGATCTAGGTCACTGTTAAACACTAAATTGAGGTCCCCTCCCAGGAGTAAAAGCCTGTCCTGTGTGGACATAACCTTTGTCACTGCCCATCTTGGAAAATGTTACTGTCCATCGTTTGGGGCATATATGGTATCCAAAGTATAGGTATGATCGCCTTCACTCACTGTGGGTGCCAGAAGTCTACCCCTAATTTCGGTGAGTTTGGTTCCCCCCTTGCCAGCAAATATGGGAGCCCAAGGTGAATCAGAGTAGGTCATGAAAAGCAGGCACCAGGTAGATGCACGCAAGTCAACATCTACAGAGAAGAAAAAGTTTCGTTTCTGATGTGGATTTTCATTTCCCCATGAAGGTAAATGTCCGGCTATGGGACAAACATGCAAAGGTTGCGGGCAATAAAACCACTTTGTAACGGTATGCAAAGCAAAAGAGAAACCAAATGTGTCACAGCGAGAAGAGAAAATGGGTGCCAAAGGTTCCAGAAAGCAACATGAGTTACAAGTAGAAACCAGACGAAGTCGGTCATCCTACAAAAGCTCTTCAAGGTCATAATGAAGCACCAGGGAAGAAGATGAATGTGCAATGATAACATCAACGACAATGTTGCGTGCTGGCCTGACCTTTTTTGCCTTTTTATCAATGGCTTAGTGGAGGCCTTGATTGCGGGTAGGGACATAGACGCACCCAGGCTGGCGAACCGCATGGTACCAGCCTTGATGTTCGCCGATGATACCCTCCTGCTATCAAAGTCTCCTATGGGAATACAGAGGGCCTTAGACACCTTTTATTCTTTCTGTAAAAGTAGAGGGCTAGAGATCAATCTTCAGAAAACCAAATATATGGGGGCAGATTTACAAGAAAGTGACGGATCTATAAAGATGCGTAACTTTCCATGCGCCACCATTAGTAACCCTTGCGCCACTATGGATGCGCCGTATTTACAATACGGCACACCATAGCGCAAGGATTAACAGATGCATCAGAATTTCTGACTCATCTGTTGACACAAAAGTCACACATTGCTGGAGTGGTTTCGCAAGCACGACGCAGCTCCAGCAATGCAGGGGGAGGTCTATCATCATTGTGCTGCGTCACTCCTTACGCCTGCTTCAAGCAGGCATACGAATTTGACGCAGTGGCGTCCTAGAAGTGGCGCAGTGAAGTCTTGTAGATTTCACTGCGTCACTTCTATGAGGCATTTTTGCGTTGGAACGCCCACCCTGCATACATTATACCTGACGCAGGTATCATGTGACGGAGGGCTTTACGTGACGCATCTCCCTAGATGCGTAATGTTGTAAATGGGCCGCATTTTTACGCTTCTGCTGCGTCACGAAAAGTGACGCAACAGCGACGCAAAAATGACGCAAGGGGCTTGTAAATGTGCCCCATGGTATTTAACGCAGGTAACAGCACACAACCAAACCCTCAGCTAGATGGAAAACCACTAGAGAGAGTGACCATTTTTGAATACCTGGGAATCACACTCATTGAAAAAATGGACTGGGGTGTTCAAATAAAGAAGGCAAGCCTAAAACTAGCCCAGACAACAGGGGGTTAGCAAAGATGCATAGGAAGTTTTCCCACAAAACGGTTGGACCGGTGGTAGAAATTTATAAAGCACAAGCCTTGTATGGGGCAGAAATCTGGGGCCACCTGACCCTCTATTCAAAATCGAGAATTCCTTTCTCTGGCAATTTCTGGGTCTTCCCATAAGCACCCCGCTTCAAATGGATCTTTGGGTTCGACCAATTACAAAGGACATTGCCCTCAGACCCCTTTTATTCTGGCGACGTCTATGGAGTACTCCAGATTTAGCTGCTCACAGGGAAGAGCTGAAGGAAGTGCTAAGCTTACAGGGAGTGAGCAAAATCTCATGCCTGGCCTACATTAAAAACTCTTTAGCAGCAATAGGATTGGGCGACCTGTGGCATAGTGCTGAAAAAAGCTGTTTGATAACATCTAGGAAGGCCTTGACAAAGGATGTATGTCGTTACAACGCACACTTTTACAACGCATGCACTTACAACGCATTTTTTACAACGCAACATCCACTACAACGCATTCCATTACATAGCATGACACTACAACGCATTTTTAAAAGCTACCTTTACAACGCATTCCATTACATCGCATACTACCTTTACAACGCGTACCATTACAACGCATAATATTAAATTGCATTTAAGGTAAGTATTAGATAGTATAGGGGTAAAAATTACTTTTCTAACTCCAGGGGGTGCAACAGTAGGGTAAGTGTTGGATAGTATAGGGGTAAAAATTACTATTCTAACTCCAGGGGGTGCAACAGTAGGGTAAGTGTTAGATAGTATAGGGGTAAAAATTACTATTCTAACTCCAGGGGGTGCAACAGTAGGGTAAGTGTTGGATAGTATAGGGGTAAAAATTACTATTCTAACTCCAGGGGGTGCAACAGTAGGGAAAGTGTTGGATAGTATAGGGGTAAAAATTACTATTCTAACTCCAGGGGGTGCAACAGTAGGGTAAGTGTTGGATAGTATAGGGGTAAAAATTACTATTCTAACTCCAGGGGGTGCAACAGTAGGGTAAGTGTTGGATAGTATAGGGGTAAAAATTACTATTCTAACTCCAGGGGGTGCAACAGTAGGGTAAGTGTTGGATAGAATAGGGGTAAAAATTACTATTCTAACTCCAGGGGGTGCAACAGTAGGGTAAGTGTTGGATAGTATAGGGGTAAAAATTACTATTCTAACTCCAGGGGGTGCAACAGTAGGGTAAGTGTTGGATAGTATAGGGGTAAAAATTACTATTCTAACTCCAGGGGGTGCAACAGTAGGGTAAGTGTTGGATAGTATAAGGGTAAAAATTACTATTCTAACTCCAGGGGGTGCAACAGTAGGGTAAGTGTTGGATAGTGTAGTGTAATATTATGCGTTGTAATGGTATGCGTTGTAAAGGTAGTTTTTAAAAATGCGTTGTAGTGTCATGCTATGTAATGGAATGCGTTGTAGTGGATGTTGCGTTGTAAAAAATGCGTTGTAAGTGTAGTGCGTTGTAAAAGTTGCGTTGTAAATGTTGTTCCCCCTTGACAAAGGGCTTCAGGGAGTACAAACTCACTCAAATACAAGGAAGTTCTGCAACTGGTGCACTGACCACAGTATTCTTAGAGATAAAACATCAATGTAGGTTAGAGCCTGCCCTCGATGATATTCAGCCAGCCCTTGCTAAAAAGCTTTACTTACACTTCAGATAGGGGGTACTTCCACTACGTGCTTTCCCAAACAACTGGGGGGGGGGTACACCTACTCAGGAATGCCCGGCATGCAATAATACACCGGAAACGGATCAGCATGTATTATTTTTTTGTCCGACATACAAACCACAGCGCACAGGCCTTTAGGATACTAAAATATGACACTAGAATGCCTATTGCGAATTCAGTTTCTCATTATTTATTTTCCATGTGGTGTGCACGTCGAGCTATTTTAAAGTTATGTCCTGCCCATCTGATCATTCTATTCCACCACTGTGATTGTTCTCTTTTAATTTCATTCTTTAATATTTTAATGGTGTAAGCTTGTATTTCGTATTCATCCATTCTATTTTAAATCTTTATTTTTAGATGATTTTTATAAATAATACTCTAATGCACACGCACTTTATTAAGCTATTCGTATCTCGAATAATGAAAGATATATTTGGATATTTGAACAAATGAATTGTACTGTATTTCTTATCTGTGCTTTTATGGCCTCAACTGCCGAAATAAAGAATTTTTGACTGACAGATAACATCAACCAAGGAACGACTGGCACGTGTAGGTTTGGCTGCTTGCAAGTAAGAACAAAAGTCAAAGGTAAATCACCAAACGAAACAACTGAATTCATTTGGACACTGCCCCAAGATTACAATAAAAGTCAATGATTGCCCCACAATCTTTATGGTAAACAGTGGTGTGTTGATTAACATCATGCCAGTTGAGAAGTTTGATAGATTGTCTCCTTGCCACACGTCAACCCATCAAACACGAAGGTATACATGTGGGCTGCTTCTAAACCATTGGAGAGTCAAGGGTCATTCACTGCGACAATGTGACATAAATCAGTACCAGTGCAAGCGCAAATCCATGCTCTTCAAAGAACATGATCCAGTTATTAAACACACCTTCACACCTCCCAGCAATTTATGTAATTCCTTTGTTAAATCCACCCAGAACCGCATGGGTCCTAGCGCACAGTCTCACGACACTACAGTATCATGATTTAATAAGTGAAAATAGCAATGCAAGGGCTAACTGGGCCCTGATGCAACAATGCCCCCAGTCCCACGTTTGGAAGTAAAAAAGAACTAATACTGGGGTAAAATGGGTCACTTTGCCCCCTGGGCCGCTGTGCCACAGCACCTGCTGCAGTAGTGATATCTATGCCCCTAATAAGTGATAAAAAAAAAAAGACACACAATTGATGGACGGAATGCAGAACAAATCAAAACATTCACCCCCAGTCAAGAGATCTGGGTTACATCCATCATTCTTGTGCTCACCATGCCACCCCAGTGTAGACGTGGCCATATGCAAATCAGTCTTGACCCTGTGCCTCATGGGAACAGTCCAGCCTGAACTGCCAGGCCAGGTCCTCCCTGGACCAGAAACAAGCATCCTAGGACCGGTTTCGGGGTTTCACCCCTCATCAGCCAGGATAGGTTGAATCCAGTGGCACAGTGAGCCTGGGACCCACGACTGGGGGTGAGTGTCTGAAAAGTTTCAGCGCTCCGTCCATCATCTCCTTGTGTTTGCCTTACAAGTGACTACCATGTACTTTATGATGTAGATGCTTTGAACCTCTGATCATTCCAGAACAAAAGCATAACAATGCTAATATTTTACCAAACCGAGCCGCCTTGTTCTAAAACCTGAAATGCAGTATCTTGAGCTGTGTACAATTTTCATGTAATCCACACAAAAGACGCACTCAGTACATTTCTTACGAGTTGCCTCAATACATGTAATACTTGTCGAACTGTGCATTTTCCACACCCATCCCCACCCATGCAGACAGCGCAGATCTAAAATAAAGCTATTTTTGAAATTACCATTCCACGTTTTTCTGAGATGTATTGCTCCTCTGAAAAACATAATCTAAAACTCCTAGCAGTATCCATAGCAACAAGCTTGCTAACTCTTGGCATACTATTACTAAGCTATAACCTAACAGCTGTAGGGTCTTGTTTTTTTGTCTTCAGCATTTGTGCAGTTTGTTACTGTGCTTTAGTTAGTCTGAACGCGAACGTAGATGTTCTCCTCTTTGTCTATAAAGTGTGATGTCTGCAGCTACATAAAGTATACTGTTCAATCACCCTAAAAGAGAACCATACACTGTATACAAAAAACAGTTGTTTTTACTCAGTCCTGCATCGCTAACAATATGCATTACAGTACCTCCTTTGTTTAATGATGGATGTTGAGTTTTGGGAGATTTTCTGACAACAGTTGCTGGAGGTCCCGTTTATGTATAATAATGTTGCTTGCCGTTTGTTTTCCTGGTTCTATTCACGGGCCCTCTCTCTGGAATAGAAGCAGCAGCAAGCGGCTGCCATACTTGACCCATGGCAGCTGCATACATTAGATATTCATTGCTAATAAAAAGGCCACATATTTTCCTTCTTCAGTGAGCACCACCACAGACACACAGTAAATTTACATGGTCTTCAATTATTTCATTTCTTTTTATTTTTATATAGTGGAAACGTGACCCAAGGTCATTAAAGAGTTTATTTTAAACCGAATTATATTACACAATTTTTTGTGGGGGCGCACAAGGAGATTAAGCTATTAGCTCCGAATGGCATAATCTTGGGCTGAGCCGAAACTCAAACATGGGGGCATATTATCAAGAAACGGCGCTAAACTTATCGCCGCTTTAGCGGCAGAAAACTGCCGCTAAAGTGGCGATAATGGGCTTGATAATATGCCTTTGAGAATTCCAATAGAAGTCCATGTTCTGGTGTCAACATGGGCTTCTATGGGAATTCTCTGCGGCATATTATCAAGCACATTATCGCCGCTTTAGCCCCCCCTGACTGCAGTTTGCAGTTCAGAAGACACAAGTCTTGTTTTCATTCCTGCTTGTAAGAAGCTAGGTTACTGGTTGAGGGGGTGACACTGTACTGAAACAAAACCCTCAATCCTTGTCAGGGTGAAGTCACATTTTTTTTTTCTACAGAGTTTTATATAGCGCAAACGTGACCCAAATAGGGTATCAGAGCGCTTTACATAGCACCAGCTGCATTACATGAGGACACATTAATTTTTGTTAGGCAAAGGGGAGATTAAGTAATTTGCCCAGAATCACTGGATGTTCAGCGTCATTGCCGAGACTTGAACCCAGTTCCCCAGGTTCAAGGTCGACCGCCCTAGCTGTTAGGCCAACTCCTCTCCCCAACATGCAAACCCTGTGCTCAACCCTCTGGTAACTTGGCATAAAAGCTTAACTTAGAGGCAATGTATAATGTATTTATGCAGCACTTAAAACAGTAATAAAGTGAAACACAACACAAGAAAAATCCTACACCAATTTAATAAATACGGCAAAACAACAATAATTTAAGTCCAAAACAACAAACATCAAACCAGTAGAACAGGAGATATGCAATTTTAAACGTTTCAGTGAAAATAGTGCCAAAAAGCACTAAGCGCCTACTGTGGCTATCTGGTTGCACCGGACCAGGATAAACTCAGAAGTTGAGGCCCACTGTGATGGAGTGTGTGCCAGCTACAGGGACCCAATTAGGCCTATTGAACCAGAATACTTTAAATCCTGGTTGTGGAGCATTGCGAGGTTCTGTACCGAGGATGTGTCCGCAACCAAGTTGATGAGTCAGTTGCAAGGAGGGGCGAGGCTGTGATGCGATGTTCTGAGTCAATGTCGGGGATCCCGTCGAAGAGAGCTTGCAATGGGAAGTCCAGATTTGAGTATTTATTGCACAGTTGAGGGTATGAGTTGGTTACAAAGAACATTGAGGCTGCGATTCGTAAACTTGCATTGTTTTCGACGAGCGATTTGCAGTATGGAGGCCTGCATCGGGAAAGCTTCATTCAGGTGGTGGTTCCTATGCAGGCTCTGAGGTCGATGCGGAGTCCTTGCCTCGGGAGAACTCTCACAACAGAGACAATACATCAGTTCTGATCAGGATTGGGCTGCACAGCAGGGGAGATGCGTTGGTTCTGCTTGCTCCAGAGATGGGCTGGCAGAGCACATTCAGGCCCAGTACCAAGGTTCCAGGACTGGGGTGTCACAACTTGACAGGGTAGGACTCACAAATGGCAGAGTTCGGGTGCTGGTTTCAAGGTTGTTGGAGCCTTCTGTCGCTGAGGTTCTAGCCAGGAGGCTAGCCAATTAGCTTTGGAGTCTCTCTGGGGTCCTGGGTTCAACAGATGCTGATCCAGTCCTTCTCACCCAGCAAGAGGGCTGCAGGTCAGCACAGCAGGGCAGCAGTCCTTCAAAGCAGTAGTCCAGCAGAATGGCAGTCCTTTCAGCAGCACAGTATTCCTCTCTCCTGGCAGAGAGTTGGTGTCTCAGGTACAATATTTATACCTGGGCCTTCCTTTAAAGCGAGAGAAGCTTATAGAGGTTTCCCTTTGAAGTCCACAGCCATCCTGCCTTCCCTGCCCTGGCTACAAGCTAACAACAGGGAGCACGCAACCCTTTGTGTGGAGGCGGGATGTAGCCTATTCAAGTGTAAGTAGGGCTGTGCCCAGCTCCTCCTTCTCATCGGCCAGTGATGGCTCATCCAGGCATACCTAAGCTCTCTACTGAGTGTGGCTGTCTAGGAGGAATACACAAAGCCCAGCTGTAAGCTACACCCAGTCATGTGACCCAGGGACAAGCTGCTGGCACTAAATGGCTAAGGGAAGAAAATGCCAGCTTTCTAAAAGTGGCATTTTCAAAGTTGTAATTTAAAATTCGACTTTTCATTAAGAGAGGATTTTTCATTACAGTTCCAAAGACACCAAACATAAACTGGTTACCTGTTACCCTTTGGAAATTACATCATATTAAATGTAATAATGTAACTACAGTGTTACTTTATGGGAGAGGTAGGCCTTGCAGTAGTGTTAATTAAAGACTTTTTCACTACCAGGACATATATAACTTAAAATTATATGTCCAACTTTTTAAATACACTGCCACCTGCCCTCTGAGCTGTCTGCAGCTAACCCTATGAGTGACTAATAGGTATTAAAAAGGAAGGTTTGGGCCTGGTAAAAGGTTTATTTTGCCTGAGACCTGCTTAAAAGGCTACTTAAATGGTGGCACTGTAAGTGCTGCAGACCCTATGGTAGCATTTAATTTTCAGGCCCTGGGTACATGCAGTACCACTTTACTAGGGTATTATAAGTAAATTAAATATGCCAATTTGGGCTAAGCCAGAGTTAATATGTTTTAAGAAGTGAGCAAATACACTTTAGCATTGGTTAGCAGTGAGAAAATGCAGAGTCTTTAGGCCAGCAAAAGTGGGATCAGCAGAAATAGAGGAGGAACGTAAAAGGTTCAGAGGAAGACCACCCTAAGGCCGACAGGTCTAACATGTGTCCCCCGTACCTGAAAGTTAGGAAATCTACCCAATATCTTGGAAGTTCTCATCACCAAGTCAGAAGAATCAGGACAGGCTATCAGCATTGTGTGGTCTTACCCAAGATGGTGTTCAACTGTAAAGTCCTTTCCCTGTAGGGAGATGGACCATCTCAACAGTTTGGGATTTTCACCCCTATTTTTGCATTAGCCATCTGAGGGGCCTATTGCCTGTCTGAACCCTGAAGTGAGTTCCAAATAGTCATGGTCTCAGCTTCTTCATTATCCAGACCATAGCAAAGGCCTCATTTTCAATTGCACTAGTCCTTCTGTTCAAGGGGAAGTAACCTCCTGCTAATGAAGGCTACGGGCTGGTCTAGGCCCTCCTCATTTAACTGCGCTAAGATAGTCCACATGCCATGCTCTGAAGGGTCTGTCTGCACAATAAACTCTCAAGAAAAGTCAGGAGCCTTGAGTACGCGAAACAGCCTTTACAACAAGGTATTTACCCCGTTGTGCATTTACCACACATTTTTTTTGCACGCATATTTTTACACAGAACGCATGCCAATACCACGCATATAAGGTAAGTTGGGGGGCCTCCACCCACAAATACATTATTTTTAAATATAAAAACAATGCATGGTATTGGCATGCGTTTTAAATGCATATTCACAGTAAAAACAGGCGCGCTAAATAATGTGTGTCAAAGGCATGCAAAGTAATTGCATGCGTTGTACCGTAGTACAACCCTTGAGTACCAGTACTGTACACATAGCTTCCTTAAGGGTGTCAAAGGCTTTCTGGCAGGCCTCTGTCCAGATCTCCTTTCTGGGCTGCTTCTTTGATGTTAGCTCAATTAAGGGGGCACACAATGGTGCCATATCCCTTAACAAACATCCTACAGTATCCTGATAGCTCCAGGAAGGTCCTCACCTCAGTTTGTGTTTTTGGGAGTTTCTAGGCCAGGTTAGTTTCACTCTTGGTCTGGAGGGGCTGCACCTTGCTCCTGCCCACCATGTAGCCCAGCTATACTGCAGAACCCCGCCCAATCTCGCACTTACTGCCCTTGACCATCAGGCCTGCCTGCTGCAGGCCTGAAGCACCTCCTGCAGGTGGTCAGGAATTCCTCCATGCCTGAGCTGAAGACAGCTGTGTCATCCAGGTAGCAGGCACAGAATACCTCCTTCCCAGCTAGGACCCTGTGACCAACCTCTGAAAGGTGGCATGGGCATTCTTTAAGCCAAATGGCTTCACTCTGAACTGGAAGTGGCTTTTTTGGGTTGAGAATGCAGACCTCTCTTTTGCCCCCTCAGTCAGAGCAATTTGCCAGTACCCCATTGTGAGATCAAAGGTACTAAGGAACTTTGCAGTGCCCAGCCTGTCTATCAGCACAAGGGATGGGATGTGCATCTGTCTTAGTGATTGAGATGAGACCTCAGTAGTCCACACAGCACCGGAGATCTGGAGGGAAGCCTGGCATGGCAGCCTTGGGTACCAGTACCATGGGGCTGGATCAGGTACTGGTGGATGGCTAAATCACCCCTAAAACTAGCATCTTGGAATACTCATTCTCTTTTTATACCAGTTTGATCTTGCATTTTCAAGGATGAAAAGAACATAACACATAGTACAATTACACATAAACCAGTGTGCAGAAGAGAAAATGGGGGACACAGTTCATGCACTTATATTTACAGTAAATGATACAGTTGAAATATAACCTTTCCCGATGAGTACATATAAAAAAAAACATATCCTCTCAAATTATCCTAATAAGACATAGTCATCCAGTTGGGAATTTGGTTCCTGATAAGCCCCCTTTGGGGTATGGGGAAGATGTGATGTGAATTTTGGATGCCCGTAGTGTTCTGGACATTGTCATGCGTAGTCCTCCTGCCTCTTGAAGATGCCTTATGTAAGTACTGAAGGGGTGCCATATGACATTGAATATATTTGGCTACTCAATCACAAATATTGGCAGTTAGTTTCTCCATAGTATAAAAGGACCAAACCTTCCCCCATCACATGTTCAAGGAGTGGGGTAGTGACTGTTTCCACATTTGAGCCACGCACAGCCGTGCTGTTAATAAAAACTGGGAAAACAGGAGTTCCTGTGGGGTCATTGTGGGGAAGAGTCTATCTTCCCCAGGGTCCCCTAAGAGGATCACGAGTGATTCTAGCACTGGTAAGACAATTATAATGGCCTGTATTGTATCCTGGATCTTAACCTAGAATGTGTAGAAATGTGTCTCGTTTACCACATCCCTTCCAATACAAGTCAGGACCCCAGAACATCTTTGCAAGTCTAATGGGTTTGAGGTAGCAGCGGGTTAGTATTTTGTAAGTGTTCTCTTTGTAGTGAACACATATCAAGAATTTAGCCGCTCTCTGCCATATGGCTCCCTATGTGTCGTCAGAAATCTCAATATCTAAATCCCTCTCCCATTGCAGTACATACGTGTTAGAAATGGGGGTCTCTAGTTGGCAAGGGTTTGCACCTTTGTCCAAGTAGGTACCCTTCTTCCTAGTCAGGGTAAGGGGGATACACTTCTAAAATAATCCCTGCTCATCCCCTTGGTAGCTTGGCACGAGGAGACAGGCTTATCTCAGAGGCATTTATGAACACATACATTAATACAGTGAAGACACTACAATTGGACACCACACCAGTTTAGAAAAATAAGTAATCTTTATCTAAACCAAAACAAGACCAAAATAACAAAAATCCACAATACAGTAATCAAAATATGACTTTCAAAGGGAAAATATTGCTCTGTTCAAAGCAAATTGCAGATGCAACACTTTTCACACAAAGTACCCTGGATGCGTTGCGCACACAAACCAACCTGTCGCAGGGAAGTTGATGCGGCGGTTCCTTACGCCCAGGGAAGGTGATGCATTGGTTCCTTACTTCAGGGGAGGTGATGCGTTGGTACCTTACTGCCACGCAGGGGCGGTGAGGTGTCGGTTCCTTACTGAATGGGAGGTGATGCGTTGGTTTCTTACTGTGCGGGGAGGTGATGCGTTGGTTTCTTACTGCGACCCCGGTGTTCTTGCCGGCGTGGCACCCAGATGCGATGCATGAGGATCAGGGATGCGCATGGGTTCTCGATGTGGCCACGGTGACGACACTGTGTTGTTCTCTCCAGCTGCGGTTACACGGTGCATTGGTTCTTGCAGCTGCACAGCAGGGCCTGCATCATAATCAGTGCGGTGATCTAGGACTTCAAAGATCGATGCACTCGATGCAGCGTGTGACAATTTTACTGAGCCGCGGGTCTGCACAGCATCGATTTCTTCGCCGATGCGTCATGAACAGTTGCGGATGCATCGCGCTTCTCGAAGTTGTGTTACTTTTCCAGCTTCCAGCAGCACACAGCCTCCAGAAGTCCAAAACAGCAGCAGGCACCTCTTAGTAGGTCAGAACTCCCAGCAAGGAAGTTCAGGGGAGCTGGTGGTGAAGCCTTTGTGTCCTTCAGACTTCAGAACAGGAGGCAAGTTCTATTTCAAGCCCTTGGAGATCTTCCTCAAGCAGGGGACACAGCACACAGCAAAGTCCTTGTCCTTTCCTTGTCAGAAACAGCCAGTTCAGGCCAACTCCAGACAGCAAAGGTGCAGTACTACTGCTGCTCAGTTTCTCCAGGTTTTCTCCTTGGCAAAGGTTCCTCTTAATTAGTGATCTAAAAGTCTGGGGTCTGGGTCCCTCTTTTTATAACACAAAATCCTTTGTTCTCTGTGGCACAGAAGCTCTTTGCCCAGCCAAAACCAGTTCTGTCCTCTATGGTGCAGCTTCCTGGCAGGAGATCGAGACTGCATTGTCCAAGGCAGACCAGTCCCAATCTGGTGTGAAAGAACTCTCCTCCCCCTACTCTGAATACAGCCCAGGACTATTCAGCCCAGCCCTAACTCACCCTGGAAAAGCAGGACACACCTAACCCCCCCAAGTGGCTGTCTGAACAGAATGCACATCCCCAGCCCCTGTCACTCGAAAGCCAGACAGTCAATACACTACCTAGCAGAGGCACACTGGATGGTTAGGCAAGAAAATACCTACTTTCTAAAAGTGGTATTTTCAAACCCAGAATGTAAAAATCAACCTCACTAAAAGATTAATCTTAACATTCTGAGTTCATGCATATCAAACGTTATTTTTCAATCTTGTCCTTGGGCAGTAATACTCATAAGATGTTATGAGCAAACTCCCCATTCTATCCTATGGGACAGATAGCCTTACAGTAGTGAAAAACAAAATTGAGAGTATTTCACTATTAGGACATGCCACACACATCAGGGCATGTTTTACTTTTCACATACACTGCACCCTGCCCACAAAGGTACCTTGGCCCTACTTTAGGGGTGACTCACATGTAAGAAAAGGTAAGGGTATGGCCTGGCAAGTGGGTGCACTTACCAGGACGACATGGCAGTACTAGACTACACCTAGGCACCGCAATGGCAGGCCTGAGACCTTGTTGCAAGGCTGAGTGTGTAGGTGGCACAATCCTACTAGTAGAATTTGATTTACAGGCCCTGGGCACAGACAGTGCATTGTACTAGGGACTGATTAGTAAATCAAATATACCAATCATGGAATTACCAATCCATAACAACAATTTACAAAGGGAGCACCTGCACTGAACAGCAGTGGCAAAGTGCCCAAAGCATCTAGACCAGCAAAACGAAATTCATCACACGGTAAAAATACAGGAGGCAAAGGCAAAAAATAAATGGGAAACCCACGCCAATGATGCCAGGTCTAAAACAAAGCATGTTTTTTTGAGGGGGGGTAAGTGTAGTATATACTGGGACAACCAAGATATACCACTACAACCGGTATTATTAAGTATTGAAAAACTAGATGGGTGCGTCGTCATGCTAGAGTGCTAATCATGCTGGAGGTCTGCCTGCCGGCCCATTGAAGTGCCTGACTCAACCTATAGGTGTACCATCTAGTCAATGCAAATTTGCTGGCCAAGTACCCCATGATCGTAAGTCACACTCACCATAAAAATATTGCAGAGCAGGAGAGTGGCCCTCTACCCAGCTAAAGAAAGCAGGAATAAACCTGCCTGGAGGAAAGTCAGGGTTATGCGCCAAGGGAATAAGCTAGAAGATATAAGTCGGAAATGCCTTTCGTTGTTGCACCTCCCTGCAATAAGTTAAAAGTGTGAACGTCAAAGGCAATAGGTGGGGAGCCCCGGGCCGGATTACATTGGGAGCCATAAAATCCCTCACTGAGGTGAAGGAGAAAAAATGTGCTCCACCTGAACCCAGGGTTTACCTTTGGGGTCACAGTTCCAGTCCAGAGAGGGGCAAAGTAGTGCAGCTAAAATGATGAGAACTGCAGGAAACCCAGGCCGACCTCTGATACAGGCCTGCTCAGGGACGCTACGCCACTCTCGGGGACTTACCTCCCCACACGAAGTGAAGCATTTTAGTGTGAATATGCCTGCGAGTAACTTGAGGGATATCTAAAGGGGGAGGGTCTGTAGGACGTACAGGAGCCAGGGCACAAAGTTAATTTTCAAGCTATTAAACCTGCCCAGCCAGGAGATTGCCTGCTTCATCAGTGGTAAAGGTCCCTGGAAAGGGAGGTGAGGAGCGGGGCGGGATAGTGCTGATGTATAAATCTCTTGTACGGGGCGGGAGTTGAATCGTCAGGTAGGTAATGGCTGGTGTTTCCTACTGGAAATTGCCCCTCTGGACACGGTCCATGAGGCTGTTCAGGGGGTCCGCCACTGCCATACCCCGTGATTTGGAGAAGTCGATCTTAAAGCCCAATGCCTGGGAGAAAGGGTCCAACTCCCTCATCAGGACCAGGATAGTGGTGTCAGGGACTGTAATGAAACAGAGGATATCATTGGCAAAAAGAGACAACTTATGTTCTCTGCCATTGACAATCGCACCATGAATTGCAGGATTAGACTGAATCTCAGCCACTAGAGGCTCCATCATGAGAGCAAAGATTGAGGGTGATAAGGGGCATCCCTGCTGGGTGCCCTGTGAAAGCCTGATTGTTGGGGAGAAGGAGGCATTGATTTTAAGTTTGGCAGTAGGCTTATTGAAAATGGCTAGAATAAAAGCTTTCATCTTGGGCCCTAATTGAATCTTGTACAGAACCTTAGAGAAGTAACCCAGGAATAAACCTGCCTGGAGGAAAGTCAAGGTTATGCATCAAGGGGATAAGCTGGAAGATATAAGTCGGAAATGCCCAGTGCTGTTGCACCTCCCTGCAGTAAGTTAAAAGTGAGAACGTCAAAGGCAATAGGTTGGGAGCCCCGGGCCCAGATTACATTGGAAGCCATAATAGCCTTGACAGAGGATTGGGAGAAAAACATTGCTCCACCTGAACCCAGGGTTTACCTTTGGCGTCATAGTTCCAGTCCAGAGAGGGGCAAGGTAGTGCAGCTAAAATGTATGTTGAGAAATCCAGGAAACCCAGGCCGACCTCTGATACAGGTATGCTCAGGTATGCTCTTGCCACTCTAGAGGACTTACCTCCCCACCCGAAGGCAAGTATTTTAGTGCAAATGTGCCTGAGAGTAACTTGAGGGAAATCCAGAGGGAGTGTCTGTAGGACATACAGGAGCCAAGGCTCAAAGTTCATTTTCAAGCTTTTATGCCTGTCCAACCAAGAGATCGCCTGCCTCCCCAAGCGGTAAAGGTCCCTGGTAAGGGAGGTGAGTAGATGGGGGATATTACTGATGTATACGTCTCTTGGATGGGGTGGGAGTTGAATCCTCAGGTAGTTAATGGCTGATGTTTGCCACTAGAAACACCCCCTCTGGACAGGGTCCATGAGGCTGTTCAGTGGGTCTGCCACTGCCATACCCCGTGATTTAGAGAAGTTGATCTTAAAGCCCGATACCTGGGAGAAGGAGTCCAACTCCCTCATCAGCACCATGATAGAGGTGTCAGGGTCTGTAATGAAACAGAGGATATCATCAGCACAAAGAGAAAGCTTATGTTCTCTTCCATTGACAATCACACCAGGAATTGCAGGATTCGATGGACTCTCAGCCACTAGAGGCTCCATCATGAGAGCAAAGATTGGAAGGGACAAGGGGCATTCCTGCCAGGTGCCCTTTGTATGCCTGATAGTTGGCGAGAAGGAGACATTGATTTTAAGTTTGGCAGTAGGCTGCTGGAAAATAACAAGAATAAAAGCTTTGACCTTGGGTCCTAAGTGGATCTTGTACAGAACCTTAGAGAGATAACCCCAATTGACCCTGGCAAACGCCTTCTCGGCGTCGAGGGAGAGAAGGGCCATTGGTTGTTTCCGCCATTCAGCCACCTTCATGAGCCAATCTTGTATTGTTGTTTGCCTGTCGGTTGCGGCTGAAGCTAGATTGGGTCAAGCAATAAGCAAGGCCAGACTTGATGTAGGCGGGTCATAAGGATAGAGGCAAACAGTTTCACATCGCAATTCAGCAATACTTTGGGCGTATAGGAGGAGCATCGTGTGGCGGCTTTGCCTGGCTTGAGGAGGAGGGTAATATGAGATTCCAGCATGGTATCAGTAACTACTTTGGAGACCAAAAAAGATTTGAACACCTTCCCAAGGGCTCGATCAAAAGACGGGTGTAGGCTCTATAAAAGGTGGCCGAGTATCCATCAGGACCAGGTGCCTTGCATGAGGGGAGATTACTAATCACTGCCTGGACCTCATCTGGGCTGATATCATCATCAAGGAGGTGCAACTCCTTGGTTCTGTCCGGAGTAGTGTATGTATGCAGATAGTCATCCTGATGCAGGGCATCAATTTGTTGGGCCCAATAGAGGGTGTAATAGTAGGATTGGAAACATTTGAGGTATCTCGTCTGTCTCCTGTCGGAGGCAGCCCTCATCGTCTGCTAGCTCCCTGGTGTGATTACATGTGGAGTGGACGAGCAGTTTGTGTGCCAGGAGCCTGTCTGCCTTGCCCCCTTTTTTATAGTAGGTTTGATTATTGTAGAGCAGCTTCTTGAGTGCTGTTTTCATCAAAAGATGTTTAAGTTTGCCCCTAAGTAGATGTAAGTTTCTCAGGGTACTGTGAGAGATACTTCCATCATTCCTGTGTCGCCTCCGCCTTGCTGTGTCCATGTTTCAAATTCCTGTTATTGGAGCTTAACTGCTTGTTCAAAAGTTGCTGTATCAGAGATAAGTTCTCCCTGGAAGACCAGTTTTTCAGCGCCCCACAGGGTCTCCAGAGCCACTTCGCTTGTGTCATTTTCAGAGAAGTAGCTTTCAATAACATCCTTGATGGGGTCGTGCAGGATTGGATCTCAAAGCATAACTTCATTAACGGCCTATGGTCTGGGAAATGGTCACTGTGGGAACACTGGCCTTAACATCAACTAGAGTAGGGAATGATCAGAAATGGTCTGGACATCTATTTTAGTATCGAGAAGTTTGGAAAGTAAGGACTGGGAGACTATGAAATAGTCGAGCCGGGAGTACATCTTATGGATGTTGGAGTAGAACGTATAGTCTTGCTCCTGGGAATGGTGGTATTGCCTACCATCTACAAGGGTCAAGACTAAGATTCTCTTGGCCAAAGTTGCGGGTGTGCATAATTTGTTCTATCTGGGGTGTGAGAGGTTGAGTCAGGAGTCCAGTGAGATATTGAAGTCACCACCCAATACCAACTCCCCTCAGTGAAATGTGATAGCCTTGGAAAGAGTTTGGCATATCCCCTTTGGGACCATATATCGAAGCTATAGTCAACTAGGTGGAATCTAACATGTCTTGTAACCCTGTTTGTTGTCCTTCTTGAGCTATGTAAACATTATAAAGTTTGAAAGAGAGATCTTGGCAAAGGAGTATAGCTGTCCCCTGAGACTTGCGAGTGTAGCATGAGTGAAATGTATAGGATACCAGTAGGAGTGTAGTTGTTTGGTGTTTGTGTGGAGGTATTGTGTTTCCTGCAGCAGTGCCACATCTACCTCTTTATGGCATATCCAATTCATTAACACCTTGCGTTGGAGCGAGGTGGTCAAGCCTTGTTTGTTGAGGGAAGCGATGTGAAGAGTGTTCATGAGTAGGTGAATTAGCAATCCGCCATCACATTAAGAGAAAGTGGTGAAAGCCCTGCTCTCATTCAAACAGAGTATGATGCAAAGGTGTGTCAATAACAATAGAGAAATAGAAAAGAGCAAGAAGCAATAACAAAGTGGAGGGCTGGGAAGCAGCTGGGCCACCAGCCATCAGAGGAGCAGTAAAACTGTATAGTGAAGAAGGTCAGTGAAAAGGTTCTCCAAAGAAAATAGCACAAGCCAAGAAAGAAGGGGCAAACTCCTGATTAAACCCATGCTCCCCCCGCATACTCACAGTCTAGTCTGATTCAAGAAGTACACCTCAATAGTCAGCAGGAGAGAACCCACCCACCACAATTCAGCTTAATGTTAAGAAAATAACACAACCATGGGCCCACTGACTCCAAAAAAGAGGTCAAGGTGAAGTATCATCATCCGGAGAAGGGGATTGTTGTTCTTTATAATACACAATGGGGGGGTTATAGGAGATTTAAAGGACCTGCGAGGGCACTCTCCCCAATCTAGACAATCAAAAACACAATGAGCCCTGGGGTCCGAGAGAATGACTACCGGTTCTCCCAATAAGAGAAAAAGGAAAAAACAGTGGAGTGGGAAAAAAGGGGGTTGTCCCTTTTCAGGACAGTTTCCCTCACACACCAAAGGTGTCATACTTCATCATGGGGATACCTCTTAGCGTTACAAGCCTAGTCGTGATGCGGGCTACAACCCCCTCGCTGTGAGGGAGGAGCTCAGGGATGTTTTAGTGAAGAGGAGGGATATTTCTAAAACCCAATGTGAGCAAATGTGTGAGTGAGGTAGTGCAGTGCTAATGTAACAATAGTGAATAAGGGTGATTAAAATTAGCTACAAGGTAAGCCTACCATAGTTTATTGATGCTTCCTGGTGCCAGTATCAAAAACAAAAATCGAGTCGTGGGGCTGCCGTAATTAGAGACAGCTGCACTGAAAAGTGATCAACATGTTTCAGCCGTATTGACCTATAATAGTGTTGTGGCCTACTTCAGGATCTCTTTTGAAAAGGTATTTTCCTGTTCTCCGGACAGACACTCCTGCTGCCATTCTCCAGAGCAGAGCATACTTCCTCGTCTCCATTTTGAGCTGGGCTATCTATAGCCTGAACTCCCTCTCTGCCTTCCTGTCCGCCAGCTCCTCTGGGGACAGGCTACGCGAGGAAACACTGCTTTATGGCAGGGAGTTCTAACTTAGGATTTGGGTTGTCCTCCTCCAATGAAGGCTGTTTCAGGCCTCATATCCAGGTCCTCATCCTGCTCATTCTGCTCATCCTCATCATCATTCTCTGCTGTGGCTGTCATCAACTGGTGAATCTCTGACCAGGCCCTGAGAGCTTTCTGAAGCTCCAACGTTTTGGTGCACTTCTTCACTTGCTGTCCCCTTTCCTTACAGAACTGTTTGAGCTCAACTACAGTGTAACTTCTCAGGATGGCCAGCTCAAACACCATTACTCTAGGTATGGTTTCAGACAGTCCAATGGCAATCAGAGTGTATTTGGAAAAAGGAAAAGAAGCCAATCAAGGAGATTTGAAAAACGTGAAATGGTCCTAATTTGTTTATATGGGATGCTAGTCTAACACACTGTTACTGTCTGGCTATGCACAAACACAGATCCAAATCCTCACCGCTGAACACCAGTGTGAGAAATTGGGTTACTGGTTGAGGGGGTGAATCCCTACTCAATGAGAAACCACAATCTTTGTCAGGAAGAATTAACAAGCAAACCCTAAATTAACCTGTGCTCAAGACTCTGGGAACTTGGTTCAGAGCAGTCAGGCTTAACTCAGAGGCACTGTGTAAAGTATTTGTGCAGCACTCAAACAGTAACACAGTGAAAACACAACACAAGGATACCACACCAGATTAGAAAAATAGAATAATTTCTAACAAATAAAACAAGACAAAACAATAACACCTAAGCAGTAGATTCAGAAATGTGTAATTTTAAAGGTTTCAGTGAAAATAGTGACAAAAAGTACCAAGTTCCAGCTGTGGATATCTGGTCGCACAGGACTGGGATAAAATCACAAGTTATTGGAACGCAGAGTATGCAAAACTCCGCTGGTGGAGCAGAATTTTCCCCCACCCCTAGCCCGATTTAGGGGCATATCATCAATGAGGCGATAATTTTATCGCCTAATCATCAAGGTCATGCTATCGCGTGAAACCTTGCATTAGCGCCTGTATTCTGAACGCCCAGCTTTGCATCTCTAATGAGATGCAAAGTGGGCGTTCCTGCCCTGACATAACTGGAGAAATGTCGCTAAGCGACATTTCTCCAATTATCAATGGGCACGTTAACGTGCAGAGCGACAAGCAAAGTAGCGATAACCTCTGTTGTCGCTACTTTCCTTACGCCTGCTTCAAGACTGATTTAGCCATGATATCCTATGTAAGGTGGATATCATGGCTAAGTATGCATTGCCCTATCATCAAGCTATCGCCAAACTTTGTGAGATTATCGCTGGATTTCCAGCGATAATCTCACATTTGACAGTTAGCTCTTGGAATTTTATCGCTTTTGAGATAAGCGTTGCTAATAGCACGCTATCTCAGCGATAAAATTCCACGTTACCCGGCGATAATTATCCTAGCGCTAAGTGCGCTTAGCGATAATTATCGCTGGGCCTTGATGATATGCCCCTTAGAGTTTGGAGTATGCAGTAGTCCCTCCAGAAAATATCTTTAAAATCACCCTTTGTCATGGAAGTTTGTTTACCTAATTTAGAGCTCAGCGGTTTGATGGATGAAAGTCAATCAAACTTCCGCAGATTCCATCAATTTTTATGTTTCCTCATTCAATGTAGTAAGGCAAAAAAACAGCAGATAGAGTGACATCATCCAGAACTCTGCCCACTGGATTTAAACTTTCCTTTCCATCAACATAACTATGGCGGTCCCACCGCCTCACTTGAGATGGAGGAATTGACCTATAAAAAGGATCAAAGTCACCATAAAATCTCCCCCTAGCAATACTGACAGCATCTTGTTGATTTTGATCGGTTTCAGAGTGTACCTTGCTATGGTTGAGGAGGCGGAGCAAGCCAATCAGAATCAAAACCAAAGGTATGTTGTTGTAAGCTTAACCCCTCCAGTGCCCATGACGAGCTGGACTCGTCATGGAGCACAGTCGCGCTGTGCCCATGACGAGTCCAGCTCGTCATGAGGCATTCCCTGGGGAATCCCTCTGGTGCGGGCACCAGAGGGATTCCCTTTAATTAAAAATAGCCTCGGGAGCTGGGGAAGAGCTTCCCCAGCTCCCAAGGCCCCCCCCTTTCACTGTAATGAAGATCGGCGCGCACGTCACGCCGACGTCATTACAGTGAAAGTGAAACTGAAATGAGCCAAGAGGCTCATTTCCGTTTCACTTTCTACGTGCTCAGGGGGCTATCTCAGCCCCCTGAGCACGTAGAAAGACGGGAGAGGTATTGTTGGAAAGGGGAGTGGATTCCTGCTTGGGGATCGCCACAGGAGGGCAATCCCCAAGCAGAGATCCACCCACTAGACACCAGGGTGGGGGGAGCGGCCCCTTGGGCAAGGGCCTTTGCTCCCCCCTTGTTATTTTGGCACAATATAGTCTTTTTGCCCCCAATCTGCCCCCCCGGGGGGGGAAAAAAGCCCACTAGGCACCAGGGAATTAAAAAAAAAAAAAAATAGGGGTGGGGCTGCCCAAAACGGGCAGGCCAATGCCCCACCCCACCCCCCAATTACTACAGTCTTTCTGCCCCCCCGGGGGGCAGATGGGGCATTGGCCCCTAATCTGGCCCTTCGGGGGGGCAGAAAGCCCACTAAATGCCAGGGACTCGTTTTTAGTTTTTTTTTAGGGTGGGGGCTGCCCGAAACGGTTTGCAGGGCATTCTGGGTAAGGAAACATTGGGGGATCCACGCAAGCCATACCTCCCTGGAATCCCCAGGGTGTCTAGTTTTCAGAAATGTGTGGGTTTAGTAGGTATCCCTAGGTGCCGGCAGAGCTAGGGTTCAAAAACTACAGCTAGGCACTTTGCCAAAAAAAGTTCATTTTTCACTGCAAAATTGAGGTGTGTCCACGATGCGTTTTGCGCCGTTACCTGTCACGTGCACTAGGCTCTGGGTTCGTCGGGTTCATGGTGAATCTACAAGTCCTATATATCCCCACAAACAGTAATGTCCAGCGGATGTAATGGTATATTGCTTTCAAAGAGCTGTCATAATTAGAAGAAGTTACAGGTGAAAACGTTGACACAAAAGGCTTTTTTATTTAACAAATTTTCAATTTATCCTATATTTAACTGTTAGTTTCTATAAAAAAACCTTGATGGATCTACACAAATGACCCCTTGCTGAATTCAGAATTTTGTCTACTTCTCTAAAATGTATAGCTTTCCAGGATCCATTATTGCTTTTGTACCCATTTCTACCATTAACTGGAAGGAGGTCGAAAGCACAAAAAATAGCAAATAGCTATGTCCCAGAAAAATGCCAAAACTGTGTAAAAAATGTTGGGTTTCAAAAGTCTGGTATCCCCTAAAAGCTGGGAAAATGGTGATTTCAGCCCCACAAACCCTTTTTTGATAACACTTGCAGGGAAAAACCCAGAAGCTTTCATTTGCAGCCCGTTTTTCACATTTTCCCCCAAAAAAACTAAATTTTTCTGTATTTTGGCTCATTTCTGTGACCCCTCCAGGGGAATCCACGAACCCTGATTACCTTCAGAAGCCCCATGATGTTGGAAGTAAAGGACGCAAATTTGGCGTGGATACCTTATGTGGTCAAAAAGTTACAGGGGCCTCAGCGTGCACTACCCCAAATAGCCAAAAAAGGCCGTGGCACAGGAGGGGGAAAAGGCCTGGCAGCGAAGGGGTTAAACCTAAATACAATTTGCAAACATTTTAATGTTTTTATAACGTTTAAGAAATGATACTATGACTTCTATCTTAATTATTATTGTTGACATATTACACATATTTGATTTTCACACCTATTACTTTGGTCCAGGCTCTTATTGTTGGCAGTCTTGATTGTGGGAATGCCCTATTTGCTTCCAGAAATGAGACATTGCTGTCTAAATTGCAGACCATGCAAAACACAGTAGCATAGCTCATTTGTAATCTTCTCTCAAGAGCTGCTTCTACTCCACTTTTGAGATCGCTTCACTGGCTGCTGATCAGAAAGAGAATTGTATTCAAAATTTGCAGTTTGACTTTTAAGGCTTTAATGGGGAAAGGGCCATACATTCAACAGAGGCTTAAATGCTATCATCCAATGTGAAACCTGTGATGGATGGATAAAGCTTTCCTTACTATCCCCCTCATTCGTCGGTCAAGGTGTGGTGACAGATGTTTTTCATTCTTGGTCCCACCTATTGAAATAAGCTGCCTTTCCAGGCTCGCACATGTACTGACTACACTAAATTTCAGAAAACTATGAAAGAGTGATCTTTTTTGATCTCAGTTCTTTGTTTGCTGCTATATTTGTCCTCAGCGCCTAGATACCCCTGTAGGGGTGAATTTTGTGCGATAGCAAATTAAAGTAACATAACATATTGTTTATTTAAACATTATACTCTTTATATGTAAATGACAAATATGTGCAAATTGATACTAAATATTGTTTTTGTACTCAAATAAAGCTAAAGTTAAATGTATTGAGTTAAACCATGTTCATCATTATTCTATTTACTTGTCATAGAACAATGGGTGTTTGTGTGTGTATGTAAAATACATCAAACAATTTTTGTATTTGTTGCATCAGTTTGTTTAGGAATTAATGTGCATATCGTTACTGTGTACATGTCCTAGCATGAAGCTTCCTGTTTATACATGTGTCATCTAAACCTGAAATGTTTATCATAAAATGGCTGCTGCCCTAACCTTTCATTAAACCTGTGTCATTGTGTGAATGACATTCATTATGAAATACATCGTTACACATTATCAAACATGTTTAGCTTATATATAGTATACGGCATAATGGCACATGTTTTACTTGTATCGTTGTGATCAGTAATATGCATAGTTTACTAAAAGAAATACACCCCATTATATATATTGTTTTACTGTTGAACAAATTACATATTGCTAAAAATGTTGGTACAGTTGCTTTAATCAAAAATGTTTGTATTTGGTCAGTGTTGGGGGGCTCAGAGTTAGCAGTGGGGGTCTCCTTGTCAGCCCCCCTTACACTCTGTGCTGATTGGTTCTTCGATATCTATGATGTTAACGGCAGATTTCCAGCTGATGGCCCCATTATCCCCAGAAGTTTGGCCACTGTCTTCATGCCTGCTCTTGATACACCTTCAAATAAAAAGATATGATATATATAGATATATTTTATTTTTTTATAAAAATAAAAGTACTATCTCCTAACCTTTTACACTAACATGATAAGGCAATCCCCTTTTAAAGCCACATTCAACATTTCACATCAGTTCATGTTAGAAATTGAGGTTTCTGGTTGGCAGAGTATAGAGCCTGTCCAAGCAGGACCCACAGTCCTAGTCAGGGTAAGACAGATACACAACCTAAATTAATCTTGCTCACTCTCTTGTAGCTTGGAATTCAGGCTTAACTTAAGAGGCAATATGTAAAGTATATGTGCAACATTTAAATTTCGGTAACACAATGAAGGCATCACAAAAAGACTCAAATTTAGAAACATAGAGAATATTTATCTGAGACCAAAGCGACAAAAATCCAATAATGAATAGTCAATTATGAATTTTTTAAGGTTAAATCCAAAAACTGTGCTTAGAAGTCAATAGCGCCTAAAGGTTACTTGAAGTCATGCTAGACTGGGGTAAATCTGATGGAAGGCAGGCCTGCTACAAGACCAACACAGGACCCATTGAACAAGTACTTTTGTATGGAGCAAGTGCGAATGTAGAAGATTCAATGCGCCCGTTCCTATTCACGCAGTCAGGTCGATGTGCTGAAGACGACCCTCACTGCGGCGAATTTGAAATGTGCTGCATCATCCTCAAAGCACGGAGTTGAGACCAGCCTTGTCGTCGAGTCAGCACTGCGTCAGAGGGCACTGCCTCGGTTCTAATTGGCGCGAAGGGTCACGGGGTTGATTTTAGCACAAAACAGTCACATCACCCCATTCTGAGGCCCAAGACGGGAGAGGGCACCTCAGGCAAGGGTAGAACTCATAGAGGGACGAGTCCAGCAGCACCAGAATAGTTGCAAGAAGTCTTTTGTGACCCTGAGACTTCAAAGAATAGAAGGCAAGCCAACAAGCAATTGGAGAACCTTAGGTTCAAGGATGTAGAGAACAGGTCCAGTCCATCTCACTCTCAGGCAAGAAGCAGCAGGCCAACAAAGCAGAGCAGGTAGCAAAGTGGCAGTCTCTCCTGCAGCACAGCAGCTCTTCTTCCAGGTAGAATGTCCTTGTCCCAGCAAAGTTCTAATTTGGTGGTGTCAGGGGTCCAGTACTTATTACCAAATGTGCCTTGGAAGTTGGGGAGACATCAAAGAAACTTTTGAAGACCACAATGTTCCTGCCTCTTCTGCCCTGGCTCCAGACCCACTACGGGGGATAAACAGCTCTTGTGTGGGGACAGGCACAGCCCTATTCAAGTGTGAGTTACTCCCTCCCAATCTACCTCAGGAAGGCCCATCAGCCTGGTGATGGGCCATCAGGATGCAAATGTCACACCCCAGCTTCATTTGTGTGGCTGTCTATAGGGAATACACAAAGCCCATCTGTCACCCTAACCAGACGTGTGTTCCGAGACAGGCAGAGGCACAGAATGGAAAAATTAAGAAATTGGTAACTTTCTAAAAGTGGCATTTTCAGACTTACAATTCAAAATCTGACTTCACCATAAATGGTGATATTAAATTGTGAGTGCACAAATATGCATCTTTTCCCAATTGGTACTTACATTTAAAGGATGTTTTAAGGCAATCCCAATGTTAACCTCTGGGAGAGATAGGCCTTGCAGTTGTGAGGAAACATTTCTGGCTGGTTTTCAATACCAGGACACGTAAAACTCTCTACCTTTTAAATACACTGCAACCTGCCCATAGGCTGCCTTGGACCTTGCCAGGTTTGGGCATGGCAAGTAGGTTTACTTGCCAGGGTGACATAGCAGTTTAAAATTGCATGCACACAGAGGCTCTGCAGTGGCAGTCATGTTTAAAGGGCTACTGAGTGGATGACAGAATCCAATCGTAGCAGTTCATGTATAGGCTCTGGGCACATATAGTGCACTCTACTAGGGACTTATAAGTAAACTAAATATGGCAATTGAGGATAAGCCAATGTTAACATGTTTTAAGTACAGCATATGCACTTTAGTACTGGTTAGCAATGGAAAAGTGCCCAGAATCCCAAAGCCAGCAAAAATGAAGTCAGCACAACAGGAGGTCAGAAGGCAAAAGGTCAGGAGAAACCACGCCAAGGATGCCAGGCCTAACAGTTCGCATCATTTAACAAAAAGTATTCACATCCATTGTTACAAAACTGCAAAATACGTTGTATATTAAACAACAGCACTTCAGCAATGTTAGGTGTATTTCTCCCCCATCTTCCTCGAGGATGCCACCTTTAGAAAAGAATGGGCCATGATTGCATGGCACTGCACTCGAGACTGGCTCGTCTTGATCATAAAAACAGCAGTACGATTATCAGAGGCAATCATGATTGAGATCACTCAAACAGAGACACAATTCAAGGCCACCCTAACGGGGTTCAAAAAACGGTTAGATGAACTTAACAAAGACATCAATGAATATAAGGAAAATCTAACCCAAAGCAAGGTGAACCAATTTCAAAAAGATCTCAAAAAGTTTGAATTCAACAAGATCTACCCTTACGCTGACCCCTCTTTCGTGGCATTGCGTAAAACCGAGACCCACACTTATGGCTCTGAGGATGAGTCATCAAATAGTAGCGGCTCGAGCAATAATAGCTTCAGACAGCAAGAAGAGGTAGACAAAGGGGTAGAACACGCCCCCCTTTCAATCAATCCCCTTGGCTGAACTTCCCTCCCCAACAAGGTATCATGGGGTCACATCCGATGCAGTTCCATTACCCATTCAATCCACAAATGGGTTGGAATCCTGCGTACACGGCTCCCATGTATCCACAAAACCACTTTACACAGCCTCCTTTTTTAGAGAGAGGCCAAAGGGGCAAAGGTCGGCGGAGAGGGCCCAATCAAAGGGTCCATTGGATACAAGACGACCCGGTGGGCAACCATACCCGGAGCAAACAACTACAGGATCAAGTGATCGCAGGCCCGAGCACCTCGACAGCCTAATTGTCAACTTATCTGACAAGATTCTAACTACCCATGAGACGACAATACTGGAAAAAGGATTGGGTTTTGTTCCGTCAGCCCGTCCCGACAAATTCCGCCTCTATTGTGAACTCTCGGCTTTCTTTAGAAAATTGAAATTGAAAGCCTTTTTTGAGGAACATTCTTCAGAGGTAGCAGACTCTGATGTAGGTGACACACCTCTACGACCCAAGTCAACGTTCACACCCCCCCCACACACTATACCAGTGGAGATTGTTACTTTTGAACGTGCTGTATTTACTGAGATTGAGAATATGGACCTTCCCTCCACTTTCAAAAATCTCAAAGCCGATGAATTCAGAGCCATCAACTCTTTACGACAGGACCCGAATCTCACCATCAAACCGGCAGACAAGGGCGGAGCAGTGGTCCTAATGAATACTGCTGATTACGATCATGAGTGCCGTAGACTCCTCAGTGACCGCAAGAACTATACACCACTTCCCAATGACCCCTCTAACGATCTTAAAATCCAGATCGAGAGGATAGTCGAAGAAGCACTCACTGAAGGCACCATCACCAGACCAGAAGCACGATTCCTTACCGAGAGCCAAGGTACCATTCCATATTTCTATACACTCCCCAAAATTCACAAGGGCAGTCTCCCTCCCCCTGGGCGCCCTATTGTATCGGGGATTGGCTCCCTCCTGGAACCATTATCACGGTTCTGCGACCATTTCCTTAAGCCTCTGGTCCAACAATCATCGACGTATCTTAAAGATACCAAGGACCTGCTCAAACTATTGAACGGTATTCAATGTTCAGAGAATACAATCCTGGTCACATTGGATATTGAGAGCTTATACACCAGCATCCCCCAGGACGAGATCATCCGGGTCCTGGGGGAATCTCTCAATTCCTATCCTTGGGAGTATAGGACTTCTAAGAACTTTATTATCCAATGTGCCACTCTGGCACTGAAAAGGAACTTTTTCGAGTATCAGGGACACCTATATCTGCAATCCACGGGTACTTCCATGGGGAGTACCTTTGCTCCGAGTGTAGCGGGATTATATGTGTACGATTTCGAACAGAAGTTCATTCTCCCTGATACCAATCCTCATCTACCCTCCATAGGCCTATGGAGACGCTATATAGATGACGTGCTCCTCATTTGGCACGGTGATACCAACGCCCTTGAAACTTTCTTCCAGTGGGTCAACACCTTAGATCCAAATTTGAGATTCACGTATACTTATGACTTTCATGAAGTCGTATTCCTTGATGTCTTGATCACTAAGAAACATGGATCTCTGCACACCAGGACACACTACAAGCCTACCTCCAGAAATAACCTTCTTGAGTTTACAAGCTTCCACCCCCGTGCACTGAGGGAGAATCTGCCTTACGGGCAATTCCTCCGTCTTCGACGGAATTGCACCGCTCTGGTAGATTTCAAGGCCCAGTCTAGTGACCTTACTTCTAAAATGACAGCTAGAGGGTATCCTCTCCCCCTCCTTTCAAGGAGTTATAAACGGGCCAGAAACCAACCCAGAGAAGCCCTTCTGGAGGACTCTGTTAAAGACGTCATGTCCATACCACTCACATGCGTCACTACTTACAGCACCCTGTCCAATGCCATGAAAAAAGTTGTCATGAAACATTGGCGTATCATCAACAGCAATAACCGGAGATGGGAAAAACCTTTGTTCTCCTTCAAACGAGCTCAGAGCCTGCGCAACAGCCTAGTACAGACACGCCCCATTACCAAACCTAACACTGCTCAAAGATCCATCACAGAAGCATGGGGTCTTCCCGAGATCACGAGTCATTTTCCTTGCTCAGATTGCAGTATATGCCATCTGACTTCTCACACTACCAGTCTTAATCTGGAACCAGGCAAGGTTTGGACCCAAAATGGCCACACCAACTGCAACACGCCTAATGTCATCTACCTCATCACTTGTCCTTGTGGTCTACGCTATGTAGGGATGACCACTAGGAAAGTGAAACTCCGTATTTGCGAACATCGGAGCAACATTAGGTGCAAAAGAATCACTACTAAACTTAGTGAACATTTCCTGTCTGCTAATCATACCACTAATGACCTGCACTGGACGGTAATTGAAGAAATTACAACACGCAGAAACACTAAAAAAATCCTTTTAGAGAAGGAACAAAGATGGGTGTACCGTCTGGGTACCAACCTCGTGGGTCTTAACGATAATATACCCTGGGTCAACATACTCTAAGCACGCTCTTACGTGTGCATTTACCTATATGGTACCGCTAGCCAACTGAGACCTTTACACCTACTTGGCTGGGTCACTTTGTGTGGTTTTATAACATTTTCACCCAGTACATAGTCCTTGTCTGGACCGCCTTGTGCTGTACCCCATTACCCGATCAGCGAAGACCGACAATCGGGGGTTCATGACATGCAGCGTCCCCTGCACACTTTGTTTCTCGCATTGACATTGGCACTTTCCTCTGAGTGAGCCTGTGAACTTTTGTTTCACAGCAAACCGTCCACTTATTCTGCATCTAGTGCTCTTCCACCCAGGCACACGTTCCTGATGTGCCCAGCGTGTAAATGTTCACTCGCTAGGTACCGCATAAAGTTTCCATTGACGAGCTGTCAATGGAAAACAGCGGACGAGCCTCTTTCTTTCCACGCGTCCTATTGGCTGTGGCTCAACCAATCACCGCACAGCATGTGATGTCTTGCCCTATCACTGACGGGCTTCCTTTCCCTCTCTGACCCGTCGAGGCCCTCCTCTCTTTGCTTATATGTGCCTCGCTTCAGGTCTCTATTCTCCCTGGACCCGGTGGCTCGAGGCATTGTAGGTTCCGAACGGGTGCCGAGCAGCGAGGGCGTAAGTGTACCTTTGGACTTCTGTATCCTTATGGTAAGGTTTGCAGTGCTTTTCGGCTTGTGTTTTTGTTACCTAGCCGCCCGTGGCCGTTCTTTCTTTCTTTTCCCTTCCAGGGTGTGCCATATTTGCTCGCACCTCCACCCCGGGATCCCTGAGGCGACGAACGGTCTTGCCTCACAGTGAGAACCTTTCTACTCCCCTTGGCATTTCTACCTCCAGGAATGCTACACGGGCCGCGTTCATTTGTTTCCTGGCCCTCGTTAGTTTTAGTCTCTCACGTAGCATCGAGACTCCACGTTCATTTCGTTATACAGTTTTAGTCACGCTATTCAGGCGAAGTCTTGTTTTACTTCCCTGACACCAGTATCTGGCTAATTCTAGGTGCACGGACAGCACGTCTTTTATGCACCTGAGGTACTGATTATTGGCACAGTCCCCATCCATGCACTATGTTTGAGCCTGTAACTGTGGCGCTTTATAATGTTATGACCACGCACATTTACGATACTTTTATGTTTTGTCTTGTGTATGTACGTCTCTTTTTTCATTATAGAGTAAACTCGTTTCTCTCCACCATCATATCTCTTGGCGGATTTTTACCTGTGTTTTTAAATAATTTTTCACACAGCAGCCCACGGTAGGGTGAACCTTAGCGCGTTCATACCACCGGGGCCCCCACACCCCGACTCTGGTCCTGATGAAAGCCTGTAGATCACACATAAAGGCAGAAACATGTTGACCGCCATGGAGTGAACCCGGTCTGTTATTTTTTGACCCTCACTCCTTTTTTATTTTTTAAAGTTCCAATTAGCAAAACTATTAAACTATTTTTTTTGACTCAATTGGGAATTTTAAATTCACTGTCACCACACACAATCCCGCTCCGCAGTAACCTGGCGTTGCAGCACACTGGGATGTCATTCGGCCATACCCTGTGGAGCCCGATGATGAAGCATGTCACCAACCAGGTTGGTGAGTGAGGGCTTTTCATACATAACTTGTATTACCTCCTTAGGTCTGTTTTCCTCCCTGTAACACATTGGGTAGGTTCTGACTCTGGAGACCCGTGCTTTCTTGGATGGTTAGTGCATTCTTGACACTACACTGACTTCGTTGGTTTATATAGGTGTATTTCTCAATCACAATACTAGTTTTAAGAATAAACCTTTCCAAAAATATACTTTGCTTTCATTTTCCACAAAATATTTTTTGAACTTCTATTCTTTATTTAATTTATTTACATAATCTCTGGAGAATATCAATATCAATACTCTTCTACGTTTATCCATACTTACCTCACAATTTTGAGCCGAAATGTTAATAAAATGCGAACTTAGAAAAAAATATATCTTGAAGACATTTTAGTACAATTTCTTTTGTGAGATACACACTTTGAAATTATATATAAATTAATGATATAAACATCACAGAAAGAGCAGAATTGTGACTCTATAGTGATTGTACCTAGATCAGTGACCAACTTACCAATATGCTGGAATGTTTAATATTTATTATCATTTCAGCTACGATTTTGTAAATGTACTTCAACATATTTATTTAAATTTTAAAATTGATAAGACCTTCATTAGTAAAAAAAAACCTCAACCAGTGACATTACCTATAGGTATTATGAGGTTATACATGTAGAAGAAATGACATTCATACACACCTACATCTGATGAAAAAAATTCAGTGAAGGAGCATTAGACAAAATGTTAGAGGCTATAAGAGGAAATCTACATGTTTTTGCATGCCATAGTTACTCTAAAAACACATACCTAAATGAATGTTGGTTATGTGCCACGAAAAATCGCTAATACTTATCATTTACACACTTAGGGGTCTATTAGGATGGCGGTCGGATGGCTGCCGCCGGTGGCAACGCAGAAAACCGCCGGTCCCATTAGCATGGCGGTGATGACCGCGGCAGTGAGATTTGCCACCCGCCACTTTTCCGCCGGTAGCAGTCCACATGCTTGCCTGGCGGGTGGAGCTGGACCGCTAAAATGGGGGCGGTACAGGGTCAGGCCCCAGGGCATGATTATGATGCCGGTGGTAGCCAGCTTTTCCGCGGCGGTGGATCTGCCATGGAAAGGCAAGCAGAGAATGCGGGCCCCCAATGTGTTTGGGGGGTGTGGGTGCACTGGGGGGTACCCATAGTACCCCCCTACATGTCCCTGTACCAGGTGGCAGGCACTGGGCAGTGCCTGCCACGCAGTGCAGGGATATGCTGTACATGCATTTTCGGACATCGCATCGGTGCTGGTGGCAGCATGGAACTGCCGCAATGTTAAATGCCTGGATCGTACCGTCGTGGTCGGATTTCGACTGCGGAGCATACTAATTGGACCGGCGGTCATGCCGCAGTCCTAGAAGGCGGTGTTTTCCGGCTACCAAGGGGGTCGGAGTGATTTTCCGACCGACATCCTTAAGGAAACCTTGGTATTGCTCCATTGCTTTCAGTTCCCTCACAACATCAGGGTAAGCAACTGCTGGAACATGCAGCGTCATGGGGGCAAGGGAGCACCACACTCCATGATTTCTGGGAGGACATTCTAGGCATCTGTAATGCTGCGATTCTTGTGCAGCGATGAAGGTCCTTTCGTCCCTTGGTTCAATGCAGGCTGTGATTTCACTTGCAAAGGCATGTGAGACTTTTTTCTGATATGTACCAGAGTAGGGAAAGTGTTGGATAGTGGAGGGGACCTAATATAAAACATAAAATATGATAATAAATGTTACCATGTTAATGTAAATTAAAGAAATCTGTTCAAATAATTGGATTTATGTTGCTATATGTATGTCACAAAATGTTTTTTCCGCATTAGACTGTGTAGGCATAATGAGAATAAACTTTCATTATTTCTCTATGGCCTGAAAACCACAACATTTAGAAATTATTAAATGCACATATAACATTTCTGTTATGAACCACATGATTCTAAATGTGTAGCTATTAAAAATGAGGCATACCATTGTATTGAAATTATTCAATGACATCAATATATTTGCATTATTTTAGAGACATGGCAATTGCTAGAAAATAATAATAAAAAATGAAAAAACGGTTCTCATTGTTTCAGATGGTTCACTGACAGAATATCAACACCTGAAATATCCCGATACCACAATATCGAGTTATAGATATCAATGTCATAAATATCGACATCCTATATTTCTAATGGTAAGTACATAAATATCGGGGAAAAAATATCAATGTCATAAGTATAGTTGTACAAAATATCATTATATATATATATATATATATTTTTATTTTATTTTGTGACTTTGTACCTTTCTGAGTGGTGAATAAAGCCTACCTGGAGAGGTCCCGAGCATGTGTCAGACCCGTTTCTATGGCGGAGGCGGGAATAGTCTTGGATATATATATATATATATATATATATATACCCATGGCTGGCACACCCAGGAGAAATCCAGCTCCGAAATCAGCGAAAAGCAGAGGCACATTCCCCCCACTGCATCTCAGGTCCGACACGTTTCCAGTGTGACTCTTCCTCATGGACCCATAAAAACTGGCAACAGCTGTGTGGAACAAATCCTGCCCTCTTTTATTTTGACATCTCGTGAGTACTTGCTCCAGTGAGCAGAGATTCTTGGTGAGATTTGTAGTTCAATCAGACCCCAGTGGGTCACACGCTGCTGGCAGTCTGTAAAAAGAATAAAGCAGGAAATTAGGATTGTCCTTGTGCAGTCGCTCGAAAAATCAACAGAGCATCCCCTGGTCTGCCTCATGACTAATCGAAAGCAGAGGCAGACCCGCTGTTTCCATGGTGGTGCCGCGCCGTGGCCGGGTGAGCCACTATTATGTTTGCAAAGATAGTTATACCCATGGGTGGCACACCCAGGAGAAATCCAGCTCCGAAATCAGCGAAAAGCAGAGGCACATTCCCCCCACTGCATCTCAGGTCCGACGCGTTTCGAGTGTGACTCTTCCTCATGGACCTATAAAAACTGGCAACAGCTGTGTGGAACAAATCCTGCCCTCTTTTATTTTGACATCTCGTGAGTACTTGCTCCAGTGAGCAGAGACGCTTGGTGGGATTTGTAGTTCAATCAGACCCCAGTGGGTCACACGCTGCTGGCAATCTGTAAAAAGAATAAAGCAGGAAATTAGGATTGTCCTTGTGCAGTCGCTCGAACAATCAACAGAGCATCCCCTGTTCCGCCTCATGACTAATCGAAAGCAGAGGCAGACCCGCTGTTTCCGCGGTGGTGCCGCGCCGTGGCCGGGTGAGCCACTATTATGTTTGCAAAGAGAGTTATACCCATGGCTGGCACACCCAGGAGAAATCCAGCTCCGAAATCAGCGAAAAGCAGAGGCACATTCCCCCCACTGCATCTCAGGTCCGACGCGTTTCGAGTGTGACTCTTCCTCATGGACCCATAAAAACTGGCAACAGCTGTGTGGAACAAATCCTGCCCTCTTTTATTTCGACATCTCGTGAGTACTTGCTCCAGTGAGCAGAGATGCTTGGTGGGATTTGTAGTTCAATCAGACCCCAGTGGGTCACACGCTGCTGGCATTCTGTAAAAAGAATAAAGCAGGAATTAGGATTGTCCTTGTGCAGTCGCTCGAACAATCAACAGAGCATCCCCTGTTCCGCCTCATGACTAATCGAAAGCAGAGGCTGACCCGCTGTTTCCGCGGTGGTGCCGCGCCGTGGCTGGGTGAGCCACTATTATGTTTGCAAAGAGAGTTATACCCATGGCTGGCACACCCAGGAGAAATCCAGCTCCGAAATCAGCGAAAAGCAGAGGCACATTCCCCCCACTGCATCTCAGGTCCGACGCGTTTCGAGTGTGACTCTTCCTCATGGACCCATAAAAACTGGCAACAGCTGTGTGGAACAAATCCTGCCCTCTTTTATTTCGACATCTCGTGAGTACTTGCTCCAGTGAGCAGCGATGCTTGGTGGGATTTGTAGTTCAATCAGACCCCAGTGGGTCACACGCTGCTGGCAGTCTGTAAAAAGAATAAAGCAGGAAATTAGGATTGTCCTTGTGCAGTCGCTCGAACAATCAACAGAGCATCCCCTGTTCCGCCTCATGACTAATCGAAAGCAGAGGCAGACCCGCTGTTTCCGCGGTGATGCCGCGCCGTGGCCGGGTGAGCCACTATTATGTTTGCAAAGAGAGTTATACCCATGGCTGGCACACCCAGGAGAAATCCAGCTCCGAAATCAGCGGATGGATTCGAGGAAACCTGATATTTTTAATTTTGAAACCGGGACTATCCACTCAATCACCTCGTTTTTTACTTGATTATTTTCGCCTTCCCCAAGCAGCACTCAGCCGGCAACTGTGCTTTCTTGGTACTGTAGTCTATGTTGGACTGCAGTGAGAGGGCAACCATGTGACTTGGGGTCGGAATACTCCCACCAATGGGAGTCATGCAGGACATTTAAAATCGAGGGAGGAGCCACTTACCTGGTAGCAGCAACAGCGTCTGAGGAAGGTTATTTTACCGAAATGCATCATGCTTGTGCTGTTTAAATAAAGGGTTTCCAAACTTCCCTCAGTTGGCCTCTCAACATTTCTTCATGGAGGAGGTGTTTGTCTTAGGATTTATCTTAAAGTGCTTGCCAGCGGCACTCGAGAGGCCCCGTTCTTTCAAGTGGCGGGAGTAATGCTGACACCAGCGGCAGCTGTTCGCTTTTGTTCTTTCCAAGTGATTGGATTAACTCCTGCCCACCTCGACTGCAGAGAAAGCAAAGGACTACTGCTAAGCGCAGCTTGTGACTTTACAAGGAGCCGAAATCACTGTATCTTCGACTTATGGCCCGACGACATTCTGCACCAGAGGCTTGGAACTGTGGAGGGATTCGAGGAAACCTGATATTTTTAATTTTGAAACCGGGACTATCCACTCAATCACCTCGTTTTTTACCTGATTATTTTCGCCTTCCCCAAGCAGCACTCAGCCGGCAAATGTGCTTTCTGGGTACTGTAGTCTATGTTGGACTGCAGTGAGAGGGCAACCATGTGACTTGGGGTCGGAATACTCCCACCAATGGGAGTCATGCAGGACATTTAAAATCGAGGGAGGAGCCACTTACCTGGTAGCAGCAACAGAAGGTTATTTTACCGAAATGCATCATGCTTGTGCTGTTTAAATAAAGGGTTTCCAAACTTCCCTCAGTTGGCCTCTCAACATTTCTTCATGGAGGAGGTGTTTGTGTTAGGATATATATATATATATATATATATATATATAGATAGATATTTTGTACAACTATATTTATGACATTGATATATATATATATATATATATAAAATAATAATTAAATATATTAAATAATACAATGAATTTACTTTTTTCTAGATTTAATACATTTTGACATTTATAACAAATACACCTAATTAAAAAACGTTAAACACATATATAATGATTAATATATATTTACTCTAGTTAAATGATCAAACTAATAATTTTAATGTATTTTATAAATTAAAAATTATATAAAAAAGTAACAAATAAATTGATTTATACAAATAACACATAATATATTACAACATATTCTATCATAAATTAAAACATTCAACTATTTAAAATTAATTCGACTTACATTTCCCACTCCAGTCAGTGTGACAGTGGGGAAACTGTTGGATAGTGGAGGGGTAAAAATTACTATTCCCACTCCAGTGAGTGCAGCAGTAGGGAAAGTGTTGGATAGCGGAGGAATAATATGTACTATTCCCACTACAGTCATTGCAACAGTAGGGAAAGTGTTGGATAGCGGAGGGGTAAAAATTACTATTCCCACTCCAATGAGTGCAACTGTAGGGGAAGTGTTGCATAGCGGAGGGGTAAAAATTACTATTCCCACTTCAGTAAGTGCAACAGTAGGGAAAGTGTTGGATAGCGGAGGGATGAAAGTTACTATTCCCACTCCAGTCAGTGCAATAGTAGGGAAAGTGTTGGATAGCGGAGGGGAAAAATTACCATTCCCACACCAATGAGTGCAACACTAGGGAAAGTGTTGGATAGCGGAGGGGTAAAAATGACTATTCCCACTCCAATGAGTGCAATAGTAGGGAAAGAGTTGGATAGTGGAAGGGTAAAAATAACTATTCTCACTTCAGTCAGTGCAAAAATAGGGAAAGTGTTGGATTGCTGAGGGTGGGTAAAATGTACTATTCCCACTCCAGTCAGATTCAAAATTAAAAACAAATAAAATGCCAATGACCAAAAAAAGTATATTTTAAAAACAAAATAAATAAAAAAATACATATGTTAAAAAGTAAAATACAAATATATTCATTATTAAAAAAAAATATTACAATGTTAAATCATATCACAAATACCTACAAATATTATATTAAATAAAAAAAATCAAACAAATAAATGTTTTTATTTAGAAATTATTTATGAAGGTGTGCAACAACAGCTCTGGAATAACGGATTAACAAATGACAACGCATTGATATATTTTGCCTATCTTCAATCACTGGCACTTCAGTGTCCTTCAGGATGTGAATGTAATGTCTAGTCATGAATTTTTATGCCTGACAACAAGATAGACAAAATAGATGGAATTGTCGGTCAGAATATTGGTTATTCATGTAGAAATAAACTACAGCACTAACCCTGCACCAGGTGTAATGTAAGCCTACGCCATTTTACTAAGATTGATAAATGTGAAAAATAGTGGTAAAGTAAAAATAATACTTGTACTTACATTATTCTGAAATTGATTCATTGCAAAATAATAAGGTATTTACCGTCACTGTTGTATAAATACAACATTATGTAAAACTGTGACACAGAATTGGTAGCATTCAGATATGTGTGAATTGTAGTAGAAATGTTGGAATGTAAGTAAGTATGTCATATAGCAATGTGTTTTGTGACAACTGTTTAATAATACATTCAAATATTTATTTTGTCTTTATTTATTTAGATATGCTCATAGACCACTCAAAGGAAGTACTAGATAAAGGATAGAGGATCTACAAAGCCCTTCCTGATCTTGAAACCATGGAAGATGGCACACTGTCAAGACATTAGGATTGAATAGAGTGATATTTATAACAAAATGCCAGCAATCAGAAAGTGAATTGGGACCCAGACTTAGGAATCAAAAAGCTATTCCACTTACAGTGAAGATAATGTCAGTTCTACATTTTGGTTGAACAGGCTCATTTCTGTATACTGTGAGTGACTTTAATGAGATGTCTCAACCTGCTTTTTACAGTGTATGAAGCCGGATTTTGGATGTTATGCTGCAACGGCTCAATGGCTACATCCAATTTCCTACAGAAAAGGTAACCTTGAACAACATCAAGGCAGACTTCCATGTTTTGAGAGGTATTCTACCAGTAGTTTGTGCTATAGATAGAACACACATTTCCTTTGTCCCACAGTATGACCAAGAAAGGGTCTATAGGAATCATAAGCATGTTTGTTAATACATAGATGTTAGTGTGCAGAAAATTGGTTGTAGACCCTAATTAAATTTTGAGATGGTAACTAAAGATAAAATGCACAGTCCAAAAATGGTATGCTTCTTTCTCTCTGATTCATAGGAATCTGCATATGCAAACCATACATGGCATCCTACTCCTTTTAAAAATTCAACAATACTAGGGAATGTCCGCTTAAATGAAGCCCTCATTCGGACTAGCGGACCAGTGGAACAGACTTTCGGGCCTGGAAAGCACATTTCCATTGTTTGAATAAGTCAGGTGAAGCCCTCCTCTATTCTTCTGCTAAGGTCTGTAAAATTGTGTCGTTGTGCTCTATGCTGTACAACATTGCCTTGTTGAGATAAAATACCTTTCATTCGAGATAAGGATTATCATGATGATCCCCAGGATGATGTTGCAGATATGACAGTGACGATGATGGAAATGAGCTTCGACGTGAACTCTGACTAACTTAACTAAGTTGTGCAAACATTTCTGTATTACAAGTAGTGAAAAGGCTGGACTAATATAGATAGTAGATTCTTCCTTATCGTGGTGTGTGTGATCCATATTTAAAGGAAGTTCTATGACATTTTACTCACAATAATGTTTTGTAATTTAGGTTTAAGCAATATAAATGAAAATATATGTTAGTCAAAGCTAAGAATTATGGTAGTTCAACAGAATGTATGATGTTACAATGCATACATTTACAATGCATGCCTTTACAAAGCAGTTTTTACATCGCAACATCCTTTACAATGCATTCTTTTACATCGCATGCCATTACATCGCATTTTCAGAAACTACCTTTCCAACACATTCCATTACATCGCATTATACCTTTACAATGCATACCATTACAATGAATACCGTTACATCGCATTTAAGATAAGTGTTGGATAGTATAGGGGTAATAATTACTATTCGAACTCCAGTGAGTGCAATAGTAGGATAAGTTTTGGATAGAGTAGGGGTAAAAATTACTATTCTAACTCCAGTGAGTGCAACAGTAGGGTGACTGTCGGATAGTGTAAGGGTACTATGCGTTGTAATGGTATGCATTGTAATGACTTGCGATGTAATGCCTGCGTTGTAGTGACATGCGTTGTAGTGACATGCGTTGTAATGGCTGCATTGTAATGACATGCGATGTAAATGATGTTGCAATGTAATGACTGCTATGTAAAGGTAGTGCGATGTAATGACTGTATTGTAAAGGTTTCCCAGTTCAACATAAGTATAGCTTTAAGCAAAGTGATAATGTTATATTGCATTAATAATGTTGTTTATATATTTAATTAAAAGTGAGAGGTATACTTCACCTAATCTATGAGATTTATTTTAGGTTATTTCAACCTCTCATCTGCTGGTGCACTGGCAAGCCATAGGTTGCACAATAGAACACTGGAGCAGCTTTGACATGTGTACATAAGGTAAATTAAATACTACAACATTAATGTTTTTTGGTTCCTTCACTTGTCTATACTCTTGCTAATGTTAAGGTGTTCTTGATCAAGCTATGAGTGGTACATATTAGTTGTTGGCACGTGTGTTAGCTCCCCCAAGTAAGAAACACTGGGGCATATGTACAAGGAGTTAACGCTGCCGTAGCGTAGCGTACATTTTTTGATTTTACTGCCGCTTTCTTTTTATCGGTGTATTTACAAGCTTCCACTAACCGCAGTTAGCGGCAGTGCGTTGCCCTTACGCCAGCAATGAGGCAGGCATAAGGTACTGACGCAGTGGCGTCCTACAGTTGTTGCAGTGAAATCTGATAGATTTCACTGCACAACTCCTATGAGGCTTTGTTGCGTGGGAACGCCCACCCTGCATACATCATACCTGATGCAGGTATAATGTGGCACAGGGCTTCACAAGGTCATGCATATTCCTAGTTGCGTCACTTTGCAAATACAGCGCAACGTGGTGCAAGAATCACGCTGCAAGTACGTCAATAAAATGACACACCAGTGGAGTGAAACTGTCAGAAGGGGCTCATGAATAAGCCCCCTGTCATTTTCCCCTACGTTGATGCACAATGGCTGCCATGCACCAATGCATGCACCCTTGTACAAGGGTGACTGTGTTGCGGAGTAGATTGATGTTGTGGCTTCATCTCCTCTCGTGACGTCTGCAGGTGGGGCTGTACTAGTCAAGGGCGGGAGTGAACCAGTTGGCCTTCTTGGAGTGTTGTTTGCCTCGTCTTTTCTTGAGGGGTGCCAGGGTGTTGGCGCAGTTGGAGATTCATCGGTGGACATTGCGCGCTTGCCGTGTTGGTGACTGTAAGCATTGGCGGAGTGGTGGTGCTGAGAGAGTTGACGGGAAGTTCTTCAGTGGCCTTGATCCAGCTGCGACGGGGGGCAATGGTGGCGATGGTGTACGGTCAAAGTGGTGAAGGCCTAAACAATTTTGGTCGGTACAGGAGAGTCCTGTGGTGTGGCTGTAGTTAAAGTTCCCGCTGGTGGAGAAGACGGGTTTGAGCGTGTGTCAGACTATGTGGGTTGGTGTGGTGACTGGCTGCTTGAGTCCGATGTTGGCGAGGTTTCCCAGAGGGGGGTGGTGTTCTGGTCACTTGGGTTGTCCAGGTTAAACTTGAGGTCTTCGAGTAGGATGTAGTCAGTGGATGGGAGCCCCTGGGGTGAGATGAGGTCTACAATGGCATAGGTGATTGGGGGTTCATGGCCCGGGGGGACTGTAGATGAGGGTGTCATGGAGGGTGTTGTTGGTGTTGGTCGGAATCTGGAAGTGGAGGTGTTCCATGGTCACCGTCCGGTCATTAGAGTGCGTGGTCAGTTGGAGTGTGCTTTTGTAGACAATGGCAGTGCATCCTCCTGGGTGCTCTGGGTGGTCCGTACGGGTGAATTTCTAGCCGTCGTGGATGGTGATGGCGATGTCCGGTTTGGAGCAGAGGTTGGTCCAAGATTCTGTGAAGAAGGCGATGTCTGAAGAGGTGGCGATGAAGAGGTCCAAGATTTCTGTTGCATGTTTGTGGAGGGACCGCACTTTGAGAATGATGCAGTTGAGCTGGTCGGCTACGATGTTGGTCGGCTGGGGGTCAGAAGGCGCTGGTGTCCTGATGTGGCAGAAGATGTGTTTGCAGTTTCGACAGGCGCAGTGTGCAAGAGAATTCTACAGTGATGCTAGATGGCAGGCAGTGTGGCATCCAGGGTTGATGGCAAGGAGGGTGTTGGCGTGTCTGAGAGGAGAGGTCTTTGGTGCTGGGTGTGGACCTGGGGCAGACAGACGCAGACGGGCTTGCCTTTGGCGTGCCTGTGGTACGCCTGCTTCGCATGGCGGCACAGCGGCTGCCATTAAGTAGTGCTGAAGGGGGGGACAGGACAGCTGGGAGGTGGGAAACGCGGGAAAGGACACTATAGGGGTGGTGACACAGGGGGGAGCGAAGGTTGTAAATACATTTTTAAATAATTCCTACCACGAGGCTTCTGTGCTCCTGCTCTCCTGAGCCTGCTTCCAGGAACAGGAAGCAGGCAGCCAGGCTTCCTCCCCAAGCCAATCACAACGTTGCAATGCAGCGTTGTGATTGTTCTTGAGCGCCGTGACACGGCGTTCAGCAAGGGGCTGGAGGGGTGGGCATGTACTCCATGCAGGCCATACTGCAGTCTGCATTGCAAATAGGGAAGTGCACATGACTGCTTTGGGTGGCCTGAGAGGGCCAACCTATCAGTCATTGCACACTTGAGTGGGCATACCACTCCACCCCTGCCCTGCTCCGTGAGTAGAGCAGCCCCACCCACCCTCTGGCTTGCAAAAGAAACATAGCATGAGTACTTCAGAAAGTTATCATCATGTTATGTTTCATCTTCTTCCACTGCATGAAAGCAGTGGGGCGACGCTCTTCCGCCATAGCGGTAAGCCACCACTGTGGGTGCAGCACCCGCAGGTGCATGGCCTGGGCCCAACTCAGCCCCCCGGGCCTCCTCTGAACGCATCCCACCTTCTCCTCACCTGGACATTGACACAGTGGCGCAATCTGCTGCACTCTCTCCAAATCTGTGACTCAGCTAGCAGGAGCCTCAGCCAGGTGGAATTTCACAAGCCTGGGTACAGCAGTCACCAACAATTCTGCTGGGGAACCACCCGATGCAGGTGATGCAACAGGGCCTCCTTAGACGTGAAGTTGCAGCGCTCCCGCCACACAATTTTTGCCAAGATCAGGGGCCTCACCCTCCACAGTTGCCAGCCAGTGCAGCATCCTCCGGCCGCCTCCGATGATGAAAGGCGCGGCTCACCATTGGTAATCTCCTCTGTGCACCCCTGTGTAGTGGTGGCACGTGGTAGGCAATGCAGACCTCCCTACGTTGGTGTGCAGGAGCACCTCCACCATTCACAGCTCCAAGGGGCACCAGGCGGTCTTCTCACACAGGTCAGCAACGTGCCTCCATGAGACCTGGCAGACTTCACCACAAGGTAAGGGCGATTGCCAACGCCTTAATGTGTACCGCCACGGCCCAACAACTCCACAGCAACTCTGCATCTCACTCCGGGTCCCAGATGCAGGCCCAGCAAGGCCTCCGGGCCCCGGGGACTGTCCGCGCTTTCAAGGTTTTGGATGCCATGGTGTTGCAAGGAGTGTGCAATGATAAGTGATGCATCATTGGTTTTGCCCAGCGATGTGCCTCTTTTCATGATTGTAGCCCTGAATTTCGTCTTCCCATGGTACTTTGGCTGGTCATCCTGGCTGCTGTGGGGCTTGGGGGGGTTGGTGATCTGTGCTGCACTTGGCCCTGGCTGCTCCATTCTGCATTCCATTGGTTTTGTTTACTATTTTTCATTAGAGGTGGAATTATAGGCTATTTAGAGGCAAAAAAGGTCACGTTGGGCTGACTAACATGAGTTTTTTTGCCGCTAATGGACCTTTCGTCAGTTTTCGCCCGCTAATGTCAGAATTTCTATCGCCTTCACGCTAGTGTTAGCAGTAGTTTTCCCCGCGGCTACCTGAAACTATCGCATGCTGTGACGTATTGTAAACACATCACTAACAGGGCGATAGTTTTTGGTGACAGGCCGCGTTAAGAAAACTGCTGCTAACTAGCATTAGCTTTAGTTAGCGGCAGTTCTTGTACATATACACCCATGTTTTGATTTTGTTCTTGATCAAAATCAATATATGTAGTAGTAATTTCCATTCTGCATGTATGTTGTAAACAAAGCGGAGTATTATAGGAAACTTAGGGTGAAAATATCCATATGTAACACTGTATAATGTTGTATCAATAAAGCTGGATAAATACAAGGAAGATGGGGAGAAAATGTCCATATGGAACACTATATAGCTGCTATGTAGTTTTAGCACAAAATGGATATGGGCATATGCTTTACAATAGGAATATTTTCTTTAGATTTCTAAGAATGTTGGCATAAAACATTTCCTTGTTTTTCCCTGTTTGGTGCTGTCCTCTATTAGGCCAGAAGAGTGATTTCTCCCTGGTGCCAATGGGCCAGCATGAGGCCCTACAGGTGAGGTGTTAGCAGGATGTTCAGGCGCCAACACTGTCCCTCTTCCCATAGAGGTGCCTGCTGGAGCTGAAGGATGGATTGTTGTGGCAAATTTCACCCACAAAAAGTGAAAAAGTGGTGACTGCAGTCACAAAGGGCTTAAAACCATCCTGGAAAACCCTGGTTTGCAAGGTTTGTACACTCATATTCTGCTCCAACAAATCATTTTGTTATCTCCTGAAAAAAAGAAATCAGATATGCAATGTAAATTTGATATTGTCTCTCATATCCCACTACAATTAGCGTATATCTATGACAACAGTATCATAAAGCAAAATATTTTCATTTTATAAAAATGAAAACAGGAACCATTTTATGAACCAGAACATTGACCAACACCTTTGCATTGAAGGATTTAGCTGAAAAGCAATTAATTGCACCTTGCAAAGGCTTAATCAATGTTAAACAGCAACAGAAGCTGCTCACTATTATTTACATTTTTAACAATGTATTTTGTCAAAAGAAATGACAAAGCCTCTTCATTCATTTAAGGGCATTGATAGTTATTTTTCTGAGGAGGGAAACGAAAACGTTTATATATGTGTTTGCCTTTTATTCAAGGTTTTATGAAAACATTCTTTAAGTTGTAAGACAATTACCAGTGAGTGTGGCATATATGGATTCCTTTAGGAACTTTTATTAAGTGATGTAGGACATTATTATTGTTAAGCACACATTGTCAAACATTATTTATTGTCAATGGTGATATATTATAGAAGCTTATAAACATTAAATAGATGCAGGATTTTGATACACAACATTAGGCTGATGTGTGTTAGAGTGTTAGCTTATTATTCATTTGAGAACTAATTTGTGTTACATTAAATTAAATATTACTAATAGACCAACAGTGAAGTGTTAAAAGTATGATTTCCAGATACACTCTAGCTACATCTGTACATTCAATTGTCACGCGGTTGCAAACTACATGAGCTAATGAAGACACAGACATATTTGAGTGATAAAAGAACAACATATTGAAGTTTACATGCACATATATATCAAAGGTCACAACAGAAAATGGCCTTAGTATTACTAAAGGGGATTCTATTAAAAAATAATGAATGCCAGATAGGTGTAAGATTCAATAGGAACATTAAAGGTAAGTATGTGTTACATGATTTTTGGCTTTAAAAAAAAGCTATTTAAAATAGACTAAAATATACGCTACAGCTCTGCAATTCATACAAAGAGTTCAGTGAGAACATATGAAAATGTCTGATGATTTGTGTTATGGAAAAGCCTACAGAACATATACAATACTAATGTGTGTGTATATGGTCTTTATAAATGTAAACAACATACTCCAAACATACTCATTTCTAATGGTCAATTCATTCCCTGAAAATCATTGGTTCTTCTACCAGACATTGCAAAAACTTGCAAAACAAACTAATTAGCAAGCGTACAAAAATATCGAAGTGGAGTCCTGCTGCTGCACGAAGCTCATCCTAAGATGGAAAAGAAAAGAGTAGTCTGCCTTGAAACTTCCTTTATATAGTGTTAGGATCAGATGAAAATGTTTAGGAAATGCAACTCAGGTGTGTGTTTACACAGACATTACGCACGTCATAAGTACGATAATATCAGTAAGCTTGACGGACACGTCCGCCATTATGGACATAAACATAAACCAAATGCACTCTTGGCTGACATTTACCTACTCCAGTGCGCTGTTCCATCTGTCCCGATGCTATGACTTACATTGTAAATCTGGCGGACCGATAACCTCCAGACCAGCACCAACGAAGTAAGAAGCGAGGAGGGAGTGATGTGCATCGACTGACAGTAAGAACCCCGTCACAATGGATGATGGAAATTAAGGGCAAATTCTTAGGAGCCCATTATGATGGCGGGCGGACATTAGTCCGCCCGCCATCATAGCGGTGCTGGGACCGCCCACCTGACGTGCGGCGGTCCCACCAGCCCAAATAGGATATGCCCGCCAGTTTGATGGGTGCATCCTGGCATTTTAACATTGCGGACGGTGCTGCTGGCTGCAGCACCATTCGCAATGTTAAAATGCCACGAAGTGCATTTCCATACACAACAAGGCAGGCACCACACGGTGTCTGCCACCTTGTGCATGGAAATGATGGTACCCCCCCAGTGCACCTACACCCTCCCCCCACACAGAAGGGGCCCGCAATGGGCCCCCAAACCCAATCCCGCCTGCCTTTCCATGGCGGCATCGCCGCCACGGAAAGGCCTCTACCAGGGCACATCCTACTATGGCGGACGTGCTTGTTAGGCTCCGCCACCATATTAGTGGCCCTTTCCCACCCACCAGGCAATCAGTGCGATTGTCACTGGCGGAAAAGCAGCGGCCGGACTTTGCGTCCACCGCGATACCCACCACCATCCTAATTTGGTGGTAGGTAAATTTCATTGCGATGGCGGTCCTCCCACCATCATAATGAGTCCCTTAATGCGTCGGATGGTATACCATCTGCCTGGCAGATGGATGAACTACTCCGTGACAGAGAAACAGTAGGCAGTACTCAGAACTGTAAATCAGGGCCATAGTGTCAAAGGCCACTCTTAAGTTGAGTAAGGTTTTGTTTCCTTGGTTTAAGGTGAAGCAAAGATCATCCTCATCAGGAAGGAGTGCTGTTTCTGTGTGATTGAGCAGGGTGATATAGAAGGAAATCAGAGAGGAAAATGGGAGTCAGTGGGGCAGCACTGGGTTTTTTCACAAGGGAGATGAACATTGCTTTTTTTCAGTCTGATGGATAAATAGCATCTGGCAATGAGGTATTACAGTGCTCTGTAAAGGCAAGTGAAATACTGTCTACATCTTTATTAAGAACATAAACAATACAAGGATTATAAAGGAAGACAGTGTTGGCTAGAGATAGAGTAAAGAGAGCAAATGTCAAATTGTATAATATTATTAATTGCAGAGAGACAGTATCAGGAGAGCATCACAGGTTTTGCCACATGCAGGCAAATGTTCTCAGCCTTTTTCAAAGAAATGTAACAAAAAAAACTCGCACATTTGCAGAAATAGTCACACATATGTATTAGAAGACATATTCAGTCAATCATGAATCTTAAACCACAGGAAGCAAAGGGTTTTGTAAGTACTTTATACACTGTTCTTTCCACTTTTATTAGTTAATTCTGACTACTGTAAGACTTCGCCATAGTCAGGTATGGCCTGCAGGACCTAGCTTTAGAAACATTGTAAAGAAACACTTGAAACTTTATTTTGCTGCAAACGCGGGTCCTGCTGAGAGGTTTTCAACTACTTGGCAGGTTTAGGTTGTTAATATGAGGCATCTGCCTGCATGTCAACAGAAGTAGGCATCCCCACATTTTTGCAAGGATAACTTGCTGAGTAATCATAATACAAGGTATTAAAGTGTGATCTAAACTAATTGATCTTAGGAGCATAGTATGCAGCAATGGTTAAGCAAATAAAGTGACGAGAAATAGAAATGATTAGAAGGTTTATCAACATATGAAAGTGGATAAGTCTGGTAAAACATAGTCCAGTTTTGGAAGACAGCTGGGGTGAGTGTCTCCACCATATAAATGAGATAACAGTGTTGGATGAGAGAATTTCTGTCAATGTTACACAGACCAATAGTGAATTCTGCGAGGGCTAGGGATAGCTTTATGCCATTAAACCTATTCAAGAAATGCCACATGTGAATAGAGCTTATTTTTCCAGGTCGAAATAACAGTTTAAAACAGCACCCACAGGCTGCAATGGCAGACCTGAGATGTGCTTAAAAGGCTACTTAAGTGGGTGGCACAATATGTGCTGCAGACCCACTAGTAGCATTCAATTTACAGACCCTGGGTACAGATAGTACCACTTTACTAGGAACTTCCAAGTAAATTATACTTGCCATTTTGATGTCAGGCAAACCTACCATGTTTTAGGGAGCGAGCACATGCACGTTGGCACTGGTCAGCAGTCCTAAGGCCAACAAAAACGAGATCAGCAAAAATGGAGGGGTACGGCAAAATGTTTGGGGGAAGACCACCCAAAGGCTGACAGGTCTAACACTGATGATGTGCTGGTACTTTACAAGGAGATGGCTGCAAGGAAAGTGTTTTATGAATACATGATATATATCCTTTCCTGCCTGTAGAGCATATCATAAATCATCATAGTCATCCCTCTTACGTACTCTGTGGCATAGAACCTGACTGGTGTGAATTGACTTCCCTTTTCTTTTTCTTCACTTTATGATCCTCCTCAAAACCACTGGTGTGGCTGGAGGGAAATTTTTGTTGATCACTAAAAAAGAGGACATGAATAAGTGATCCTACTTTTTCCAAGTATTAACACAGTTAGCAAAAGCTAGCTCCTTCTGCTGCTATGAAGCAGTTTTGAAAAGACAGATTCTTTCTTAAGGTATGTTTAGCTCTGACTTGGAAAAAATCCCAACACTCAATTCAATACCATTAGTACAATTTTTAAAGTTCCCATCTAGATCACAATGTCATTGAAAATCTCCAACCAAATATGAGCCTAACATTTGTCTGTTAAATTGTAATAAAAAGTAATACTCAATAAAACTAATTCACTACATGAACTGAAACATTGTGCCCATGATTCCCTCTTTGGTTTAGGTTTCCAATTCACTGTGTCCTATACATCCAATTCTGCCATTAATTCACCTCACCATATAAATAAATAATCTATTGTCTCAGAAAGGTTTGCTTCTTAAGTTCATTCTCGCGCCCTCCTCACTCACTGATAGCAGCGATGCAATCCGACAACCACTAATGCAATATCTGTTCTTTATTCTCTGTCTAGTGTCATCTGCAGAAGCAATCTAGCAGAACAGACTGCCCTCGTCTCTCCACTCTACATTACATTCCTCGAGATGTACATATCTCCTCAATGTGTCATGCGTTCTACAAAAAGTCATCTACTTTTTCCATCTTAGCTGGCATTAAGGACAAGCTCAAGATTCTAGATGAAATTCGGAAAATTGAAAGCACTGTATCACCAATTTTGGGAATTCCAAAATTAAAAAAAGAAAATAAAGGCAAAACTTCTTCAAACTGCTGCAGCGCATCTGAAACGCTCTAATAATCAATATTAGACTGGATAGTATCATAATTTGATTCAAAAAATCCCATAAGATCCGTCCTTTTCTCTCCCAGGCTAACTAAATCTTTATCTCTTGGTTTATAGATCAGGTACCAGCCATCCTACCTTCAGTGCTCATAATGTGAGCCCTATGAAGCTTTATGCTGCGTTTGCCAATAAACAAAATAGGTGTAGTTCTTGTATTTGAAATAGTCTATTTTCTTACTTTGTACATACTTGCCTAATTCGAATATCGTCCTCCCTGTGTTTCCACAAAGACTATTTGTTCATACTAAAGGCAATTTATTTTTCGTGTAATACCAACAAATACTTTAATAATACTCTTTGCCACATACAGCTACAAAATGTATGGTTATCAGAACGGTAAGCAATTGTGTTGTATATCAATATTTTTTCTAATTCATTTTTGTTATGAATAACCCTGTGTGTTTTCAATAAGAGGATTACTAAAAACCACAGGATACAACACAGGAAATCCAAAAGCCAACATGGATACAGTCATCGTTGTTTTGCCAGACACTGCATTTACTTATTAAAGCAAATCCAGATGTTCGACTTAATACAACCTATTTATACAACTAGACACAAACTTTTATGTGAATTGATTCACCTAGAACTATATCAGAGTGGAATACTAAACTGCATATTCCATCAACCATCAAAATGTTCACAACTGCCTTCCATTTATGTAGTCTGTCTATATGCTTTGCGTACAAGGACATTGGCGGAAAACCCTCTTACGTGGTGGTGCTAAAGAATAAACACTGTTCAGACATCAAGGCTTTTTTGTATCAGCCCACAAACATACGAATAGCATATTTGTTCCCATAGTTGTGTTTTTTACCGGACTATGTGCTTTATAGTTTTACTTTTCTTGAAATACAGATGCAACAACATTATAGGAGTATATGGACTGAGCTGAAAGCAATAGGGCCGTTTCAAGTTTACCTATTTGAACATCTGGACATCTAAACGACCACATAGCAATTCCTCTACTCTCCTAGTGAGCTATCCTGACCAGCTACATCTCTGAGCAGATGCACTGCTACCTGTCTGCCCTCCTCATTCTCTGCACTCTAACAAGCTTCTCAAGGGCATCTCTTTTTGGATTTATTTAGTAGAGTTTACCTGTACAAACACAACAGACAGTAGTCAAACAAAATACAGCATGCAACAGCCCATTTGGGAATAATCTTAAGTTGTTCACACTATATGTTATAGACCCATAGCAACTCCCCCCTTCCCCTGGAATTCTGGTGTCCGCACAGTGTCTTAAAGTCCACACAGATTGTCTATCAGGCTGTGTTGGGGCTTCATCTCATCTCCTGATCATGTTCTGATGTCCTTTTTTACATTGATTGTTTATGCACATCGAGCTCAACTACATATTCTCGAAGAGGTCACCGAATGACTCCTGGCCTGGATGGGGGTGGCAACATCTCAGCATACAGTTCAGCCAATTCAATGCACATAGCAATGTCTTTCGCCCAACATTTAAACTTAGAGGTCCCTCCCCCCCCCTTCATCAGGGCCACCCGTCCACGTCCCCAGAGGGACACCATTGCCAGCAATTTCCTACAGTATTTCAGAGGGTTTAATATGCCTCCCAGTAGTAACATCATAGGGGAGATGGGGGTTGCGCTGTCTATTGTTATGTCAAATGCCCGCATCTGTTGGACCCAGAATGTCACAACCGCAGGGCATAACTGTGTGAAATGGAAGAAATCTGCACCAGGGGCAGCACATCTATGGCAGGTGGTGTCTGTGAACATCACTTGCTTCATCATGCTGACAGGGATGTAATACATCCTGTGCAAGTATTTGTAATGAATAAGTCAGTGTTTCCCATTCTGGGAGATTTCTTTGGTTTGTGCACAACAAAAGGACCATTGTTTGCCAGTAATATCAATGCCTAGGTCTGCCGTCCATTGTGTGCAGGCATGTCATTCAGGTTTGGAGGTAGCGGCGGATACCATACTATACATGTGCGTCACAAGATGTTTGATGGATGGGTTCACCATAGGTTCACCATAGGAAAGATAATAGGTCTCAGTTAGAAGGGACATCCCGAAATGCAAGAATTAGCCATTTCAGAATCCGTCTAAGGTTAAGGTAACTTATTATATCCATAACAAGATGTTCTAACTATAAATTCCTCCAATAGGATACATTTTTGATTTGGGAAGAGGTCCCCCATGTATCAGAGCTGTTTGTGCCTCAGTACCAGAAGCAGAGCGGGATTATGTTCAATATGGGCATATAGATAATGTGCAAACTCAGCCTGGGCCCAAACCAAAGACGGTCCCCACTGAGCTCTGCCAGCTGCCTGTATTTGCCGGTCTGGGCGAGGTGATCTGCAGTAATATTTAGACTAGATGGGCGCCGGCTCGATCAAGCCGCATTCCAAATCTACATGCGGTGCCCATTGGGCATTATGAATCAAATGATGAGCAAACTGAGCCTGGGCCACTAAGTAGGAAAGCTCAAAATTCAGTGCTCCAAACCCTCCCTACCAAATTACTTCTGTAATTTAGACCAGCATATCCTTGGCTGCTTCCTAGCCCATGCCAGAGTGATCATATTATTATTTGGTCATCACCTATTATACACCACTCAATTTGGTTTCAGAAGCGGTCATAATACCGAAACAGCCCTGGTGAAAACTACAGAGTAAGTCAGATCCATAGTGGATGGTGAAGGTAGTGCTGCCTTGGTACTCCTTGATTTATCAGCAGCCTTTGATATGGTCGACCATAAAATTCTGATCGACCTTCAGTAGGCTGTTGGTATCAAGGGGTCCACTCTCAAGCTTTTAGGATATTTTCTCTCTAAAAGGAAACAGATTGATCCCTTTGTCTCCGAAACCTTTATTCTGCAGTGTGGGGTTCTGCAGGGGTCTTCTTTAGGCTCCACCTTTTTTAACTTATATGCTAAACCCCTGGCAGCATTGATTAGACCCTTTGATCTGAATCAGACTTCATACACCAATGATACTCAAATTTTGGTTGCAAAAGTCTTCAACCAACAATCATACTGGCCTCAACTTCAATAAACGCATGGTAGCAATTGGCCATTGGATGAGCCAAAATTACTTAAAACTTAATTCAGGGAAAACTGAAGTTATCCTGTGTGGGAACAACCCGACTCTATTGGCCCCATTGTGGTGGCCTCAAGATATGGGGTCTCTTCCCATGCCAGTAAATATGGTTAGAAAACTGGGTGCGGCAGCTATAGCACTAACTGGAATTCCTAAATACAAATCAGCTGTCCCTGCCATCAACACCTTCACTGGCTTCTCATCAGACAAAGGATTAAATTCAAGGCTCTCTGCTTAGCCCACAAGGCCCTCCATGGGACTGGCCAAGAATTCAGTCAAAATTCCTTCAAGTGGTATCTTCCAGGTAAATTATCTTAGGTCTTGCAGTGATCCAAAGCTTCAAACCTAGCAATTGGGGAGGCAGAAGCTTTGTCAACACCACTGCCAAGGAATGGAATAACCTTTCATCCCATATAAAATCCATTCACAACTTACTCACTTTCAGAAATCCTTACAAACCTGGCTGTTCCCAAAGTAAGCTTCTATTTAGCTCTTTCTTGTTCTTCCTCAGTGAAAGCCCCTTGATACCTTCGGGTAATTGTTTTTCGCTTTATAAGTTCAAATAACATAACATAAAATAACATGACATTACATGACATGATATAACATAACATCATGAGGGAGCGCAGTTCTGAAAAAAACACTCTGTGGAGGGAAATAGGAATCTTTTGAAATAGGTTTATCAGTTTCAGCAGTACTACCATTTTCATCAGAGAAATGGTCAGAGACCGATAAGGGAAACTGAATCTATTGCTTGATCAAGTAAGTAATACAGATCCCATAGTTTTCCCCCACAACAGTGTCAATATGCCTATGATACATTATACCTATGTATCTGACCATCTCTATCATCCAGCACAACGGGAATGCGAGCACCGGTCATTTTGAGGCAGCTGTGACAGGGTCTTATAATGACTTGTTCCAATTTATTTGGAGCCCTGACCATCGCCCAAATGTGATTATATCACATATAATTGGGTGTAAGTTATAGGCAGGGTTCCTTATTAGGAGAAGCATGTCATCTGCATACATGGACAATAGAGCATCCTGTTTCCTAGCGAATACCCCTATGGGGCGAAAGTCTCTTTGGAGGCAAGCCATTGGCTCCATGACTATGGAAAAAAAGAGTGGAGACAATGGGCACCCCTGCCTCTTCCCTCTGCCAATATTATATGGCTCAGCCAGTAAGTCATTTGCCCTTTTTCATGCCCTTGGGGAATTATAAAGGATTTTACCCTTTCCACACCGATTCTCTCCAGTACCGCAAATAGAAATCCCCATTCAATTAAATCAAGCGCCTTTTCGGCATTGGAAAAGGCTGCCACTACCTCAAGCTTGTGATCTATTTAGTGTGTAACTCTAAAGAGTGTACACAAATTGTCTGCTGTGGATCTATCTGGTATAAACCTGATTGGTCCGGCCAGACAAGGGCAGGACTTAGCAGCAAAAGCTTATTGGCCAAAAGTTTGGTCTCTGTTAATGAGGGATAAGGGTAGTAGGACCTAGATTTATCAAAGTACTGATGGTCCCCCAAGCCTTGGCTAGGGGCATATTCAATACAGGAGCCAAGTGCGTTTCTTATAGAAAGGCCACATTGACCAGATGTTGAGTCAAATATGCCAAAACTTGGTGACACTTTTGTGTGTTGCCAAGCCCCCTAATATAGTGGGTGACACATTTTAGAGCCATATAAGCGAGTTTGTGTGAAGAGTCCTGGTAACATCAGGAGTTCCACATGGGAGGGTTGTCAGCTGGGCAAGCATGATAATAATTAGTAACATTCTCCACTCCACCTCCCAACCACACTGGGCCCCAGTTACACATGAATTCCCTTCAATACCCCCTCTCACACAACATATGTAGAGTCAGAAACAACATAATCATCATGTAGCAATAAGAACTAAAGGCACTTAGCCTAGAAGGGCCAGAGAACCTATAAACAAATAGTTCAACTCTGTCCTCAGAGAACCAGAGAAATCTATACTGCCCAGGAGTAGTAATAGTAATAGTGAAAAAGATATTGCGAAGTGGGACCCCAGTTCACATGGGGCCAAAATCTGGTAGTTCTCATCTTGTACAACAAGTGTATGTCACAGTTAATGCACACAAGGGGAAATTGCATCATCTATTGTCTCTTTGGTTCACTCTATATCACTGAGGCACTGCTCCTATGGTCCTGAACTGCTCAGAGAGTGGCTGCAGGGAGCCTTGCAATGTCTGTTGATAAGCAAGTCTGCTTCTTTAGGATCTGTGATGATCAGTGTTTTGCTCCTGAGCGAAAACCGCTGTCACGCCGGCATCTCGTGGCATACGGGACACCCATGTCCTGCAGCTTTTTATTGACTGGAGCGAATTTGAGATGCACGTCTTGCACACTTTGAATAAAACCCGGGAAGAATAACAGTGTCATGCCTTCATAAGTAAAAGTGTGCTTCTCTCTTGTGAGTCGTAGGATGGTGTCATGGTCTCTGTATTTTAAAGGTTTTGCAATAATAGGCGACGTAGGAGTACCCAGGACCAGTCTTGAGGCCAGTGCGCAGTGCCCTATCTCCCCAATGACCATGAGGGAGAGATAGTCTGACCCAAATAGTTTCTGGACTAATTTCTCTATATACACAAAAAGGTTCCACACTCAACAATGCATCATATAAATATCAAGGTGGAAAACAGTCTTTATGTGTACATTGAAGAACTTTCAATTCACAGTTTGTATAGTGTGGAGATACACACTATACAAAATGTGTGACAACTTATGGGAATGAGATGTCAAAAAGCCAGCTGATCGGGTGAAATGTGGCATGGGGACCCTTCAGGCATACATGGGCCAATGGACAGTTGACTATGATGAATCGTATCCTTCAGTGCCATAGGACCCCAGGCAGTGGGGGAGGTGCCCTCATGCGACCTTTGTGTCAACAGACGAGTGATGCATGGGCCCCATTCAGACATCTACCAGCTCTCAGCTCCATGTGGCTGCCTACATGCAGCAGTAGTTGTTTAAGGCGGCTGATCACATGATGAGGCACTTCTTCTTGGGCCAGGGCTCACTCTGCACGGACGCCGCACTTGCCTCTGGGCTCCCTGTTCACATCTATGGTCCCTCCGGGTGCCGCAGGGCCCACTCTGCGCTGGCTGTCACCACCTCAGGAGGCCCAGGTGCCCTCTCCACTGCCGCCTCCAGAAGCAGAGCAGTTCACAGCAAGGTTTAGCTTCCTCCAGCTCACCGGTGCCCGCTTTGCCCCAGGGGGTTAGCGGACCAGTCTGGCGTTGCCTCTCAGGTTCACCTCCTCGGACCCAGGTAAATGATGTGGCAGAGGTCAGAACAGAAGAAAATAACTGCTGTATTGTCGGTCTGGCCCACGGAGCAGATTTACAGATCGCCATCTTTGTTCAGGCTCTCTAGCGCTCCCCCCCCCCAGGCATCTCTGTCTTCAATTTGCTGGCTGGTCTCTTCCTCTCTCTTTCTCTCTCTCTTTTTCAGTCATTTCATCCATCCCAGTCTCTGTTTCTCTCCTCTCTCTCAGATCTCACTCTCTAGTGTTTTTCCTTCTCTCTCTCCTTTCTCTCTCCCCTTAAGCTTCCGCCATTACTGATGTAACTATCCTCTGGGATCTGTAGGCAGTAACAGAGGGGCCAGCAGTGGCCTCAGGTCTTTATACCAACCTTCTATGGCTTCAGCCGTAGGGGGAGATGTCCAAAGGAATATATGGCCTCTCCGAGTCTAAGAGGAAGTGTATGCCCAAATGCCAAGTAGAAAAAAAGATATAAACTGGCCAGGTTGCTTATTTTTGTTTTTTCAATGGTCAGTAGGCCTCACATTCTCTCCAAGTGAAAAAAGAGTAGGCACAGGCACAGCATAACAGAGAGCAGTATTTCAGAATGTTATATACAGAAATATTGTCTGACAAATATTGTGGCCTAAATGTTGTTTACACAAATATTGCCCAATTGGATATACATGTTTTTATTTTCCCCCACTGGAGCTACATTTTTGTACGTTATATTTAAGACAAAATATTTATGTCAGACTATATTGTGACAATGGTATTCTGGTAGCATACCTGAAAGAGCACTTAGTTGGTAGAAGGGAGCTGTTTATCCTCTTGCAGTCGTTCAAAAAATGGCAGTAGGGATGTGAGGAAGCAGAGTAGGCTACAGAGGAAGTTAGCGGGCTGCCACTTACCGCTCCCTTTATGGACCTCAAATGATAATAATCGACCGCAAAGAGAGCATTCTACTTGATTCAACAGCTCCAAAAAGTCCATTAAGGGGTCTGATATTTTTTATTGTTTTTTTTTGCTGCCATACACCAATGCAACGCAGCAATCTTCACACAACGAAAGAATAACACAAAGAGCTAAAAATCTGAAACTAGCACAAAGGCAATCAAAGACATCAATGAATGATAACATTACAAAATAAACAAGGATAAGGCTAATACAAAAGATAATGAAGCAAGAGAAAAAGTGCATAATAATGTCATCAGCAAACAAACAGTCTACAAGGTACACCTGAAGCAAAATATGCCATAAATAATCTTCTTAGTTAATAGCACTATCATAATATCATAAAAGCATAAAGGGTTCTCATACTACACCACAACATGTGTGCATGTGTATGAGTGAAGCAATAATGTTAATGCCTTCAACATTGTAGACAGCTATTCTAGTGCTTCTAGCATCAAAGACATAACAAGACAAAATATCACAGCTGTCTTGTTCTCCAGAGAATATGAAAAACAGAATAAATTGGAAATATGTGACTTAAGGTTTTAGAACGTAAAGACACACAAAAACACATAACATTGCACGAAGCTACCAATCTCGAAACTGTTTCGAACCATTTCCATTCAATAGTCAATATACTTATCTTTCAGCTTCCATTGTCACTCTATTTCAGATGCCCTTTATACTGTTCTGGGATTATGGCATTATAACATAAATGTTTTGTAGTTTATTATCTTTCAGACGTAATCCTACTGTGTCTTCAGCTAATAAGAATAATAATACAAAATAATAATAAAAAACGTTATTTAATCCCAAATAACTTTTCTGCAAGACACCGAGACGTTGCTGCCTCTTTGCAATGGTTTAAGAGCCCACCCACCCTTCTAGTTCCAACTCGATGTCCATTTTTACAGGTGGTCCAACAGCCAGGACACTGCAACACAGCAGCTTCTGAACCCCCACCCGAGGACGACCTGAAACCCCAGTAACAAAGACTCGTTAAAGGCAGCCCGTATCCCTGCAGGAGAGCATCTGTATGGAAAGGAAAGGACAGCCATAAAACACGCAGTGAGGTTGGGGTCATTGAAGCCATATCGTTCACTCACAAACGTAAAAGAAAGGATTTACCATGTTGAACCACCTTAAAAGGTCATCGCTACCCCAAGGATGGCTGGTATTAGGTCATTAGGGTGTTCCGAATTTTACAGGTGCACAGTGAAAGGAAAGAGACTTGAGCTCATGCATTATTTTCCTCTATACATTTGTGCCTAGATTGCTGAATTTCATTTTGTACATTCACTGCTGATTGTCTTAAGGCATTCTCAGTTGCTGCCTTTCATCTGACCTCCATTAGGACAAGCTTGCCATAGTTCAGTCTGGATTTTACCTCTACAATGGATGTATATGTTCTAACGATTGTTAAACCATATATATTATACGTTTTGGAAATGCTACTGACTTTATACCTGGGCGCATTTACTTCACCTGCTTATTTCATTTTGTGTTGAAATTTGTGTTGATTTATTTATTTGATTACCTTTGTACTACTCCCAATCATATGTGACAATAATATTTTGTAAAATGTTGCATCTTTTGAGTTTGCATAATTTTAAGCAGCAGAAGACTAATCCCTGCAGTAAAAGCCTCACTCAAGAGACCTTCCTTGCTGGAACCACCATCCTGCCAGTATCTTGATTCCACTTCCTAATTTGTAAGAGAAAGAGTGCCCTAAATTAAGTTCAGAAGCCCCAGCAGGTGCAATTAAATGTCGGTGCACTAAATATCAAGGCTACGCAGCCTTAAATCCATGTAGGATGTAACCTAATGGCTAGGGCGGTTGATCTCAAATGTAGAGGAACTGGGTTCCAGTCTCGGCAATGACGCTCAACATCCTGTGATTCGGGGAAAATCATTCAATCTCCCCGTGCCTAACAAAAATGAATGGTCTGTCTGGAATGCAACTGGTGATCATGTAAAGCGCTCTAATACCTGATACCATCAGGTCAAGCGCACGATATATAAAACTACGAAAAAAAGAAAGAAAAAAAACCTCATGCCTCTTTAATCCACTACCAAACAGTCCCTAATCTCTTATCTCACTCTTGCAGGTTCCTGTTTTCTCCCTTTGTGACTTATTTTTGTAGTACCTAATATAGGCTCTGCTTCTCAAGAACGAATTATTAGTCCTCAGAGTTTCACAGGAGAAGATATGAATATTTTGGGGTTCCATGAATTGTTGTTTGAATTCAAAGGCAGGAGGGCGGATTACAAATTATAGACTGTAGAAAATGGTCCATCCATTCTTGAAAAGAGGGACCAAGGAGAGTTAGGAATTTTATTGGATTCAAATGGTGTGGATCTTGTTCTGGTAGTTCAGGATACCAAACAGAGTACACATAACCTGGAGAAAGAATTTCCTACAGTGTTTTCCGGTACAGTGATAGTATGAAAAGTCTTTGTGAACAGGATAGTGTTAACAAAGAAAATGCTAGTCCTTGTGTGCACAAAGAGAGAAACATACTGTTTAGTGTCAGAGAGGAAGCGACCCAAGAATTGAATAAATTGGTGGAAGCAAGCATAATTCAACTGGTCGTTTCAACAGATTGGGTAGACCCCTTGGTGGTAGGGTGGAAGGCCAACAGACAGGTTTGTTTGTGTGTGGATTTGAGAGAATGAAATAAAAATATCTTTGTGGACTTGTTCCCTCTACCATACATTCACAAACTATTGGCAGTAACAAAAGGAATAGAGTGGTTCTCTACTATAGACCTGACCTCCGCATACCACCAGGCATTAATAAATGCGGAAAGCAAGGATCTCACTGGCTTTAACACACCTATTGGATGTTTTCAATGTAAGAGGGTACCCATTGGAATGGCCTCTACTGCAGCCATGTTCCAAAGACTGATGCATCAGTTCTTTCAACATAAAGGAAAAGTCATATTCTTCTAGAATAATATCTTGATAACGGGCAAAGACAGGGCAGCACATGATGAAGAATTAAGTAGTGTACTAAGAATCTTGCAGGAACGTGGTCTAGCAGCAGAGCTGACCAAATGTAGATTTGTGCAGAACAAAGTAACATACCAAGGGGATGAGATCAGTTCCAAAGGTATCACACCCAAGACAGACCTAGTTGAGGCTATATTACAAGCCCCTATTCACCAAAGCAAGGATGAATTATGTTCCGTTTTAGGACTAGCGGAGTTCTATTAAAAAATTTTGCACAATTTTTCCAAAAAGGTATACCCGATCAAAAACTGTTAAAAATAGCTAGCTCATTTTAGGGGTGGGTGGAGTTTGTGGAGATGAACTACATGGATTTCCGGGGAGTTGCATAAAAACTCTGTGGAATTCTCTGGAGTTCTGCTCTGCCATAAACTGCTACCGTCCATTACACTATTTTCAAAAAGGAAACTCCACAGATCTGTAATTGGTGAAAACATTAAGCATACTGCCACAACAGTGATAACCAGTAAAAAAACAGAACTTCACAATTACACCTTGTGCAATAAAGAATCTGCTGCATCCGTAACGCGGCCAAAACCATTACTACCTACTTACTTACCTAACTTGGCCAATTCTAATGTGTCCAAAAATATTACCACTAACTATGCAACCTGGAGACAAAAAATCAATGCATTGCCAAAGAATCATCCCTCGCTCACTCAGTGTAGATATTTGTCCTGCATGGGATCACAGGGTAAAATCAAATCTTCAAGTCAAGTGGGAAAGAGCAGCGGACATTGTAACCATTCACTAATTCGAGAGATGCCGTCCCATGGGAGGGTGATAATGGAATATACCGACAGGGGCTGTTTCATGTCTAGTCTTTCTTTGGAATAAAAGTACAAACCCATGACAGGGCTGTCACGCAGACCTGCGTACACTTATTCACACAGAGGGACACAGAGTACGTGAGCAAAAGAAGCTTTCACCTTACCTCGAAATACGTGCTGCTCAGGTATACAGACTATATTTAAACAACGGTAAAAAGGAAACTTTCGCCTGCATCACCAGCTGGGCAGTCACATCAAAACGAATGGCTGGGGTCCACAGATGCACAGGCAGCCCCAGCACAGTGTCCAAGAGGCAGGAGGTTGTCCAGAAGAAGAGGCACCCATTAACGCCTAACTATTCACTCCAACGGCTGTTCGGTTCTGATATTCCATATCAACCTGGGGTTTGTTCGACGCTTCCTGGTTGACTTGACTCCTTCTGGAGAATTGCCCAATGCACAAGCTCTTCACGTGCAGGCACCCACTGAAATGCTGCTCAATCAATCAATCAATCATAGTATTTGTAAAGCGCACTACTTACCCGTGAGGGTCTCAAGGCGCTGTGGGTGGGGGTGCTGCTACTGCTCGAAGAGCCAGGTCTTGAGGAGTCTTCTGAAGGTCAGCCGGTCTTGGGTCTGCCGTAGGTGGGTGGGGAGGGTGTTCCAGGTCTTGGCGGCGAGGTGGGAGAACGATCTGCCGCCGGAGATTGCTCTTTAGATGCGGGTGACTGCTGCCCTCAGTTTCTCCTGTGTGAATTTGTTTTGAGGTGGGTGGGTTAAGATGTACGTGATACTGGAAGAAGTCGGAGAGCGTGAGAAGATGGATGCAGCCTATTTTAAGAATTGAAATTCACCCACCTGATGGCATACGAAGTGCAGACAGTCCCTACCTACACTTGGAGACATTTTCAGCAGTGACAGGAAAGTCAGAGACTTTCAAGAGCAGTTGTGAAACCAGGCATGAAAGGAAGCTCTTTTTGACATTGTGATATACACAGAATAGCGAAAAGGAAAATTAAAGACAAATGGATTTCATTCTGACTCCAGCTGCCGATGTTTATTTTTTGTTCACACTTCACTCCAACATGGCGACAGCTCTCACGTCTCACTCCGGACCACAGGTTTTCTTTACTTTTTTAACGCTAGTTACAGGATCAGTAGTAAGACATCAAAATCGATAGAAAGTTACGTTCTTGGAGGACGGACCTATTTTCACAACTATTTTTTAGGCCCTTCATGCCTGTTGAGTGAAGTCAGAGTCAGTGACCAGTACATAGTGTGTCTAGGGGTGGGCAGCGGGGAAAAACTCCACTACGCGGCGGAATCTGTTTTTTACCACCCACCCCTTGTAAATTTGTATGGGAGGCAGAGTGCCAAAAAAGCGTTTGACAGCATCAAAAAGGACATTTGTAAGGCTCCAACATTGCAAGGCTTTGATCCTAACTGCAGTAGTATTACACCATGGATGCCAGCTGCAAGGGTCTGGGGGCGGTATTGTCCCAGCTACAAGAGAATGGAATGGAACGAGTAGTGGCATTTGCTTCAAGAGCTTTGACTCCAGTAGAGGAGATTTGTAATTAAAAGGGAAACCTTAGGATGTGTGTGGGGTCTCAAGCATTTTAGACAATTCATTTGAGAACCTAAGGTGATGGTGAGAAGTGACCATAAACCTTTGACTAAGGTTCCAATGTCAAAGGGCCTAGGATTGCTAGATTGTCTATGCAACTCTAGTGCAGTAGTGCAGTGCAGTACTCTATGCAACTCGTTGACTATGTATACGAAGTTAGTTATTCTTGGGGCCCGTAACAAGATTGCTGATTCTTTTAAGTGGAATGACATTTCCTGTAAGTGACAACACCAACAATAACTAGGAAGAATGTTTAATGGCGTTAGTATTGCCTGATGATTTTAAACGCATTGATGTCAAAACATGGGTGGCATTTCATAGAACAGGATGCTTTACTCACCAAAATCATTACCTTTTATTTTTGCTCTACTTTGCTTTTTTCTTCCCTTTCCCCTCCTCCGTGTTCCTCCCTTCCTGCCTTCACCACTGCTCATTCTCCGTGGCCCACCCCCTTCCAGAGTCGTTTCATGCCTCCCAGCTGACCAACCCTCCCATCTCCCTAACACTACTTAATGGCGACTGCTGTGCCACGGACCCTGGCCCCACAGCTTCCACCAATGGAATGCCAACACCCTCCACACACTCATCTCCGAACGTTTCACAGCCTGCCACCTCACATTATCGAAGGACACCCAAGACCAATTCACCTGCCACAACTGCACCTTCTCCTGCCTCCACACACCAGACCCACTGACCACACAACCCACAAGAAAAGTAGAATCCTACTCAGCACCCGCACTGTCAACAGACATGCCATGAAGATCTGGGACCTACTCAACTACATTTACTCCGTCTTTGCCTTTTTCACGGAAATATGGACGAACCCCGCCTCAGCCCAGGACATCGCAATCACCATTTCCGATGGCTACAAAATCATCCACAAGGACCATGCCAGCCTGCTAGGAGGAGGTATCTCCATCATACACAGAAAAATCCTCCACCTCACAACCAGCTCCGACGACCACTCACCTGACATGGAACACCCCCACTTCCAATCCAGATCAAACCGAACCCCACAATATGCATCACCCTCGTCTTCAAACCACCTGGACCCTGTCCCCCCTTCAGCAAAGCCATAGCAACTTCATCACTCACCACGCTCTTGCCTCAACAGACTACATCCTCCTTGGTGACCTCAATCTCCACCTGGACAACCTCGACGACCACAACACATCATGCCTACTAGAGAACCTAGCCGCCATCGGACTGAAAAAACTGGTCTTCTCCCCAACCCACCGCACAGGACACACACTCGACCCCATCTTCTCTGCAGGCAACAACATCTGTGTCAGCCACATCACTGAACTCCATTGGACAGACCACCATTGCATCCACTTCTCCTTCAGCAAACACACCAAACACCACCATGCCCACTGCGACCCACTCAGAAGTAGAACAAAATCTCCGAAACCAACTCGCCACCTCCCTTAGAAAAGCCCCACTGCTGACCACAGAGGACGCCAACTCCTCAGCATGCAACCTCCACCGATGCATCTCCAACTGTGCCGACACACTGACCCCCCAGGAAACCTTCCCACAAGCAGCCCTCTGAGAAAGCCAGCCGCTGGATCTTTCCGGCCCTCCAAGAGTCCAGGCACACCTGCAGATGGCTCGAAAGAAGATGGATGAGCAGCATGGCCTCGGCAGAACACACAGTCCTCAAGACCACCTCATCAGATCTACCAGGAAAACTGCCATGCAGGAACGCATCAACGCCAGTAAAGAACTCTACACCATAGTCAAAGAATTCGCCAAACCCTGCACAGACACCACCTCCCAAGATCTCTGCAACAACCTCACCAACTTTTTCCATGGCAAGATTTTAGACATCTACAACAGCTTCGCTATCCAGAACCCACCCACCCAAACCACAGCACGCGAATGCTCCAGATCCCAGCCGACATTGCTCAACTGGACCAACCTCACCACTGACGACACCCTGAGGATCATGAAAACCATCCTCTCAGGGGCCCCTGCGGAATCCTGCCGCCTCCACATTTTCAACCGAGTAGATGCCGCCATTGCCCCCAAACTCTGCTACACCATAAACTGCTCCATCAAATCTGCCACCTTCCCTGATGACTGGTAACACAAAGAGAAGAAACCTGCTGAAGAAACCCTTGGCCGACCCAACGGACCTCAAGAACTACAGACCCATCTCTCTACTCCTCTTCCCAGCCAAAGTTATCGAGATGGCCATCAATGCTCAACTCACACAATTCATTGTGACCAACCATACCCTGGACCCCTCCCAATATGGCTTCAGGAGCAACCACAGCACTGAGACTGAACTCCTCACCAAAACTGACAATATCCGCATGCTCCTCAACCAAGGCGAAACCACAGATGTCATCCCCCTGGACCTCTCTGCCGCCTTTGGCACCGTTTTCCACCATACCCTCTGCGCAAGACTCAATGATGCTGGCATCAGCGGCAAAGTGCTCGAGTGGATCCGATCCTTCTTCACCAGCTGCACCCAGAGTGTCATGCTCCTATCATTCTCCTCAAATCCTAGAGATCAGCTGCAGAGCCCAACCCTCTTCAACATCTACATGGCCCCGCTCGCAGCCATCATCAGAAACCATAGACTCAACATCTTCTTGTACGCCGACCACACACAGCTGAGCCTCTCCCTCTTTGACTAACCTACAGCTGCTGCGAGCAACTTCCATGATGGGGTCAAAGCACTAGCTGCCTGGATGAAGGAGTGCTGCCTCAAACTCAACTCTGAAAAAACATTCATCCTGGGCTCCACTACTTCCACTTGGGGTGACTCCTGGTGGCCAGCAGCACTCGTAGCCACCCCACACCCACCAAGAACGCACGCACGCAACCTTGGCATCAACCTCTACTCCTCGCTCTACATGAACCACCAATTCAACACCGAACTGTCCTCCTGCTTCCAGATGCTCCATCTGCTCTGAAAGATCTTCAAATGTATCCCCACCGAGTCCAGGAGAATGATCACCCAGGCCCTCATCAGCAGAAAGCTCGAATAAGGCTATGCACTCTAAGACGACACAACCCAAAAACTTCGAAAGAAGTTGCAGCTCATCCAGAACGCCACCGCCAGACTTATCCTGGACATCCCATGCCAAAACCACATCTCTGGTCACCTGAGAGACCTCCACTGGCTTCTGGTCAGCAACACAATCACATTTAAGCACCTCAATCACGCCTACAGAGCCCTGCACTACACCGGACCTGAATACCTCAACCTCCGCCTCTCCCTCTACACACCGACCGGACACCTCTGTTCTGCCCATCCGACACTGTCCACTATCCCATGGATCTGAAAAACATCGACTGAAGGAAGATCATTCTCCTATCTTGCTGTGAAGCCCTGGAACTCCCTACCTATACACCTCAGGCAACCACCATCCCTGCCTCAATTCAGGAAGATCCTCAAGACCTGGCTCTTCAATTGAACTGCAAACACACACCCCCAGTGCCTTGAGACCATTACGGGTGAGTAGTCACGTTCCATAAGAACCCCTGATTGATTGATTGATTGATTGATTGATTGATTGATTGATTGATTGATTGATTGATTGATTGGGGTGCAGACTTGTCTATCACAGGAGATTAGATCTTCTTTTGATTCCCTGTAGGGGGTTAACTCCGGGGTTGACCAGAGCCATACTGAATATGTCAATGGCTTCAGGCAAATCACCATATGTATACAATAAAGTGCTAAGTCCATCCTCAAGGGAATAAGGGGAGTGCTTGAGGGTAGGTTAAGAAGGCCCTTAATAAATCTATTCTCTACAACTGTAAGGGCATTTGTGTCAGCAAACCCCAAAATCTCTGCCCGATAAAGGGATAGCTGCTCCCTTTGGGCTGAGGGGCTGCACCCCCCTAATGTCCCTGCTTTATGTGCCATGCACAATGCTAAAATAATAATCACATTACACACTGTGTATTGTGATTATTTAATTATTCGGGTGGGTGTCATATAAAACAGGAAAACTTACTTTGCACACACCCGACATAGATGTCATATTGCCAGTGACTGCTGAGTGCTCACAGTGCTGGCATCATAACGTTAAGGTCAGGCAGCCAGGCAGACATTTTCACTGATACATGCACTAGTGAGCATGTGCCAGCCATCGGTGATATTCCAGGGTTTCAGTCATTACAGCCCTGCCTTGCCATAACCTGGGGCCTTTAGTTTCCTCCCCTAGATGACGCACAGTAGCGTCACTTTTTGCAGCAGACCCGGGCGGCATGAGACAATTATTATTGCCCCCCCCCCACCCTTTCCAAAGTTGTCATAGGGACGGGTCGGGGTCCGTAAGACTCGACTCTTTGACTATGTGTGAAACGTTTGGATAACTTGCCCTCCCAACCTCCACAAGTTGCTGCAGCCAGCTATTACAAAATCTGGAATTTTCTGAAGCCCAATTCCCTGCGATGGCCATCGACCAAAGCCGCTGACCTCATTTCTTATTCTGTCCATTGGAGCTGGCCTGACCTGTCATCTGGAGTGCACTCTGTGCCCCAAATAATAGCTTTGAAAGGGCATCGGAGTTAAAACTTTGATGAAATGATGGTTGAGTGATTTGTGGGTAGAGATGGCTGAAGGGTCTGTTAAAAATAAAGGGCACTTTCAGAAAGATTTTCCGCGGTCACAGTCAGTGTTAATTTTCCTTTTTGTAAGCACGAGTAAGCACATTGAGGCCTCGCTGTTCTGAATGCAAGCATGCATAAGGACTCCTTTATCTTTCAAAAATAATCACAGAAGGCAAAGATTAACATGTAAAGCGCAGTTTTACGCATGGTGCAATATCTAATGACATCAGCTTCACTATTTTTACGCACAACTATTTAGAACGCGAAGGATGGAGAAGGGGTGGATTAGTGGAATTGAGTTTTCCTAAGGAAAATCGTGGTGTATTTCCTTCCACAGAGAAGCAGGGAGTAGAAAGCAAGCAAAAGATAAACGTGACTCATCTGTCTTACAGAGTGCTGCTGTATTTTTTTTTTCAGTCTGAAAATGCAACATTGCTGTGTCATCAATGGCCCTTTCAGCCCATCCTGCCTTTTTAGCTAGTTAAACAAGTTACCTTATGGGACCTATAGTTTTGCTTCTAATGTTGTAGGAATGAACTCAAAATTTACAGCCAGCGGGCAAGTGACTGGTATCTACAAAATAGGTCTTATCTGAAGAAGTTCAGAATGAGGGCAAGTGGGGCAACTTTCCAGCTATGATTACATTTTACAGAAAATATAGTTTGTTGTATTTTTATACTTTTCACACTTTGCAGTCATTTGTTATTTGCTCTCTAAGCTGCATCAGCTATTCTACTCTATCTATGTTGCATTTCCTCGTTGTGGGTTAAGCCAACTTGCTGTACTGGTTCCTCAGCAGCATCTGTTCTTAGTGTGAGACAGAAGCTTGCACCACTTCTTTGTCAACCCTGCTGTGTGTATGTTTGAGAAGCTGGTTAGATTGCAGCTTGTTATGATGGTAGCATACACCTATTCTTCCAGTAGTGCATTTCTTCTGTTATTATTAGGGAACCTTCCACTGCTGCTTGAACACTACCTTCCTCTTTGCAAGACTAGTTAAGAGTACTCTGCATTTGCCTTCGTGAAACGTTTTGTATCAGTGAGTGGAGCTTGCTATAGCATGTAAGCGAAGCTTGCACTACTGCTGCGTGTGTGGACTTTGTTTTGTGTATAAGGGAAGCTGGAACTGTTACTGCCTTTGCCTACACATTGTGTATGTGAAAGATACTGGATTTATTGCTGCACATGCTGTACCTGTGTGTTGAGTAAAGCTTGCATCACTGCTGTCAGAAAATGAGCAACTAAAATAGTCTTTATATTTTGTATTCGAGAAATTGTGCAGTTTCCACCCATTGTTTTCATTTTTTTGGTAGTTGTGGGAAGACACTAAAAGCGTTTCTGGGAATAAAATATGTTGTACTGGAATTGCGTGTACAGCCTAGAGCTATTTGGTGAATCCTAAGTGCCATACAATGCCCTCCATGTTCATGTGTTCCCATTGAAAAATGTCACAGAGTTGTGGAAGCCACTTTATATGAGCAAGACACTCACTGCACTCTCTGCAGTGCATTGCTTGCTGCACTCATTTGTGTTAGAAGTGTGGGAAGTGATTTATGCCCCACCACTTTAAAAAGACATCAGTCCACACTGGTCCCATCACTGTGGCTCTGTAAATTCCTCATGCAATACTTCTCTGGGGTGAGTCCAAACTTGGCAACAATGATGGCTTTCATGGGGGCAGTCTTCATCTGGTCTCCTATGTCTAGTGTGAGCAGGGTGTCCCTCCCCACGGTAGGAATATGCTTTCAGAGACTTGCTCCTCAATACTCCTCTGATACCCTGTGCATCCTTAGGGCTACTTCAGAGGCTGAGAACCACTTGTCAGTATCATCCCCCACCACATAGCTAGGCACTACTTCTTTAGGAATGTGGACCTTTTCAGCCCCCATTGGACATTGTAGTATCACTGCCACCATTACGGCTGGGCTTTGCATGCCTGGCTCTAATGTCCAGCTCTCTGCGACTTAGCTCACGGGCCGTTTTCCTTTCTTCCATGGCCAGTTTCTCCCTTGCCAAGTCTCTCTCAGCCTTCTTTTGCTGGGCCTCCATGACCAGTTACTTTTCCTCCATCTTGGATTTTGCCATCTGCAGCCTAAACTCCCTTTCAGCCTTCCTGTTTGCCTGCTCCTCTGGGGACAGGCCTTGTGAAGACACACTGCTTTCTGCTCTGAGAGGGAGTTCCAGCTCATGAAGCACCCCCTCTCCTGTGCGAACTCCAGGACCTGCACCTAGGTCCTCCTCTTGCTCCTCTTATCAGTTTCCCCTCCTGGTCCACTGCTGCTGCCCATGATTGATGAACTTCCCACCCAGACCCTTAGAGCCTTCTGGAGCTCCTGCTTCATGGTATTCCTCTTAGCTAGAAGCCCCATCTCCTTTCAGAACTCTTTAAGCTCAACCACAGTGTAGTAATCCAAGTTGGCAAGCTCAAACTCCATCATTGCAGTGTAGTCACAGGCACAGACAGTCAGGAGGATGAGGGTACATTTGGAGAAAGCAAAGGAGCCAATCAAGGAGAATGCAAAAGAAACTCAAAATGGTAAATTATTTATCTGGAATTTTAGTGCTAAACAGAATCACTGAGTGGCACTGCACAAGGCACAAGCACAGGTACTAAATACCACCGCTGAACACCAATGTAGGACATTTTGTTTCTGCTTGAGGGGGGTGAAACCGTACTCAAGCAGCAACCACAATTCTTGTAAGGATCAAACACAAGCAAACACAAAATTACCTTGTGCTTGGCACAAAAGTAGTCACGCTTAACTTAGAGGCAACGTGTAAAGTGTGTATGCAGCACACAAACTGTAAAAAGAGAAAACGTAGAACACGAAAAATCCCTTACCAATTTAGAAACATGGAAAACAATATAATACAATATTTGACACCAAAACAACAAAAATCCAACTAGAAGAACCAGAGATATGCAATTTTATATATTCAAGTAAAAGCAGTGCTTTAAAGCGCAAAGCACCAACTGTTGTTATCTGGACATGCCAGACCGGGTAAAAGTCAGAACTTCAGGCTGACAGCATTGGAGCCCAGGATGGATACAGGGACCAAGTTTGGCTCCCTGAACAAAGTACCTTAAATCCTGGTTGTGGAGTGTTGCATGGTCCCGCATTTTGGATACGTTGTGCAGCTGCAATTCTGATGAGATGCAGGCTGTGATGCAAGGTCCTGTGTCAAGGATGCATCACCAAGCAGAGATTCTGGGGAGCTGCAGTGCTGCAATACAAGATCCTGCATCGAAGCGTGGCCACACATCGATGGTTCTGAAAAGCTGCGGGGTCTTGAGTTGGGGATATGTAATGAAGTGGCAGTTCTAATGCAGATTAGTAGGGAGATGCATTGCGCTGTGTCGGTTCTGCCCAAAAGACCACAGTTGGGTAGGGATAGCACATTCAGGTCCACTCTCAAGGGTCCAGGACTGGGGTAGCACCACTAGGAGGGCCAGACTCACAGCAGGCATAGTCCTGGTGCAGGGTTCAAGGTGGTTGGATACTTTTCTGTTCCTGAGGCTCAGATCAGGAGGCTAGCCAACTTGGCATCGCTCTGGTGGTCCTGGGTTCAAGATGCACGTCTATTCCTTCTCACTCAGGAAGCAGGGCAGCAGGACAGCAGGGCAGCAGGGCATCAGAGCAGCAGTCCTTCTTGCAGCAGGGCAAAACAGCAGTCTTTCTTCTGTGTTTTGCACAGGTCCAGATGTGTACTGAAGAGTTGGGTCTGAGGGTCCACTATTTATCCTTGGTGCCAGCTTTGAAGTAGGAGAAGTCCCTAGACCATTTAATTTACAGGACTAGGTACAGATAGTACCACTTTACTTAATGTTCATTTGGGGTAGAAGCCAATGTGACCATGTTTTAGGGAGAATGCACAAGCACTTTGGCACTGGTTAGTAGCGGTACACAGAGTCCTAAGACCAGCAAAAACGAAATCCGCAAAAACAGGATTGAAGACAAAAAGTTAGGGGAATACAATGCCTAGGATGCAAGGTCCAATATGATCCATTTTAAAACGCCATTAAGAGGGGTTGTGAAAGGGGTTAACCTCCTAATTGCAAGCTGGAATGGTATGTAGTAATGGTTTGTGATCGCAATTGTGGTCACAAACCATAGATCGATTACAGACACCCCCAAAGTGAATGCGACAGATTTCTAAAGAGCAAAGGTACACACCTTCCCACAGGGCTGGCTCTAGGGCTGTGAGACTGGTGCCACTGCACAGGGTGCTGACTTCGGGTGGGGGTATTGTGTTTGCAAAAATACTATGATTTTAAAAGGACCTACTGCCACGTTCCTTGTCCAGCAATTTTAAGGCAACAATAAAAACATCAAGATAACGTTGGTGATTAATGTTCTTCCTGGAAAGAGAGCGGTGTTTTGCCTAGTGGAGGTTTTAACTCATCATAAAGTAGTGCAGTGGGTTAATATGCCTGCTACAAAGAATGTATACCATGCAGATCACAAAGTGCATGTAATGTAAATAGGTCAGCGGGTTATTGCTTTTCTAAGAGACATCCTTTTGTTACTTGCAGTTTATAAGTCAAAATCCTAATATAGAAAAGTGAACTATTAACCGTCATCAAAGAGCTGCATGAAAACTGCAAGGTATAGGTTAGAGCGTTATGATTTTCTCCCTCAGTCTTTCATTATCCTTATGTTGCAAAAAGGGTTCATTTGGGTAGAAATAAATTCTTATTATTAAAGAGAACCCCTAACCATGATGTTAACTTTTAAATTCTGAGTTTGTGCATTTACAGGCTAAACACTCTTAAACTATACTGCCTTCCAGTGAGGATGACATGTAACTCTTACATCTTGTAGTCCTCTCTCTTATGTAACATTTCCTATACACTGATTTACACACGTATGATTCATTGTCTCCGTGTGTGTGATGTAAATTGTTCTGACACCCTACAATGGAATGAGTGGCGGAATGAAACTAATTAAATGCATCTGTGAGAGAGTGGTTATGGAGACTTGAGGGGCAATGTTAAAGGGTGGTAAGGGAATCTGTGGCAAAGGTAGTCATTGGGGGACACCAACAAACATTGCTGCACCTGGCGCCACCAGCGATAAAGCTTGCCCTGCCTTCCTATTTGTGTATCCTTTTAGAAGACCTTGAGGGAAGCAGGTAGCGGTCCCTGGGACCACTGCCTGCACCATCAGATACATTTCAAAAAGGGATTTTTTAAAAAGCAGCTCTGGGAACACGGGCTGCTTTAAAATTAAAAAGCTTTCCATATAAGAATGGAAACACAGTGATGGTGGTCTGCTGTTTAAGGCATGTTTTCATGCCTATCCTTATAGCCAGTCACAGGGGGCTACAAATAGAGAAACGCATAATTAACTTTCATTAGGCGGGTTGTTTTGTGACCTCATGCAATTAACACTTTGCAATGTGACCTATTAGTACATATGCTGCATAGCAAAATAAGAGACGTCGCAAAAAGTGCACAGTTTGGTACCACTTTCTGTGACTGGTCACATACAATATTGGGCCCCTATATTGGTAAATTAGTTTCAACTTTCAGAGCAAGGACATTGATGCTTATGTCTATTATTGATTGTGTCAACTTGTCTTGCATAATATGTATTGTTTGTAATTCTTTCACAGTTTAAGGTCAGCTATAATTAGTGGGTGTGATCATACTGGCCACTCACCATATTTTACTACTCTAATTTGTCTTGTATTGGCTGTGAATTTCTCACCTCGCTCTTGCAATGATAGTAAGGTGCCGATTACGATCCGGTAAAAATTTTCCCCGTACGACTCGTATCCGGCCTTTTTACCATACGAATCGTACAAGTGCCGTACAAACTGCCAATTACGATTCGCATGGGAAAAAGACCATACGAATCGCATTGGGAATTATTCCCCACACGTCCTCGGGTCGGAAAATGTGTCCGACACGTCCTCGGACGAATCACCGTACAAATGTGAAAAGTGAAGTCCGACCGCGGAAACACGATCCATCCCGTGCGTCCGATGTTACAACATGTGGAAAAAACACCGTCCGCACCGAACTCCCATAGCAACCATGGAGACATGTGCCCGCATACGCGCCCAACACTTCCCCCAGCCCCCGTACGTTCGAGTCGTACCCCCCGTGTATGTACACCCCCACCTGTGTATGTACACCCGTGTGCGTGTCGTACCCCCCCGTTTACGTTCGTGTCGTACCCCCCCCGTATTTACACCCGTGTACGTTCGTGTCGTACCCCCGGGTATGTACAGCCGTGTACGTGTCGTACCCCCGTGCATGTACACCCGTGTACGTTAGAGTAGTACCCCCCGGGTATGTACACCCGTGTACGTTAGAGTCGTACCCCCGTGTATGTACACCCCCACCCGTGTATGTACAGCCGTGTACGTGTCGTACCCCCCGTGCATGTACACCTGTGTACGTTAGAGTAGTACCCCCCTGGGTATGTACACCCGTGTACGTTAGAGTCGTACCCCCCCATGTATGTACACCCCCACCCATGTATGTACACCCGTGTACGTGTCGTACCCCCCCGTGTATGTACACCCGTGTACGTGTCGTACCCCCGTGTATGTACACCTGTGTACGTGTCGTACCCCCCCTGTATGTACACCTGTGTACATGTCGTACCCCCCCTGTATGTACACCCGTGTATGTGTCATACCCCCCTGTATGTACACCCGTGTACGTGTCGTACCCCCGTGTATGTACACCCGTGTACGTGTCGTACCCCCCCTGTATGTACACCCGTGTACGTGTCGTACACCCCCGTGTACATTCGTGTCGTACCCCCGGTATTTACACCCGTGTACGTTCGTGTCGTACCCCCGTGTATGTACACCCGTGTACGTGTCGTACCCCCTGTGTATGTACACCCGTGTACGTGTCATACCCCCCCTGTACGTTCGTGTCGTACCCCCGTGTATGTACACCCATGTACGTGTCGTACCCCCGTGTATGTACACCCGTTTACGTTAGAGTCGTACCCCCCCCTGTATGTACACCCGTGTACATGTCATACTCCCGTGTATGTACACCCGTGTACGTTAGAGTCGTACCCCCACCCGCGTATGCATGGAGCGTACCCTCACCCCAACATTCCAAGTACGGAGCGCACCCCAGGCCCCAACATCACCACCTTCACACAACATCGCGCATGTACGAGTCGTACCAAGCCACACACAAGGACAGCACTGTACAACAAAATGGCACATGTACACACCGTACACACGCAAAAAACGCACGTACACAACCAGGACAAACCAAAACGACACAGGAATACACCATTCGAATGGCACAAAGCCACAAAACATGTCCAACAACCACTAAAACAACACATTCACTGACCTGCAACTGCCAAAAACCAAAACAGAGGCCCAAAACACAACCACTACTTATAACACACCCACCCAAAGTTCAAACACAGCCACACCCGCCAATGGACCAATAAAAAGGGCCCACACACACAAACCATGAGCCTTTGCAACAGACTCACTGCTGCCAGACCCCACAGACAACCTACAGCACCATACTAGAAGCTTTACCACACCTTACACTTGCACACCTTCACACACACACCTTGACAAACACCCCCTCATCACATTCACACAAACACCTGCACAACCACACAAACACACCCACAACCATCCACACCCCCCCCCCACCATCCACACCCACACCCCTCACCATGCCCACTAACAAGAATCCAAAGTTCACTAGCCGAGAGTTGGAGGTCCTTGTCGATGAAATCCTCAGAGTCGAGCCACACCTCTTTGGAACATTGGTCAGACAGACCAGCACTTCAGCAAAAACAGCCATGTGGCAGACCATCGTCGATGCTGTGAATGCTGTTGCGGACACCAGAAGGAACAAGCAGGAATGCCAAGCCAGGTGGTACGATCTGCGGAGGAGGGTCCGAGCCAAGATGACCGACGAACACAACCAGGCCAACGTCACTGGAGGAGGGCCGGCCCGCAGACCCATACACTACCATCCCTGGGAGGAGAGGGTGATGGCCATACTGCCGGTGGTGGCAGTGGACGGAGTAGATGGACTCCGAGAGCTGGGTGAGTACACAAACAACTCACCTCACATGGGGGAACGTCATCCACAACCAAACTCACAAACAGGCACGCAACCACCCCAAGCTATCGCATGACTCAACCACACTCCATGAACACGCACATGCCACTGGCGCCACCATGCCCCATGCACCCAGCTGGACAATGTCAAGTCACAGGCCACAGAAGACACCAACACATGACACGGTAAGCCGGATGGCGGGAGGGTGGGCCCAAAAAATCACATAGTGCAACTCAGAAGCAGACAACATTGCCCCCTGCCCATATGGCCTAGGTCACAGCCAGACAAACAGTGTGTCCCAACACAGGAATGACTTGCCAGCAAATGACGGACACCTTGCATCAACACATGGGGGTGACGGCACGTTCTTGCACATGACAGCAGCCAATGAACAGCCAACACTGTGAAAGAGTGGCAGCACACACCACCACAGCAGCAGTGCAGACACACACACTACACCCAATGGGTGCCTGGAGATCAGAAACAAACTCACATCAACAATCCAAGGGCCATTCAAAGATCCGCTAACAGTGTGTGCACAGTAAGCTGGGCTGAGGTGACAGAGGGTGACACACAGAGGGAGGGAGAGGGGGACAGAGAGGGAGGGAGACACAGGGAGACGGACAGAGGGAGGAGGCTGACACACAGAGGGAGGGAGAGGGGGACAGAGAGGGAGGGAGACACAGGGAGACGGACAGAGGGCGGAGGCTGACACACAGAGGGAGGGAGAGGGGGACAGAGAGGGAGGGAGACACAGGGAGATGGACAGAGGGAGGAGGCTGGCACACAGAGGGAGGGAGAGGGGGACAGAGAGGGAGGGAGACACAGGGGCACGGACAGAGGGAGGAGGCTGACACACAGAGGGAGGGAGAGGGGGACAGAGAGGGAGGGAGACACAGGGAGACGGACAGAGGGAGGAGGCCGACACACAGAGGGAGGGAGAGGGGGACAGAGAGGGAGGGAGACACAGGGAGACGGACAGAGGGAGGAGGCTGACACACAGAGGGAGGGAGAGGGGGACAGAGAGGGAGGGAGACACAGGGAGACGGACAGAGGGAGGAGGCCGACACACAGAGGGAGGGAGAGGGGGACAGAGAGGGAGGGAGACACAGGGAGACGGACAGAGGGAGGAGGCTGACACACAGAGGGAGGGTGAGGGGGACAGAGAGGGAGGGAGACACAGGGAGACGGACAGAGGGAGGAGGCCGACACACAGAGGGAGGGAGAGGGGGACAGAGAGGGAGGGAGACACAGGGAGACGGACAGAGGGAGGAGGCTGACACACAGAGGGAGGGAGAGGGGGACAGAGAGGGAGGGAGACACAGGGAGACGGACAGAGAGAGGAGGCTGACACACAGAGGGAGGGAGAGGGGGACAGAGAGGGAGGGAGACACAGGGAGAGCAAATCAGCCTTGTGGTGTGTGGGAATGTCTGCTCGTCAGCAGGTGGACTGCGTGCATGTAGACAAGGGTGGCCAGTGCCAGCACCCCCCCCTCTCCTCCATGGCAAAACACAGGGCCATGTCACAACCTGTGCACGAGCACAACGAGAGCTACCTGCATCATATAAGTGTGTGGAACAACTTCATGTGCCCACGTACAGTGCTACACAGAAGGCGCCAATGCACGGCTCGCCACACCTGCCCACTCCACTGCTGACTGCAGTCACACTTGACGCAGCAAGTAAGACTGTGCCACACATAGGTAAAGTCGCCAAAGCTGTGGCCAAAGGACATACCCATGCACAAGTGCACTGTGAGTGGAATGCAAGACATAACCAAATTCCCAGAGGAAATGTTCCAACTTTGAAATGAATGAAACATGGATGTTGCATGGAACAAAATTAACATTGTCTGTCTCACACACAGGTCAACGTCGTGGATCACCCCCCAACACTGGGGGGGAAGACTCACAGGACCCGGCTCGGCGGGATGAAGGAGCCACCGGCAGCGACGACTCTCACCACTCTGTGGACGAACCCGACCCCGACCAACCTGGCCCCTCTGGTGTCCAACGACCTGCAGCACCTGCGTCAGGTACAACCGGGCCAACCACCACCCCCACTCCTGCCACATCCCAGGAGACACCCAGGATCCCTGCCCCACCACCACAAAGCAGCCAGGCTGGCCAGGAGGGACACGGTGTCCCGGGCACCCAGGAGGAGGCAGGCGACAACGCCAATGCCACCCCTCAGGGGTCCCGGAGACCCGATGTGCCCACAAGGGCATGCCAGGTGCAAGTGGGCAGGGGTGGTGGGAGTGGAGGACGGCGGAGGCGCCAGCCTGACCAGTTGGCTGGGGAACCGGTATATTCCCATGTCCGAAACATCCTGGACACATACCGGCAGGACACCATGGGCATGGCCCAGGTTGTGTCCATCCTCGAGGAGATCAAGACACAGCAGGCCCAGCAACATGCGGAGCAACATGCCTGTCTACATCAACACCAACGGCGGATGGAGGACAGACAGGCTGAGCTCGTGACGGTGTTCACGGGAATTCACAGTACACTCCGTTTGATGGCCGACAACATGGGCAACCCTCCCTGTGCCAGCAGGCGTAGAACATCACCACCCACAGGGAGGGATCAGGAGGAGGAGGAGGAAACATCCGATGGAGCATCCCAAACATCGTCACGGCCTGCTTCTGAGGGTCCCCGCAGGAGGGCAGGTCGTCCACGTAAAAGACCGTGAGGGTCGGCGCTACAGCACCATCTCCCAGGACACCTGGCCTGGCATCTGGCCCACTGGACCAACAGCAGCACAGCATCAAAAGACAGTCTCTGCCACATGGCCTTGCTGGTCACTGTCTGACCAATGTTGACAAAGACTGTGGCATGGACTCTGAGGATTTCAAATGGCAAGGACACCAACTCCCCTAGTGAACTTTGGATTCCACACACCCAGAAAGCCCCTCATGTCAAACCCCCCCCCCACTAAAATAAAAAGTCACACCATGAAGAGAAGATGCCTACTGGTTGCATTATTACCTTACATGTGTCTTGTAAAGTCTAACCATGCCTGAGTTCTCATTTGACTTCAACCATCCACACCCTGGGGCCTGAGTCTGGCACAGGACACACGGGTCACAGTGTATTAGGCAAGACAGACATGGAGCACCATACACACCCGTGATGGGCCCAACCAGCTGAGGGGGTGGCCGCACAACCGTGCCGACAGACATAGTGAGTACAGCGACAGCCATGCGCAGAGGTCAGGGATCATGTGGAGTGTCCTGGGGGGCACCCAGGTATGTGTGGACAGGTGGCAGAACCATGTCCTGCAAGCTTGAGTCAGGTGGATGCAGAGAATGGTGGCCTGGCCAACATTGGATGCATGGGGATGGCACATGTCACAATACCCACACAGTCATGGACATCATGCACAATACACAGTCTAATCACACACAAACAGCTTGCATCTTGCTACTCTACACATAGACACATAGCCACTATCACGGTAAACCATGCCAGACATGCCGTATGCCCCATGGCAACACACCAGCATTGACTGAGAAGAGGCACCTTGGAGGCATAGGGACACCTTTATCAGTCATGTATTCGGGATTGCAGAGGCAACTCGGAGTACACATGAACAGGTCATGTGGAGTAACATGTGGGTCCAACACTGGCACCCCCCTTCTGCACCACAAATGCGTGATATCCATGGAACTGGCACACAAGTGTCGGCTAACAGCTAAACACCCCCTGCTGCTCACAGAGAGCCTGCCATACACCAGAGAACCGCTGATGTGGAAGTCCCACACCATGTCAAGCCAATGCAAACCGTATGTGTCCGAGGGCAGTGTAACACACATTGATGCCATCATCACATTCCACAATCCCATCACTGATGACTGTCAACAAGTCTGACCATCTATTCAAGTGTACCCAGCTGCATGTCATGTGTACCATGGTGAATGCGACATGTCTGCAGAGGAACCAAACATCGACAGGGGCAGTGTGCATACATCGTGAACAACTGCCACACCCAATACACCCCTGATGCATCCCTTACCCTAAGGAGACTTCCAAACTTGTCCGTGCGTGTAACGCTGAGTCAGCACACAATGACGTGTCCATGAGGAATAGAAGTGCCACAACAATGCAAGCAGCAGACGGCATGCACAAGTACCTGGGGAAGAGAGACACACAAGAAGTCAGCCACAAAAAGCACAGCCACTTGCATGTGCATGTACTCGACACATGTATGGATGACAACATGCTAGGTCACAATTATGACTGGGGAAATACACTCATCACTGGCACCATCACTCCAGTGACACATCCACACACACCTCTGACTCACGTGCCATACATGCAGATGGACACACACATCGCAACACATGCCACACGGGGACCAATGCGTGCACACTCAGACACTGGTACTCACCACTAAGCAAAGAAGTCGCGTATGAGCCGAGTCCGGATGTCCTTTTGCGGCTCCACATACTCCACATCACTAGCCCCATTGCCAAGCCCTTCGTCCTCCACGGGTGGATGGTCCTGATCATCTTGATCCAGGATGAGTGGCACAGCTTTCTCAACTGCCATGTTGTGCAGCATGCAGCAGACCATGAAGATTTTGCAGACCTTCGCCGGGGCATATGGGAGGGCGCCGCCGGTCTTGTGGAGGCATCGGAATCGGCTCTTCAGGAGGCCAAATGTCCTCTCTATCACTCACCTTGTCCGGCCATGGGCGGTGTTGTAGCGGAGCTGGGCTGGCGTGATGGGCTTGCGGAGAGGTGTGATCAGCCATGGCATGTTTGGATAGCCAGCGTCCCCTACATGGAAAGCACATGGACATAAGTAAGACAGGAGAAGCGGTCGTGCTGGAAGTCTACGCAAAATACAGGACAGACAGAGTGTACCCACCAACAACACATGCTCGTTCGTTGCGCAGCTGCGTCATCATTTCAGGCACCCTGCTACGCCTCATGATGTAGGCATCGTGTGCTGATCCTGGAAAACGAGCACAGACATGTGAAATCACCATGTTGGATAGACACACCACAAGGGCATTGATGGAGTGGTAGTGCTTGCGATTCCTGTACGCTACCTCCTGTGCCTGTGGTGGTACCAAAGCCACATGTGTCCCATCTATGGACCCAATGACATGGGGCATCCCTCCCAGGGCATAGAATCCACGCTTGACCCCAGTCAACATTTCAGGGGTTGGGAAATGGATGAAGTCATCCAGGTGAAGCAACATGGCCTCTAAGAAATCATGCAGCACACGGCAGAACATGCTCTGGGACATGCCACCAACATGAGCTATGGTATTTTGAAAGGTACCCGTGGCAAGAAAATGTAGGGCTGCCATTACCTTCAGCTTGGGTGTCAGTGCCGTAGGATACCTGTGCAGCGGTTGCAGGTGTGGTGCCAGTCTCGCCGTCAACTCCAGAATCAACCGTTGGGGAAAGCGGTAGCACCGGATACAGTCATTTTCCTGCATGGCAGCCAAGTCCAGAATTGGTCGGGGAAGAGGCGGCGCTCTGCAGTAATTTGGAAGCGACAAGGAAGAGTGAGTGCACCACAACAACAATTTATTTGTACTGAGCACATGTTAATCTGGCAATACACATATGCTACATACGGAGTCAGGTATGTGCCACATGCCCTGGATACGTATGGCTGCCAGGTGACACTCCTACCAAGACCCAGCTACACACGGAGATTGTGAACCTCCACATGCCATGGCATGGGATTAGCTGTGTCCCAGTGTAAGTGAACAGCCAGACGCAAGACAGGAGTGACATACATCAACACTTCAGCAGAAGTAGGATGTTGATTGCAGAAACTGGTAGCGGAAGACTAGAGCCACAGGTCACATGACATTACACTAGGACAGCCCACACACCTTGCCATGAAGGTGTACATGTGATGACTCACCACACATTCATAGAGAGGATGCAGACATGTCCTTGTTACGCTACTCCGTGTCCCATGCATACATACGCACCTCACATCCGATACCACATGTGGCATGGTGTGCGGAACAGTGTGCCATGTCAATCTACACACAGACACATGTTGGTTGCTGCAACAGCTGCTGCTTTTGAGGGAGCTCCAACATCAAGCTAATGGGAATCCCCCACACATACATGACATAGTCACATCGTGCACCGTGGGTAGTGACATGTCAGGTGTGGTAACCCCTGTACCGGGCCTCAGGGGACACTTCCGTGTGTTGTTGTCCGTGCCATGCCAGTGACGCTCATCCCAAGTGTGCAGTACGACATGCACACATGTCAAAGGAGTCAAGGGCATGCCTGGCACACATTGCACCGTCACACATTACATGTGTACACATCTCATCATACATCTGGTGCCTTCTCGACTCAGGAGTAATGTGCCACATCACAGCCTTTCACACCTGTGCCCCACACATGTAGTACTGCCCAGACAATGCCTTGATGTCCATCCATGGACAAGTAGGTCAGCCCTATTCCTTCCTGTGTGCTGCCTGTCACCACTGTGATGTGTGAAAACCACCGTACTTTCGCAAAGAGGGCCTGTGTACGTTCCCGTATCACTATGGGAGTGCTGCCGTATGTGTACCCATAGTGATGGTGAGCGTACAGGCGTGTGTACGGTCCGTACCACCATGAGTACGCATACGCAAGAACACCCATAGTGGTACGGACCGTACACGCGTGTGTACGTTCACTATCACTATGGGTGTTCTCGCGTATGCATACTCATGGTGGTACGGACCGTACACATGCCTGTACGCTCACTATCACTATGGGTACGCATACGCGAGCACACCCATAGTGGTACGGACCAAACATGCGTGCGTACGTTCACTATCACTATGGGTGTTCTCGCGTATGCGTACTCATGGTGGTACGGACTGTACACACGCCTGTACGCTCACTATCACTATGGGTACGCATACGCGAGAACACCGATAGTGGTACGGAGCGTACACACACCTGTACGGGCCGTTGATATGCATTTGGGGTGCCCTAGGGCCCCGGAACGCACCGTACCTGTGTGTGAAGCTCCAAATGACATAGGGGACACATGAGGGACAAGTATAAAGGCCTACATGCATGCTGGTTGTCATGGAGACCAAGTTTAAAGTTAGAATTTGTTCTGGAAGGTGCACAGCAGAAGTCAGTTGGAATGAATCTACTTTGTTGCAATGTGTTTGTGGGGTTGACATCATGCTGAAGAAAAAAACACAATAAGAACCCACTGACTGTGCTAGGTTTGAAGGGATTGGAGGAAACATAGGATGCAAATGTGAGTGACCAATCACTCTGTACTCCTGTGCATGAAACAGGCCAGCAAGGCAGATATAAGGCAGCCAGGTCCCATGAGGGAGCACTTGCCTGCACATCTTTGTATTCCACGACCCAGCTGCTGCTACTGATTCCCTGGAACCATGTGAAGGTCTGTGGAGAGGTCACAGCCCTTCACCCTGGAGGAGAACCTGGCTTTGCTGGATGTGATCCTCCCACAGTACCCCATGCTGTTTGGGCGACCAGGGTATCAGGTGAGTGCAGAGTCCACCAGCACAGACTGTGTCCCTTTTTTGTGAGTGTGACTTCTGGCATTGTGTCCAGGTGTGGCACACATGCTATGTACTGTAGGGGGGGCCCGGGGGAGAATGCCTGATGTCTCCCAGCCAGTGCATGCTGTGGTGCAAGTTCTGCCGTCCTCACTTGCATTGTGTTTACTGTGACAATCACTGCATGGTGCATGCCACATTCTGCCTGTCTTGTCCTCCTGGGAATGTAGCCTCTACAGTCCTCATGTGATTCTGTGCTCACACCAGTGTGACAGGTGACTGTACCCACAGATGTGTGTTAGTTCTGTGTACCTGTGCTGAGAGTGTCCACATGATGTGTTCGTACCCTGGACATCGATGTGTGTGTAAGTCCCCTGTCATGTGGGTGGGTGCATATGTGGAGTGTAGCACCCCAGCTGCATGAGGGATGGATATACCCTGGCCATGTGATGTGAGCAGGGAGCAGTGCTGTGTGTCTGACGTGCAGAGCCAGCCCCACACCTGTGAGCCCCCCCCAGTCTAGTGGCACATGTGCAGAGTGAGGTATGTCGCTGCATTTGGCAATGGCAGGTGAATGTCCTGTGCCTGTGTGTGTCTGTGTACTCTGCTGCGGTAGCGTCAGTGGCCTGTGGCATGTGACTGCTTAGAGGTGCTGCACATTATCCTGGTGTAGCTTGTGATGCACAGTGTGAGCCTGGATCATTGATTGTGTAGTTGCCCTCATTCCACCTGTGTCCTTTCAATGGCACATACTGCTTTTGCCCTTCCCCAGAGGATCATGTCCCTATGACAAAGGTGCAATGCGTTGGATGCATACTATGCCTTGTTGTAAACAGCAAATGTGTTCCAATATGTGTCCCTGTGACATGTGCCAGGTGTTATGATGTTGTGTCACTTGTTCATCCTCACAGGTAGGCGCCTCTGCCAAGGAGCAGATATGGCTGACCGCCGTCCGCGCCGTGAGGAGTGCGGATGGTCGGAAGCGGCGCCTGTCCCAGGTGAGGAAACGCTGGCAGGATATCCGGTGCTGGATGCGGAGGATCGCACGGGTCCTGCTGGGGGACTCACCTGAGAGCCATAAGAACCGCGGGCGCCGCCGACTGACCCACATCCACAAGCGTGTGCTGCCGGTGATATTTACAGACTTGGAGAGGCGCTTACAGGAGAAGCAGCAGCAGGAAAGGGGTAGGTATATGTGTGCTTGTTGTGTTTCACCAGCATTTGTAAGTGCACAGTTGCATGGATACACTGCCAGGGTTTAAAGGTGCTGTGCAGATCCAGTTACCCACACTATAGCTGTGCTCTCCTGCCTCCCTTCCCCTCCTTGCAATGTGTTCCCTGGTCTGTGTGTAGTCACTCCTTCCCAAGGTAATGTAGGCTGGCGCATTCTCCACGTGAACTATGCCTGTAGCATCATGTGTGGGGGTGGTGTGTAACAGGTTTGGGGACCTTGCCTGTGCCCTGTCCAGTTCAGTACATGTGGGTTCCATGTCAGTTGGCACTGATGCAGAGTTCAGACATGGGAGTTAGTCTCACAAGTGTCATGCCTTACAGCGCCCATGTCCTATGTTGTGGCCTGTGACATGATGTGCATGAGTGTGTGATACGCATAGTGCAGGGATGGTGGCGTGTGTTGCAGTCATTCCCATTCAGGACCATGGAGTTGTGTTGCCACTACTGTCCCCTGGGGCATATTTTCATAGGTGTCATGTGTGTCATCACAAAACGTGGACACTCTCAGTGTCTACAGCATAGGTTGTGCTCTGTGCCATTGTCCCCTGGCACCATGTATATTGACGTTAAATGTAGTACAAGTGTCCACTGTACAGCCTGACCTGATTTTTCTTGTTCATAGTCACAGTGGCCAGTGCCTGTGTGTCTTGTTACAATCATCTGGTGATGGCCATTTGTACATGATCATTTGGACAGGCGCACCTCGGGTATTTGGCGTCCAATCTTGCATTTATGCATCCCCTGTGTATTTCACCCAGACTAAGAGATGTAAGTGCCACCTGTGTCTCAACAAATTGTCTCATGTAGGGGGTGGTTGGTGCGGGCCAAGCCTACATGTCAAAACCAGAATTCTCCTTGCTAGGTCTGGCCAGTGTGTGATGTTTGTCTGGACATACACTCAAGGTGCAGTGAGCCAGTCATGTTGGGCATGTTTTCAGTATTACCTATGCAGCATGTGCCTCAAGCTCATGGATTTGGTCCCTCCTCATCCCTATTGTCGGCAAAGCTGTGTGGTGCAGATGCAGTGCTGGATTGTCCCCAGGGCCTGGCTCCTATGTCAAACTCCATTTCATGTCATTTGCTATTGTGTCATGCTCTCCATGGACATTCTGTGGCATGGTGGGTCAACCAACTGTGTGTTGCATGCCCTACATCTGTACCTTGTTTTGTAGATGTTACTTAACTTTCTTTGCAGGCTATGCACTGTAACCTATGTAGATTGGACTCATGTGACATATGTATACAGGTGTGTGATTAATTGCTGTCTCTTCACCTTGCCCACAGCATCGTCGGGGGACACGGAGGGAGACATGAGCACAGACGGAGCGGAGGGACCGAGCACCAGTGCCAGCGTTGACATCGTGGCTGGCACATTGAGTGGTACAGAGGCGGAGGAGAGTGAGGCCGAGGACCTGTCCACTGGCACCACCGAATATGAAGCCGACGGGTCCGAGGATGATCTCTCCGAGTGGGCGGAGGCTGCACCAGCAGCTGACAGCGGAACAACATCGCACTCCGCCCCCTCCATTGCCATCAGCCACCTCCCACTTGCTCGTGTCCCTTCCCAAAGTCCACGGTCACCACATGTCTCCTTCCTGCCAGGCACCGCACCCCCTGCCCCTGTCTCCACTGCTGCCGCCAATGCCGAGTCTGTGGACATCCAGCGGCAGTTGCAGGTTGGTCAGGCTGCGATCCTTAATGTCCTCCATGGCCACAGCCAAGTGCTGCACAACATGGAGGCATACTTGGAGGGCATTTTGTTCGTCGCAGGCTGACCAACGCCAGTTGCTGAGGTCCATAGACTCGACACTGACTGCAGCAGTGGGTCTCCTGCAGCGCTACGTCCCACCCCCTACCCCTGCCCCATCCACACTTCCCACTCCCATGCCTGTCCCACGTACAACCAGACGTCAGCATGCACCCACCACAACAGACACAGGCACCACACCAGCAAGGAAGGTCATACGCACACCTCCTGGCACGCACACACAGGGTGAGGTAGGCACACCCACTGGGTCGGGGGGCAAACGTAAGACACGCAGCCAGAGTGGGAGTCCGCATTCCACCCAATCCACTCCCTCCAAATCCCCTCCCTTCAGCTCTCCTGGCCACATATCCGGCAAGGACTCCTTCATGGCCGCTCTTTCCCTGAGCCCCACTGTGACACCACCCCGCAAGCGGTCAAGGGAGTCCCCGGTCAGGGTGGTTGAGTCCCCCCCCTGTCCACACCCTCCCCCAGTGGTGCTGCGACCCATCCCTCGGCCCCCCCCCTCCTTGGGGCCTGTGGTTCCCTCGGGTGCAGGGGAGACGCTGGAGAACCTTGCTAAGGTGTGCAGCGAGATCCTGGCCTCCGCCTTTGGCCCTGCCCCACCCCCTGTGGTGGAGTCCTCCATCCCTGCACCCACGACGCCTACCCTTCGCCCTCCTGTCCCTGCGGTGCCTGGTCCCTCCCCCCAACATGATGCCCTCCCCGCTGTGGAAGACGAAGGAGTCTGACTGTGCAGGCAAGCTAGGGGACACGCGTCCCAATGTGTCCCCCGTCCAGCTGTGACTCATGGACTGGCCTATGGGCTTTGTAAATATTGAACTTTCTACGAATACACTATTTAAGATCATGCTGATTAAAGCCATTTTTGTTTCCTTTGAACACTGCTGCTTTTCTGATGTTGCTGTTGGTGGGGCTGCTACATGATTTTGGGTGGTAATCATGTGTTGGGTGTGTGGGACATGTAGTAGTGTGCTGGTCATAGGGGGGACCCTGGTATCTGTGTGCCATCACACGGTGTTAGCTAGGTTTCTCTGTTCATGTAAGCAGTTACTGCATGGTGAAATTGTCCCAAGGTGTATTCCTTCCTCTGTGTACCCTGACATCTTCCCTGCAGGGTGTTCCCAATATTTAGCGCTGAGCTGTGTGTACATTAGCTGGGTGTGTGACGGACTCCTTCAACTTTGCACATGCATGCTGAGCGATGTCTCCACCTGCATCATTCGTGGCATCCTTGGTAGTCATTGTACTTGTGTATGTGGACTATTGACATGACTTCATGTGGACATGTTTTCTTTTCGGCGCTATGCATGCGTATACTCCCAGCCCCGCACACATGTGGTACATGTACTGCAGGGTCTTTGTGCACCTGACTGACATTTGTGGGCATGGTATCTGTGGCTACTCCACCCTTTGCGTTCCATGGGCACTGCTGGGAGTGTTAGGCACCCACCCCTCCTGTGTCTGGGCACTGCTGGGAGGACTCTGCACACACCCCTCCTGTCTCTGGGCACTGCTGGGAGGACTCTGCACCCACCCCTCCTGTGTCTGGGCACTGCTGGGAGGACTCTGCACGCACCCCTCCTGTCTCTGGGCACTGCTGGTAGTGTTAGGCACCCACCCCTCCTGTGTCTAGGCACTGCTGGGAGGACTCTGCACACACCCCTCCTGTCTCTGGGCACTGCTGGGAGGACTCTGCACCCACCCCTCCTGTGTCTGGGCACTGCTGGGAGGACTCTGCACACACCCCTCCTGTGTCTGGGCACTGCTGGGAGGACTCTGCACACACCCCTCCTGTCTCTGGGCACTGCTGGGAGTGATAGGCACACACCCCTCCTGTCTCTGGGCACTGCTGGGAGGACTCTGCACCCACCCCTCCTGTCTCTGGGCACTGCTGGTAGTGTTAGGCACCCACCCCTCCTGTGTCTGGGCACTGCTGGGAGGACTCTGCACACACCCCTCCTGTCTCTGGGCACTGCTGGGAGGACTCTGCACCCACCCCTCCTGTGTCTGGGCACTGCTGGGAGGACACTGCACCCACCCCTCCTGTCTCTGGGCACTGCTGGGAGTGATAGGCACACACCCCTCCTGTGTCTGGGCACTGCTGGGAGGACTCTGCACACACCCCTCCTGTGTCTGTGCACTGCTGGGAGGACTCTGCACACACCCCTCCTGTCTCTGGGCACTGCTGGGAGGACTCTGCACCCACCCCTCCTGTCTCTGGGCACTGCTGGTAGTGTTAGGCACCCACCCCTCCTGTGTCTGGGCACTGCTAGGAGGACTCTGCACACACCCCTCCTGTGTCTGGGCACTGCTGGGAGTGATAGGCACACACCCCTCCTGTCTCTGGGCACTGCTGGGAGTGATAGGCACACACCCCTCCTGTCTCTGGGCACTGCTGGGAGTGATAGGCACACACCCCTCCTGTCTCTGGGCACTGCTGGGAGGACTCAGCACCCACCCCTCCTGTCTCTGGGCACTGCTGGGAGGACTCTGCACACACCCCTCCTGTCTCTGGGCACTGCTGGTAGTGTTAGGCACCCACCCCTCCTGTCTCTCGGCACTGCTGGGAGGACTCTGCACACACCCCTCCTGTCTCTGGGCACTGCTGGGAGGACTCTGCACCCACCCCTCCTGTCTCTGGGCACTGCTGGGAGGACTCTGCACCCACCCCTTCTGTCTCTGGGCACTGCTGGGAGGACTCTGCACACACCCCTCCTGTGACTGGGCACTGCTGGGAGTGATAGGCACCCACCCCTCCTGTCTCTGGGCACTGCTGGGAGGACTCTGCACACACCCCTCCTGTGTCTGGGCACTGCTGGGAGTGATAGGCACACACCCCTCCTGTCTCTGGGCACTGCTGGGAGTGATAGGCATACACCCCTCCTGTCTCTGGGCATTGCTGGGAGGACTCTGCACCCACCCCTCCTGTCTCTGGGCACTACTGGGAGGACTCTGCACCCACCCCTCCTGTCTCTGGGCACTGCTGGTAGTGTTAGGCACCCACCCCTCCTGTCTCTGGGCACTGCTGGGAGTGATAGGCACACACCCCTCCTGTCTCTGGGCACTGCTGGGAGTGATAGGCACACACCCCTCCTGTCTCTGGGCACTGCTGGGAGGACTCTGCACCCACCCCTCCTGTCTCTGGGCACTGCTGGGAGGACTCTGCACACACCCCTCCTATTTAACAATATGTACGCTTAGAACATACACGTGTGTGGGTTCGCTCCATGCATACGAGGTGGGGGTACGTGTCGTACATACACGGTTGGGGTGGGGGTATGCTCCATGCATACGCGGGTGGGGTTACGGGTCGTGCTTACACTGTTGGGGTGGGGGCTACGCTCCATGCATACGGGGTGGGGGTACGGTCCGTACGTACACTATTGGCATGGGGGGTACACTCCATACGTACGCGGGTGAGGGTACGGGTCGTACTTACACTGTTGGGGTGGGGGGTACGCTCCATGCATACGGGGTGGGGGTACGGTCCGTACGTACACTATTGGCATGGGGGTACGCTCCATACGTCCGCGGGTGAGGGTACGGGTCGTACTTACACTGTTGGGGGGGTACGCTCCATGCATATGCGGCTGAGGGTACGGGTCGTACATACACGGTTGGGGTGGGGGTACGCTCCATGTATACGCGGGTGAGGGTACGGGTCGTACTTACACTGTTGGAGTGGGGGGTATGCTCCATGCATACGCGGGTGAGGGTACGGGTCGTACTTACACTGTTGGGGTGGGGGGTACGCTCCATACGTACGCGGGTGAGGGTACGGGTCGTACTTACACTGTTGGGGGGGTACGCTCCATGCATATGCGGCTGAGGGTACGGGTTGTACATACACGGTTGGGGTGGGGGTACGCTCCATGTATACGCGGGTGAGGGTACGGGTCGTACTTACACTGTTGGGGTGGGGGGTATGCTCCATGCATACGCGGGTGAGGGTACGGGTCGTACTTACACTGTTGGGGTGGGGGGTACGCTCCATACGTACGCGGGTGAGGGTACGGGTCGTACTTACACTGTTGGGGTGGGGGGTATGCTCCATGCATACGCGGGTGAGGGTACGGGTCGTACTTACACTGTTGGGGTGGGGGGTACGCTCCATACGTACGCGGGTGAGGGTACTGGTCATACTTACACTGTTGGGGTTGGGGGTACGCACCATAAATAGGCGGGTGAGGGTACGGGTTGTACTTACACTGTTGGGGTGGGGGGTACGCTCCATACGTACGCGGGTGAGGGTACGGGTCGTACTTACACTGTTGGGGTTTGGGGTACGCTCCATGCATACGGGGGTGGGGGTACGGTCCGTACATATCCGTACCCACGCTATGGAATGCTTGTGCGGGCCGTACCCAGGCCTTTGCCACGTGGGTACAGCCGTCCCGCCATTGTTGGGGTGACGTAGGTGTGGGCGGGGTACGACTCGTACCCACGCTCTTAAGGCGTGGGTACAGGACATACCTGTATTGTTGTGTTGCCGGTTCGCGTCGTCAAGCACTTCCGTTGTGGCAGACGCTGGCTTTGCTGGACACGCCCCCACCCCCTCGTAGTGACCAGGGCCTGGGGGCAGGTATGTCCAGGGCATGTGTGCTGTGTGACTTTGGCGGGGGTTTTGTAGCCTGCCCCTGGTCCTGCCCCCCCCCCCCCTTTCCCCCCTCCCTTTGTTTTTCTGACCTTCTGCGGCGTCTGCGTCCGAACCTGTAGAGGAGGTCGACTGCTATGAGGGCCGGGATGACACGTAGGTTCGGGTCCATGTCTGTTCGTCGCGTGCAGGTACTCCTTGTTCGCGTCGTGCTGATTTCCCGGCAGTTTTTGGCAGCCGGAAAATATTCACCATGCGGGATGACGTCGGTGCGAATCGTAATTCCTGGTTCGTGAATGCCAGGCTGCGTGCGTCCCGACGTCACGTCGGCGCTTTCCCGGACCGCATTTGTATGTTTATTTTCGTCGGTCGGGGTTTTGTACGAATCGTACGGAAATGGAGTTTTCGTGCGATTCGTAATTCCATGTTTGTAAGTTTTGACGACCGGGTACGCGTCGGACGGAGAATATGCTCCGTCCGACGGTTCGTACCCGGTTTTTACAGGATCGTGATCGGCACCTTAGTCTCTTATATTGCCATGGTCTGCTGCTTTACTTTTGGACAACATGATTGTGTTACTTTGCTTTAATATATCATTGTACTATTTAATTCTGAATTTTATCAGTCATTGTTTATCTCTCTTTACAGAACCACAGCATCTCCACTCCTCTCCATTTGGAGCCACAGATCTCTCAAAACCTTTTTCAGAAAGGCGTTTCACTATGCCTTAGCCTTAGTATAAAAACATTCTTAATACACATTCCCGAACAAACCGGGCACCATCCTTCCAAATAACCAGAGCCAGGTTAGCAGGAGCAAGCCAGGTGATATCTAGCTGGATCTCAGTAAATTGTACCCAAAATTTGACCCTTCCTCTCAAGCTTTACCTCTGAGGAATACACCATAGATCCCTCCCAACTAATGTTTGAACTATTTTCTTAGAAAATGTGACACCCTCAGGTCAACTCTGCCAATTGAGACCTACCCTGGTTACAGCTCCAGTGAGATAGGAAAGTAGTGCATTCATCAAGCGTACACCAGTAACATTGCTTTCTTGTACGACTGATGGACTGCGAGCGATGTTGATCCCTTAACTGATTTTAGTGTTCTTTGCTGGACCTGTTTCTCGATCTAACACTCTAAATGACAATTTTAATTGAAGCATGTGGAACTCCCATTGATCCCACCAAAAGGACAGACAAGGAATGTTTAAACCTTAAAGATTTATTTTCAAATGTTAGTCAGACAGAAATCAAGTGATATATTCCAAATTAGTTAATCAATAGATCAGAGTGAAAAACTCAGTTAAATTACAGAACCAATAACAGAACTCAGGAAAGTTCAGGTCAGCAAAATACAGAGTATAAAATGGGAAAGAAATTCAGCATGGATTCACCTCCTACAGTCAGTAAGAAATGGTTTCCCAACACATCCAAAAAGAGCATATTTCTATAGAATCCTGAACAAAGGATTTCATACATTCAATATAGTTGTACACAACTCTCACAGAATGAACCAATCAGAATTTTCTAGAGTGAAATAGTTGCAAGAAAATACATTTAGAAAGTCCCCAAATTTCTACTACATGGAACTCCTGACCGACCCCACCTGTATTAAGAAAAATATGTCTGCATTTAGGCAACTATGCCAACACAGCTATAAAAACCTTGAACATGAGCAATTCTGCTGACATTTTAATATTCTTGTGAAGGTCATTCTTTTTTGTCTGTGAAAACGCATTCAACACTATTCTAATGAGAGACGAAAATAAAGGTTTGTCCACGTGGTATAAAACACTGCCAGCAAACGTCACAAGCAAAATGGAGTACAAGGCCTACAACTGGTGAGTTAGCTAGAGTTCAAATCATCATTAGTAAATTGCATTTATTTTCGAAAAAACAAAGTTAATGGTACTGATCTTCCATTGTCCTCAGGTACTGACATGCTTCCTTTCTCTCCAAACAGAGGAGCATAGCACCATGCTTTGATCTGGTCTAGCACTCTACCCTGTCTCAAACACCTCTGCATCAGGCACCAGTGAACTCTCAGTGCGCCTTGTCTCCACCTACCTCGGAAGGTACCTTTTAAATTCAAATTCCCATCCTCGATCACAACCACAGCCATCTTCAGCCCTCCAGCTCAGGGGACACCTCTAATCTTTGGCTGGCAGTGCTACACTACTGTCTGACCCGGCTCACTCTTATATGACCCTGGCTGGATGACAGTGCTGCAGGCGCCATTTTGTAATGACTGAAATAGGTCTTTCACCTCTGCTCTTCTCTCATAAAATCACTGTGGCTCTTCCATGTTTTTATCCTTGGGCAAGTCTAGCTCTGAATCTCCTACTTACCAGCCTGATGGTTTGATGATTTGTTTGGTCCAATGACGCGGAGTACAGAGTAGGGCTCGCTCAATTTGAAGAAGCGTGAGGTTGGTGCTCTGGCATCACCAGGCCACTGAAGACAATGAACTACAGAATACTGAATCACAACATTGTCCGTTGTTTTACATATAGGTTTTACTTATAAGTAAAGTTTACCTTAATGTAATCAACCAGAGTCTCTGACTCATTGTATTCCTCGCCAATATTATCTTTGCTAATGCTTATGCCAGGTATCACATGTCCAACCAGAAATCCTACAGACCAAAAAGAATTGCCACTCTAATTTTGGCATATAACAAGTGTGTCTTGCTTGTGTACATTTGGTCCAAGTATGGTTTATTTTAACATGTTTGACAAAAAATACATTATTGTCAGGGTAGATGAGTCAGATTTATACAGGATTTTAAGCCACATAATATCACTTCCCAGCCTTCGTATTCTCTTGCTAATATTTCAAAATGAAGCTTGTATTGTGCCAAAGTTCGCACAAATTAATCTGCTGTAAAGTTATTGGCATACTAAAGACAAACGAAATTGCTTCAACCTGCACTGGACAGGCATTCTAGGAAGCCATCCCATGGCATTCTTCCAGATCCTGAAATAATAAATCAGAAGGTGGAGCCAGATTTTGTTTGATAAATGCTCTGATGCAGGTAGCCTAGCCAACCCTTGCCAAATCGACGTGGGAGGGGATTACAGAAAGGCAGAACAGAGTATACAATTATTCTCCTGAGCAGACAAGAGCACGTCTTTGTGCACTCTCATAACTCTGCCCACAGGTTTCTGCAGAAGCTTTCACATTATAACTATCAGGAACTGTGAACTGGCTACATCTGGTCTTTTATTGAGTCCAACAAGCGCGTCTTCATCACTAGGGCCCTGCTGCCCGTTTTAGTCTGACCGGTCCAAATTTCTGTCTCAATTAGGTGAATTCCTTAGCGAGAAACACGAATTTACTGCAGTTTTTGTTTTTTATGTGCTTCAAACTCACGACCTTTCACTGGACTGTGAGCATAAGTTTCCAATTTGGCAGTGACTACGAGAGATCTGGACATAAATTAGGTGTCCACATGAGACAGGGCACCCTTGTGACTACAGGGGCATGTCCCCCACACTTCTGAAGACGCTTTAACTAACCCGCAAGTAGGGATCAACAAATACTCATCAGCAGAGAGGTTAAGTAATCCTCCATTTATGACATGTGTTACATGTATTGTATATCCTCGCCATTGGGGATAGGACTTGACCTGCTAAGTATCCGAGGCAGTAGATTTAGTCCTGAAGAAAGCCCTAGAAACCTAAAGGCCACACATATTGGGCTGAAATATGTCAAATATATATAGGGTGTATGGACATAACTCCTATGAACACTGCACTTTGGGCCACATGTATCAATATTAGGAATCGCGATTACCAAATTCGATTTTCTGTGAATCGCAATTAGGTAATCTCTATTCCAAATTTATGAAATTCCATGAGTTTCATAGCGGTTCCTAGGGTTTGCAAATTACCTACTTCATGAATATTAATGATGTGCGTTGCAATTTGCGACCCATTAGCAATCGCTAAAATCACCGGGATGGTGACCTGCTTGGATCAACAGACTACCAAGTCCATGATTGCTTTTAAATTAAGCAATCTCTTTATTTTTTAAATGCAGAAGTTTTCCAAAGGAAAACAGGTTGTGTTTAAAAGAAACAAATTAAAGTATTTCTTTTTTAAGAGCAGGCATTGGTCTGAGGGACCACTGCCTGGTCTTCAAAAATGTTTTTGCCATTATTCACAAAGGGGAAGGGGTCCCTTAGGGACCCCTTCCCCTTGTGAATGAGTCACTATCAGACTGAATCTGATGGTTGGTCTACACCTGTTTGGCATATTTAATTTACCTGTCAGTCCCTTGTAAAGTGGTATCTCTGATACCAAGGGCCAGTAAATTAAATGCTACTGGTGGGCTTGTAGCGCTGATCGCGCCACCCACCAAAGTAGCCTTTGAAACCTGTCTCAGGCCTCTGCCATTGCGGGGCCTGTGCACATGGTGTTACTGCCGCTGTGACGTGACACGTAAAGTGTGCCAAGTCTGTGACCCCCCTTTTACTGCATATCAGTCAGGCCCTAGCTAGCCCTATGGGCAGGGTGCATTGTAGGTAAAAGGTAGGACTTGTACCTTAAGTGTGTGACATGTCCTGGTAGTGACAAACAGCCATTATGGTTTCTCGCTAATGTGAGGCTGCTCTCTCATAGGAATGCATTGGGGATTCCCTGATAAGTGTTTCAGTGGTAATTCCTGATATGAGAGGAGCAGCGCGGTCAAGTTTGGTATGTTTGGAATAGTGATAATAAATGCTGTGTAATGATTTGCGTAGATTTATGATCACTATTTTAGAAATGCAACTTTTAGAAGTTGGCATTTCTGTGTGCTATGTGTCTGCCTGCCTGATGTGTATTGCATGTCTGGCTCTGGAGTGACAGGGGCTGGTGAGGTGTATGGCTCCAGGGAGGGCAGGGTGAGTCTGCGCTAGGCTGAATGGGCAGATCTGCACTTGGAGTAGTGGTAGAAGTAGTCCCTGACCTTGAGTAGGTATGTGCCTGCCTGGGTGAATGATGGCTCTGCCCCCCTGTGGTGTGTATGAGGACCTAGCCCTCACCTGACAAAGGCTGGTGTGAGCATTGTACACAAAATGCTCCAGTACCCCCCAGAACCAGTTGAGACTGGTTCCCCAAGCCCTGTGCCAGGACAGAACAAAGGGAAATATGGCATAAATATTGGGGCTGTGACCCAATGAAAGGTGTGATGACTTGGACCTGAAGGAAGGACTGCTGGGCACCAGGAGGAACTGCAGTGGGACCCAGTTGCTGACTGAGGGGGGGCCGGAGGGGCTGCCCTCTGCTGGGAGGCCCTGCATGCTGGCCTGCCTGTGCCCAGCTCTACCATAAATGCTGCCCTGCTGTGAGGGGTGAATTGACCTTCAGGCCCAGCTCCTGCCTGGAGCACAAGAAGGACTGGAATGCCATTCTTCCTGTGATTTTGAAAGGAAGGGTGTGGTGCACTTAATGGTGCTCCCTCATCGTCCTATGTCCAAAGGGTGAAGAATGCGCTTTCATTTTTATTACTGCGCCACCCTTGCCTGTGGCTATTGAGGGACGGGAGAGGGGAGCTGAGCCAGGAGAAGTGCTCCCCCACTCCCTGGCGTAATATAACGGATTCCCTGCGGTGTGCTCAGGGCTCTGCTGAGTGTTCCCGGGCTGCTACCTCGTGTGTGCGCGAGAAGGAGAGGGTTCTTGTGGTGAGAACAGCCGCACCACCAAGCAGAGGACAGGCGGAAGACGCCTGGACGTGAGCAGGGATCCTAGAAGGAAGGGCAGAGCCCCGCAGGCCCCCTAAACCTGGTGCAGGGAGGAACCTGTCACCGCAACCCAGAAGTCAGTCAGCAACGGCTTGGTTGGGGGTGGGGCGGCCTCCCGAAAGTGAAGCCAAACGAGACTTCGCTCCGGGTCCTAATGCAGTGGCCCTTCGTTCGTCAGTAGAGGAGTAGCCAGGTATTTCTTTTAACCCAGACCGCAACGGTGAAAGGCTCCACAGATCTGAGGTGGCGGGACCGGTAAGAGGCCTGGTGAGGGGCCGTACTGACATTCCCTCTACGTGCAGAGCAGATGCCCCAGGTGGCAGGGGGCAGCTGCCCCTAACCGAGTCATAGTATGTGGGGCATTCCTTTGAGGCGACCAGGGTGAGTGGCACCCCGCCCTCTCGCACAACGGGCATTTGTTCTTGCTGCCACTGCAGCCAGGCGGCTAGCAGAAGCCTCGTGAAGGGGCACAGAGTTGGGAAAGCCCTCATTGAGAACCGAGCATTGCGGGGTGAGCCCAGGACAGGGCCCCCCATGAGAATGTCCTGGTAAAGGGGACAAAGACACTGAGTTGAGGGGCTGAGGTCCCCAATAGGGTGCACAGTAATGATGGGACCTACTGTTGATGCGCAGTGATGGTGCATTGATATCCAGATGTATTGGTATAAGATGGTACACGGTGCCATGTTGTGTTCTTGATGCCTAAATGTGGTTTCATAATATGATTCATACGCACTGTGAAGGTTATGCCTAAGAGGGGCATGATGTAATTATGATGTCTGTGTTCATGATTCATGCGTAATGTGTTTATGCTACATTCAGGGCCCTATTACCAGTAGTTACTGGTAGTGTTCATCTTTCACTACTTGTGCGATTCTTATGGTTTTGACAGTGGCCCAATTGGCCCTGTCCTGTTTATAATCCCCTGTGAAATATTGCCTAGTGCCAGGTATACATTTGTGATTATGCTTCTAATGTGTTTATGATAATAGAAAGGCTATTTTTTATATCACCTTGTGTGGAGTTTCTTTTGAGGTGTGCCTAGTGTGTCGCTGCTGTGTGTGTCTGTTGCGCAAACGCTTTACACATTGCCTCTAGGGTAAGCCTGACTGTTCGTGCCAAGCTACCAAGAGGGTGTGCAGGGGTTATCTTCAGCGTGTAACTACCTTACCCTGACTACAGTGGTGATGTCTGCCTGGCTTAGGCACATACCCTAGCCAACCAGAAATCCCACTTCTAACAGTGTCTTTCTAAATTGCAATCTCAGGATGGAGTGTTAAATTAACAGGGTTGCCACCACATGTTTTGGGTTATTGAAAAGTCGGCGAAAAATTATGAGACTCTTGCCAGCCCCTGCACAGAGAATTGTTGTACAAGCCCTAGTTACATCATGGCTGGACTATAGCAATGTACTTTATTTGGGTATCTCAAAGTTCCATATGTGCAGATTGAAGATATTGCAAAATGTGGCTGCTAGGGGGTTTTCCCATGTCCCTCATTATACTTCAGTTTCCTCTCATTTGCATAAGCTACACTGGTTATACCTATTACAAAACTGATTCATTGTAATGCATTGTGTATTATGTACAAAGCTGTGGCCTGGAAATCTCCTGATTTTATCAAGAAGTTTGTTTCTCCCTATGCTCCTAAGTGTGTTGAACACTCATGTATCCTGAGCCTTGTGGCTACTCCTTGGGTAAAGTTGGCTGGGCAAGGAGGTCGGTCTTTTAGATATTTTTACCCTAAAGTCTGGAATCTGCTTCCCTTTGAAGTTCAAACTGCCACCTCTCCCGAGATATTTTGTAGGATGCTCAAGACTTGCTTTTCTAACTGTTGTGGGTTCCTATATCCTCTCTGCATCTGTGCTGGGAAGTCATATAAACAGCCATGCGTGTTACAAATTAAAATTTAATTCAATTCAATTCAGTGCTTCATCATTGAGTCTCACCCTGGTCCCTATACACAAGTGTGGGTTCAATTATATTCCAGGGAGCACTTACAATACTTTCTACAGGGGTCATAAGGGATAAAACTACATTTGGGTCACTCAGATATCCCTTTATTAGAGGGTACCTGTGGTATATAAAAATGTGGGGACACATCTATGAAGCTATTTTGCGTTCGCAAACAAGTAGATTCACAGAATCATACCGTTTGCAAATGCAAAAAAGTATTTTCCTATGCACCAACCTCTATTTTGCGATTCGGTAACCTGTTACCAAATTGCTAAATGTGTTTGCGATTGGGTATTAGGAAGGGGCATGTTTAGGGCATCCCTTCCTAATATTGCATCGTAGCAGTAACACCATGTGCACAGGCCCCGCAATGGCAGAAGCCTGAGACAGGTTTCAAAGGCTACTTTGGTGGGTGGCGCGATCAGCACTACAAGCCCACCAGTAGAATTTAATTTACTGGCCCTTGGTATCAGAGATACCACTTTACAAGGGACTGACAGGTAAATTAAATACGCCAAACAGGTGTAGACCAACTATCAAATTCAGTCTGATAGTAACTCATTCACAAGTGGAAGGGGTCCCTAGACCAATCTTACCATGTTTACCACAGAGAGGACCCACACTTTACACTGGGTAGCAATGCTAAAGTGCCCAGAGTCCTAAAACCACCAACACCATGTCAGAAAAATGCTAGGAGGAAGGCAAAAAGTTCAGGGATGACTCTGCAAAAAGGGCCAAGTCCAACAGACACTGAGAGCCTTCACCACCTGCTTAGGGGAGGGAATGGAAAGCTTCAGGCCCTTTTAAAGAGCCCCACAGCTGAGGCTGATTACCCACCACCATCACCTCAGTTTTATTTCCATTCAATTATATGCAATTTTTTCTATCCATTGTGTCACTGCCGCATGGCAAGATCTCAGTTCAAGGCCCCTTTGTACTTAGAAGAGGATAAAGAGAAAATTACTTGGATACCATCGACATAAGAAAACAAGGTAATGCCAAAAGCCTCAACAAGATCTACCAGGGGTTGAATGCATGAATTAAAATGCATAGGTCCGAAGGAGAAGAACTGCAGGACCCTGTAAGGCAGCTCGCAAATAGAGGAGGAAGAAGTACTTGAAATCACTTGAAAGGATTTCTTCTGCAAAAAAGAGTTGAACCAGAGTAAGGCATGACCCATGATGCTGCAATCAGCCAGCCGTTGAAGAAAAACCTTATAGGTCCCAGTATCAAATGCTACGCGCGATCAAGAAGGATCAGCACAGCAGTGCCCCCAGAGGCAAGTATTGCTTTGAGGTGCTCAGTAACCCCTAATATGGACAACTCCATACTGTGGTCTGGGCGAAAGCCAAATTGCGAGCCATGGAGAATACAGCTGGATTCTGAATAAGATGATACTTAACAGTTAACATGTTTTTCCAATATTTTACTGAGAGCTTGAAGGAGTGAGATGGGACGAAAATGTTCAGGTCTAGCTGCTTTGAGAGTAGATTTATTTAACAAAGGTACCACCATAGCAAGTTTCCAGTCTGCTGCGCCAGAGATTGTGTTAAGCAAATAAATCCATGTAGAGGAGAGAGCCACGGCCCAGTTTAAGTATCTGTAGAAGAGTGGGGTCTGAGGGAGATCATGATTTAATAGAGTCAAGCAGTGACTCAAAACTATCAAGCAAAGTTAATGACTCAAAAATAGCAAATTCACCTGATTTAGAAGCCACATCAACTTTTTCCATTGCCCTGGCAGAGAGTTTCTCACTGCTGAAGCCTCAAATGCAATATAGATGTTAGCTGCTTTGTCAGCAATGAAAACAGTCAATTCATTGCACATTTCTGACGATAGTGGAACCTCCAGGAGTAAGCTAGCTGGGTCGGACAGGGTTTTTACAATCAGAAAAACCTCCTTGGTCAGATTCTTAGAACGATTAATTTTATTCCTCAAATGGCGCACCCGCGATTCTCGACAGGATTTGTGATAGAGTCTCAGGACGTTCAGACGCTCAGCTTATCATAAGCATTATAGTTTCTGCTGCAAACACGTTCCTTATGTGTACAAGATTTTTTTTTGTGCAAGCAGTTGAGAATTAAACTAGGGTGCAGGGCCTGGGACCTATTCTTTGTAACTACAGTTTTCAGAAGAAGTTTGTCATGTGTGTAGTCCATCCAGTCACTAACTTGTTTCACCATATAATGATTGGACCTCTCCAAACCTGGGGTGCTGTTAGAGAGGTGGAGATTAAATGTTAGGGTGGCAAGCTGCGATGAATGCTGTCTATGAGTACTAATATTCTTCTGTGAAGTAATCCCACTCTTGATCACTAACTTGGCCAAAATGGCAAAATTGTCTGTCGACAGCAAGGGAAAAGTTGGCACGACCTCCAGCAAGGATAAATTAGAAAAAATCTGATCTAGACTGCACTCAGCAACATGCCTGGGGCCATGCACTGTCTGAACTAGCCCAAGCAGTTTAAGATCTTCAAAAAAGTGAACTGTCCAAGGCTGAGCGAATTGTCCAAATGTTGAGATCAGCAAGTAATGAAAAGTTAGATAAGCTAATAATATATGAAGAGATAACATCAGAGACACAGGAAATCAATTTAGCCACAGGCACAGGCTGTCTATAAACCAAGAGGCCTGAAAATGTACAATTGTAAGACATTTTCAGCTGGAGGACAATGCTTCACAATCAGGACTGTTCATTTCTTCAGTTAGACAGCTAAGGGATGACTTAAATATAATTGTCAGCTCTTCCCCAAATTTGCTCTGACGATTACACATTGTAATAATACCATAAACAGCTGGTAAAGCTTGGGCAACATTAGGTGATAATGAGTCATTCAACCAAGTCTTGGTTAGAAAAGTAATATCAAGATCCTGATCAAGGATTAAATTAAAAAGCTCTAAGTTATTTATAGCCAGAGAGTGACATTTTAAGCTCATAAAGCGAATTAAAGCCTGGCAAGAGTTCATCACAGTATGATTGCCTTGCCAAAGGGCTCAGCCAATGTACGCATTTACTGGAGATTGGTTGCCTTCATTCCAACAGTGTGGATCTCGAATAAACCTGGCGACAGTCTGAATGTTTTGTAGATGGGCAGAGTTCCACGCCACTGGGCCTGTTCGGGTGTGGATGGGCACAGACAGACTTGCCATTGGCGCGCCTGCGGCATATCTGCACTGTGATGCCCCCCACAGAACTGTGAGGCCATGAAAGTAGAACACACCTATGAGGTTCAAATATTTTACCCCCAGATGACCACTCGCCTTCAGCCTTCCTAACCTGTGGGAGAAGGAAAAATGATATACCACCAAAAAAATAAAAGTCCCCCAACAGCGTGTCCAAAGATAAGTAAAAAGACTAAACGCCAAAATAGTTAAAAATATAACAACAAACACAGTCTATTATCTCCACCTAATTGAGTGAGTGAGGGTGTAGCCTAATAACCTATCAGGGTCCCTGAACAGTTTCTTCTATCTGGATCTGTTCATACCACAAAATGAGGTCCAGGACTTAGGTAATAGGATACCTTTGGTGTTATTGCTTCAATCACAGTGCCATTGTCCAGTCAAAAATATCATTTCAGTTAGTGCTACTTCAATTAATTCCCTTAAAATGCAATAACTTTAAAAGTCAATAGATTTGGGTTTAATGTCGAAGTAGATTCAAACAGAGTCATGCATAAATCATTTTTTCATATGATAGCGCATTAATGTTAGACTGATTGGCTGTATCTGTGCTTGGTGGTGGTAGTTTGGCGATTTTGATGGTGTAAAGGTGGTGGCATTGGTGGTGGCACTCATGGTGGCATTGCCACTACTGATGGTGGGGGATTTGGTGGTGGTAGTGGTGATAGTGATATTGGTGTAGGTGCTATTGGTAGTGTGTCAATTGTGGTAAAGCAGTACTAGTGGTATTACTAGTGGTGTCCATGTTGGAATTGATTATTGACTGTTGGTGACATTGGTGGTAGTGTGATGCTGATGGCTTTGGTATTGGTGTTATGATAAACAGGAAGAAATTAGGAGACCATGTTATGGTCAGACTCACATTTGAACCATAAAAAAGCATGTATGCATCTATGAATTAAAGAAGTAAATCTGAAAAAAAGTGTGAAATTTCAAGATGCAAAATAGCCCCGAATACATTTCGCTACAAGCACTTTACATGACTTGGAATGATACATGAAACAGCCAATTGCATGATGGAGAGACAAAATACTCGTCTGAACTGATCTAAGATGTGATTAACAATACAATACTGTAAACTAATGGCTGAAAGAGGCAGATCCAAGTGAAACAATGGTTGAAGGAACCTTCAAGGAAGGTTGAAGGAAGCAAGCTGGACAGAAGTCTGTTTGTAAATTGTCAGCATAGTGTCTTGCCGACAGATACACTGCAAACCTAGACCTAAAAAAGCAAGGAGGCGGGAGGCACCCAAAAAAGGACATCTGCTGATACTGGAATTTAATAAAGAGCTGAAACAACTTGCATGTCAACCTGCACTGGTAGGTAAGTTCTTAGAAATAATGCCTAATTTAGGCATGGTTAAGTAAGCAAAACAAGGCCTTTACTGACAGCTATTCACAATTGCAGAACTAATTGTGGACATTTATTTTTATGAGAACAAGCATTTCTATCTATTTATATACTTGCATGTTTTTACATTTCAGTAAAGACATTGGAAAGAAGTCCTTATTCTGTGGTCTTTGCAATATAATATTCTAGCACAGCTAGAGGAAGCAGTGTTCAATATGTTGCTTTATTTTGCAACTTTTCAAGGTTTCCTACTGAAGCTCCTGTGAATATTATTCATCAGCTGAACAACTCATTGTATTTCTATGTTACATAAAATATTAGTTTGTTTCTGCAACTAGTTATACATAGCCTGTCCAAAAGAATGTATTAGCAAGCAGGTGTCTCTGGAATTACCTAGTTTACCATAATGATTGGTTCAAAATTTAGAAACAATTTGGAAATTGAAAGGTCCAGTTCTTTTTTGGCTTTCTAGATGATGTGCTGGTCTATTTTTTGGCCTGATTACCAGTTTGGCGGTCTTCCTGTCTGCCTGCCACTGCCGCATCGATAGGAAGTCCACCAAGCCTGTAATGAGCCTGCCCGCCGGGTTTCGAGAGTAATCCTGGGCGAGCGGGCAGCACTGTAGCGGTCTCACAGCGGTGGTCTGTTAGACTCATAGAAGATCCTAACATGCAGCCCGCCGCCGTGACAGCGCCTGTAGCATGTTACTGCACGGTGTGGCATGCATGCACCATGTCGTGCATGCCATACCATGCAAGAACGGAGATGCAATTCCAGGGAGGCACAACATGCCTCCCTGCATGCACCCCCAAGCCCAGGAGTGGCAGGGGGCACTGTTAGGGCCCAACTTATTTATTTATTGGCAAAGTTTTACATAGCGCTGGCTAGACCTGGAGGTATCAGAGCGCTTTACAAGAGGATCAGCGAGCTACAGTTACAGATTACATAGTTACATCAGTTAAATCAAAGAATCACAGGGGGAGGAGGAGTGGAAGGGAAGGAAACAGAAACGGGGAGACGAGGAAAACAATGTCAGATGACCGCTGGGTAGGTGATGGCCAAGGGGGTGAACCGGAGCCAGACTCCTTTATAGCTGCATAGGACAGCTCCACCGGGCATCGGCCAAGATTGCTCGGGCTCTGCAGTAGGTGCAAACAGTTTTGGTATCCGCCCAGGGGGCATCGTCATGGTTCCATCGAAAGCATCCGGTGTTACTGGGAAGCGCCGTCCGCCTCATCATCCCGCTCACCCCCAGGGCAAGAGTGGTGAGAGGATAGGGGGACAGGACAGTTCCAAAGTCTGCAGTTAGAGGGACAACCCATCAATCTTGCCTTCAACCCTCTTTGGTGGGCATGAGGCTGAAGAGGAGTTATGCATAGAAACCTGAACCTCATCACAGCACTCACTTGTTTGGGCGCTTGTTTCCTCTTTGTGGGTGAAAGGTAGATTTATACCTTGGCTGTGGACTTTTTGGTGGCATATGTGCGGTCTCAAACCTCTACCAGAGGTTCCCTGACTCCTCTGCATGTCGGGGTTGCCCAGCCCAGGTTTCCTTTCCTTGACGCGCTTCCCTATAAACTTCTCCAGAGAAAGTCTGTGGATCATCTCATCAGTGTGACAGTTATAGATCATCGTGGTAATAGACCACTGTGGCGGCCATCTTGAGGTCAGGCAAGAGAAATTCTGCCCCTGTTGTTCCATTTGGCCGGTATGCCAGCCACAGTATTGCTAAACTCACGAGAGGGCAATGTGATCACTCAGCCTAAGGATCGCACCAATAATGTAATTTGATTTCGCCCTCTTTCTCCATATGATGCAGGGACTCTTAACAGAAGTTCAGGGTCTTCACTCTGTCTCAGTAATGCTTTCCAGACGCCATCTTGTAGTCAGGCAAAATCTTATCTCTAGTTGGTTACTGCATTGCTGCCATTACTTGCATTTTGCAGGATAGGGTTTCCGCTTGTCTCCCTCAATACCCCAGTCACATCAACGTGCTGCTGTGCAGCCTCTTTGAGCCCCCCTTTGCCGTTAGGCCGCCATCATACGGACTCCATCTTAGGGTCAGGCAGATAACCTTCACTCACTCATGGGCACAGATGAATAAAACCCCGGTGTCAGCAATTCTAATTGTTGGGGGATGTCAACCAAGCCTCCCTAGGGCTCAATCCTCCACCCCCCACCACTCTCAAGTGCCTCTGGAGGAACTGACGGGACTTTTCATGGCCTGTGGGTCCTCCAGAGCGCTCGGAGTACCCGCCATCTCGCATGCGCAGTATCGCCGGGTAGTGGCCCCTGCCAGGCTCACTTCCAGCGCCGCGTCTTGCCTCCCCAGGGCACTTCTCCCCAGGGCACTTAGTTGCCTCTCCGCCACCTTTTTCGTGGCGAGCTCACTACCATGAAAGAGGTGGTGGAAAGGCAACTCAGAATATGCTTAGTGGTGCTGCAGCGGTACCGCCAGCATATTCGGGCCCGCAGTGTGGCGGAGGTACTCATAATAAGGCTATTGGTCTATCTCTATTTGTTTTATACTTAATTTTTTTATACAGGCTTTCTTCAGAGGCTAATCTCATGTTAATTCACTTGCAGAATAATGTTTTGACTATATCTATTGACGCTAATTCCTAATGACTATATACGTTTTGCTTTCTGCAATGATCATATTTTTTAATTAACCTATATGTTTTTAACCTGGAATCCATAGCTCACACCAGTTTGTTTTTTAATCTTGGACTAAGTCTTGTGAAGACTACAATAGTACCAATCATGCACCTTTTAATTTGTACTTAGAGTGTAATACCCTTGGTTTAGATTTGTTCTTAATTTCTTTTTAAACAAAATTGCATTTTTCAGTAGCACTTTCGAATGGAAATTCTTGCATTAGAACGCAGCAATCAATTTGCTTCAGATATTCCTACAAGAAAGCAGAGATTTGCAGCAATCGCCTATATCAAAGGCATATCTGACTTTTTCAAAACCCAAAACCAGCTGTCTCTTGCTGAGCCAGACATATTCGGAACATCAAGAAAGTTCAAAATAGTTGCACTGTTTTATCAAAGTATTAGATACAAGACACAGTGCAGCCTGATCATCACACCAACTGTGATCCTTCCGTAGGGAAAGGCATTCTCCCGGTTAACCCTAATATAAGGAATATCCTTGACCTTAAACCTGTAATTTGCTCTTTGCCTCTTTCTAAACCTCACCTTCAACCTACTACCAAAACTGATTCTGGTACTAGCACTACCGGTAGCAATATAAATGACCTAGGGCCAGATGTAGGAAGCCAAATAGGGAGCGCAAATGCTGAAATTCGCAGAATTTCAGCGTTTGCGATCGCTATTTCGCTGCTTGCAATGTAGGTAAGTTTAAACCTACTCGCAAAATAAGGAATCGCAAAATTGCGAATCCTTATTTTGCGCAAGCATTTAGAGAATCGCAATTTGCAATTCCCTAAATGCTATGCTGGTAGGCTTCGCAAATTTCGATTTTGCCTCAAGGAATCGCAAAATATCACCAACTTCAAGTTGGTGGTATTTTGCGATTTCATTTCTAAAAGCACTTTTTGGCTTGTTACAAAGTGCACACATGCACATTTCAGGGGTGCAACAGGGTGTCCTTTTGAAACCCTTGCACCCTTGAAATTGCACCGCAATTTGCGATGCCTCTTGGTGACTCACAAATTGCGGGCGCAAATCCTATTCATTCCTGTGGCCCATAGGAATGAATAGGATGGGATACCTTTGAATGTGAATCTCAATTTGCGATTCGCAATTAAGAAATAATAAGGAATCGCAAATATTTTTGCCATTAGTACCTACATTCAATTTTGCGAGTCCTTAATAGCGATTCTGTAAAAATCGCTATTAAGGACTCGCACAATTGAATTTACCTACATCTGCCCCTAGTGTTTTATTTAAAACAAAAATATCAACAATGATTATTATCCCAACGTACATTTTTTGACTGACTATTGACAGCTTTGTTAGTATTTTGAGAACACTAATGTCGTAAATTCTTTAAAAAATACAAAAAGACATGCATAGAAAGAGTGGATTCTGGGATTGCGACTTCCTTTATCAGCTTTCTTGACTTTTCCTGGATTTTGTTTTGGCTGGATGGGTATGGCATTGCACAGATTTTTGCCTATTGCCACTAGACCTTACATTGCAATTTGGTGATGGATATAAAGTAATTATTTTGTTTCACATGAATATGCCTCTGCAGGTGGCTCTTCTGCTCGTGGGCTGCTGTTAACACCTTCAATGTGGCTTGCAGCTACTGTGATGCTGCCATGTTCTGTGTCTGCTGGGTTTTTATGTCCAGATCAGAGCATCCATTGCCTCTTCTGCCTTCCCATGGTGGCTCTCCTGCTTGCCTTTCTCATTGCTCTCTGCCCCTCACTTGGCTCCTCAAAAGAGATGGCTCTCTCTCCTCTTACTCATATTTCTTTTCTCTTAAACACTAATCCATCTCCTTAGGAGCCTTTTCCTCGGTTTCTAACAAACTACTGGCACCCATCAGGTGATTAAAGCATAAATGCTGGAGTAGTTTCCTACTCCTGAAGTCATTATGCAGATCATTCTGCAGCATTTTTGATGTATTTCCAGGATGTTCATTTGATATACTTAGCTCCTGGCAGCAATGCTCCATGGTCATTATTTTTCAAAACGTTGTACAATGCTAATGCATAACTTTTTCAGATCTTGATAATGTAATGCCTTGCTGCTAACATAACAACAGTTCCTGCTTCCACCATTATCACCTCCACAATTACAGTTACTGTAATCCTTACCATTACCACCACTGCCATTTCATTATTTTCATTCTGCCACTACCAAAGCAAATGTCACAACCACCATCATCACCATTACTGTCAGCTTCATTACCATAACCAGCAGCACCGTTATCAATATGTCCATCGCCACTGCTACATTCACCATCACCAACACTATTACCCCCACTGTTACCACTAGGGCCATTACCATTCCCACCACTATCACCTATACTCCAACAAGAAGATTGCCACCTCCATTGCCACTATCTCCATTCCCAACACTACCACCAACATTGCCAGCATCATTAGTACCAAGGTCAGCACAACCACCACCATTGCCAACTTTATCACCATTACCTGCACACCAACATTACCACCAACACCATTACCAAGGCAAGGCAGCCACTACCGCCAACATTACAACCACACAACTATTACCACTTTCATTACTAAAACCAACATCGCTACCACCATTGCTGCATTATCACCACTGTCATTACCAACACCAGTCCCACTACTATTACCACTCCTACTACCAGGACACTGCCATTGTCAACATTACCACCATAACAATTAGTAGCACTATTTCTGCCATCATCACCGCCATTGCTACTACCAATTTTACAAAATCACCATTACTGCCACCATTGCCATCACAACTTTGTAACACACTATCACCATCAAAATTAACACGAGCATTACCATTATTACCACTCCAATGACCACTACCACCACCAACATTTTCATCCCACCACAATTTCATGGCAGTTATCACTAACATTACCATCATTACTACCACAGCCATTAACACTACCATCATCCTCACCTACCAATTACTAGCACTATCCCCACCAACAGCACCACTACCACTAACAACATGACTTCCAAAACCACCATCACTGTCATCACCAACAAGTAATCACAACCATGATGACCACTATTACCACACACTATGACAACCACTGCTACTACCACCAACAATACTACAATTACTACCAACTCAGTAGTATCACAACCACTACCACCACTATTGCCAGCATTGCTGCCACCATGACTTTTACTACCAACATCATTGCAACTATCACTACTATAACAACCATCAGTACTACAGAAGGAGCTGAATCCCATTCCCCAATAATCTGGACTGTACCCAAATAATCGTGGCCCCCCAAAATTTCAAAGTACCATTTACCTCTGGAGGTTCCATTTCCAATTTTACCTGGTATAAGAGAACACCCCACCAACATCAGTTTAGCAGAATAACATAATAAGTCACAAAGACACTCAATAACTGAGTTCTAGATCAGGGAAAAGTTAAACAGTTTGATTACAAAATCTCAAAATCAAGCAGTACAGAATAATGCCTTGAAGTATCAAAATTGCAGAGTTATAAAGAATAGTAAAACAAGTATAAATCATTCTAAGTCTCAAGTGAGCAGCAAACTCAAGTAAAGCCAGGCATCCCTAATAACACGGGAAAGTCTGCAAGGAAAAAAATCGGACTGTGAGAATCACAAAGAAAACACCCAGCATTTCCGGTGGAAAGGAGAAGTCTTTGAAAAACCTGACTCACCCGCAAAAGCAAGGAGTTCTTATAGATATTTCTTGCATATGTAATGTACTAAACAAATGAGAGGTTTCAACTTAACATTAATAATTCAAGAACAATCAAATTTCTAAGTGTGCTGCGAGCAGCCTGTGCAACACATTGTCATGGGAAGTTCAGCAATAATGCAACATTTCTAATCAATGAGCTATACAATAGTACAAGAGTGGTAACCCAGAAGCAGAATTACATTAGAAAAGACCTTGGATGATATGCAACATTCGGAACACCAGAAAATTAATTGACAATGCATGCATATTTTGGAAAAACGCTAGATGAAGCCTTTCTATTTGTCATTCTGCAAAGCCTGTGGTGAGAGCAGGAGCACAGAAACACGTGAAGCAGGAGTGAATATATGAGTGATGGCACAGCGATAAATGGCATCCATTTAACCAATATTGTGTTTTTCATACAACACAGCATAATCCAAACATGTTAAGAAACACACTGCTACATCATAAATGAAACTCGTTTCAACGGCTTTCATCCATTCTTTATAACTATAATTCATTATATAAATCACCTGTAGGTCTCAACATAATTCTATACCTACTAAAGTCCTGGTAGGTAGTGTGACCCAGCTTTAGGTAGCAAAATAGCAACAAATAAAAACACATAAAAAGCATAAAGGCCAGCTGTTAACTCTAAGAAATGTATGTGGTGAGAGGACTCCTCTCGCGACCAGATGCCACCCGTGTTCTGATCGAGAGGGCAAGCACCCCAGCCGTGGAGGGACGCATCTGACTCTAAGACAAACTCTGGTCTTGAGCCAAAGATTGCTTTGCCATTCCAAGCGTGTAGGTTGTCTAGCCACCAGGTTAGTTCCGATTTGGCCTCCTAATCCAGGGTAATCCGATCTTTGTTTCAGGGACCAGACTTTAGGACTCTCGCTTTTATCCTTTGCAGGGCCCAATAATTTAGGGGTCCAGGAAAGATCGCTTGAATGGAGGAGGAGAGGAGACAGAGTAATCTGGCTAGTTCCCTCAGGTGAAGGTCCTGCTGTTTCAAGACATGTGTTATCTCTTTCTGATTTTGGAAATGTTTTTGGAAAGGAGAAGAAGAAGACATTTCGAGGTATCTACGGTGAAACCAAGAAACTCCAGAGATCTGGAGGGAGTCAGGAGAGGTTTTTCTTTGTTTATAATGAACCCAAGACTTTCTAAGAGATCTATTACAGTCTTCAAGTCTTGGACTATATCTGAAAGGTCTTGAGAAATTATAAGGATGTCGTCTAGGTAAATGATCATGTGGATACCTCTTTCTCTTAGAAATGAGGCAATCGTTCTCCTGACCTTGGTGAAGCACCAAGGGGCGGAAGATAGTCCGAAAGGGAGTGCTTGAAATTGATATACGTGGTTTTTCCACAAAAACTGGAGAAAAGGTTGATGGATTTGGGCCATAGGAATGGTGAAATAATCGTCTTTTAAGTCCAATTTGACTAGCCAGTCTCCTTCCAAGAGAAGATCCCTCAGGAGGAGGATGCCCTCCATCTTGAAATGTCTGTAGACCAGATGTTTGTTGAGTTCCCTTAGGTTTATCACCGGTCTCCCACCTTTCTCCTTTTTTTCTACAAGAAAGAGTGTACTTGTAAATGTAAGGGCTTCCAAGGGACCTCTATTATAGCACCTTTCTGAAGCATGGCGGAGATCTCTTCCTCTACAATTTTTTGTTGATCTAGGGAGAGAGATATGTCTCTCGTTAAAGAAGTGTGTGTAGGAATATGTGTGAAATCTATCATAAAACCCTTGACAATGTTTAGGACCCAAGGGTCCTGGGTGATTTTTCTCCACTGTTGAGAGAAGTGTTTCAGCCTCCCTCCCACCTTTATGGGAGATGAAGGGGAATGAGTACTTACTTGGTGGGTTGATGTTGTTGTAATAGCCACGAGATCTAAATCCTCTTGAACGGGGACCTCTATCTCTCTGGGGGTAGAATGGAGCGTTGTACTGTTGGTTTCCTCGTCCAAAGCCACGGGATCTTGGATAGGGCCTTTGATTAAACCAGCCGGAAGAGAGGCCCCTTCTTCCGGTCCGTCCAAAAAGGTTGGGGTTAAACACCGTTCTCATATTTTGCTGAGCTTCATCTAAGGCTGTAAATGTTGATACATACTTCCCGAGAGATTTAATAAGGTCCTCTCCAAAGAGTAGTCCTTTAGGGTTGGTTGAAGGCTCCTTATCCACCATATCACTAAGTTTGGGATTGAATTTAGTGAGTACAACTCTACGCCTTTCGGCATTAAGGCTTGTGTTGGCGTTACCTAAAAGTATTAAGGCTCTCTGGCTCCAGCCTCTGATAGATTCAGTATTGAGAGGTGTTTCATTGATGTGGCTCTCCTCGGCAGACTCTATTATTCTTGCAAGAGGTCCCAGGACACCGAGAAGACGGTCCTGGCATCCTTTTAGGGATCTCACCATCCCTTTTCTTGGGTCCTGACCGAGCTTGATGAGAAATTTGATACGTTCAGGGTCTAGGTTGGGAGTCTGGCACGTCTTGTCTTCGATAGATGGTCTCGAGCATTCTGCTCTGAGAATGTTCCTGGTGTCCCTCTTGAGGAGGTTCCGTAGCCATTTCTTTATAAATTTGGCAATGTTGTCTTGAGGCCACCACTCGGAGGATCTAGGATGATTGAGGTTTAGTGGGGAGAACATTTCTTCCCCAAGGTGGTCGAGGATATTGTCCTTAGAGGATGTAGGAAGTTCAACCTCAGTATTGTTGAAATCTTCCTCCTCTTCATCCAAGTCTAGAATATATTCGTCAGGAACATCTGATGACTCATGGTCATTGAAACATTTATTATCTCCCATGTTATATTGAGCACTGTGATGTTTTGTGCCGCTAGGGACACCGAGATGTTTTGTGCCGCCGTGGGTAGCCAGATAAGTTGTGTCGCTAAGGATACCCAGGGAGTTCGAGGTGCGAGGACTAACCCTGGGTGTAGTTCGTGAAGTGCACTTCGTACTACGCGAGCTACACGTAGCACTTCGCGAACTGCATAGTACCCTGTTCGCACTGTGCAAGATGCCGTTTTCAATGATTGCACAGTGTGGACAAGCATCCGGCACTGTGCAATCATTGAAAACGGCATCTTGCACAGTGCGAGCTGTAGTTTTCTGCCGCTCGAGTTGATTTTCACTCGAGCAGCAGCTTTCTCAACGCGGACTGGTAGTTTCTCATCGCGAGCGGTTGCGAGCATACGCAACCACTCACAAACCTGACCTCCCCGCATTGAGAATCTCGCCGGGAGGTTTATTTTCCACGCTCACGATCGGCAACTTGATGTTGCTGATCCCAAACGAGGAAAAAGTCTCGCCGGGATGTCATTTTGCTTGCTCGCGGTCGCCAACTTGACATTGAGGACCGCGAGCAAGCAAAAAATGGCTGCTGCACTACGCTACGCGTGTTTGCTACGTGCAATTCGCGTAGTGCGAAGTAGCGCAAACTTCGCAAACTACGCGAGCGTAGCGTAGTGCTTTGGCCAGGCTTAGCGCGGACCTCCATTAAATGTTGAGGTGCTGAGTCCTCCCAGATTTGAAGAGGTGCTAGGACCTGCTGGAGTGCTCATGGTCAATATTCTTGCTTTTCTTAATTCTTTTACCCCTTATCTCAGTAGCGTCATCAATGAGGATTTCAGTAATTTCATCCTCCTGGGTAGAGAGTGACCTTTTGGAGGAGATGACCTTGTTTATGGTCTCCATCATGCATGACCTCATTTCTTTGTCTATATTTTTTTCAAGGCATCTTTATCAATATTGGGGGTGAGGGTGGTAGCCTCGTCTGAATCAGTGCCAGACATGCTTATAAATAAATATTATCTTTAGGGGGAAATCCACACTAGGAAGATAACAGGCTTAAAGAATTAAATATATATTGAGGATCGAGAAATCTCACAAATTGTCTCTTCCGCTCTTTTTTTTAAATTGTTTTTTTATGCAGAAATATAAAGGCACCTGAAAGGTAGCAGCTGTTCATGATGGGTTAAACGAGCAACAGACGCTCACGTGGGATTGTGGTCCGCCGCTGGTTTGTAGTCATGGTGATGAATATCATCACAGAACCGATCAGCTGAGGCCCGGGCTTCAGTTTAGAGAAATGCTCTTGGCAACCGGAGGACGCGATGACTCCGTTGCCAAGGTACTTTCCTTCAATGTCAGGGACACGCAGTTTTTCAGTCGCGGTCTGCATCTGGAAGGATATGAGGGTGGGAAATCTCAACTATGAGTAATTTAAAGCCTTTAACGGAGCGCTTAGGCCGTGCGCGAAGGCACAGGGTGATGGATCGGATGGAAATAAGGAAAGGAAATATGGCGTAAAGGATCTTACAAAAGGCATGTTAAGCTGTACTTACGTGTGTCGATCAGGTGTCTGTAAAAAAAGGACATTAATAATGTGAAAAATATGTGCACAGGGAACAAACTGGGAAGGAGGGGAGATCTCCGTAAATTGGAGATCGGTAAGGAAGAAGGAGAAAGGCGAGGGGGGGGTTAGCCCACACGAAAAGGAAAACCAGTAAATATTCAAATCTTGTAATAGTATAATGAAAAGAAAGAGTTACTTATCTGCTCAGAGCCGCATTTAAAAGGAGCAGATTGTTCTCAGCTCATGCCATTTATGTATTCCTTATGTTCTATTCAGGAACCTTTGGTATTGTGATGTATGTGGCTGCTATTAGACTGTATTAAAAGATTATGCATAATGTAGCCTCCGTTCTTGTAATGAAATTGTAGTAAAATGGAGGACAGGCAACATCATGTGATTCTTCAATGATAATGTGTAACAATCTCAAAAAATACCTATGTCCTGCTGTGTGGCCAAGAGCCTGATCTACACAAAGACTATTGTACTTGAGGTTATATCTCTAGTGTGATAGTCATGAAAGATACTGCTCATTAGCGCGTGCACTGTGGTACAATGCTAATTCACATTTTATGGCAAATCTATTAATTTGTGGCACACTGCCAAGCAGCAACCAAACGTTCTGAGCTGCGTTGTGAGAAAAGGAAAAAGGAGCACAGAGCCATATTCATTAAATATGTTTTACCACTGCTGCCAACTCCTGTGCTGCCACACTAGAAAGACTCCCTAGCCCAATGTACCACCTTTGCACCATGGTGTACAGGTGTGTGCATGCTGTCTAGCATTCACCCGTCCAATAAAAAACTCCTATGCCTAGCTAAATTCCGAAACACTCCATACATTGTATGCATGCTGTGCAGTGCATCACACATGAAATGTGTGTAATGTTTAGAGAACCTAATAATTCTCGCTAATATTGCCTGCTTCAAGGAAGCAATCGCTTTTGACGCAAAGCCTGGTCTGGTTATCATTGTAGATTTGGCTTTGCGTAAACAATTATAGGTGCTTGCGCAGACACACACAAGTAACACCTAAGGATCCACCTTTGATGCAAGCAGCGCTAAGCTCTGTTGCACTGGGAAATACCTTTTTCTTTGGAAAGTAAATACCCTTGTAAGATTTTGTGTCACCTTGCTCTCACTTATGATGCTGAAGAATTTTATTTGTGCAACACAACAGATTGTTCTGCAATGTTCCATTGGCTAAATCTTAAGAAGTATTTTCATTAGTTTATATCACCAAGAGTTGAGGGGCGCAATCTGAAAGGAGACACAAGGATGGTTATTTGCATTCAGATTTGCATACCTGTTCACCATGACTTTATAATGCATACCTGCGAAGAACAAGTACGTGAAATTAACAATGGGATAGAAGTTTGAAAACAGTTAGTGGTCTCAAACCCTATCATTTGCTACATTTGTACGTTTTTGCCCACTTTTTTTCTGCATGTGTCTCAAACCCTTTTTAAGCACTTTTTACTGATTCCAAAAATGGGTCTACGGCTGCTTACTAGGCCTGGGTGATGCTTTAATCATGCTGGAGTAATCAGAATAGTTTCATTAATTGTTTTGTTACTCTTTTGATGCAAAATTTGTGTGATTGCAATAGTTTGTGTAATTATGACTAATTTTGCACAAAAACAACACATTTAGCAAGGGTGATTGCTAGCTGCTGCTGTTCATGTTCTGTTGCATTTAGTACTATTTTTGTGTTGCAAAATGGATCCTTTGGTCCATACAGTGCTAAATGCTCTGTTACATCCTTGCGTAATTTCCTTACATAATTCTACATAGTCTCACCTGAGTTTTCTGTTATTGTGCATAATTACGCTACAGCAAATTACTCAAGTTACCCTCACCCCAAACCAATTTGTATTTGGAAGAAAAAAACAGATTTGGTAACCAAGCATAGAAACAGACGAAGGGCGCTCTGCAGTCAGTACCGGTAAGTACATGAGTCAATAGTGATGTTGGTGCTATTAGGAGAGGAAGGGTTGGTTACCAATTCAACCCCAATAGTCCCTTCAAAGAAGAGAGCAAAGCAACAGCACAAAAACCTTTCTGAGCACACAGAGTAATGCATTGTCAATATTAATCTCGAAGTTACAAGTGTTTTAGTCCACTTTTAATCCGTAGACACCAGTTCAGGATCAAAATTCAATCCAAGTTCTTAATACAGCCAATAATCCATGTGCCACAATCCATGTGATATGTGTAGATTTCATCAACAATGCAGCTTGATTCATGAACAATGCAGCTTGATAAAGCCAACACGTGTTTCATCGTGTGGTATTTCACACCTCGACTTCTTCAGTGCTGTAATAGTAATGGTATCGTGGTTATCATAAGATATCCTTCAGTAGCATCCTGATAGGCCTGTCGTGGAGCATAATAACAATCTGTAACCAATAGAAAAGGACCCACGGAGTCAATCCACCCATAACAACGGTCCGAAGTATTAATCGCGACGACAGTATATAATGAAGAAAAGTAACGTATTGAGCCTGGAATACTCTCCCGGCTCAACACGTTACTTTTCTAACATGATGAAGGTGAATTTCTTCTGGGCCAAAGATTCAGGGTGCTCCCTCTTGGAGCTTTTCCACAGCATCATATCTGTTTCAGCGAGATGTCACAGAGAGGGTATTCAGCTACACCTTGCAACATTATTCCTTTGGAGGAATTCAAGTTCCAAAAAAGTGACTACATTTGAATGTAGAAATCTTTACTGGGCGAAGTCATAAAAGGTATTTGGCCGGCGACAGACCTTCACTGGGCATGTTTTTTCAATTTTTCCCACTCACAGCTTTTCTGCCACAAGTCAATTACTTCATCGGGACCTTGTCTGACTGCTATCCAGCCTCATAGAACCCTTCTCGTCCCCAGGCTGCTACCTTACCCTATAGAGGATTTTTGAATTCTGTTACAGAGAATAATTTAGAAATGAAAACTTCGGACTGGGACAAACCTGGTTTCTGTATCTGACCCGTGCTCCATTCCTTCAGCCTTAAATCATGCCTAGGTAACGGTCAAGCAAAACCAGATGACTGTGGCTGGTGATTAAGGCTTTTTAGTGCTATTTATATTTGAAACTTTCAACATTCATGTCACCAGTTCCACTTATTGGATTATTGGTGTTTTGGTGACTTTTTAAATTATTCACTTTTTTAACAAATTGGGATGTTTATTGTGTTTCATTTTTGTCGTTTTAAGTGTGGTAATACTTCTAAATGCTTTACACATTTTCTTAATTGTAGCCTGTCTTCCCTGTACCATAGCTAACAGAGGTGAGGTCAGGTTTAAAATATTGAGAAATTTATGGGACCTAACAAGGATAGTCACATTGTTACTTGTGCTGGAAAACCAACTACCCCTAATAATAATCCACTTTCTCACAAGATGTGTCAATGGTTTGCCCTCGGAATTTCGGTTGCAAACCATTGAAATGCCACCAACCCCCAAGTTAGGGTGGGAACTTATTTGCAAAAGGTAACTTATTTGCGAATGGTTCACTTTGGACCCTTTCCTGTTTGTGAATTTTTGTCAATGTTTCATGAGGAGAAGGCAGTGGTCCAGAAGTAAAACTTGAAAAAACATTGTTTTGTTTTGTAAAAAATAAAGCTGGTTTATGTTCTTTAATTAAAGACAATCACAGACACCCTTGCAGGTTACCATCCTTGAGACAATGGACAATCAGACTGAGGTGCAATTTGCAATCTACCTCATTAATGTAAATAATGTTGGTCATATTGGGACCCACTCTGAATCAGAATTTTATTAACTGACCTTCTATTAAATAGGTTGGTTCACAAAAATCCAGACCAGTTGCAAAATACTGGTCGAAAATTGTGACCACTTTTTGAGAACAGTGTGATGATGCAGTTGGCCCCTACTGTCTATTTTCTAACTTCAAAAAAATGATGTATCAAAGTTTAAGTGAAAATAAACAGCAGTAGTGGATGAGAGGTAATGTTAGAGGTACAGACTTCAGAAACAAGTGCTATGCATCTAATTCACTTTCTAAGGCATACACATGTGTGACGTAAAAAATGTGGTTCATGAAAGTTTCCCACAAGCTACACCTGGCAGACTATGGATCCTTCTCAATTACATTTGATTCCACTCTGTTCTAGTGCCAAATGGTGAATACTTTTAATTATGTGATACTGTGTGAATCCCAAAATATCATATACATAGCATGAAGATAAAGCTTTGCTCCATTTCACGTAAGGGAGCTAAGGGTCATTGATAAACTGGCTTGTGGCACAAAGTTGTGTCAAGGAAATCTATTGATAAAACATAACCACTTCTTTTTTTTGTTTTACCTGAGATTTATTAAATAAAATTCCACAGAAAGACCAAGCATTTTTCATAAAGAATAGCTAACACACTGGAAGCATTGAGGAGCACCAATATCCTTTGGCAAGTGTTCTTGTAGGGGATGTATGCATATTTTGGATGTAGCATATTTAATTTAAAATGAGATTCGTTGTGACTGGCTATGTTATCCTGTGACTTACCATCTGAACACGTACAGATGGATAATAGCCTCTGCAGAGCCAAAACTGCCTCACCTTACTCCTTTACAGCAACTGCCTTTCTAATCTTCCAGCTCACACTGTAAATTACACAGTATCTTTGTCTAGATGGCTAATACCTTTCTTCCTAAGCTAAATAACCAAACAAGCAAGCCAGTAAAAATATCAGTTTGTATCATAAGTAATCATAAATTCATGAAAGTTTATGACATGTTATCCAAGAACAATTAAGTGTGCAATAGAAAACCATAACAATAGGGCACTATCAGTAGAAAGCTGCTTGCAGAAAAATGATGTGTGCATTAATGTTGTCAGACCCTGTTTGGGAGAGGGGGAAGGGCAGAAAGAGGCTACTGTTCATCATTCGTGGTGGATGAGGTCATTTGCAGCTGGTGTCCTGGAGCCCGTCTTACTATGACTCTGAAAACTGTGCCACAAGTAAGCCTTTCCGTGCTTGACTGTCATGGAAGCGAGGGAGAGTAGGTACTGGCTTCTGTGGTAGGTAGTGTGTGGGGCCAAAAACTGAATATTTAAAAAACACATCCAGTAACTTCATAATTCCCACTACAGCCACCCCCAACTGTTAGACCTGTCAGCCTTCGGTTGGTCTTCCGGCAAACTTTTTGCCTTCACCCCTCCCACTTTTTCTGAATTTGTTTATGCTGGCCTTATCACCGTGTGCACTTTACCACTGTTAACCAGTGCAAAAGTGCTTTTTGCTCACTCCCTTAAACATGGTAAAATTGGCTGACTGGCGTATTTAAGTTTGCTTATAAGCTCCAATAAAGTGGTATACCATATACCCAGGGCTGGTAAATTAAATGCTACTAGTGCGCCTGTAGCACTTATAGTGCCACCCACTTAAGTAGCCCCTTACAACATGTCTCAGGCCTGCCATTGCAGCATGTTAGCAGTTTTAAACTGCTAGTTCAACTTGGCAAAATAACCCTCTTGCCAAGTCTTAAACTACCTTTTAAGTAAATATAAGTCACCCCAAAGTAGGTCCTAAATCACCCATAGTTCAGGGTGCACTGTAATTAAAAAGTTAGTTATGTGCTTTTAAATTTTACATGTCGCAGAAGTGAAAAACTCCCAGATTCATTTATCACTACTGTGAGGCCTACTTCTCCCATGGGATAATATTGGGTTGCCTTATTACATTTATTATGAGCCAAATTTTGATTGGGAGCAGGTAGGGAACAGGTAGGAATGTCATATTTGGTGTCTGAGAAATTGCAATTGAAAATCCTCTTTAATGGTAAAGTCGGATTTTCAGCCACAATTTTGAAAATTACATTTTCAGAAAGCTAGCATTGACCTTTTGGTGCCTGCAGCCTGTTTCTGGGTTACATGACTGTGCGTAGTTGGCAGTTGGCTTTTGCATATTCCTCCTAGAGAGCCACACAATAGAGGTATTAGGTGTGCCTGGATGACTCTTATGAGGCAGGATGGAGGCAGAACTGAGCAAAGCCCCACTTGCAAGACAATTGACTGTCCCCTGCTCTTACACAAAGAACTTCATACTAGCCTTTTGTGCTTGCAGACAGACTGGGACCCATGCTAGGAGGCAGAGAATCCATAGCACTTTTGAAATGGGAGTCTCTAGAAACCTCTCCTTCTTCAAAGGAGGTACCAAGTTTAAAAATAGGACCTTCAGACCCACTATTCAGTTCACTTTTAGGACCTGAAGAAGGACCCTGAGAGTGCTGCCTGTTATTGTGGCCTTCTGTTTACTTCAGAATGCTGCTTTGCTACACCAAGAAACACTGCTTTGCTGCCTAAAGTCTGCCCTGAGTCCCCAGAGGTCTGCCCTACTGATGTGCCATGCACTTCTCTTTGAACCCAGGACTCCCAGAATGACTCCAACGGTTAGGTGGCTGGCCTCCTGATCAGTGCCTCACGGATAGAAAGGCTCCAACCATCTTGAACCTGCACCTTGACCCAGCCTGAGTGAGTCCTAACCCTCCAATAGGTACCCCTTCAGTTCTGAACTGCTGGTAGTGGTGCTAAAGGTGCCCAGATAGCCCAAATACAAAACTTGGTTCTTGAAAATAATTTGACCAAAAAGTGTTCTGAGGACTGAGTAGAGACTGGGATCAACCTGCTCGCCAATCCGCAATCCTGTGGATTTAGCAGTCAAAAGGGGTATCCAGCCTCGTTCAGCCCTCGTCAACTACAGCTTGCAGCTTTTTCCCACTGGAGATTTTTGACTTCCAAAAAAGAGACCAGGTCTTTACAAAGGGCTCTTCACTGCAATTTCAGCCAGTGGCTTTCAGACGACAACACCTCCTCCTCAAACACCTCCAGCTTCCTTGCCCTCCTGAACTTAACCTTCGCAGACATTTTTCTATAAAATGTCTTCTAAGTCTAAAGGTAAGCAGAGACTGGGCCCAACCCACTTCATGTATCCGACCAGCACACAACCACGGCTGGCCAGAACTTTCAACTTTGCACCGGCCTTGCCAACTATATGGTGCGGTTGGCGCCTTGATCTTTTAGACGCTAGTTCTCTCAACCAGACTCACTGTTTTAATATGCAGCTCAATCAAAGAATGTATCATTCCTTAGTTTTAAAGTAGCAATCTCAGTGGACACAGTGGTCCGGACAGCTCCTTTGTAGCTTGGGAGTAGATTAAGACCCATTGTTTACCTGCATGCCCCTATCAACAATCTTGGGTGGATGCAGATGAACACTATTCCTTCAAAGCAGAGACTCCTTGCTGCAGGGCCGCAACAGCAGCTAATTCATGTGGCACAGCCAGAAGGGTTAAGCGAGATGGGTCATGGCATCAGAGTTCGAATCTGTGGCCTTCTCAAATAGCTGTAAGCCAGTGCTCGGCCAAATATTGTTGCGGCCTTCAGACCGAATTTTGTCATTTTGATGATTTCAGCCCGTGGCAGGCCTTTGCCTAATTGAGCTGTCCACTTGATGGTGATGTAGTACCTTTGCTCCTTGTCAGTGATGGGAGCACTCGATGATCACATCTATGGCCAACTGCCTAATGACACATTTCAGGCACCAGTTGGTACAGTTCACTCTACAAACTACGCAAAGAGACCAGACAGGCCTTCCATGACACAGGTCTCCCCTGGTGCACTCTCTTTGGATTGTTATATTTTTCGAGAGTTCCCCTCTTTGGGACCACACAGGCATCTCCTCCTGGGAAGCCTTTCCTCCTGCAGGGCCAGGAACACTTGGTCTCTGTCTCAGCAGGCAGGCACATTTCTAGGCACCTCAAGCAGACCCTAATCTCCTCCTACAGAGATTGTTTACTTAAGGTGTTGTCCCTCACCTCTGTGAGACTAGCAGGCAAGTACACACCAGCCCTGCATACATACCAGCTATTTGAGTAGTGTTCTGGGCACTCCCTTACTCGTCAAGAAGAACTTGGAACTTGAACAAAGAGGGTTGGCTTGAATTCCAATTTTAAAACCATTTTCCAGAGAGGAATTGTAGAACTGATGTCTCAAACTTCAGACCTGGTTTGAGTTTGTTCTTTTTCAATTGTCCTTTTGAAGCTGTTCTCTATACACAGCCTTTGTGTAAAGTGATGCTTCTCTCAGTAGGTAGCACTGGGCTGTCTACAAAAATGAGCAACCACAACATGGGTGCAATGTAGGATTTGTTATACGCACTTTTCTGCCTTCACTTTTTCCGAATTAATCCAGACAGAAGAAAGGCATGCCTGGCTTAGAAACGTCTTCACCCTGAGCAACAGAAACTGCATTACTTCCCTTCACTCCTCCCATCTACCAAATTCCAGTGCCCGGGAAGCAATCCGATCAGCATTCCCTTGCGAACAAAGACTTCGAAAAGTGTCTAAAAGTAGCCATGCTTCCCTCCTCCCCTACATCAGTGTCTGGATCTCCACCATCCAGCCAAATACATGCAGGCAATATGCTTTACTGTTTAGGGCTCCCACTGGCTTTAGTGCTTAGACATACCAACACACGGGACCTAATATCACGCATGTACAACATGTATACAGTACAAACACATGCACCAGACATACACACATGGCATCGATGGAAGTGTCTGGCTTTCATATTACAGCAGACCTTTACAGATGAGTAGTCAGCAGGCCAAACTCTCACTGACACAGATAAAAAGGTCTAGTCACGCTAAAGATTCATGAAACATGGTACGCTGCCACCACCCCTTTATGTGTTACACCCAGGAGTGAGAGAGTAGTGCACTGTTTACTATGAGGACAGACGTGGTGCTGTCCTCGTTGTCACAGGTCAGGTTCTGGATCTTGCATCGTCATACACTAGATTAGCATGTCAACAGGGCCAAAATAAAATGCAACCTACCCATTTCACATGTAGTCATGCCCTCAGGGCAGAGGGACATGCAAATTCACCATTCGGGAGCCATTCCCATTGCAACAGATTTAAGCAAGACATTGGGCTAGGTGGCAGAGGAGAAGGACCTGTCTCCTCTCTGAACTCCATGAGTTCTATTGGTGGATTTTTGCTCATATGAAACATTTGTATCACTCGCCTAACATATGCTGTTTGCGTCAATAGCAGACCGCTGTTAAGGCCCTCATCATTTACAATGCACAAGTGTCAGAAATTCAGTGCTAGAGAAACTACCACTTGAATGTATTGAATGACCGCTATTGAGATTCAAGATATTGCCCCACACGTGGTTATATTCTACTTAGGCATTAACATGTAGCATTGCTACGGCACTCAGAATTACTGAAACTGCAGAGTTCAGGGTAAATAAATACCTGGGGGCAGATTTATGAGCCACTTGCGCCACTTTTGCGTCACTTTTAACATGGGAAAAGTGACGCAAAAGTGGCGCAAGGGGCTCATAAACCTGCCCCCTGGTCTGATATTTACACTCCTTTACAATTTACTCGTACCATAAGGGTATAAATGCAGAAATTGTTGTACATGCAGTGTGTACTACAGATTTCTCCCTCGTTCTGCTTTAGCGCTTTGCGACCTGTGCAGCCATACCTGGCACTAACAACCTGGCACTAACAACTGGGGGTGGGCTCTGAGTATAAAAAAAACTTTATGGATTTCAAAACAGGTGCTGCAGAGTTCCTTGTATGTCCAGCTGTTTTCAGGCACCAATAAAAAAAAAGCCAGGATAACTCTGGTGATTAATGTTCCTGCTTGAGAGAGATCGGGGTTTTGTGTAGTGGCAGTTTTGACTCATCCTAAATTAGTGCAGAAGGTTAATGTGCCTGCTGCAAAGAACATGTACAATGCAGATCACAGAATTGCCAGTAAACTAGAAGTAGCGCTATAAAGAAATTAAATGCATGTCAGATGAGCTATGGAAAGATGGGGGGCACTGTTGGAGGGCGGTAGTGAGAGAATTCGTGGAGGAGATCATGGGGGGCAGCAAAAAAATGTGCCGCACTGAGCGACAGCAGCGCTAAGACCGGCCCTATTTCCAGGCAGTTTTCGCTGTTCGCATTTTGCGTCGCTGGGCAAAAACTATAATTCCCTGTAATAATCAATAAAAATACCACAACACAAATGCAAGCAGGAAACTCACAGCCCTCATAAATACCAACAGCATTCTTCAAATACCCAAATAACAAACCTCAAATGTGTTGGCAAAAACAAATCTTACTTTACTATACCTACAATTTCATCTCATAAGCGTGGGTTCAATGCTATTTGTATAGTGCCAGGCCTCTATGACCTCTAACTTACTGTTTATGTTATCACAGGGCTATTCTTTGTTTTATTATTAGTGCGTGCTTACAACAGCACCCCTATGTTCTATGTATACAAAGCAAAGTAAATTCATATCATTAGCATTTATTGCTAATACGCAATATTGCTTTGTTATCAAAGAGAAGAGCTCTGCGTGTGACTTTATTCTCACCAGATTCTCTCCACACACCATGGCCATGAGAACATCATTTCTTGCATACCTATGAGAACTGATACCCAAGATGGACCGAGATCTTTCTTCAGGAAATGACATCATCGGTGACGTGTGGCCTCTTCTGCAGACCGGGCTCAGGAACGAGATGTGGGCTGGATTCAACCATGATTTCAGGTATGTGGTTGCTGCATGGGATCTCTCCTCATGGCACATTTTCCATCTATTACCAATAATTTATTGTTCACGTATGGTAAAGCAAGCCAGGAAGATTTTTTTCTATCAATCTGGGGACGTAGATTATGTTCGCTATTGCCGGTTTGTTTAGGATTTAGCCATTTGATACACATACTCTGCACTGGGCTGGTGTACAATCGAAGCCTATAACATTCTAGTCCAGATCTCTTGAATGGGGCTAACTGGAGTTGTGGGATGGGGGAAACACATCAACAGCCTCTCAGTCTCTGGCAGGACGAGGGCCATGTGACACCTGTCTGTTTCCACCAATTTGAACTTTCAGTAGGTGGACCACGACTGGGAGTCAAGAGGCCTTTACTTTTACTTGATGAGATTGTAATCCAAGCAACGCAAAGTTCCCTCAGAGGACATCATTACAGGCCAAGACCCAACATAAAGCATCACTGGTGCTGTGTGTGAACAGTAGAGAGCTGTCTGGGAGGCTTATTTTGTTTGCTAATTATTTACTTGACCTACATAGTATGAATAAGGAGTGCTTAGGTCTTTTTTGGCAATCGTGGTGATGTGGTCTATGTATGGTCCAGTGCTGCAAAATTGTTTGTCAAGGCTGGTGTGTCGAGGCGTATGAATGCCCTTTCACGACAGGCTGCTAGGGTGTGCATTAATAGATCAGTGGCCAGGTTGTATTTTTCTTCTTCTTGGTGTGGTTTATGTGAATAACTGTTTCACATTATTTCTCAAGGTAGGTCTTTGGTCTATGTAATTAATAATATGGCGACGTGTCAGGGCTCTGTTTTTTGCTCTGCACCTGGGCAGAAGGGGTCTATGCATTTGTTTTGTCTTCTTCAGCACATACATTAATTCGAAAACACTCTAAGTTGGTGCATGTGTTAAAAGATTTGTGGTGTTTTCAACAGGTTATCCTATGAGGATGGTTTTCGGCACGCTGAAGTTACCAAAGACTACTACTAGTACAAGTATTCAGTAATAAATAAATGCATTTGGTATTAATCAAATATTTTAATAGTGAGGAAGAAAATGGTATAAATAACTGCTAACAGGCATGAATTGCATGTAGGCTACAGATGAGTCTGACATTGAAGAAGGCCAGAAGGAAAATAGGACTGACTTGTTTGCAGGTCGCCTTTTTCCTGCTCCCCTACAGACAAGATTGATAGCTCCTGCCCCATCCAAACCCATTAGTGCTCACAGCATATACTATTAAATTCCTGCACGGTCTCCACGGCCCCATAAACGTCCTCACACTACTCTCCGAGCCACTCACTGGTGCCAATCTCATTACAACCACTTGGCACTGTTCAAACCTCCCTGTTTTCGTTTTTCTACTTCGCATCATTCTCACAATACATTATGTCTGAATTGGACTTCTGACTTCTCATCCCACCCAAAGAGCAGGGAGTTTTTCTGGATTATCCGAGTGGATAAATGTAAGCATTTCATGTCTTCTGTCTCCTATGCACAGTCTGTAACCGCAGGGTGTGCTGTACTGCTCATGTTTTCTAAGTTCCTTTGGAAAGTTAATGTTACTAAAATAACTTTTGGGACTGAGAGACATACAAGTCTTGGCAGACAGCCGTTTAGTTCCAGACTATTGGTTAAGGCTGTCAGTTTCCATTCTGATGATTTTACTTAGGAAGTGTCTGCCAATTCCGTCCACTTTGGTCGTTCTTATGCTAATTCCTCCACTGAAGGCAGCAAAAAAGGAGCCCTTGTCTCAATCACGTTCTAAGGGTGAAAGCACACACTTTTTGTACAGCTGATGACAAAGCCGATAGGTCTAGTTTATTGCAGGTGTATGTGTTGCAATATGCTGTGGTGACTGTGAACTGTGTTTCGGTGCAGACATGAGTGTATGGCTTGATTATGATGTGCCATTGGTTTGGGAAATGCCTAATCAAGTAGATGGTGTGCAGCATTGTCACGTGTAGAATGGTTCCTAAGGCACTGGTTCTCAAACTTTTTAGAACCACAACCCACTTTTTAGAGCAAAACGTTCACAACCCACCTATCTATAATAAACATGATCGAGGCGATTTTTTAATGTAACCAAAGCCCTGAGTGTTAGCGCATTGCCATTTACAGACAGAATATTTTCCATTGAAATGACCACTAAAGTTGCACAGACATACAGTTTTAATGATAAAACCATTCAGCACACAAATGATACTGTGTGGAAATTAGGTTTCTGTGAATATTTATCATTTGTGCATCACCAAGTAAGTGTCTCGATTTGTTTTGATCCTATTCAAATCTCTATTTCCAGCACACTTCTGAATGACTAAAAAAGTGCTTTATTTTTGCTTTCCAAACTGCTGGATGAATGTAGTTCATTTACAGATATTTACATTTTGTTGTTAATTGCAAAACACAGCATCCTACATTGTCACATACTTCACTTTAAAAACCCCCTCACTATTCACTCAGAAAGTAAACACCAATCCTCATGTTAAAATAATAAAGCAGTCTAACATTTGACCACGTTCTTGAAATCACCAGCCAGTGTGACCAGTTAAACACAGAATTCAAGGCATTTTTCTTTATTGCTCTCTTCCTATTCATGACCCAACAAAAATCAAATCAGGACCTACCAGTGGGTTGTGACCCACAGTTTGGGAAACACTTTCCTAACATATTTCCCAAAGAGGAGGGTTGGTGTGATTCATGTGTGCTAGATGTAAGATAGTCCTGTGGGGAGAAGCGTAAGGAGAGACATTGAAAACTCTACAGTCACAGATGCTTCCCTAATCCAATAATCATTTGGTGATGCATAATATTAAATAGTAAAGAATAAATAAATAAAATAACCCAACTTTGACTATCTTCCTTTTGATTTTGGTGCATTCAGTCCAGGAAATATGACAGGTAGGTTCAAAGCACAAGAAAGAGGTAACTAACACCACTATCCTCTGGAAGAGTAGTTCCTCTTTTTTTCCAACTCTCTCATCTCTGGAGAAGTGCTGGTGAGAATCCATGAAAGCTAGAAGTTTTGGAAGGTTACACATACTGTACAAAGTGTGGGGCTCAGGTGTTAGCAGGATAAGAGAGAGGATGTCCTCAAACACATTGATGCCAACTTAAGGGAACCATGACCTGTCTAGTGGCTATTTTTAACCCAACATGCCCATCACACAGGAAGTCCAGGGTAAGCATCAGATAAATCCCACCAATTCCACGGAGTGATAAATAAGTTGTTGATTCAAGCAACAAAGTAATCAATTAAAGTTGGCTGACCCATTGCCACACCCTATTTATGTTGTCCTGTAGCCTGCTCCAAAGTGCCAATGACACTCATACAAGTAATGGTGGACTAATGCTAACCCAAATGATGCAAAAAAAAGCTTTTTACATTTCCTGAGGGCAAAGTTACCAAACTACTGACCAAGAAGGCCTCCTGGTTCCTCCAGTAAGTCCCACACTGCGAGATCACTGAGAAGTTATCGGTGGCCATGCCCTTTTTCTCCACCACTCTGCAAATGTGACTACTACTTAAAAAGCAATGGAAATTCACTGAAAAAAACCAAAGGTTACAGGGACATTATAGTTAGGAATTAGCATTTAATAAACCTTACAAATTCACTGAAAAAACACAAAGGTTACAGGGATGTTATAGTTAGGCTCTGATTTCACTAATACAACACCAGTGAAATTCAGCAGTTACAGTTACCTGATCTAACTATAACATATGTCCCCATATGCACTGCTTATAACCTCACATATTACATCACTCATGACATGGTCAGTAACATCACTGATGACATCTCAAATGACATTTCTGTTGACATAATCCACAAAAGCACTAATGCACCCACTCACACCCCATAGAACATTTCATACACTCACTCCCACTCCCACACAGCCATTCACAAACCCTTTCACAGACCCATACCAATACTTACACACCCACTCACTGATTCATGTATCTACACTCACATCTACTCACTCACCCATACAGCCACTCATACACCAATTCACTCACTAAAACAGCCACTGACATATCCTCTCATAGACCCATACAGCCACTCACACACTGGGTCAGTCACCCAAGGAGCTACTCACACACCTACTCACTTACCCATGCAGTCAATCACACAGCAACTTACTCACCCATACAGTTACTCTATTATGAAAGCTTGCCAGGACAAATCTGAGCCATGGTTAACTGTATATATGCGGCTAAGTATCCAAAGTTCCCTGGATCAAGGGCACTACCTTGACGGGCAGTCACAATAAGTAGAATCATTGCTTTTCCTGGTTCCATGCTCCAGACAATGATGTGGGTCACACACTAATGATGAGTTGAAGAAAACCTGTTTTCCATGAATGCCATCATTTGACTAATCCTAAAGCTTAGTCTTCAGGTCTCGCATAAGTGCCTTCCTTTAGATGTTGCTCCGTGGCTTTTCTTTTCTTAAGTGCTCTTCATGAGCCATGCTTAGGCCATGGCGTTTTAGGGAACTCCGCGCTATATGGAACATGATGAGTTCCGGATAAATTCCGCTTTCCGCATCATGGATGAATTCTTTTTTTTGGTTGGGATGTTCAAATCATGTTTTTGCGTATGCTGGCAAGCATGACAACTCTTGCCAGTGCTCGTTAGCATATATTTCCCGGCAACCCATGGGTGCCCATGAGACTTTCTGGCTGTCCATGAGCACTCACAAGTTTTGATGGGTGCTAGCACGGCCTTAGGTTGCACCAACAACATCCGACACCTTTTTTCTGACAACAGCAAGTACAAGAAAGTGCAAGAGAGGGCCAGCAACCTCAACTGCATCCTCAAACAGATTTTCTCCTTGAGAGGCTGCCAAATCTACTGAAAAAGACGTTTCTGAGTTAACATTTTCTCAATGGACCATTCAAGTAGTTCTTTAATATGAAGAGACTTTTTTTATTATGCTTTTTTTCAACAAGGAGGAAGTGCCCCTGAGACTCCAACGTCCTGGTCCTGTCCAGCAGGCTCCTACCAGTGGGTTGTCTATCTCCTAATCACCTTTCTTCTGGATTTGAAGCTGAACAGCTCTCTCTCTCTTTGTCTGCTGCATGTATACTATTGGATTTAAGTACTTTGTTTTTGCCATATCACAAGAAAGTTCAACAACTGTTGTCTAAGGGTGTTGTTTATTTGATAGAGGGCATGCACCAGGATTTATTTGTACTTTTGTCTGATTTTTAAAATGTATTGTGATGGGAGGCCTGCAGTTTCACTGGGGGCCTAGTCATTCATTTTGCATTTCATGTTTTAATATTTCTTTGTAAAGGAACCATGTTGCACATTTCAGTACATTTTCTCCATGTTTTAAATACATTTGCAACATTAAACATATGTTTTTGCCATAGACCTGCATGTATTCTTTGTTGTGGGCATGCCTTCTTGATGATTGTTGTTGTTTGACCATGTGGCAGATGACCATTTTTTGTACGCACTAGCCAGCCAGTGAGCTTCTGCCATAGGCTTGCATATGCTCCTTGTTGTGGCTAGGCCTCCTTGCCAGTTGTTGTTGTTTGGCCATGTGGCCAACTGTATTTTGTGGGGAAACATCGTTTACAACGCTGGGATTACATCGCGATGCCATTACATTGCGGTTTTTACAACACAAGTCGTTACAACGACTTGTGCTAGATGGCGCTCTAGGACAAGGAATAGTATAATTTACTATCCAACACCTTCCCTACTGTACGTAGACTGGAGTTGGAATAGTAAATCATACTACTCCTAAGTCCTATTCCTTGTCCTAGAGCGCCATCTGCGCAAGTCGTTGTAACGACTTGTGTTGTCAAAACCGCGATGTAATGTACCGCGATGTAAATGTATGCGTTGTAACATCATACATCCGTATTTTGTGTAGCCAGCCAGTTTGCTTTTGTCGTAGGCCTGCATGTGTTCTTTGTGGTGGCCATGCCTCCTTGCTTGCTGTTGTTGGTTGACATTGTGGAAGGCGGCCATTTTGTGCACCCTCTATTTTTCCAGTTCTTAAAGAGACATTAATACGAGAGGGACATGCCTTTTTGTATTTGTTCTGTTTTAAAGCGTGTGCCTTAATATTATGTGTGAGGATCATTGTAGTATTTGTATATTTAATTACAGTTTTATAATATATGCTTTTTGCATTTTTCACCGGCACCGTTTGCCTCTCAGTGTGTTTCTCATAGTCCCCTAGTACCCTCTAGTATAGCAGCAATTAATTACTGCTGTTATTTCTATTTTATTTTATTTTTTCAATTTTTATTTCAATTTTTTGTTTTAATTTTTTATATTAACTTTCTTATTTGAACTTTTTATTTATTTTTTAACGTTTTTCCACCATCCATCCACCATGTACCCTCTACAGGCACACAGCTCCACACCAGCATTAGTTTTTTTAAGGATTGTTCCATTATACCCTGGACCCCCTGCCTGCCAAAGGTTCACAACACAACACCAGCATTATTTTTTTGAGGACTCCTCTATTTTCCTTAGGACCCCCTGCTTGCCATAGATGCACAACACACACCAGCTTTCCTTATTTTAGGATGAAGCAATTTCCCCTTGGACCCCAACCCTGCCATAGGTGCACAACATATGCCAGCTTTCATTTTGTAAGGATTATTCAATTTTTCCCTGGACCCCCTGCCTGCCATAGATTAGATGCACACCTGCATTCATTTTTTAAGCATTATATAATTTTCCCCTGCACCTCCCTGACTGCCACAGATTTCTCCCTTAGATGCACACAAAGTAAACATGTATGTTGTTAGCCTGATTGTTAAATAAATGTTCTGGTGGTGTGGTTTGACTTTAAATTGCACTGTTGATGTTAAATATTTAGGATAATAATGATAACTTAAGTAACCACAATAAAATATATACTCTGTACTAATTCAAACTGCAACAATACCACTTTTCACTCAATGTTTTTCTTGCTTGTTTTCCTTTAGGTGCACAAGAGACATCACCCACAGTACTTCAAGACAATCTGATCTGCTTGTGCAGCTAAATGCCACTGCGAACTGACAGCTTATAGATGGCCCCAAAAAAAGGTGCTGCCAAGAAAGCAGCCAATGGAGAGGAGATAAAACAGATTTCTGCCACTGCGGTGCCAGCCAGAACCTTTTTGGCAAACATTTGCCTGCCACACTGGCCTCCGGGAACAAGCTGGGAGCAGCACTCCCACATCAACGGCACCAACCGTACCTAAGTCAAAGCCCATGTCTCTCAGCAAGGCAGCCACTCCAGTCATGTCAATGCTGATGAACAGTGACCTTGAATTGGATTTGTTTCTTTCACACAGTAGCACCCAATCATTGCAGGAAAGTGGACAACAGCCAGAAATAGATCTTACTGAAGTAGGAGTAGAACAGGAAGTTGAGCTTCCTGCTGTGCAAGATCCTCCACTTTTACAACTATTGGCTTCCAAATCTCCATCAAGAAAAAGGAAGTGTACTCCGTCATCTTCTCCAAGCCTCCATTCTGATGATATGAACACGGATTGGAACCAGACTGAGTCCGAGACACGCCAGGAGAGGCTCAAGAAAAGAAAAGTTCCTGAAAGCCTTACAAATATGAAAGGGGGTGAGGATGACGACAAGCCAGTTACTGTGGAAGCTGTTATAGAGGAGACCGACATTACCCTTACTTTTCAACTTGCTCCAAGGGATGCAGCACCACCACCACCATTGCCTGGGCCAGCTTCCATATTTGTAATGCTGTCGCTGAGAACTGCATCCACCACTAGCTCTGCAGAAGCATGAACTGCAGAGAATCAATCATCAACATGCCTGCCTAACCCCAGTTCTTCAGACATTGACAGTGGCACTAGTGACACATTGAAAACGTTTCTCCCCCCAATTTGGGATTTCTTTAAAGTTATCAAGCAGGAGACCAGCATTGCAATATGCTCCTTTTGCAATGATAGTGTTGGTCGAGTTATGCATAGATCACAAAATAGTAGTGGACGCCACACACACTCAAGCTGGTAAGCAAATTTTAATCAACTTTCTGCACATGGTGCTGATGATGGTGATGTGGGAGGGGTGTCAGCTGCGGAGCCACTGATCAGAGTGGGAGGTGTAGGTGGTGATGAGGGAGAGCAGGGTGACATCTTTATGCAAAGCAGCCCTGTCCCCAGCAGTGTGCCAGTATCACCCGCCTTAGCAACCTCGCAATTGCACAAGAGTCCAATGAAGTCAACAGAGAAACAGCATACAGTGACTGCACCAAGGCACGCATTGAGTCTACCACCTCCTCGTCCTCTTCAGAAGTTGCCTGAATCAGAGGCACCACCAACAAAAAAGAGTCCAGGCTACTATTACGAGCATATTTAGGCAGGAGGGGTCCTACGAGTGCAACCACCCAATGGCACCATTGTGAAATGGGAAGTTGGCTAACATGTTAGTGCTGGAACTCCTCCTTTTTTCTTTTGTGGAAGGAGTGGGTTTTTAGAGTTTGTTACTGCCATCTGCCCGAAGGACCTACTTTGCCAGAGTGGCTGTTCAGGCAATTCCATCACGATGTGCTGGAATTGGTTGGAAAAGCTTTGCACCAGAGTGCTGTTCAGACTATTCACCTGACAACAGACATGTGGACCAGTTGTCAAGCCACTGAATGTATTTATTTATTTATATAAAGTTTTGTATAGCCCGACCATGACCCAGGTGGGTATCAGAGTGCTTTACATACGGTTGAGCAAGACATAGGAAAACTGCTTGGGGAGAAAAATCAAGGCAACAGTGGGACAATATACAACAGGAGCAAGACAAAATTAAGGTTAAGGCTGCTCATTTCTAAGCGCTGCGCTGCGCTGTGGCACTTGGTTGCTGTACCTATTTTTAAAAACTACCCGTTTTTGTCTCTTCAGTTAAAATTATTTAAATCCATTTTACCCTGTTCTTAAAAGGTCACTCTTACCTGCATTATAAATTGTACCCTCACCGCGGCTTCAGCGGGTCATCCCTAGCGCGTTTCGCGCTCTTTGGTCAATTTCGGCGCGCTCTTTGGTCAATTTCGGCGCCATCTTGGGTAGGGGTTGCTGACAGGATGCTAGGCTACGGAGCGCTCTAGCAGTCAGGTGGACTGGCCAGAGGCAAGTACCTGCGAATAGTATTTAAGGGGCATTGGAAGGTAGGTTTGCAGGTTAAGGCTGCTCATTTCTAAGCGCTGCGCTGTGGCACTTGGTTGCTGTACCTATTTTTAAAAACTACCCGTTTTTGTCTCTTCAGTTAAAATTATTTAAATCCATTTTACCCTGTTCTTAAAAGGTCACTCTTACCTGCATTATAAATTGTACCCTCACCGCGGCTTCAGCGGGTCATCCCTAGCGCGTTTCGCGCTCTTTGGTCAATTTCGGCGCCATCTTGGGTAGGGGTTGCTGACAGGACGCTAGGCTACGGAGCGCTCTAGCAGTCAGGTGGACTGGCCAGAGGCAAGTACCTGCGAATAGTATTTAAGGGGCATTGGAAGGTAGGTTTGCAGGTTAAGGTGGCTCATTTCTAAGCGCTGCGCTTTGGCACTTGGTTGCTGTACCTATTTTTAAAAACTACCCGTTTTTGTCTCTTCAGTTAAAATTATTTAAATCCATTTTACCCTGTTCTTAAAAGGTCACTCTTACCTGCATTATAAATTGTACCCTCACCGCGGCTTCAGCGGGTCATCCCTAGCGCGTTTCGCGCTCTTTGGTCAATTTCAGCGCCATCTTGGGTAGGGGTTGCTGACAGGACGCTAGGCTACGGAGCGCTCTAGCAGTCAGGTGGACTGGCCAGAGGCAAGTACCTGCGAATAGTATTTAAGGGGCATTGGAAGGTAGGTTTGCAGGTTAAGGCTGCTCATTTCTAAGCGCTGCGCTGTGGCACTTGGTTGCTGTACCTATTTTTAAAAACTACCCGTTTTTTGTCTCTTCAGTTAAAATTATTTAAATCCATTTTACCCTGTTCTTAAAAGGTCACTCTTACCTGCATTATAAATTGTACCCTCACCGCGGCTTCAGCGGGTCATCCCTAGGGCGTTTCGCGCTCTTTGGTCAATTTCGGCGCCATCTTGGGTAGGGGTTGCTGACAGGATGCTAGGCTACGGAGCGCTCTAGCAGTCAGGTGGACTGGCCAGAGGCAAGTACCTGCGAATAGTATTTAAGGGGCATTGGAAGGTAGGTTTGCAGGTTAAGGCTGCTCATTTCTAAGCGCTGCGCTGTGGCACTTGGTTGCTGTACCTATTTTTAAAAACTACCCGTTTTTGTCTCTTCAGTTAAAATTATTTAAATCCACTTTACCCTGTTCTTAAAAGGTCACTCTTACCTGCATTATAAATTGTACCCTCACCGCGGCTTCAGCGGGTCATCCCTAGCGCGTTTCGCGCTCTTTGGTCAATTTCGGCGCCATCTTGGGTAGGGGTTGCTGACAGGATGCTAGGCTATGGAGCGATCTAGCAGTCAGGTGGACTAGCCAGAGCCCTATATTTGCTCCACATGCAGGCGTGCAGCGTGTGCGCGCGGCGTGTGTGCCGCAGTAACGCCGGAGTCACGCCAGAGTCCAGCCCGTCTGCGCCCGTCCGCGCTAAGGACGGGCTGGAAGGCTGGGAGACTGGACATACTAATCATGCACCTATAAGAATTGGCTATTCCTGGCAGGACCTGATCACCCTGAGGCCCCTTAAGCTCCCTTGTCATCATGGGTATGCCCCGGAAGCGTTTCAGACCTCCCCTGATTGCAACTGTTTCCGGGCCTCTACCTTGGTGTCGGCTCCTGTTGCTGCTGTTCCATCTACAGATCTGTGCTTCAAGGCAGATTCTAGCCTGAGGAGTGATAAGGGGTTTCTCATAAATGCGAGATCATTGATCAAGAATAATCTTGCTTTCAAGGATTTCGTACTGGCTAGAGAACCCGCCTGGGTCTTTATTACGGAAACATGGGCTAAGGACTCCTCGGGTCCTGATTTGATTGAGGCAGTTCCAGAAGGCTACACACTGGTGAGGGTGGACAGAGTGGGGCGCATAGGGGGAGGGCTTGGTATCCTAGATAGAGACTGCCTTTCCTGCCATATTACCCCTCTATATGATTTTCAAGATTCCTTTCAGGCCCTTCAGTTTTCCATTAATGGATCATATGCACTGCCGTTTACTGGGTTTCTCATCTATAGACCTCTGGGGACCAGAACTGATTTTGGCCACCATATGCTCAAAATTTTAGAATCACACTTTGGCTGTGAGCACCTTACTGTTCTTGGTGACCTGAATTTTCATTTGGAAAATCTGGAGTCAACCGAAACTTTATCCTTATTGGATATCTTTTCTGGTTGTGGGTTGGAACAGCTAGTTAGGGGTCCCACTCATCAGGCGGGCCACACGCTTGATGGGGTCTTTTCCAATGATATTCGGTTGACCATTGACACTCCTATCCCTCTCTCTTGGTCCGACCACTATCCCTATAGAACTAGCGACCGCTTCTGTCTGTAGTAAGGGGAACGAGCCAAGTAAGATGGAATGGAGACGTAATTTAAAAAATATAACTAATAACGTGCTCGCCCCTAGACTGGCTAGTTTAGCGATTTCCCCAGAGGAGGATGCAAGTTTTGCAGTAGTGAGGATGGAGACTGCCATAAAAACAGCTCTGGACGAATTGGCGCCAGCCTCATTACGCTACTCTGCAAGAAAGAGTCCCTCGGCCCCGTGGTTCTCTGAATCACTAAGACTTCTTAGGCAGGGACTCCGGAGACAGGAACGTCTTTGGAGGACCAGCTGGGATTTGCGTGAGAGGGACAGTCATAAAATTCTCTTAAAAAACTACAAGATGGAGGTGATAAGAACTAAGCAAGAGTATTTCACCTCTCTTACCTCCTCTCTCTCCTCGCCGAAAGAGCTGTTTAAAATTGTAGACACGCTCACTTCTCTGAAGATGCCTGATCCTGTTGTCAGTTCACAGCAGCTCTGCAATGATGTCGCACAATTTTTCCAATCTAAAATTGCTGACATTTATTCGGCTCTAGAGTTTCAGAGGCTAACACTACCTTCCTCTTCATGCACTCCTGTTATATTGTCATCATTACCCGAGGAGGTGCTTCTATGGCGTTTGTCCTGCTTTCCACCCCTTTCCCTCCAGGATCTTGAAGGCCTCCTGACTAAGACTAGGTCGGGGTCCCCTTTAGACCCTTGTCCCCTGAAACTCCTTAAACAATGTAAAGAGAGTCTTCTGCCCCGTTATTGGATATTATGAACAGGGCAATGAGGGATGGGACCTTTCCCTTCCAATGGAAGAAAGCGGTGGTCAAACCTTTGTTAAAAAAACCTTCTTTAGATCCGGGGGTTCTTAAAAATTTCCACCCCATTTCCTTGCTCCCAGCCCCTAAAATGCTGGAAACCCATCTTAACCAGCATCTTGCAGCCTTTCTTGAAACCTCTAGCCTGTTAGACCACTCGCAGCATGGATTTAGGAGAGAGCATAGTACGGAGTCTGCCCTTACCATTGTGCTTGATAACATCCGCACTAGAGTAGATAGGGGTCAGACCACTCTCCTTATCCTGCTGGATCTTACGGCCTCCGTTTGACACCCTGTCTCCCTCAGTTTTAACATCTAGGCTGAGGGAAATAGGGGTGGAGGGGCCCGCACTTAATTTGCTGGCCTCCTTTCTTAGCCAGAGGGAACAGAGAGTTAAGCTGGGGGAGTTCTTATCTCCATCCCTTCCTGTGCACTGTGGGGTCCCTCAGGGGTCGGCATTAAGTCCGACCCTTTTTAACATCTATGTGACCCCACTTGCCAGGCTTATTAGATCTCACGGGATGGAGGTAATCTCCTATGCCGACGACACGCAGATATGGATGTCTTTCGCCCAACCTACCATCTCCGCTGCCTCCAATTTTAGACACTGTATGGAGGCAGTTGCTCAATGGATGATTTGCAATTCATTGAAGCTTAATGGCGAAAAAACAGAAATTCTGGTGTTTGGAGGTAAGGAGACTATTTGGTCGGCGGATTGGTGGCCCATCTCGCTGGGTGAGTGTCTGTTACCCACTACATTGGCCAGAAACCTGGGAGTCATGATCGACCCTACCCTGGGGATGGGTCAGCAAGTGAAGAGGACAATCTCGACTTGCTGGGGTCTAATAAACATCTTACGGAAGATTAAACACTATCTGTCCCTCCAAGCCAGAAAACAAATTGTCACTGCATTAATAGGCTCTAGACTTGATTATTGTAATGCCTTATACCTAGGCATCAACAAGGGCCTGTTAATGCGACTTCAAATGGTGCAAAATGCTGCCGCCAAGTTTGTGTTAGATCTGCCTAAGCGGGCTTCTGCTCTGGCTGCCAGAAAGACACTTCACTGGCTCCCAATGGAGGCCAGGATTTCTTTTAAGGCTTTGTGTTTGATTTATGGGGTTCTGGCTACAAATAGATCTGGAGGTATAAGGGACTTGCTGGCCCCCTATACCCCTTCCAGATCTCTCCGTTCTGTGAATAAATTCCTGCTATCAGTCCCCCGGGTTCGTAGAGCCAAGTGGGGGGGCAGAGCTTTTTCAACTTTGGCTCCTAAGTTGTGGAATACTCTACCACTGGAAATTAAATCCCTTCCCTCAAGACAAGCTTTTAGGAGGGCCCTTAAGACGTGGCTATTTGCCAAAGCCTACCCTTAGTTTTGATCTGCCTTTTATGATTTTATTTGGTTAGGCGCCTTGATGCCTTCAGGCTTAGTTGCGCGTTTATAAATTTCCTTTCATTCATTCATTCATTCAAGGTGGATATAGGAGGCAGGCTGGGTGAGAACAAAAAGAAGGGCAATATACATCAAGAGCAAGCAAGACAATATGGCAGGCGACAATGGGTCGCAACAAATGGTTTGTATACAGTAAGCTAGAGGCAGGAGGAGCAAAGCATCTAGTTCAAGGCATTGTTCATTAGTAGAGCTTTAATTTCCCTTTTGAAGGCAAGTGTAGGGGGAATCAGTCTTGTTTCCACTGAAAGGGAGTTCCAGATTCTCGGGACGATGCCAGAGAATGTACGATTTTAGGTTTTAAGCTGTTAGAAACGGAATCTCTCGTTGGCTGAGGCTTACGCCAAAAGCAGGCAGAGACCACCACTCTAGTCAGGGCAAGGGAGTTACACGCCAAAGATAACCCCTGCTCACCCCCTTAGTAGCTTGGCAAGAGCAGTCAGGCTTATCCCGGATGCAATGTGTAAAGCGTTTGCGCAACACACACACAGCAGCAACATACCAGGCACACCACAAAAGGAACTCCACACAAGGTTATATCAAGAATAACCTTTGTATTCTCATAACACATTAGAATAGTAATCACATAATATACATTGTGCCCTCTGGCACTAGGTAATATCTACAAGGGATTATATACACATGACAGGGCCAATTGGACCACTATCAGAACCATCACTTAGTAAACATAGTAAATGTAGAACAAATGTGAATCACTTTCTCTCCTGAGGCACAGCCAGGAGCCACGCTACTCTGTTCGATTTTAAACTGCTTATTTGTGTGATTTTAATACACTGTTTACCTACCTGTGTGTAACGAAGGATTCACCTTGGCCACTCCCAGACCCCCTAAACAGCCGATTCAGCGCTGCAGCGGGCGGGCGAGACCAGCCGTGATTGTAATTGCCGCCTCTCTCGCCTGAGCAGGCCACGCCCACTTGTTTAGGCCACGCCCCCTTCGCCAAGCGTATTTAAGCGTTGAGAGCTAGCGCTCGCTTGAATCACTTTCTCTCCTGAGGCACAGCCGGGAGCCACGCTACTCTGTTCGATTTTAAACTGCTTATTTGTGTGATTTTAATACACTGTTTACCTACCTGTGTGTAACGAAGGTTTCACCTTGGCCACTCCCAGACCCCCTAAACAGCCGATTCAGCGCTGCAGCGGGCGGGCGAGACCAGCCGTGATTGTAATTGCCGCCTCTCTCGCCTGAGCAGGCCACGCCCACTTATTTAGGCCACGCCCCCTTCGCCAAGCGTATTTAAGCGCTGAGAGCTAGTGCTCGCTTGAATCACTTTCTCTCCTGAGGCACAGCCGGGAGCCACGCTACTCTGTTCGATTTTAAACTGCTTATTTGTGTGATTTTAATACACTGTTTACCTACCTGTGTGTAACGAAGGATTCACCTTGGCCACTCCCAGACCCCCTAAACAGCCGATTCAGCGCTGCAGTGGGCGGGCGAGACCAGCCGTGAATGTAATTGCCGCCTCTCTCGCCTGAGCAGGCCACGCCCACTTATTTAGGCCACGCCCCTTTCCAACCTCCCTTTCACCTGTATATAGGATGTGTCCATACCGGAAGCGCAGCGGACGTGCGCAGCGGGCGCGCCGTTTGCGCGCCGAAGGCGCGTCTAAGGCAAGCCCGTCTGCGCCCATCCGCGGCCGGACGGGGCCCGGGCCATGTCACTCTGCCCAAACTACTACCTTCACTCCCAGGGACCTGATTGCTCTACACTCACTGAGGTCACTGGACACCACCAGCTCCACATGCCTGCAACAACTAGGTATTCATCAACCTCGGAGTACCTTTCCTGAGTTACAGTCCCTCCCGTCCCTTCTCACTTCTGAACCCTCAGTTCTTCCTCCTCCTCCTAAACTCCCACTCGCTGAGGTACCCGCTAATATGGAATTAGCGGTTATCTACCTTAATACTCGTTCACTTGTCAGACACCAACTTGACATCTTCCACCTCCTAGACTCGGACCGACCCGACGTTCTTCTCCTAACCGAGACTTGGCTGAATGAGGATTCCTCCCCCGACATTCTAGCAGCCATCCCTCCGGGGTATTATATACTCCACGCCAATAGGCCCGCCGGCAAACTAGGAGGCGGCGTAGCCGCCATTATCAATCTCTCCCTCAGGTTCACTTCCCTCTCCCTCCTCACCATCCCTCAGGTGGACTGTCTGGGAATTAGACTTGAATCCTCTGTCTCCCCTCTTACCTGTGTTCTGGTATACCGTCCCCCACAATCTATGCCTAATTTCTATTCGAATTTTGGTGACTTACTCTCTCAGCTTACCATCAACAATTCTAAACTCCTAGTCCTGGGAGACTTCAATTACTGGCCGTCAGATACCCATGAAAGCCCCCAATCCCTGGCTTTCACTGATCTTCTAACTGGGCTTAATGGTATCCAACACATTCATCTACCCACTCACCCCAAGGGCCATAACCTTGACCAGGTGTGGACCTACAACCTCGAAATCAAGTCGCTCACGATCTCACCCTGCCACTGGTCCGACCACCACTTAATTTCTTTTCTCCTTCTGGTCCCTCCCCCGCCCCCTCGCAGCCGAGGCCCCAGCCTCCATGCTCGCAACTGGAACAAAGCTGACCTTGATTTATTCATCACTTCTTTAACATCTTCGGTCTCGGCCACTCTTGGCCCCATCGACTCCCAAGAAGCTGCACTAGTCGACTGGCTAGAACATGCCAGCGACAAGGTTGCCCCCCTTAAATTAATAAGATCCAAGCGCCCCCACGACGCACATCGATGGTTTTCTGATAGTCTCAAAACCTTAAAACTAGGTCTCCGCCAGGCCGAGCGCCGCTGGCGCAGAAGCTACGATCCTGCAAAGAAACCACTCTTTCTAAAATTATTGGGAGAGTACAAACTAGCTATATCAGCTGCTAAAACCGCCTACATTTCCACCAAAATCCTCAACTCTGCTCAGAAATCTAAAGATATCTTTGCAATCGTAGACGAGCTCTCACACCCGGACAGGGTAACTCTCAAACCTCTTCCGTCTCAAGCACTCTGCGACTCCCTCAACTGTTTTTTTATAGAAAAAATGATCAAAATCAAAAATAGCATCTCCTCCACTCCCCCGGCTATACCCTTCACTGAGGCTGCACCTTCTGTCAACCCTCATCTTCTGAATCAGTTCCCCCCGATATCAGAAGAAGTCTTCATCAGTCTGCTTAATAAAGTCTCCTCTGGTTCCCCCACAGATTGCTGCCCCCCCGCGATTCTCCGGGCTGCCTTCTCAGCCTGCCCCATCCCTCCACTGGCCCTCCTGAACAACTCCCTTCTGCTCGGTGAGGTTCCCAGTCAGTTTAAGAACGCGGAAGTAGTACCTATCTTGAAGAAACCCAGCGCCGACCCTACGATCATGGCCAACTTCCGTCCCATTTTCCTCCTTCCCTACCTTAGCAAAGTACTTGAGTCATATGTCACCAGCATCCTCAGTTCCTTTATTGAGGACTCCAACTTCCTGGACCCTCAACAGGCTGGGTTTAGACCAGCCCACTCAACCGAGGCGGTCATTCTCTCTGTAATGGAGGAACTCCGCAGAGGCGCTGACTCTAACACCAGCCAAGCCTTAATCCTTTTGGACTTGTCGGCAGCCTTTGACACGGTCGACCACTCCATCTTGGTCGACCGTGTCAAGGAGGCTGGTATTGGAGGGACGGCCCTTGACTGGGTTCGCTCCTTCCTGACGAACCGCCACCAATCTGTTCGAATCTCCCAATTCTCGGCGGATAGGATGAAACTCACCTGCGGAGTCCCGCAGGGCTCGTCTCTGTCTCCGCTCCTTTTTAATTTATACCTTACCCCCCTGATCCGCTCCCTCCGGGGAAGGAATGTCACTGCATTTAACTATGCAGATGACATTCAGCTCATTTTCAACCTTGACTCGCAGGAAGCGGCCCAGGATTTCTAGTCCACCCTTTGTCATATCAGCGACTGGATGGGCGCTCACCACCTCAAGCTTAACCCCGACAAGACGGAGCTCGTTCTTGTCGGAGGCCCAGCCAATCCCTGGAACTCCACCTTCTGGCCCCTTTCCCTTGGCCCCCCCCCTAGTCCCGCTGATAAAGTAAAAAGCCTAGGGGTCTACATCTCACAGGATCTTTCCATGAATCATCAGATCAGCACCACAGTTTCCTCCTGCTTCCATCAGCTCAGAAAAATCCGAAAAATAGCTCACTTCCTGACCACTGAAGCTCTCACCCTGGCGTTGTTGGCGCTAGTCATCTCCCGGATTGACTACGCCAACGCCCTATACGCAGGCATTCCGCAATACCAAATAAAGAGACTTCAGTTAATCCAGAATCAGGCCGCCCGTCTAATCTACCGTCAGCCAAAACATCACCACGTCCGTCCCCTCCTCAAAGCCCTTCATTGGCTTCCTGTGTCGGAACGCTGCAAGTTCAAACTTGGCTGCCTAACCCATAAATCCCTGGCCGGCATCGGCCCCTCTTTTATCTCCTCTCTTCTCCATCCGTACGCCCCCCCAGACACCTCCGTTCCTCCCATCACGCCCTCCTCCAGACACCTAGGTTCAGGCGTAAAAAGCACGGAGGCCTTAGATTCTCCTTTCTGGCCCCCTCACTCTGGAACTCTCTACCTTTGGACCTCCGACTCTCCTCTTCCTACCCTCACTTTAGGTCTCTCCTAAAAACTCACTTTTTCCGCGGTGTCTATACATAAAGTTCCTCTTTCTCCCCTCTCTGCTTCCTCCTGGGTTAGTGATCAGCGCCAAGAAACCGTCCGGTGAACGCAGCGCTCTACAAATCCTTTTTACATTACATTTTACATTACATTACATATCATAAGCATAGAACACAACCAGTAACTACTGGCAAACACTGTACTCAGCATTATCCTGCAACATAAACCATATTATGCACAGTATCACATTTAGGCGTGAAATACATTCTGTGCCAACCTCACCAGCATAAACACATTATGCAATCATCTCATAAGTCTAAACGCATTAGACAATAACCTCACCAGCATAAATACATTATGCAATCATCTAATGAGTCTAAACGCATTAGACAATAACCTCACCAGCATGAATACATTATTCAGTAGCACATAAACAAAACTCTTAGATTAGGGAATAACCTCCTAAACCTAAATCATAGAATGCAAATTCCCTCATAAACAAAAAACACATTAGAGGCATAAATCACGGTGCATAACTCTCAGGACATGAATCACATTTCCTAGCACCACATAAATCACCTTAGGGCCTGGCGTACTACAAACCTAACAGTCCCCCTGGGCCACTGGCCTTCTCAAAAGGGGCTCAAATGCCCTATGTCCAAAGTGTCAGGGCAGCTGCCAATGCAGCAGAATCCATTGTGCACCATTGCGCGGGGGCAGAGGAGTGCATCTTACTCCTATCTCATTCACAATAATGCCCCCAAAGAACTGTGGGCCTAAACGTTGCAGCTGACGCTACTTGCCGTGCAGCTGTGATGCAAATGAAGGCCTGGCACTCACTGTGTCCTTTGAAGAAATATGCAAAATGTTGCAGCTGCCCACTGTCCGGTGGGGGCAGCTGTGTACCAATTAGCCCTGGCTCAACGTACCACCTGAGCCCCTCTCTGGGACTCTCTAAACAAATACTGTCCCACCATTGCAGATGCACAATGTCAAGCAGGGCAACTGTGAACACATCCGCAAAGGGGCCCGGCACCACGGTGCCCTCCGGACCCCACGGTGCTTTTAAAGAAACTTTTCCCCTCGTTGGAGCGGCCCGCAATGGTGGGGCCACCCAGGAAATAGGCCTTGACACTGGGAAACGCACGGGCCCCTCTGGGCCCTCTAAGAACAAATGCTAACACCGTTGGAGTGGCCTGCTCTCTGGCAGGACCGCTCAGACTCTGTACCTCGATTCTGCTTCCCCCCCAGCCATCCCTTACTCACCGGGCTCACGGCTGGGGAGAAGCCTCCTCATTCCTGCTCTGCTCCCGGTACCGTCTAGCGTGGGGTGGGCTCCCGCCTGGATTCTCCCAAGATCTCCTCACTTCACCCGGGCCCCCTCCTTGGACCCGAGCCTTCACCTGGCATACGCGGGGCTTCCCTTAGCTCACAGGAGCCTCGCCCGACCGCAGGCTTCTTCTCTGGACGCGGGGTTGGGCTTCCCTTACAAATGCAGAAGTCCCGCCCCACGTCAGGCGCCATGTTGCCTGACTTCCTGCTCGGGCCGGCGGCGGTGATTCACTTGGAAAAGTGCGGGGTGGGCACCCGCAAAGGCAGACAACCTAAAGCAGCCATGTGGGGTGGGCACCCACCATTTAAATATCAAAATAGGTGGAGTGGGCACCCGCCGCTCTAGGCACCACGGGGGAATCCCTTCCGCCTGGATTCCCCCCATCAGGATGAGCAGCTCAGCGCTACAGAGCCCTCGTGCTCCTTCTCTCAGGGGAAATCAAACTAAAGCGCTCCCAGTGCGCAAAATGCCACAAAAGTCCTGAAGGTTCTCAGGGATCAAGGGGGCAATGCAGGGCCCAGGGAGGCCAGCCCTCATGGCAGTTCCTCCTGGGCCCCAGCAGCAGCTGGATTCACGAACAGCACAAGAAGTACAGAACAATTTCATGGGGTCACAGCCCCTATATTTATACCAACATTTCCTTTGTCTTTAGTGCAGGGCATGGGGGAACCAGATGCAACTGGTTCTGGGGGGATTTGGAGCACTTTGTTTTGCAAGCTCCTCTTCCCCTTTGTCAGGTGGGGGCTAGGTGATCAGACACACCACAGGGGGCGGAGCCAGCATTGTGCAGGCTGTGCACAGGCCTATTTAGGGTCAGGGGATTACTCCTCCCACTACTCCCAGCACAGATGTCCTATTCAGCCCAGCGCTGACTCACCCTGCCCCTCCTGGGGCCACACAGGCCTCCCAGCCCCTGTCACTCACAAGCCAGACATACAATTCACACCAGGCAGGCAGACACATAGCACACAGAAATGCCAACTTCTAAAAGTGGCATTTTCCCATAGTCATAATAAATCTGTGCACACCGTTGCGCAACATTCATTCTCACAATTTCATACATACTAAATACACACCTTACCAAAGGCACACAGAGAGCGCTCGCACTTTACACTGGACCACAGTGCTAAAGTGCTCAGAGGCCTAAAACCACCAACACCATGTCAGAACATAAGCTTGAGAAACAATGTCCCGGGCACGCGTAGTTGGGGTCAATGTCTAGTAATGAGATGTCCAGTATCAAAACAGAATCTGTGGTCCTCACCAGAATGATGATTGGGAATGTATTTAATCAATGTAACAACGAAAAAGCAACCAGCCGACACGTGTTTTGACATGTATGGGAGTGATCCAGTGACTTCTTCAGGGCTGAAAGAGCTGCAAGGTTCGATGAAGTGGGGCGGCGAGCCGGTGATAATTTCAACCCGGCTGGGTATTCACAAACGTAAGTGGAGGGAAGATAAATCAGGAACCACAAAGGGTGCTATAGACCGAGGTGCGGGTTAGCGCATCCTAAAGTTCCATCAAGGGATATGGGATGCCGTATTGAGTAATTGAACACGGTCCAGTTTCGGTGTGCGAGAGGCGGGTAAGCCTGATCACGAGTAGTTCAAATTGTGGGGAGAGGTTCAGAGTAACACTGGTGCCGAATCGCTGTCCGGATGAGGAGGAACATAAGCTTATTAAATTTCTTTGGCTTGAGCAGCAGTGTGCCGGTGCTCCTTGTGGACCTGGAGCCTCCGGATAGTTCCAGCTTGTTTGTCAGGTAGAGTGGGGTGTTGAAGTTTAGTGCTCTATGGGTTATACAGCTATCTTTAGATGGATCCTTGTCTCAAAGGGAAGCCAATTGAGTGATTTGAGGTCCGGTGAAATGTGGTTGGTCTTCTAAGAACCTGTGATGAGTCTAGTAGGAGCATTTAGAGATGCTCTGATGGGGGCTAAACTGAGTTTCGGCAGTCCGCATAGAGTAGCACTGCCGTGTTCTAGTCTAGCGATGACAAGTGCTTGCACTGCCGATTTAAAGTCGTCTAGGGGAAGTTAGGGTTTGAGTTTTCTTAGGATGCAAAGTTGGAAGTTCGCTCCTTTGGACGATGATCTGGTGTGGTCTTGCATGTTTAGGTTTTTGTCTAGCACAACTCCTAGTGATTTAGTGGAGTCAATGATCTGTGGTGTGCAGTTGAGGGCAGTGAGGTTTCAGAGATATTTCACAACAGTGGGGGTTTGCCTAGCAGGTGCAATGAGGAGGAATTCCATCTTGAGGGCGTTTATTTGAGATGGTTGGAGGTTAGCCAGTTTAGGGTTTTGAGAAGGGTTCCGTTGAGAGATTTGATGTTGTCGGGGGAGGAGATTTCCATGTAGAGTTGGGTGTCATCAGCATACTTGTGATATTGGATGTTGGAGGCTTTAAAAATTACAGTCAATGGTTCCAAGAAAAGGTTAAAATGTGTGGGGGAGAGTGAGGATCCTTGGGGGTCCCCCAGTGTGCATAGACTAGGGTTGGATATAGACTGGTTGGATTTCACTCTTTGTGTTCTGTTGTTGAGGAAAGAGTAAAACCATTTAAGGGCCATGCCTGTGTTCCAAGAGGTGGAGTAGATTGTCATGTTTGACAGTGTTGAATGCAGATGAGAGATCGAGCGGAATTGAAAGGCAGGCTTTATTTTGGTCAAGTAAAGTGAGAGCGTCGTCCACTATGTGAGTGATTGCCATTTCAGTGCTGTGGCCAGTGCGGAAGCCCGATTGGAATAGGTTGAGAAGCTGGAATTGCTCAATGTGTTTGTGTAGTTGTTCATGAACACATTTCTCCAGAAGTTTTGCCTGGGTGGGTATGTTTGTGATTGGGCGGTAGTTGTTCTGGTCAACAGGGTCAGCCAAGGGTTTTTTGAGAATTGGGAGCACTAGGAATTACAAGTGTATCACTGCACACTGGATCTGTTTTGTGGGGTTAGGCAACAGCTATCTACAGGTCTGAGCACTGAAGAAATGTTTAAGGGTGTTCGGCATCATGCAACAGTAGCCAGGTGAGGGTCACTCACTGTGCTAATAGATAGCTTAGGCCTGGGTATAAAATTCCAATTTGCTCATGGAGTTTGCGGAAATCAGAAACCCCGCTTTCCACAGAGAACTTGGAGTAACGGATAATAACCGCACTCCGCAATGGAGAGGATTTTGTGTTACAGTCAGCATGCCTGTTACGTCATTAAGCACATTCGAGAAGTGTGGCGAGATTTAACAGGTACTCAACCGGGAGGCCACTTTGCAAAGTGGTTTAGAAAGGGGGGTGGGACCTACAACGACATCTAAGCAATCCGGCTGCGGTGGACAGTAGTGTGCCAGAAGGCCCCTTTGCAGAGTGGTTAAGAAAGAGGGCAGAGCCTCCAACAATACCTCAGCAATCTGACTGTGGTGGACTTACAAAGACCCTCAGCAGCCAAGGGGACTTCATCCCCCAACCAGTAGTGTGCCAGGAGGCCCCTTTGCAGAGTGGTTGAGAAATGGGGCGGGGCTTCTGATGATTCCTTAGCGTAGAGGACTTACTTGTGACAACAGTAGGGGTTCTTGCCCCTAAATGACCCTCAGCAGCCAAGGGGGCTTTATTTTGGAGTGACTGAGCAATACTCGCCTGCTCACGGAACTCTGTGGAATTTGGAAAAGTTTTTCGGCAACTGCATGGAATTCCACGGAGTGAAACTCCATGAGCTCTGACCAGGCTTACTAATTGAGTACCAGTTAAAGCTCTCATACAGGATGTGCCAACACATTGGAGCTTTTACATGTTACAAAGTCTGTCTGAGGAGTACAAACTGATCATTGAGAATGTCATTCAAAGAGGAGGGGACGTAACTGAAAGCATGGCCATTGGGATGAACAAATTGAAACTCGTCAAATGCCTCACAGAGATGCTACTTCCTTTTGAGGTTTTCACAATGGAAGTCAGGAAGGAGGACAGTATGATGGGCCAAGCTATCCTTTTGTTGTATCTGCTAAAGGAGCAGTTAAAAACATATCTGACAGGTTCACAGCTGTGGGTGATGAATACAAAGATGTGTATACCTTGGTTAAGAGCTTAATCCTTTGCTTGACAGAGAATACAAGGCTGCAAAGAGACATCGTGTCAACCAAAGAGTACATCTGGGCCACAATACTGGATCCACATTACAAAAAAATACGTGCCACTTTCATTCCTATTTCAGAAGGGGTTGTTTCAGAATACAAGAAGTGGATTTTTGAGTGAGCTTGAGTCCTGAAAGAAGAACAGCTGGAACCTATAGTCCCACTCACGGTAAGATGTTCTGGGGTGCCACCTTCAATTTCCAGATAGGACAGTCATGTTGTCTCACAGAAGCCAACACCAGCAATGAGAACACCGCTGCAACAACAACCGGAACACAAGAATCATTCACAACCTCTGCATTGACTTGGGATCAAATGGCAGGGCTCAAGTCCAGTGCATAAGTGAAGGCAAAACAGTTTAAGCAAATGGCAGCACCAGAGGCCATTGAGAGGATATTCAATGAGTATTTGGATGACCCCAAAGAGGTGCATGTGGGAAAAAAACCATTGATTTGCAAAGATGAACCAATGGTTACAGCTCAGCAGGCTGGCAATAGAGTATCTAGCCTATGCGGTAGCCAGTGTGTCTGCTGAGCGTGTGTTCAGCGCAGCCAGCACAGTCGTCACAGTGATTAGGACCAGTCTCTCACCTCAAAATGTGGTGAGATTCACCATGATCAAAATTAACTAACATTTTATACCACTGAATAATACTGTTCCTGAAACACCAAAGGAGGAGGATGAGAGTGATTGGCAGACTCATATCAGAGTTTGTCAGCTGACCAACTTCTGGGTGAACCACCTGAGATTACCAAAAGTAAAATGGATATAGCTAGGAGAACATTATATTATTTTGTTTGTGTGTGTCTGACTGACTTATGCAGCTCACCGTTTTAGGCACATGTATGGCCGGATTGGAGTTGGACCAGTGTGCAGTGAAGATGCCCCCCACATTCCCTTGAAGGACAATGGAGAGACAGTTGCCTGCTGTGTCTCATGCCTATCTCTTTTTCATCCCCTAGAATGACTGCCCAAGTACATTAGATTCACAATACCAATGTGTGTTGCGTGCATCAAGCCCAATGTGTGCTATGTGCATCAAAGAGGATCAACCTTTGTGTACCAACGTGCTTGGATTGGAGCATGTAAATATATTGCACCAATGAGTGATATATGAGTGATTGTGACTGATGCTTCATGTGGTGGCAGACAGTGAGGGAGGGTGTTCAACTATAATTAGCAATCTTTATTGGGATGATTTACAATGTTTATGGTCTGATGGGTGAACGTTTTTCCTGACCCTCCCCCTTTCACACTAAGCAAGATTTGCTTGCTGGATTTTCTAGTTCAAAATTAATCTTCAAAGACCAGACCAGTAGTTCAGTTAACAAACACTAATCTACACAAAACAACTACTCAATGTTTCTCTTCTTGTTCATCAACATAGCAGCGTTGATCTCTCTCATTTAAGTCAGGAGTCTGGAAGGACTCAGAGCGGTACTGCCTCAACAACAGACAGAAGAAGGAAGCTATCAACTTCAGAGAAACCAACATGATGATGACTCAAAGAGGCTTACTCAGCTCTGTGGACAGGTGAGAGTTCCATTAATTTGAGAAATGCAGTGCTGCTGAGTGTGTATGCTGGCTAAAATTTAAAAACTCCTCTATTTGTCAGAGGCGTTTACTGTCTTCAACTAACACGGGAGCAGAATGATGCTAATTTCCCAATGCCCCCATTGGAACGTTTCCGCGAGAATAGGTATAACTCTCTACGGGCAAGTGTCGACGGGGGAAAGGGGAATTGGACAGAGAAGAGACAGCCCTGGATATCTTCGTCGTTGTAGAGAAACGATTCTGCAACAATTAGCATTTGTTCACTACACAATTCCTTAAGCGTTAACTTACTGCATATGAGGTAATGAATTAACTTGTCTTACCAGGAAGTATTCAGGGCCAAACCTCTCTTCTATTTCTCAATTGCTTGAGTGTGTAACAACTGACTTGCTCTGGCTCTTGCTAACCCTTTCTTCTGCTTCCTTTCTTACTGGAGTGAAGGTGGTGTCGGGTCTTGGAAATAAAATTAAACAGTTGAGTAACGTGAATCTTCTCTGTCGAGTATAACTACACTGCTGTTGTGAAACTGTTAACTTACTTCATCTTCTAGCCGTGAGCATGTTGTACTTTTTCGTTGAGCTACAGCCTTAGGAACAGATAACCGTAAGCTAGGTGTAAATAGACTTCCTAGTTTTGATAACCTATTTATCTATAATGTCTGAGGTACTTTCCGCTGCTTTGGTACTATGGTAGATTTACTCGGAAACTCTAAGACTAATACACTATCTGTCTTGTCCCAATGGAATTAAACAAGAACAGTGCGAGGAGGGATTCGCGTTGTTCAGGTTTAAACTATGAATACTCTAAGAGAGTCTTAATGAATACTCTGAGAGAGTCTTATTGAATACTCTGAGAGAGTCTTATTCCTTCTGCGGAATAAACTCAGAATTGTCACCTGACTCCGAACTACTCATTGTCTCTCATGACTAGTATTCGGACTTCCTACTTGTCAGGTATAGGTTCTACATACTATTCAAGTTACAACGAGATACACTAACCTGAGTATGTAAGGTGACCGTCGAAGGATAGCACGACGAAATTCTTCGACGCGACCTACCCTAACTTCCACGACGGTGAGGTACGTGTTGCTTCGATAATTTCTCTGGTGAAGTGCGCTCGAGAACGTTGGCAGGTGCGCCTCACCTGCTGCGTTAGAATTCAGTAAAGACTAGAACGCCGACCCGTGAATGCGTCAGCGGCCATATTGGAAATCCAGCGGCGCCAACAAATACGCCAACTGAGAGCCCCATGAATTCCATCACTCGGTTTAACCGAGGAGATGGTATTCACAGTGGTGGGTTCCGAATTACGCGGAGGAAACCTCCCGTGAACCCTGACAGTACCCCCTCTCAACGGGGTTTCCTCCAAGCGAGGTTTATTAGGATACTTGGCATGAAAGGCCTGGATCAAATGCGGCGCGTGGACATCCGAGCTTTTCTCCCAGGATCGCTCTTCAGGTCCAAAACCTTTCCAATCAATGAGATAAAAAAGGTGATTGCGACTCCATTTTGAGTCCAAAATTCTCTTTACTTCATATTCAGGGTCTCCCTCAACAATAATGGGAGCAGGGGGGGATGTTTGACGTAAAGTGGATTGCACCTTTTTTAGTAGGGAAACATGAAAAACCGGGTGAATTTTAGTAGTAGCTGGCAATGTCAAACGATAGGTGACAGAATTTATGATTTTTTCAATAGGAAAAGGACCCATAAAACGTGGTTGGAATTTACGGGTGCCCTTAAGGCGTAAATTCTTCGTAGACAACCAAACAAGGTCTCCTACATTAAGCATGGGCGTAGGTCGTCTTTTCCGATCAGCACCACGTTTATAAGATGCCTTAGCAGCAGTCAAATTTCGTGTAGCCGATTGGTGGATGTTGACTAGGCGTTGGGCAAAATCCTGGACTACAGGGACTTCGAAGTTAGACAAATGAATATGTGCATTAGGATGCCAGCCAGAAGTTATGTAAAAGGGGGAGTACCCAGTGGAAACATTTTGAGCATTATTGTGAGCAAATTCAGCAGACCACAAGTAATCAGGCCAATCTGCTTCCTCATCAAGCAAATAAAGCCGTAGGTATTGTTCTAACTCTTGGTTTGTGCGTTCAGTTTGTCCATCCGTTTCTGGATGGAAACTAGTGGAATAGCGGTGGTCGATACCTAACCCTTTTATGTAAGCTTTCCAAAATCGAGATAGGAATTGGGACCCCCTGTCAGTGATTAACACCTTAGGAATGCCATGAAGGCGAATGACATGTTGGTTAAAGAACTGTGATAACTGTAGTGATGTTGGTGTGCCTTTAATAGGTACAAAATGTGTCATTTTACTAAAAGTGTCCACACAGACTAGGATAGTGTCAAAACCATGAGAGGATGGGAGATCGACAATTAAGTCTAAAGATACTGTGTGCCAGGGATATGGGGGAGTTGGTAAAGGTTGTAAAAGGCCTTTTGGTGCTTGCCTGTCCGATTTTCCCCGAGTGCAAATCTCACATCCCAAAACATATTGTCGAATGTCACTTGTCATGTGTGGCCACCAGAAATTTCGTTTAACTAATTCATCTGTCTTGTGGACACCTTTATGACCTGCTAGAGGGTGATGGTTATTGGTCCTGAAGTTAAGTCTGACCTATCAACTGCCTTAACCTTTTCGCTCTTCTCCTTTTTGATTGCCAGTAAACCTATCTGAACTGAAAATTTTTTATCGCAAAAATTACCAGTTGCCCCGGAGTCTATCATGATTGCGATTTCCTGCAAGATCACTGTTCGAAATTTCAAAGTAACAGCTAAGGTCAGGTGAGGTGTGGAGACTTGCTGGGTGTTCGCCAGTTGATGAAACACTGGAGTTGTGTCTTTACTTGCATCCACCAGTCCAACTCCGCCTACTGGTGGTGCTGAGAGTTTTCCTTCTCCTTGTTTTGTAACTTAGGTCTCTTCAGACAGGCCTTAACAAAGTGACCACTTCCTCCACAGTACATACAAAGCTTGTTCTGACGTCTTTTTTCTTTTTCTTCCTGCGACAATGGGCCTCTAATGGCACCTATCTGCATAGGTTCCTCTCGAGTGGTTTGCTCAACAGTTCGTGTTGATTCTGACTTGATTCGATCAAACCGAGGGACACTTGATCTAAAATCCCTTCTTCTTTCTCCCTTTCTTTCATTTAGGCGATAATCAATCTCTAACACCAGGTCTATTAAGGCTGAGATTTCAGAGGGTCGATTTGGAACCTGAGACAGGGCATCTTTTAGTTCATCTTTCAATCCCCTGTAAAACACTGCTGCTCTTTTACTCATTGGCCAATTTGTCTCCACTACCAACTTATTAAATTGAGCCAAATAAGCTACCAACTCTCTATTACCCTGACGAAGCTCTAGCAATTCATTATCCGTGGCCTGTGAAGCTTTCCTCCTATCGAATATACGAAGAAATTCTTTCTTAAAATCTTCAAGATTGTAAAGGATTGGATCATCTTGTGTTACTAAGGGCATCGACCAGGAGGAAGCATCCCCACTAAGATAAGATAAAATGAACGCTACCCGAGATTGAGCATCAGGGAAAATCGCAGGACGGCACATAAAATGTAGGGAGCATTGAGTCAGAAAAATCTGGGCCTTTTGGGTGTCTCCATTAAATCGCTCCGGAGGAGCAAGGGGAATTACTGGGGACAAGGAGTGCACCACCTGAGTGGTACCCAAGGGTACAGAGCTTGAACTTATGTTTTGTCCTAGAGTTTCAAAGGCTGTGGATTTTACATTTGTTCCAGAAATGGTCTCCCTTCCCTTGATAACCAGCATCTCCTGTCTTAAGATTTGATTCTCCTCTCTAACAGCTCCTAGATCCCTTTGTATATTTCCAAGTATTTCACTCAAATCTTTTAGATCTAACCCTTCCGCCATTCTGCTCAGGTGTTGATGACAACGTGGGCACTTCACTCTGTCAGAGGCGTTTACTGTCTTCAACTAACACGGGAGCAGAATGATGCTAATTTCCCAATGCCCCCATCGGAACGTTTCCGCGAGAATAGGTATAACTCTCTACGGGCAAGTGTCGACGGGGGAAAGGGGAATTGGACAGAGAAGAGACAGCCCTGGATATCTTCGTCGTTGTAGAGAAACGATTCTGCAACAATTAGCATTTGTTCACTACACAATTCCTTAAGCGTTAACTTACTGCATATGAGGTAATGAATTAACTTGTCTTACCAGGAAGTATTCAGGGCCAAACCTCTCTTCTATTTCTCAATTGCTTGAGTGTGTAACAACTGACTTGCTCTGGCTCTTGCTAACCCTTTCTTCTGCTTCCTTTCTTACTGGAGTGAAGGTGGTGTCGGGTCTTGGAAATAAAATTAAACAGTTGAGTAACGTGAATCTTCTCTGTCGAGTATAACTACACTGCTGTTGTGAAACTGTTAACTTACTTCATCTTCTAGCCGTGAGCATGTTGTACTTTTTCGTTGAGCTACAGCCTTAGGAACAGATAACCGTAAGCTAGGTGTAAATAGACTTCCTAGTTTTGATAACCTATTTATCTATAATGTCTGAGGTACTTTCCGCTGCTTTGGTACTATGGTAGATTTACTCGGAAACTCTAAGACTAATACACTATCTGTCTTGTCCCAATGGAATTAAACAAGAACAGTGCGAGGAGGGATTCGCGTTGTTCAGGTTTAAACTATGAATACTCTAAGAGAGTCTTAATGAATACTCTGAGAGAGTCTTATTGAATACTCTGAGAGAGTCTTATTCCTTCTGCGGAATAAACTCAGAATTGTCACCTGACTCCGAACTACTCATTGTCTCTCATGACTAGTATTAGGACTTCCTACTTGTCAGGTATAGGTTCTACATACTATTCAAGTTACAACGAGACACACTAACCTGAGTATGTAAGGTGACCGTCGAAGGATAGCACGACGAAATTCTTCGACGCGACCTACCCTAACTTCCACGACGGTGAGGTACGTGTTGCTTCGATAATTTCTCTGGTGAAGTGCGCTCGAGAACGTTGGCAGGCGCGCCTCACCTGCTGCGTTAGAATTCAGTAAAGACTAGAACGCCGACCCATGAATGCGTCAGCAGCCATAGTGGAAATCCAGCGGCGCCAACAAATACGCCAACTGAGAGCCCCATGAATTCCATCACTCGGTTTAACCGAGGAGATGGTATTCACAGTGGTGGGTTCCGAATTACGCGGAGGAAACCTCCCGTGAACCCTGACACTATTAGAGGTCGGGTTGGGTAGGGGGCCTCTTGTTGTAAGTAACTGGAGACAAGCATATGATGTCACATCATCACATTATGCACATTATGCACACCGTTGGCTAAATGTTATGATGACAGTTGTGAGATTGTTCAGTCAGGTACAGTCAGCCACTTGTCTGTGATTGGTTGTAATTTGCTCTCACTTCACAGTTAATCGATCACACATGAGTCATTGAATGAATTATTGCAGCAAACTATGCTCTTGAACTGCCTCTCTGAGTCTTCGCGGTACACTTCTCATGAGGCGTACCTTCTGTTCTGCCGTACTCCTTGACTCTACATTATTGTTTCTGTTTTACAACCTGCAGGCCTTCTCTTCTCCTGCACATAAGGCGAAAGCTCCATTACACTTGTGCTCACCTTACGGGAATGCTGCAGCCGGGCACCCAAAATTGATGGAAATTCAAAGAAGAATGCAGATGCACTGCCCAATTTTGCAATACAGTATCATTTTTCTTTTAAGAATCATTTTTTAGAACTGTGTGGGTTCACGTCACTCTTCCATAATTTGTGATTTTTAAATCTAGATGACAGACCATTCGGATATATAACAATAATAACATGGGTCTCTGGGGCAGTAGGACTGTTTGCAATGCATTTATCTTAACTGTGTCATACTCATTCCTTCATTTCCTTCCACAACATATTGATGATGTGCTGCTCAATATCACCCAGATGAATGTTATCATTTTGTAGTATATGTCATTGTTACACCCTTCCTCAAACCTCCATTCCCATCCATTCATCAATCCTCTATCCCTCTTTCTCCAACTGTGTGATTTATTGAGGTCAGACTTAATTTACACTATAAACGGATCACACACTTGATGGGGTGGACGTGGTGAAAATGATACAAACTCACTGCAAGAACTTCTATTACCTGAGCAATGGCCCATACTGGCCCAATTTACACACCCACGCATAAAAGTGATCCATATTTTATAAATAGAAGAACATCTTTTGTCAGCATCATCATTCAGGCCTGGTGTTGTGTAAATGCTTAACCTTGTCCACTCCAGACTTTGAGTCCACTTTTCCGCACTCTAGGATCTCGTAACTTTGCTTTAATTAAATACTAGCTCCCCATTGCTCAAAAGAGGTTACTATTGCTATTTTCTTCTATATTATCGGGTATTCTTTTTAGTGTCATGGTGGTAGTAGTCTGGTGACAGTCTCAATCTTTGTAAAGCTATGATATAAATATACCTGTGTTTTTCTTTCAATTTAGGTGCCTGTGATGGATCATCCCGTTGAATAATCCTACAGTTGGATTTAACATAGGTGGGAGTGGGACCTCACTTGTAATACCTTCCCTGCTAGTGCACCAGCCTGCTCTACTACCACCACTATTAAGAATAAGAATGGCACCTTGGGAAACCCTGCAGTTACTAATGTTTTGAAAGATTGAGAGAGTTAGCAGCCATCGCTTCATCTATTAAGGTAAGATAATTATGGAGTCAAGTGAACTAGTATACACTGTCTGGTTCTGAAAACTCAGCATTTCTTCTACCATACTTCTGTCTCTGAGGTTGTTGTGGGTATGTGAGCTGCCTCAAACAGGAGTTTAGTGTTACACGTGGGAGGACAGTATGGAGTAACCATAGTACACTCCTCACACACAGCCAGCTGTCAGTGCACAAGTTTAGTGAAGGCAAAAGCTTTCACCATCTTAAAAATGCCCAAAGTGGGTAGTGCTAGAGCCAGGAACCTTTACTCCATTTGCTAGGGAATGCCGGCGGGTTCATTCTGACCCAGTAGCTGATGACAGGCATAAATGTGGCATCTCAAGGCTCCCACTTCAGAATTCTCCTGGACCTGTGAAAAATCAGAAAAGAGATGAATCCACTATCTGAGATCTGAAGAGAACCCTAAAGAATGGGGCCTGCTCTCCTACATGCACCCAGGACAAAGAAGTGAACTCCAAGAGCAATAAGTCTGACCTCTGGTTTAAGCTAGAGGGATATAACTAGGTAAAAGAGGCCTTTCCAGCAACTGCATTGCTGACCAAAGACAATTGGAGCTGGAATGGACCCTGCTGTTACTTTCTACCTGACACGTTGAGTCTCTAAGTGTCTCCCCAGAGGTATTTGGTGGTGGGGGTTTTGGAAGTGTACTCCTGTGGTGAATTGGGACTTCATGTAATAAGCCAGAAGATAAAATCTTTGACCTAGATGAACCTGGTTGGTGTATCTGACCTGTGCTCCATGGTCGTCATTGTCAAATTGTGCCTAAATGCCAGTGTCTAGTACTGCATAAATATTTTGCACAATGTCTTTAAATCAAGCCTGTCTGCTCTCTGCCATAGCTAACAGGGGTATGCCACTCTAACAAGGACTGTGGTAATTACCTGAGGAGGTGGGTACTTACACTACTCAAGTAACACCCCCATATCTAACAGTTTCACCCTGGATACTAACCTCTCCCTTAAGGAACACATTGCCAAAAAACAGCGACAGGATGGTACCAGTTGTCTCCTCTTAAAAAAGTCAAACTGTTTGCGCCAGAAAGGGACCTCAGAACTGATGTTCAAGCCCTCATACTTCCGCATCTGGATGGTAGTAGTGCCCTACTTCATGGTCTCCCAGTCTCCACACTGGTACCCCTTAGGCACATCCTACACTCTCCAGCACATCTCATGTAGGGGTTGTCAAAACTTGTGGAGTTTCACTACACAAAAATCAACGGAGTGACAGAAAAACTCTGTGAGATTCTACAGAATTCCACCAGTGGGCAGAAAATATGCATCTAGCTCAGCAATTTAGTGCTGGTAGTGAAAACATTGCTGAAAAGCTGAGTGAATGGCACCATGAGTTGTGCAAGAGCGTGCGACCATTCGAGTTGATTTTGCTGCCGCTCGAGTAGAAAATCTGCTCAAGTAGCAGCAAATCTACTTGAAAGGCAGCCCTCTGTGACCACAACAGCTCATGTCTGCCGGTGTTATAAAATGTTGGCCGAAGGCTCCATGGTGACTGGAAATTGCACCAGGCTCTGGCAAATCTCACTTGAGCATGCAAGCGTACATAGAGGAGGCTTGTGTTGTTCCTGCAAGGCATGAATAGTAGAATATTTCCACCATGCACCAATTGGAGGAATTTGTCAGGAACTTCGTGTTATAAGTTTGTAGTAATTAGTAGTGTTTCTGTGTGCTGGACTATTTCTTATATGTTCTCTTAGGTGACATGTCCTCTTTAAGTAGCCATTGTTCTACTTAGTTACGGTGGAATGTTGTATTCATTCTTGAGTTGGGAGTCTGTTGGAGCTGGTTGCTCAAGGGCTAGCTCCTCATCCATGTAACTTAATAAATCTTCATCTCAAGACAACTGCAGCATCCTGGTCATTTACTAAATTTTACTGGCGACGAGCTAGGTTACATGGTCGACCCTGCGTGCAACTTTCAAGAGTAAAATCTTATCGAGATTCATTTCTTCAATCAACACTGTCAACCAACCTACTTATTATTCAACAAGAATATTTGGGAAGAAACATCTCTATCGAGTAAGGATCAAGCTACAAGTCTGCTTTCCTGCTTTACACGGTTACCAGACCTTCATTCTACAGTAACGGTAGGGCGAAACTAGCGCTTAACTCGATCTATGCATTCAAAGGCAACTCCTTGACTCATTTATTTACCAGCGCGGAAAAAAAACCTATTTCTGCTCTATTTATCGACCGTTTCGCAATTAAAGTACTTTGTGGGAATCAGGCATCATTTGAAATTCGGCAACGCACCTTTTGAAAGATTCGGAATTTCCGTGCTGGCGCCATTCCTTGCTGTCTCGAGCTCTCTGCATCTGCGCTCATTACACTGCGTGTCACGGACACGATATACGTCAGCACGTCAACACTCCTGACTGCGCATGTGCTAGCGTTGTTTCTACATCACAAGCGTTACCTAGCAACACCACGAAGCGATTTCAAGTGAAATTGATGAGAGCGTTCTGCTGATGCGCACAGCATGTTTAAAGTACAGTCCTCGCTGATGTGCACAGCTTGCAGCGTGTTGTGCACAGCCTGTAGCGTGTCACTTTTTGTTTGCTGATACGCACAGCTCGTGGTACATCTTTGTGCACGCACAGCTCCTAGCGTGTTTAAGGAGGAAGTTGTGTACAACGTCTGTTCCCCAATTGTGTAATTCCTCGCTGATACATGCAGCGCGTCGTGTATCTTTTACTGTGCAGCAATAGCGTGTCAATCATTCATCACTGACACGCACAGCTTATAGGGAGCAATATTTTTGTGGTCATACAGTGCTTTATTGATAAAAAAAAACAGAAATATATATTTTAATGCTGAAATAGAACGCTGATACACGCAGCTCATCTTATTCATTTTAAATTTGTTACAGAATAGTGGTTTTTTTTGGTCAAGATTTAGGTTGTTTTTCAGTTAAATTTCAAAGCTTATTTACACTGTTATAGCTACAGATGTGTATATTAGCAGTTATTGCACAATAAGTACACTACCTTATAGCATCAAAACAAGTAACTTCTCTGATATTACATCTACAATTATTTTAGATGTTCTCTGTTGATTTGTTTTATACATTATAACTCTTGAAATTTTCAAGTTTGCTCTGTAATGTGTACTTTACAATCTGTAAATCCACCTCCTTCTTTCCTTGAAGAGCCAGGAGAACCAACAATTAGATGGGAGGTTTGGCATGATGCTTTTGAAACATATCTAGGTGCAATAGGGGCATCCAGATTTAATGCTGAGAGGAAGAAGTATTTACTTCTACATTCTTTGGGTTTCGAAGGTAGGTCAGTTTTTAAGCATCTCCCAGATTTACCTCAAGTTGATCCTGGTCTTAACGATGTCTATCTAGAAACTATGCCAAAACTCAAGCTCCTTTTCGATAAACAGCCAAGCTTAATGGTCATTAGGCACAAATTCTTCAAAAGGAAACAATCAAAATCCGAAGACATTGATTCATACATTTCAGTTTTACGTAGGTTAGCTGCGGATTGCAAATTTGAGAACTTTGCTGAACAACTTATAAGGGACCAATTCGTGTGCCATTGCAGAGACAAGAATATCAGACAAAAGTTACTTACCATGGGTGACCCGTTTTGCAAATGTTTGTTTAAAGTTGAAAAATCTGAAGAAATTTAAAAAACCAACGGTGTGCATGGTAGATTCGGAATCTTCATCAGATTCTGAAGTCATTTCAGTAGTATCTGATTAAAAAAATAGTGAAGTTGTTGAGGGTGACCCAAAAAATTGCGTTGATCCCATAGTTGACATCTACGTTGGTGACAAATCCATTAAACTTCTAGTTGATTCAGGTGCAAAGATAACGATGATCACTCAAAAAGTTTTCGAAGAAACATGGGAAGGAAATCAAATTCTTCTTCCTCCTAACTGGTCACCAGTATCGTATGAAGGGCGTAAAATTGAGCTCTTGGGTTTCTTTGAGGAGGAAATGTCATTTAAAAGAAGATGAATTAAGGGAAAAGTGTATGTTGCTGTTAAAGGTCTTAATATACTGGGTTGGTTTCATCAAGGACTGTTCGGAATGATATTGAAACCTGGCACTAAAGAGCAGGTTTTGGTTGTTGGTTGTCCTGATGAAATACAGATCTTGAAGAGTAAATATCCCACTGTTTTCAGCTCTACTCTAGGAAAAATCAAAGGTTTCAAACATTGGATCATCGTAAAAGAAGGGTCTTTGCCTGTCAAACACAAAATCAGGGGTGTGCCCTATAGAGTTAGAGAAGATTTAGAAAAAGAAATCTTACAACTTTGTGATAAGGGAGTCATTGAGCCAATTGAGTCCTCTCTTTGGCTTTCGCCATTGGTCGTAGCCAGGAAGAGGTGTGGTCAGCTCAGGGTCTGTGTGGACTTGAGATCTCTCAACAGAGAGATCTGGGTGGACTCACATCCTCTCCCAAAGATTCATGATTTATTTGCGTCAACCAAAGGTGCCAAATTCTGTACGAAACTTGATCTGGCGAGTGCGTATCATCAGATTGAGTTACATCCAGAGTCGCGCCATCTTACAGCGTTCACCTCTCCTCTGGGCACGTTTCAGTATCGATGAATGCCTTTCGGCTTAGCTTCGGCTGCATCGGTATTCCAACGTGTTATGGGCAACATACTGAAAGGAGTAGATGGAGTATTGGTCTTCCAGGATGATGTCCTTATTTCTGCCAAAGATTCGTCCTCCCATGATCTCACATTAAATAAAGTTTTAGGTTTGTTCTAAGAACATGGGATTGTGCTAAAATCTGAAAAATGGAAGTTTTTTTGCACAGAGGGTGAATATCTAGGTCATGTCATTGACAAAGATGGTGTCAAACCAAGACCTGGGCTTCTAGAAGCTATTTCCAATGCTCCTATTCCCACTGATAAAACAGGAGTTAAATCCTTGTTGGGGCTGTGTGAATATTATTCGAGGTTTATTCCTCATTACGCCACCATTGTCCGCCCCATTAGCAATTTGCTGAAAAAGGGTATCAAGTTTGTATGGGATGAGGAGTGTGAGCTAGCTTTTCGTGAGGTCAAAAAGATCTTAGGGAAGAGTTGTGTCCTCAAACCTTTTGATCCAAGCCTTCCATGTTGTTTGACAGTTGATGAATGTCAAGTTGGATTAGGTGCAACTTTAACACAAGTTGAGGGTGGTGTTGAGAGGACCATTGGTTTTGCGTCTAGAGTGCTAAGGTCTCCTGAGTTACAGTACTCTGTTATTGAGAGGGAGCTTCTAGCCTGTGCGTGGGCTATTGAAAAGTTTAGGTCTTATGTATGGGGAAAACATTTTGTGATTCAAACAGATCATAAGCCCCTTGTTAACATTCTGGGTGGTGGTCTCACTAAGTGCTGTACTCCCAGAATAATGAGAATGGTTACAAGACTACTCCAGTATCATTTTGACGTCAAACATATTGCAGGAGGGAAAAATGGGAGAGCTGATTTTTTGTCCCGTTTTCCGACCTCTAATCTTTGAGATGATGATGATATTTCTCTTTCTGAACTTATTGATGAGGATTGCGAAGACTGTCTAGTAGCTAGTGTAGATATTCCAGAACTGAAATTTTGTTCGGAAGATGAATAGAGGGAATGTTTTGCTAATGATTGTGTTCTCCAGGAAGTATGTAAGTTTGTGAGGTGTGGGTGGCCTAGAGAAAGGGTTCTTTCTCCTGCTCTTCAACCTTTTGTAAAGATTGAGGATGAGATTTCCCTTGAGGATGGAATTTTGTTGCGTAATGACAAAATTATTCCACCTTAAGTGTTCAGGAAAGGAATCCTCATTAGAGCACAGGAGGGGCATTTGGGTGCATCTTTCACTAAACGTCGCATCGCGACACATTCTGGTGGCCTGGTATGGACTCAGAAATTGAAGAGTTCGTATTAGATTGTTGTATTTGTAAATCCTCTGATAAGTCTCTCAAGACTTATGTTCCTCCTCTCATTCCTGTTGACTGTCCTGATCGCCCCTGGTCAGAGATTGGTATTGATGTTATGGGGCCGTATAACACTCTTAGTGGTAACTTTAGATTTATCTTGGCGACAGTTGATTATGCATCAAAATACCCTGAATATAAGCTAGTCAGGGATGCTGACACCAAGTCTGTCATCTCCTTCCTAAGTGATGTTTGGGTGAAGCAGGGTTTTCCAGAGATCATTGTTTCTGATAATGGGAAGCAGTTCGTCAGCAAGGAGTTTGAGTTATTTGTGTCCAAGTCTGGTGTGAAACATATCAAGAGTTCTCTATATCATCCTCAAGAAAATGGTTTAGTGGAAAGGATGAATCGGGTAATTGGAGACTGTGTGAAATGGGCTAAAGCGAACCGTCAGGATGTGATCAAGGCCCTTGACAGCATGATATGGTTTTATAGGACCACTCCACATTCGTCCACTAAAGTCTCTCCGTTTGAACTAATGAGGGGTAGAAAGCCCAATACCGTATTTCGTCCAGGGTGGATGTCTAAGTGGATTAATAGTATGTCTGATGTCACTGAATTGATGTCTCATGTGAAAGATAATGTTTCTCAAACACAGTTGAAACAGAAGGAAAGTTTTGACTCCAGAAGGGGATCTAAAGTTTCTCTTTTGAAGGTTGGCGATACTGTCAAAATAAAGAAGTCAATACACACCAACAAAGGTGAAAGCAAGTATGGTCCACCTGTCAAAGTAATCAAAATTGTTGGAAATGCTGTTCAGATTGAGGGTGGGTTTTGGTGGAATTTGAGCAAAGTAGCTAAAGTTTTTTCTTCTTCCATTGTCCCCTCTTCAAACCTGGATAGTAGTAAAGATAAAAGTGACACACATTTAAACATTAGAAGGTCAGGTCGTGTTATCACCAAACCTTCGAGATTTAAGGATTGATCTTTCTGTATTTTCTTTAGTTATTTTTTTTAGAAGAAGGAAAGGTAATGTAGTAATTAGTAGTGTTTCTGTGTGCTGGACTATTTCTTATATGTTCTCTTAGGTGACATGTCCTCTTTAAGTAGCCATTGTTCTACTTAGTTACGGTGGAATGTTGTATTCATTCTTGAGTTGGGAGTCTGTTGGAGCTGGCTGCTCAAGGGCTGGCTCCTCATCCATGTAACTTAATAAATCTTCATCTCAAGACAACTACAGCATCCTGGTCATTTACTACAAAGTTTAACACACAGTTATCCAAATTCTGCCAATTCCGTAAGTGGAATTATCATTCTGCCCGGGTCTAATCTCTTGGAGGGCATGAAGACATATGATCATCCCTCAACCTGATGGAACTTCATTGGCTTCCCTTGCTGGCTCAGACCATCTTCAGTGCCAATTGCATAATTTACAAAGCTATCAGAAGAAGCACCCATAATTACCATTCAGACAAGGTCACAATCTTGGCACATCCGCAGACAGGACACCATCAGACTGATGACTAAGAAGTGCAAAAATAAAAAATGCACAACATGCCTTTTCCATCCATGCACCCATGATCTGGAGAAACACTTCATATTAATCAGAACCGCTCCAACGCTAGTGCAATTTAGTAAAGAGTTGAAGACTCACCTCTTTAAAGAACACTACATCACAATGCATTAACTGTCCACAACTCAGCTTCTCCTCCGATTACTCATTGGCTTTAAACTTGTCTTTGACCATGTACAGAGCTCCCCAACCTTTTGGCTTGGTTTCGCTATAGAAATTCCATATACATATATACAGGCAAACCCAGGAAAAATTCTATAATGTCGTTGATTATCAATGAGATGCATCCTGATTCCCTATGGCATGAAAAACTCAGTAATCTCATTTAGCATAGAATTAATGAATACTGATGCTTGAATATTAATACCTACCGACATTTAAATTTGGCACATTCCATTCCATCTTCTGTTAATTTGTCTGTGGCACTAGAGATCCATTTTGAGTTTGAAAGTATTTTATGAGTTCTCCTTGTGCTACAACATCCAATGCCAATTGCATTGCTTCCAGGGCTGCGTAAATGCAAAATTCAACTGAGAAAAAAAAAATTCTATAGTAGCATGTTTGTTGTGGACTCTATTAGTGAGAGCAAGCCAGACATGGTGTAAGGCTACAGTTTAAAGTATTACCTGATACTTAGAGAAGTAGTGCATGCACCACTCAAGACTTGTTATCATTACAGAGGAAGTTACAAGGAAGAACTGAAGCTGAGGAACGTAGGAGAAGCAGTTCATAAGAGGATAATGAATAAAACACAGAGAATAAAGAATTTTCTCCATATATATATCTTCTGCTTGAACTGCCCTCAGTCCTCTGGTGCTTACCTTCAGAATTCTGAAGCTTACGGATATCTTCAGATTTTCCAGTTGGAGCAGGCTATGTACATACATCTCACATACATCTTCTCAGAAATGCATAGGAGTGCTATAGCGGTAACATAACAACATGATGGCAAGTGTGTAAGGTTAGAGAAGAAAGCATATACAAGAACTCCTGCAACTCTCCCTAATCTTTCTGCCGGGTCTGGTGGCTCAGTGCACTAATGCACCCACTACTGAGGCCTGACTTTCATCCATCTAAGGTTGATAAAATGAGTACCATTGACTTGGGTAACAACAAAAATTTGTTATTCAGTGCCAAGATACCCCGTTAGGGGTGAACGAGTGCTTTACAAATACTTATGTTATCACAAGCCACATGACGAGAGCACACCTCTGAACCTTTTGTTACCAAACTCCTTTCTACCTATATGTGTGAATCTATAAAATATACACACCAAGGCTGAGCAAACCGAGGAGCTACTTGCTCCACCACCCATCCATATTTTAATATAAAAGCGAATTGAAATTCTAAAAAACAAATACATAGGGGCAGATTTATAACAGACTTGCGCCACTTTTACGCTGCCGCTGCGTCACTTTTGTGACGCAGTGGCGGCGTAAACCCTGCGCCATGTTGCGCCCCATTTACAACGTGACGCATCTAGGGAGATGCGTCACGTTGTAAAGCTTGCGCCACATGTGGGCGTACCTGCACAGGGGGGGCGTTCCGGCGCAGGAACGCCTCCGAAAAGTGGCAGAGTGAAATCTACAAGATTTCACTCAGTCACTTTTCCGGCCATGCTGCTTCAAAACCCTGCGCCTGCTTGAAGCAGGCGTAAGGATTGACGCAGCATTGTAACGATAGGGCACCCCCGAGCCTTGCTGGAGCTGCGTCGCGCTTGCGACGCAACTCCAGCAATGCGCCAACCTTCCGCCATCAGATGCGTCACGCATCTGTTTATCCTTGCTCCACGATGCGCTGCATTGTAAATGCGGCGCATCTATTGTGGCGCAAGGGTAAACTTTTGTGACGCATCTTCCCTGGCGCATCCATGCTGATTTGCAGGGATGCGCCAGGGAACATATATCTGCCCCATAATGTTTAAACTTGTAAACCCTTCGGATTTTCAGGTTGAATGTACTGTAATATTGTTCTTTAAATGAGCATGTATGGATAATCATGCTATTAATGTGTTGCAATTCGAGGCTTTTGATTATTGCGATAGTTCTATTTCAATGTCTAGGGCAACACCTGTAAATCGTATTTTATACACAACTCTGAAAATGCACTGACATATGCTCACATTAAAGTAGCAGCAGCACATCAGAGGCCCTCCTAGGGAATGACAGCTGTACTTAATTAGGTATATGTCAGTAGAAGTTACATAATCTCCCCAATCAAAAAAAACCTTGCAAACACCGCGTAGCAACGGAGAGATTATTCTGTCTTGGTTGTCAAGCAATCTGGCTTCCCCGGGCTGTCGATTCGTGAAAATTGTTGCTCTACATAGAGGGAGGTAAAGAAAACCTTCCTCGACGATGGGACTGCGTTCGGAATTTTGGTTGTTTGCGCTCTGTGAAAAGTTCACTTCGACCCTGGATTGTTTTTTTCCACCATTCTCTTTTGTTTTTTATGAGCTTTTCTAAAACTCTTTTTAGGTGGTCGCGATGCTCTCAACCAGCAGACTGAAAGGCTCCGGCTTTCTGAATACCATACATGTGTTTATATGGAGTACTTATTGTTTATTACACTTTCTTTTTCAACATCGATTTTTAAATATAAAAAGTGACATATAAATACTGAATTTAAACTGTTTAACTGTTCATTTTATTTGCCGGTATTTGTTAATGTTAGGAAGAATCATTCATTGCCTATTTCTTCAGAAATAATATGCTTTATTGTGTATGATGAGCGCTGGAGGTTTTGTGTCTCCACATTTCCACAGCTCGTGGAAACACCAGAGGCATCCGTGAACAATACCCACCTGGCCACTTCCATTTGCCTCGCCCTCATAGCTCACAAAGTCCCTCATTTCGAGTGGTTCACAATGATTACTGCTATTTCCCTCCCTCTCGATTATTGGCCAGGTAATTTTTAGAGGTGGAAAACAGGCATTAAACATTTCTGGGGAACAACCTGCAGGAATCTAATTTGATAGACTGAATCATACATGTTTTAACCGCATTTTATCCGGCGATTTCACCTGCTTACAGCAGCTCAAATCTACAGGTGAAACGCCACAGAGCTGCAGTATTACCGCCAAAATAATAATTCACATGGGAGCAGCAACTCCCATTTCAAATCCTAAAATATTAGATCAGTCATATTGAGGACATATATTTACACTTTTCAGACCTGACTATACTCCAAATACTGGATTCCAGAAAAGTGAATTTTCTCTGCCAGCCGGTCTTGATTCACAAATGGAACTGCATGCATAGTGGAAGGCAGGCAGACTGCACAAGGGCTGCATTACATTTCCTGCTCTGCCGTCGTAGACTAGCTAAACAAACAGTTAGGATGGTGTGGAACTCTTGTATTCATTGACTCTCGCAAATCACATTGGTGAGGGACAGGACTAAGCCTGGGCAAAGCACTACGCTACGTTTGCGTAGTTTGCGCTACTTCGCACTACCCGAATTGCACGTAGCACAGTGCAAACACGCGTAGCATAGCGTAGCGTAGTGCTTGCTGGCGGTCCTCAACGTCAAGTTGGCGACCGCGAACAAGCAAAATGACATCCCGGCGAGACTTTTTCCTGGTTCGCGATCAGCAACATCAAGTTGCCGATCGCGAGCGTGGAAAATAAACCTCCCGGAGAGATTCTCAATGCGGGGAGGTCAGGTTTCTCATTGCGAGTGGTCGCGTATGCTCGCGACCGCTCGCGATGAGAAACTACCAGTCTGCGTTGAGAAAGCTGCCGCTTGAGTAAAAATCTACTCGAGCGGCAGAAAACTACAGCTCGCAATGTGCAAGATGCCGTTTTCAATGATTGCACAGTGCCAGAGGCTTGTCCGCACTGTGCAATCATTGGAAACAGCATCTTGCACAGTGCAAACAGGGTACTACGCAGTTCACGAAGTGCTATGCGTAGCTCGCGTAGTGCAAAGTGCACTTTGCGTAGCTACGAATAGCGCTACTTCGCGAACTACGCCCAGGGTTAGACAGGACTCTGTTCCCATCATTATGTATCTATGCTCCACCTACCACCTGAGCTGAGTAGTCATTTCTCTGCACAGTGTCAAAATAACCTTTTAAGTGAAAATCCTGACCACTAGTGCTATTCATTGCATACCCATTAGTACCTCAGGTATGGGACATATGAAAGTGACATATTAGGAGAACAACAGACCGTGTGGCATATTTAAAATAAAATTACAATGCTCTACAAGCAATTTTGCTGCGCCGAGCTGCGCCATTTTAAGAAATGCAGGGATGCGCCATATTTACAAGAATGCAGTGCACTCCTGCGCTCTCCCCTGTGCTGGCACTAGAACAGCAGCTGTGGGCCAAAGCAGGCACCCTTCTGCATCTTCCTGCACAAAAACAATCATTAACGGTGTTTACTCCTTCTGTGTGTGCTGCACAATCCAGCACACACAGAAAGAGCAATAAAAAGAGGAGAGAGAAAAGTATTTATCCTCTTTGCGCCACTTTATCACCTCCCCATGGAAAGGAGTTATTTTTGGCGCTGCCTCAGATTTATGATTACTTGTAAATCTGCAGCAGTGCCAAAATGTCATGGGTGTTGTGTTGGAACACCCACAAAACACCAATGACACGCCCCTTTGACGCAGAGTACTGAGTGAAAGAGGGCCATATTTACAAGGCTGTGTAAAGCCATACAAAGTGGCTTTGTGTGGCCTTTTACATATGGGCCAGCACACAGAGCCACTGAGCCTCAAAAAAGTGACCCTCTGATGGTGCGAGGGGCTTGTAAATATACCCCCTTGTTTGGCAAATGTGAAATCCACTATAGCGCTGGCCAGCGTAATAACCTCGAAGCCTTAATTGAATCAGTTCATCTCCAGAGCTACGCATAATGCAGTCCATACCGTCAGTGCCATATATGTATCAAAGGATCTCTTTTCAGTCAAAGGAACACAGTCCTTCTCCTGGAGCGATCACCACGTTATTTCATTTGATTTAAACCTCTCATCACTGCTGCTACCTCCGCCAACACCTCATGACATTTCTTTTAACAGTCCACGGAAGAAAAAGAACATCAACTCTTTCCAAAAAATATTCGTGGAGGCTGCCTTAAAAATAAATCTAACTTCACCCAACACTTTTCAGTTGCCACTATCTCAGCCAAAGAACTTTTGGAATTATTGCCAAATTCTAAAAGCCAGACTGCACCTTACACCGCACAATTCACTCTCAACAACTTGAACCCACTTCCAATCTAAACAGTATAAATCCTCATAACACAGTCACTCGGGCCGAATTAAGGCTACAATAACACATCCAAAACTAGACTTGTTCAATATGATATTCATTAATGAAACAGATGAGCTAATAAAGAAAGTCAAAATTGTTCACCACCCGCTGTTCCATGCCTCCGAAATGTATTCAAGAACATTTTTAAGGCTACCTCTTCAGCTGTATCGGCCTGAGAGACAATTAATGACTCATTGCTTTCCAAAAGAATCCCCTGTGAACTAAATAATCTTTCATCAGTCAACGTCTAAAGAGGCAAGAAGTCGATCCTGAAGACCCAACAAATGACAGTCTAATATTTAAGGAACCATAGCTTGGTAAACTAATCAAAAACAGATTCCATTCAGATCTCAGAGTTCCCGGAGAAAAACAACCTCTTCTCTGACAGGCACATTTTTGACTTGGATGAGGGAATTAGTCTGCATGGATATCATTCAGGGATTACATCGAGGACCTAGAGGACATGGTAGACTTCAGAGGATTTGCGACAACGCTCAGTTTAGACCTCTCAGCAACTGTTGCGGCTTCCACAGAGAATAGTAAATGACACAGGAAAACATGATATGGCATTAAAATAAAAGCAAACAATAGGAGATGATGGACGGAACGCTGAAACTTATCAGACACTCACCCCCAGTCACAGGTCTGGGTTGAATCCATCATCGTTCTTTAGCTCACTTCGCCACCCCAGTCCGGACCCAGCTATATGCGAATCAGTCTTGACCCTGTGCCTCATGGGAAGAGTCCAGCCCGAACTGCCAAGCCATGTCTTCTCTGGACGGGAAACAAGAATCCTGGGACCGGTTTCGGGCTAACAGCCCTCATCAGCCAAGCTAACTTAAATCCAGTGGCAAAGTGAGCAAGGGACCCACGTCGGGGCATACCCTGCCAACTTAGGGAAAACAAAGCAAACACAAGGAGATGGATGGAGCGCTGAAACTTTTCCACACTCACCCCCACCATGGCATTAAAATAGGCACATTTCTACCTGAGAGATAGAACACAAATTGGGTTTTACCTCCATTCCTGTCAGCATCATTCTCACACAAATTAGGTGTCCAAGCACTATTTAATATGATGAAAGATCATGGGTTAATGGATGCATGGGACACCATACAACCTTCAATACCGGGGTATACGTTTTATTCCTACCCTCATCAGAAATTGGTCCGTCTTGATTATTTTTTTACATCAGCTGAGTTGCTTGTCGGGGCCCAGATCCAGATATGCGCAGGATTACGTCTGATCATGCGCCAATAGCGTTGGAAATTTCCGCATTTTCAGGTGATTGTGCTCCAAGAAATTTTACATTTGATAGGAAATTGCTCCTTGACAATGGGTTTAAGGAACATATGAGGAAATGGATTAGGGAGTTTTTTGAAAATAATAAAGATACAGTTCCTGTTCCAGTGCTTTGGGATGCCTTTAAGGCTTGTTTGAGAGGGGAAGTGATGAGCTTTGGCATTCATTATCAAAAGATGGCTAAGGCAGAATCAAAGGATTTATATTCAAAATTGAAGCTTACTGAGGTAAAACTGATGCAGGGGATCACACAGCGCAAAAATATTTCGGGGTTGGAATTTGACACTGCACGATGTCGGGTTAATATTAATACATTGTGGAATAAAGAGAATGCTAGAAAATACTTGATACATAAAAGAGAGTGTCATGAGTATGGCGAGGCGGTAGGACGCTGTCTGGCGCTCCGAATGCGGATGAAAGAATCTTCTCAGAGAATCACTAGCCTTAAGGACAGCTCTGGCTTAATTTCATATGACCCTCAGGGAATCCTGGCTATTCTCCATCAGTTTTATACAAAATTGTATACACAGCAGAACTCACAGGGTGATCGGAATAATATATTGATGGCAGGGGATTTATGCAGTTAGATCGGGAGGTGGTAGAGATGTTAGATAGCGTGATTACTATGGATGAATTAGAGGCAGCAGTTAATGCTTTAGCAATTGGGAAGGCTGCTGGCCCGGATAAGCTACCTCTGGAGCTTTATAGAGTATTCTTTCATGATCTCAAGAAAGAGCTCTCACAGACAATACGTGCTGTTCAAAATGATCACGCGCCTAAGACATGGGATGAAGCCACCATTGTGGTTTTAAAAAAAAAGGGGAAACCACCTGAGATTCCTGGGTCTTATCGACCAATCTCATTAACTAATTGTGATGGAAAAATATATTCCAAAATATTGGCGAGTCGACTGGCAAAAGTTATATCGCCCATGGTATCTCTGCATCAGCACAGTTTTATCCCTTCTCGAGGGACAGTGGCCCTTGTCAACAAAGTCGTGACATTATTTGATATTGCTCAGGCGGAAGGGCGTGATTTAGGATTAATATTATTAGATGCTGAAAAAGCGCTTGGCCGCGTTGCATGGGATTATTTATGGAACATCATGGGCTATGCAGGATTTGGCCAGGGATTTATGCAGGCGTTACAGGTCCTATGTAAATCACCAGTAGCTAGGATATGTGTTGGGGGTAGGGTTTCGGAACCCGTGAAGATAACTAGAGGAACTCGGCAGGGGTGTCCCTGCTCCCCTTTAATATTTGCTTTGTATATTAACCCTTTCATCAATATGTTGGATAGTAGCCCCTTAGTGAGACCGTTTATTGTCTGCGAAATCCAGCACTCTGTATTCGCTTACGCGGATGACATTGCTATTACTACCAGTGACCCAGTCACGGCAATTGTAGAAGTGGAACGGTTAGCACAGGAATTTGGACAAATATCTGGGTATAAACTTAATAGGTTAAAAACACAAATATTATGTACAAACAACATGATGTCTGAGGATCCCAGATCTGTTAAGGAGGTGACATATTTAGGGATAAAAATAAGGGTATCTTTGAAAGAACTAGTGGAAGTTAATTGGTTGGATATTCTATCCAAGATTAAAGAATCTTTAGCAAGATGGGGCCGTCTCCAACTTACACTGGTAGGTAGAGGCAATATTTAAAAAATGAATATTCTACCTAGAGTACTATATTTTTTTAGATCAGTCCCCTTAGAGGTGACTAAGGAGCAACTTCATAAACTGCATACTGTATGTGTTACATTTTTATGGGCCCCAGGTAGACCTAGAAGGGCTACACGATTTATGACACTACCGAGAGAAAGGGGGGGCTGGTCAATACCCGATTTCACATTCTATTATTATGCGTGTTTCTTATTTAAAATGCGTATACTGTTGACCGGGGAAGAGGTCAGTAATGTCGCAGAAGCCCCATCAATCTTCTATGTATTACTTGGGGCGGAAGTAAAAAATTGTTTGTTTAAGGAAGTGGATGGCAGCTACTATAAGAGGACACGCTTTAAGATCATGGAGGCCGTCTTTAAGGTTTGGAAAGCTATTCGGTCTAAATTCTCCTTAACAGGGGTTACATATTGCACTCCTACTAATGCTGTACGCATCCTGCCTTCCATCTTTTGGGATCAGGTGGTTAGAAACTGGAGAAGCAAAGGTATTGGTCAAATTGGTGATTTTTATGATGGGCATGGGCTCTACTTATCCTTTTCAGATTTTGCGATACAATATAAATTACCCAGGAAGCAGTTTTTTAAGTTTCTTCAAATTCGGGATTTTTTAAGTAGGAAAAAAAACCTGGTACCGGTACGTCATAAATTAATCGAATCAGTTAAGCGACAGGAGAGAATTACGGTTTTATATAAAATTTTGCTATCATCTAAGCCCGATGATTTAGAGAAACACAATTTAAAATGGGCTAACGTTTTGAGTGTACATGAGGTGTCCTTAGAGAAGGTTATTATTATGGCTCAAGAAACATTCTTATCAGCAAATCTGAAAGCTCAATTTTTCAAAACTGCCTTCAATTTATATTATACACCTGCAAAGATGTTGAAATGGAGCGGGGGGTATGTTGGCAAGTGTTTCCGTTGTGGGAATGATAATGTGGACTGTTTACATATATTTTATGCTTGTAGAAAGTTGTCATTGTATATTACCAATATTGAAACATTTTTGTCTGTAATGATTGGGACACCTATTAGAATCACTGCAGCCATGATGTTATTAGGTACAGAGTCCGAGTTAGAAACCAATGTATAAACATCGCTATCTGTTGTTTTTGTCTATGACTGTTGCCCGTCTGTGTATCGCGGCAGCCTGGCTGCAACCTGAGGCCCCTGTTTTCGATGTATGGCGAGCCAAAATGCATAACATATATATAATTTAGAATTTAGTTTGTTTTCTGCTAAATGCTCATGGAAACGCAAGATGGGTATTTATATTTGGGGGACCTTTCATGAGTATATGACTGCTTAAATTCTGATATTGTGACTCAATAAAAAATAAAAATAAAAATTGAATCAGAAAGCCATCTCTCAAAAAACAAAAAAAACAAATTAGGTGTCCCCTAAGGATCCCAATTGCCATTTTTCAATATATAAACTTTTAACATGTAAACTTACCTGTTACAACTATGCCACCAACACTCAGATTATTCTTAAACTGAATAACCATCAGGTTTTGGGACATCTGGACTCACTGAGCACCTGCAGGTAGCTGACAACTGGATTTAACTAAGTAATCTGAAACTAAATCCATCAAAACTGAGATCACACCCAATAGAACTTGTAACACACATTGTCAAACTGCAGCCTACCCTACGGAAACTGGATCCTCCTACCAGATTAACGGAAGTAAAGAACTTGAATGTGATTTTTGACTCCAAACTGTCACTCAAATGTCAGATCAGCAATGTATTCAAAGCACTTTCACCCCTATATAAAAATTATGAACTTGCATTCTCTACCCAGGCTAGCTCATATAGTTTGGGCCTCGCTATCACTATTACAGCCATGCAGAGGCTGCTCATTCTCCTACTTAGCAGTGAAGACATGGAACAAGCTATCCTTTCATCTACGGATCTCCCCATCTCTTCCAGAGTTCCTAAAGTCCCTGAAGACCTAACTATTCGGCTAATCAACTGAACCCTGCCATGGGCGTGGATACTCTCACAGGTGACAAGAAGCGCTCTAAAAATCTACTGATTGATTGATGCCTTGACTATGCCAGCATACTCTACATGAAAGTTATACATTGCTTAATCAACTAGTTTCAACAAACTAGGAATGCTTTAGCCAGACTTAGTTCTTACTCTGAACAAATGTGTCTACAACCCCACCCTAAACGCCATGAAGGGCTTTCTGGTGCAGGATGAATACCCTTCAAAACTCTTTGCATTACACATGACCATCCACAGCAATGGCCCAGTTCCTCTACATTTCATATTCTAATTCCACACACAGGAATGTTATATGGAGAATGGTGTACCTATTAATAATCCTACCATTTGGAAGAGCCCCACTACAAGTGGAAGCTCCTTCTTTGTTCAAATTGGCACACTAGAGAGCAGCTTATCCCAGAATATAATGATAATCAATCACCACCTAGAATATAGACGTAAAAAAAACCCCTGGTTTTTCTAAAGAGAATTGTTTAACTTCCAAAATCATAGACAATTTGGAATTCGGACACAGTATAAAATGATACAAGAACGCACCCCTAAAGTGTAGAAATGCAGCACGGGTAGTTGGGTGCTGCCACTTCTTATTGTCATTGATCAAACCTGTCAATTAGATAAACACAATCAACAGCAACGTACATTTAGAACAGTTCAGTGTGAATATGTTTGTACCAACATGTACAGTTGCAACTATTCTTAATTTTAACATTCTCTAACCAACCATGCCTATTCTCTTTGAAGCCATACACAACACCTCTAACCTGCCCCAAATCTCATGCACTGCAGCCAACATTTCCTACACAGGCCACGCTAAAGACAGCACAGTTTTCAACCATGCCCCTGAAGGGCGCCCAGAAAACCCAGTGAAAATTGAAGCTCTTCTATGACATTGCCAGGGTAACGAATTGCTATATAAATGATACACAGGGTAGTTCCTTATTCCTAATGCAGAAAGTTCTTTGGAGCACACAAGTAGTAAGAAAAATCACGGTATACGTCACTAAATAAACACCAATGCAATCAAAATATTACAAACTGTAAACAGGACTTAATACATTTGTCAAGTAACTGGAGATGTTTCCATGAGGGTTATCAAGCACATGACAGGTCTGCTGAGATCTTTTAGGGAATCCGAGAGCTTGATGAATAGAGGGCGAATTAGTGATTCAATATGTGGACAGTTTTCGAACCTGTGATAAAAGGACTGACATTTCAACCTGTTCAATCTGTGAATTAATATAGCCTTATAGCCCACTGTAGCGGGCTATACAGGCTATTAAAGGCCCGCTGCAGCGTTAATGGCCCGAGCCGAAGGCGAGGGACTTTAACAAGGCCTTTAACAAGGCAGCGGAACTTTAATAGCCTGTATAGCCCTGCTACGAAGGGCTATAAGGCTATTAAAACATCCTGCCACTAGAGGGCAGAATGTTCTAACAAATTAAACAAAGGCTTCAGGGAGCGCGAGGGGATTGAAATCCCCTCAGGCTTCCTGAAGCCTTTGTTCACAGCCACAATGAAGCATTGGAATGTTGGAGCTCCGGGCTTATACCAGCCATTATAAGCCCGGAGCACTCCATTGTTTTCAATGGAGCTTCCAACATTCCAATGTTCTAATTCTCTATATGGACTGCGACCCTCTCTGAAAATGCATATTTAGTTGATAATGGGCTGAGAGAATTTGGGTGACAGGTATCTTGGGGATTTGCAGTCTTTATGAACCAAAAGACTGAATTAAATATGACTGGGTAGCCTGTTGGCCTTCGTGGTCAGATTCAAGTAAACGTGGTACCGACCTGGCTTCAGATATGCGAGAAAAGTGGCAACAATGGGTTTTTTAAACCACCCAAATTGGGATTTGGCATTTGCCAGATGAAAAACACGGTTGTCAATGTAAACCACTGTATACTTCTATTCTGTGAAAAAAGGCTCGATCACGTTAGCAGAGTGTGTGCTGCATTTTTATTGGCTAATCTGCACCAGCTGAAAACGATTGTGCATCCCTCTCTCTTGAATACGGGATGTACACAGATCTGTGAACAGGGGGGGCTTATGTGCCTGTACAATGCGTGTACAATGCAATTTGCAAACACAAATGCCTTCATATGCCTGAAAAAAACGTGCAAAAAGTGATTTTTTTTCATAACTCATCACAAGCCCAGATTAAGAAAAAGGATCAAGAATTGGGCCATGAATCTCAATTCCTTTGGTCACAGGCAGGATGGCAGGGTGTTGCCATGGCATTTAGTAGCAGCCCCACCCCCTTGTCTACTATTGTAGAAAGAACAGAAACATTGTAATGGTTATGGGGGAGTCACGAGACATTTAAAACAAAAACATGTTTAACTGTCCCTTCTTCTGTGGGACAATACAATTAAAACAAGCTGCTTACCCTCCTCCTGCTTTAAAAGCAAAAACATGGTAGAGTGCCATTAAGTAAACAAATGGCTTCCAAATTCTAAGGGCCCGATTCACAGAACAAACTTAAGACAAAGTCCTAAACTTAGTACCATTTTGGTATTCACAGAATGCACTTACTACTTCTGGTATTCACAGAATGAACTTACTACTTTTGTGATTCACAGAATAAACTTACTACTTTTGCTATTCACAGAATGGATTTACGACTACTGACTTTACGTCCGCACTCGGGCCGGAAATTCCGGCCCGGAGGCGGAGCTTCCGGCCCGGAGGCAGAGGTCATCACCGCGGAAACCAATCCTGCACATCTGGGATGGGGTACAGTAGAGCCTGTGTAAGAATTTATAATGAATCACCCTGAATCTACTACTGGAGGAGATTTGCTCAGTCTGCAGGCAGCAAAAGCTCCAGAGCTCATCTTCAATGGGTATACCCTGCTCCTCCTCCCATCTGGTGCGTGCTTTACAAGGTTCTGGACCTAGTGTGGTGCGCAGTGAGTGATATAGTTTAGAGACCGCATGCGCAGGAGTGTCAGCTTTGAGCAACTGATGTAGTGGATCCAAAGCAGGTGGTTCGGCAGGGAACCCCTCTGTCACCGCCCGAATCCCACTACGAAGCCGAATGTACAAAAAAGTGTCCATGGGAGTAGGTGTCAGGTCAGCAAACATGTGTGTCTGCGAATGAAAGCTTCCTCCCAGATAAAGATCTCCCCAAGTCTTGATGTGAAGTCTGGTCATTAAATTTTTAAATAATTGTTCCTGCAGCATGGGTAGCAGAGGGTGATATCCCAAGGGAAGCAATGGGGAATATGCCATAGTCGTTTGGCCTCTTTTTGCAATATGTCGCCAGGCTAGGACTGAGCAGGAGACAGTGGTTTGATATGCAACGCGTGTCTCAGGTACACTAAATATTGCCCCTTCCAGCAGAATGGGATCTGCCAGCCAATGTTCTACCGCTACCTGAGGCATGAAGGGAGGGGGACGGATCCAATAATGGACATAGTGGGCCTGAGCGCTGTAATAGTAAAGTTCAAACTCCGGCAACCCAAAACCACCCCGGGCGTATGGACGAGTCAAGATGTCCCAGCTCAAGCGAGGCTGCCTCCCACCCCAGACCAGCCGAATAAGCTCAGAGCGCAAGAGTTTAAAAAAGGTCTTTCCCGGATGGTATGGGATATTTAAAAATAGGTAAAGGAGCTTTGGAAGAACGACCATCTTAATGAGGGACGATCGGCCTGCCAGGGAGAGAGGCAGCAAACATCATCATTAATAGTTAATATCTTTTTTATAATATCCCAAATGTCTGACCAAAATTTAGCAACTAAAGGACAATCAAAAAGCATATGTTTTAATGAACCAGGATGTAATTTACAGTGCCAACAAGTTGAAGTTTGGAGAAGTTTAGCTTGAAATAAACATAATGGAGTCCATAAACAGTTAAATAAAATATAAGAATTAGTTTGACAAAGTGAGACAGGTAACCAACCAGAAATATTACTAAGAAATATCTTTCCATATATCAACAGATAATGAGAGCAAAAGTTTGTTATTCCCAAAAAATGAAATCATATTAATGTTGGTTCCTAGAGAATTAGATAATTTTTTATATAAAATAGAAACACCATGAGACGATGTGGAAACGGTTTCACTCTAAATTGCTAAGTCAGCATAAACATTAGAAGGAATAACATGGAGAAATTAATCTAGAATTGAATTACATAAATATTCATATTTGGTAATATCAGACTGAGGTAAACTAAATTTTGTTTGTAGAGCATCAAATGATATGAATGCATTGTTGGAATAGATATCTTTAAGTTAAAAAATACCAGCATTAATCCATGAATACCAAAAACTTATATTTCTATTTAATTTAATGACTGTGCTATACCATAATGACAAGTTTTCTGTTGTAGATATGGGAGATTGAAAAATTGAGTCTAAATCATTAAATCAATTTAGTGGATTTAAGAATAACAGATTTATGTAAAAATGGTGATTTATTAGACATGGTTAACAAAGTGGGTAATGGAAATGGAGTAACTTCTGACTTCTCGATAAGAAGCCACTTAGGTGGATTATTTAAAGAGGAATGATTAAACCATATGGAACTTTGTTTCAAAATGAAAGCTTTGTGATAATGAAAAAAGTCAGGTAAACCAAAACCTGCATTACATTTGGTTATTTTTAATTTTACAAAACTAATACGAGGTGATTTATTATTCCAAAGAAATTTGGAGAGAAGTTTATCAACATCTTTGTAAAATTTTAATGGAAATTGAGTAGGAATCATAGCTAGAGTGTAGAAAATTTTGGGGGCAATAGTCATTTTAATAGCATCCATTCTTCCCCACCATGAAGGGTGAAGTGAATACCATTTGGATGTTTTATCTTAATATAATTTAAAATAACGTCACAGTTCAGTGTTATTGTAGACTTTATGGATGACGAGAACAGAATACCAAGATACTTCAATTTATCTTTTTGCCAAATAATTTCATTCATAGGTAACATATCAGGAGTACAATAAATCTTTAAAGGGAAAAATTCTGTTTTATTAGTATTCAATTTGTAGCCAGATACTGTGGAATATTTCGAAATAATCTCTAATGGGGAGGGAATGAGGATAAAGGATCATTAATAAATAAAGGTACATCATCAGCATATGCTAAGCTTTTAATAATGGCGTCTTTAATATTGATTCCCCTAATATTATCACAATTTCTTATAGTAGTAAGTAAAGATTCAATACCTATAAGGAACAAAAGTGGGGAAAGAGGGCAACCTTGTATTGTATCTCTTAAAAAGAGATAATCGGTTTGATATTTGGCCATTGATAAGTAAACAAGCAGTAGGAGCAGAATACAGAGCAGAAATCATGCGAATAAATGTATCACCAAAGTTAAATGATAATAACGTATGAAATAAAAATTGCCAGTGAATTTTATCAAAAGCTTTCTCAGCATCTAATGCGAGAATTCCCGATGGTAGAGATATATTGGAAGCTTGTTCAATAACATGTAGCAGAGTTCTTGCATTATTAGCAGAATATCTAATCTTCATAAAACCAGATTTTGTCTGGATGAATAATAGAATCTAACACAGTGACAATCTAGAAGCAAGTATTTTAGCATACAATTTACAATCTTGATTAATTAAAGAGATAGGGCGATAATTTGATACAAGTGTGGGATCTTTATCAGGTTTGGGAAGTACAATAATTAAAGCCTCAGTAAAAGAACCTGAAGTAATTCCTGTAAAACTAAAAAAGATAAAAAATTGAAATAAAAAAGGAATAAGCTGCAATTGAAATTCTTTGTAAAACTCAGCAGGAATACCATCAGGACCAGGAGATTTATTTTTTTTAAGAGATTTTATGGCTGATAGAATTTCATCTTGAGTAATGGGAGAGTCAAGCCCACTTTTATCTGATTGTGAACACTTGGGTAACCCACACTTAGTTAAAAAGGAATAAATCAAGGAAACATCACTAAAATTGGGTTTGTTATAGAGAGTAGAATAAAAATCCTAAATTCATTAACGATATTATTGTGCGATAAAGCAATTTTACCATTAGAGCCATGAATTGAATTGATTTGAGTTTTATCTTTTTTTATACGCTAATAATTAGCTAAAAGTCTGCCGGATCTATTTGGCATTGAAACGATATTTGGCTTTAGAATTAGCAATCTGAATACCAGCTCTTTTGCTAAGGATTGCATTAAACTCATATCGAAGTTTTTTTAATTTGATTTTATATTGAGGGTCATTAGACGTAATAAAAAGTCTCTCAAATTTTGCTATTTGCTTTTCCAAGTGTTTAATATTGGCATTAAAGGTTTAATTTTCGGGAGCCATAAGAGAAATAGTAACACCTCTAATTTAAGCTTTAAAAGTGTCCCATCTATTGACCAAAGTGGTAGAACCCTGGGGGTTAAGAAGGAAGTATTCCTGGATGGCATTTAAGAGCTTAGGTTTATTACGCTCATTAAGAACAATGTCAGTATTCATTCACCATCTAGATTGCTTTGTAAAGGAAGAATTTAAATTCAAAACAAAAGCATGATCCGAAATATTAATGTTACCAATCATAGGAGTAATGATGGAATTAATTAATTGCTTAGAGACTAATAAATAATTAAGCCTAGAATGAGAATTATGTGGGTTAGAAAAGAATGTAAAACTTTTTTCTCTAGGGAAATGTAGTCGCCAAATATCTACTAACTGTGTGGTTTGAATAAATGATTTAAAAGCATAAAAAACCTTAGGAGGACAATATTTAGTAAGAGATAATCTATTTAATAAAGGATCAAAAATAACATTAAAGTCATCTCCTCGATATGCTGCAGACGGAATTCCAGTTGCAGGGCAGTGAATACTTCCGGTATTTGCAGGTCCGTCATGCGCTGGGCTCCGTCTTCTCGGACGTTGCCTCCATCCCGGAATATTCCCCCCTGGAAGATAGAGTGCTGGATGGGCACGTCCCGGACAGCACGATCTCACTAATATACAAAAAGCTGATAAACGACCGCTCGGGCCTGTTGACTGCCCTTCGTGCGGCTTGGGTTGCCGACGGGCTGGAGTTGGACGACGAGGACTGGACCTCCGCGGTGGCCTCCCCGAAGGAGGTGGCCATACCGGCTCGCCTTCGCTTCGTCCAGCTCAAGATACTCCACCGGGTCTACATGACGGGGCCAAAGCTTCTGCGTATGGGCTATGCCGGAGATGGGTTGTGTAAGCGTGGGTGTGGTGCTTTGGGGACCTTTATGCATATTTTGTGGGAGTGCCCGGAGGTAGAGGGGTTCTGGCGTGGTGTACATGAGGTGCTGCGACTGGTTACGCATGTGGCGCTGTTGCCTGAAGCGAGGAGATGCCTGTTGAATGTGTCGGAACCGACTGATTACTCAGCACCGCAGACGTGGTGGGTGACTCTGGGATATATGGTAGCTAAGCGTGATATTGCTCAACAGTGGGGATCCCAGAGGCCCCGACGGTCTCGGCCTGGAAAGAACACATGGACTGGTGCATGTTTCGCGAAAAAGTGGTGTATGTGGCGAGGGGTAAGCCTGGGACATGGGTGAAAGTATGGGGCCCCTGGAACGCCTACCGAGGGGGTATCTGCGCGCCACCGCTGCTGCCTGATCCCTCGCCAGCCCCATCCCCTTAGCCGACTCATTCCCCCGCTGCCGGGCATTGGGTTACCCCAGTCCTCGCTTTGCTCTCTTCCCCCTCTTCACACTTCTGTGTATAGTTGGGATCCCCCCTCTTGGGGAGCACGTGCTGCTATTTTTGATTGTGGGTTGCCTTGTGGGTGTGGTTTTAATTTTCGTTGTTCTTAATTAAAATGAAACCGCATAATGGGGCCTGGATGATGTGGTTTTTGACATTGTTATCTACTGAGAAATGCTCCTCCTGTAATACCACGTGTTCCATAAATGTATGTCGTATGTTCCTACCATTGCTAGCGGCCGGCCGGAAGGTTGTGGGCCCATACTTGTATATTTTTAAGACCTGTAATAAATGGTTTCAAAAAAAAAAAAAAAAAGTCATCTCCAACAATTAGAGGAACTTTTCCCAACTTTAAAACTTCAGTTGTGAGAGTAGACCAAAAAACAGAATCATCTGCAGTAGGACCATAAACATTTAGTAAAAATATAACTGAATCATAAACTTTAAGTTTAACTATGACATATCACCCGTCAGTATCTGAAAATGTACTCAAAATTTGTCAATGTAATTTTTTTGAAAAAAGAATAGCCACACCATTTTTTTTGCCAACTGCAGGAGAAGAGACAATATTATCAACCCACTTTTTTTCATATATTCTAAAATGTTGTCATCAATATGGGTGTCCTGTATAAAACAAATATCTACCTTGCAACTACCTAAGTAGTCTAACATTTTTGTACGTTAAACTGGATGACGTAAACCTTTAACATTTAATGAGACTACTTTAATGTTAAGAACATTAGCCATGATAAAAGAGAAAAAGAAAAAGGTCAAGAAGAGGAAAGTAAGAAGTAAAGAAGAACATGAAGAATAGTAGCTCCAGAACAGGCAAAAAGGAAAGGGTAGGAAAAGAAAATACAGACTAACACTCAGAAGACAACAACAAAAATGACAAAACAGAGAAACATCAATAACAGATGCGAAACGCACACGCACTTAACAAGCATTACCAAACCGTTGGAGCCCAGCCTTTAGAGAATGACAAAATTAGTCAGAAATATCAGCGAAAATATTAATCAAGTACGAGAGTCATGCGTATCCATAGAATGCTGCGAATGCTGCAAATGCTGCGAAAGATGTGACTGCTGTTCCGGAAACAATTTTAAATCTTCTGGGAGTTGGAAGGACTTAGAAAAATTGTCTCTCCAGATGCGCATCGCAAATAAACCATAGTTAAATCCAAGACTACGCAGTTGAGGACGCAAATCAGAGAATTCCTTGCGAGTCTTAACAGTCTCTTTGGCGAAGTCTTGGTGAATAAAAATGTTATTACCATTTACCTATAAAGATGGAATTTCACGTGCCACTTTCCTTATCAAAACCAAATGATGATGACGAAGAACCTTAAAAATCATTTGTCGTGGCTTGATATGATGAGGATTGTGATTGGATGGAATCCTATGCGCTTTATCTAGTTCAAATTTCTCTGGAAATTTAACATTTAAAAGACCAGGAAGCAAATTCTCCAGGTACAGTCTGCAATTGGAGCCTTCAACATCTTGTGGCAAATTAAAAATGCGTAGATTGTATTGTCTATTGTGATTTTCCATATCTAACAATTGAGCAGACATAGGGAAGATTTTAGCCACAAGAGGCGAAAAGGCGTCGATTTTAGCCTTGTTAGCCTGTATTTTAATGGAGTTATCCGAGACCCTCATCAACATGCTAGCCATATCTTTACGCAGATTTTTTAATTCTGACGCAATATTATCAGTGTTGGCACGAAGAGCATGAAGTTCATCGAGAATTAAGGACAAAGAGGGTTCGCTTTATTCCACCACTTTAGACTTAACAGGAGGAGGAGAAATCTGTTGTTTCCTTTTATTATTGGGATTTTGTGCATTTTTACTCTCCATTTTCGTAATTTAAATAAAATGAGGAAGTAAATAAATGTAGATCACAAATAAAGAGGATAAACGCAGAAAAATGCAGCAAATAAGGCAAATAAGGCAGGTGCAGCAGCTAAACTGGTCTGTGGGAGTGGTGAGGCCCCCTGACAGGAAATCTGGGCAGTACCTGATGAGGAGCTCCAAGCAGCCACCAGAGGAAGCAGCACACTGCACTTGAGGACTTCAGCGCCAGGAAAAACGCCCATACAGCCGCAGGTAAGCTTCACAGGACTGCCAGCAGTATTAGAAGAAAATAAAATGATGCAAAACGCTGAAAATCGGCGATAAAACGGCTCCAAAACGCGGAGCTCACTTTACGGCGGCCATCTTGTTTTCATGCGCTCGCGCATCCTTAAATGCTTTTTCTACTCGTGATAAATTGTCTAAAAGTATCACACAAGGGGCACGGAAATTCCACGCATAAGTATTCAAAACATGGACATGCCAAACATAAGTACATTTAAAAAAATAGCAGCTATGTTTAGAGTTCATGCTTTAGCCAACCATCTTTTACATAATGCCTGCTTTTAGGAACAGGTTGGAAAAACGTACACCTATTGCATTTGTAAATGCTTGTTTCAAGTCTGAGGATGTTCATAACTGAAACCTCCGTAACTTTTGTGGGAAAACTGTAGGCTCGCATTTCGTACAGGACAGTAATTGAACTGATACGAAGAATTTTTAACCTACTTTGATAAGTCAGAAAAGAGACATACGATGACCATATTAATACGAATAAAAGGATATTGAAAGTATGTTTTTGTCTACTGATATGAGTTTTGTTGTGAATTTATTTTAAATGTATTTGGCAGATTGGTATAGCAAGGACAATGCATTATGGTGACTGTACACTTTATGCACATGAGTGACTGCTAGGAGTTATTACACTTGTGTCACATTCACATGAATTAGAGAATAGAGACTATTCATATACAGAGGTTCACACAAGAGCAGTAACAACTACAGGGTAAGGATGTTAATCCGCCCTCTATAATGAAAAGTAGGAAATCAAGGCTTTCATGAGGACCTCTGGTGAACCTTGTTCCCGGTGGACTGTGATATCTAAACGCCTCTATCAAGAGGGGTAGGATTCCATGCTCTGTGGACCCTTTTATAGAACGACTGCTTCAGTGTTTGAGATTTCTTCATGGCTGGTGATTCGCGCAGAAGGGTGTGAGAGCTCAGATGGCACAAGTTTCTGGTTTCCGAGGGAGGTAGCTACTGTGCTCTCATGCAGGGCCGGCTTTAGGGCAGTGAGACAGGTGCAGTCGCACTGAGCCCTGACCTGTGGAGGGGGCGCTGACCTTAGGGCAGGTGCTGTTTTTAGCAATAACTTATGACTGGAGAGATGAGGTACACTTTTGCCTGGTAGTAGTGAGAAAATCCGAGCAGGCGTTCATGTGGTGAGGGGGCGCCAAAAATGATTGTCGCACCGGGCGGCACCAGCACTAAAGCCGGGCCTGCTCTCATGTAGTTCCTCATGGATGATGCATCAATCTCATAGACAGTGCTTGCTCCCTTGGGGATCCACTCCTAATGCTTGGGAACCCCTAAACCCCACCACCTTAAATCTTTGAGGGTATGCTCCTTCTAATGCGAAAAATGGTTTAAGCGCAGCTGTGTAAAGTAATTGCGACCCTTTTTTCTCCTTAATTCCGAAAATTAAACAACTGAATTAGAGAAACTTTTTGTACAAACTTTCATACCCTTTAATGCTTCTTTGGTCATGAAACCTTGTCTTTTTCTGGTGGGATTCAGGAGTGATCTTATGCTCTCTTTTTTGAGCTTTCCAAATCCAAAGGTACTAGAATAAAATGCTATCTGCTGCATTTACAATGAAGAATTTGCTCAGGGTAACATGGTGCATCAATATATATTTTATTGTATAACTGGCACTTTGTATGACTGGTTTCATGACCCTTAGGGGGTATATTCACAAGAACGTGTGATAACTACCGCAAGAGTAGCCTAACGCAACTCTCAACATCGCAGCCTGTCGCGGTAAATTTACGCCGTGTAACCAAGTATTCACAACGCGGCGGTAGCAAGCGATAGTCACCAGATAACGCGTCAAATGTCAGCTTAAAATCAACACCACGCCGCCAAAATGCAAAACGCGAATGCAAAAAATCATGCAATGAGGCCAATCATGATACAAAAAGCTGCGAAAACCAGCGGCAGGCCTACAAATTCCACACGTCTGGAGGGAAAATGCACCATAAAAGCAAAAAAAACAAGACACCAGAAAGAATCCAAAGTGCGTAGCAACATGGATGCATCTTGACCGAGTGCAGAGACCAACGCGTACCCCACAACCCCCACAGGCCACCTGCAAGGAACAACGGGGACGGCCGAGGAGAAGAGGGAGAGGAAGATGGGTTCAGTCCTCAGCAAAACCAGATCAGCGTCACGGAGGTGAAAGAACACTACCGTCAACTGACCCACAAGTAGACCACCTGGAATGCAGTCGGAGTGCAGGGAGGCCAATCAAGGAGGCCAAGAGGCGCTGGCATGATGTGACAACCTAAACCAGGCACAAACCCGCTGCCAACAGGAAGGCTGCAACGGCGACTGGAGGTGGCAGTCTTGCGCCACAGGAGGAGCTGGAGGAAACCGAGCCCACAGTCATCAGTGTGGAGATGGTGTAAGGAGTAGGGAGAACGGACACAGCTTGGGAGCACCTGACACAACATCAACAGGGTGAGTAACGACCAGGGACTGGGAGGACGGGGGAGATGGGCACAATGGCACACATGCACAACGAGGTGTAGCACACTGCACACCCACAATTATCCAGGATCATGTCCCTGATCCCCTTGGCAAACAGCAGCACACACACTTAGCAAGAACAGCACACCCACATTGACGACAACGTGGTACAATGCGCAAAGCCGACACTGCAGAACAGAGGACACAACTGGCTCCGCACATGCACAGAAACATGCCTACTACATCTGACAGAGCAGGAAACTGTGAAATGGAAAAGAACGCCTATGACCTCACATCCGTCAAGCAGTCCAAATGTACACTGTCCCGCAGCAGTATTCAGCACCTCCCAAATAGTCACAATGTACATTGTCATACAGTCTGCATGTAAACCAGAACAATGTGCCAACATACATGTCAACACAATGTCAACATGCATCTCCCCTTCACATTGCAGAGGGGTACACAACACCTCCAGCAGAGCACAGAAGACAACACATCTGTGATGCCGGAGAGGACCATCACACCTTCGACACCAATGCCAGGCTACAACAGCCCGTGGACATCCTACACAACCCACCACCAGGACCCGGGCAGCCAAGCTACTTAGAGGAGAACACAGAGCCTGCAACAGACCACACAGCAGGAAGCACCCCCAAACACAGCTGGCTCACGACACTTCACCCACCCACACATGGCACCCCAATGCCATGTGTCAGCACGCCAAAAGGAGGTGGCCGAACAGGTGTGGGTGGGGACCAAACCCATGGAAGGTGAGCCAGATCACATACGTTGGTGTCTATTACCCTTCAGGGACCACCTACACCCCACAAAGGAGACCCACACTGCCATAGAGACAGATGCACATTCAAAGTACAGAACCTCGCCCAGGGGCACGCAAATAGCAGTCACACACCCACGTTGGCTATGCGTACGACGGCCCAGGCCACTTCCCTTACGAATTGAGTGGGTGACGACAAAGCTACATTTCCAAGCTCTAACCCGCTGCCTGTGGTGACATGTCTGCATCCGCTGTACACAGCACAATGTAATGTCGTAGGGCCCGGGGCCCTCATGCATACAACAAGACCACAGGGACACACGCAGATTTTATATTGCGCCCGTCGCCTTTATTGACAGGGCCACATGTACAGTGACGCCTGTGCTGGATGTGTATGGGGTGAGAGTAAGCCAGCCCGCACAGAGTGCTTGGTGCTGGCAACCACTTAAACAGTGGACACCAGTGCAACGGAAACTGAAAACACCTGCATAACAGAGTCAACTGCTGAGCAACATGGAGGGAGCTGGAGAAAGTCCAGAGGACACCCAACATGCAAACAGAAGTATCCGTGAGTTGCAGTGCACTGAGGTTGGGGCACTACAGCTGAGCGCGCCCATGTGAAGAAAAAGTCTCGGATTGTGTCCCTTCGAGATATTCCTGATGCAGATGCAGTGGGGTGTGTTAGACCTGCATCATCTTCCTCATCAACATCCCAGGTCTCCCACACTGCTTGAGGTGACATTGCTGTGCAACCTCTCCACAGCACAAAACTCAATCAGTAACGGAGGATGGGTTGCGGTGCATTGAGTCAGTGTCACCTGGAGTGCCGAGCAGGGTATCAGTCTGATGATGGCATCCAAGACAGGTGTGAGCAGCTCTGTAGGTCTGTCAGGACCACCGTTTTGACTCTGGCGGATGGCGGTTGGAGGTGGTCCTGGCGGTGGTGGCATGTGCCTCCTGCGGTGATGCGACGTCCGGGCCAGTCAGGACTCGATTTGATGTGTGAGCCCTGGTGGACCGCAGGGCCACAGACCCAAGCGTTCATGACCCCAAGGCCATCGCTTCAGAGGCCATCCAATATCTCAGAAGAAGGGGTACAGGACATGACCAGCACAGAGTTAGTGGCCCCGGATGCACTGCGGCCGGCACAGGCACCCAGCCACGGGACGGTGACTTGCGGTGCAGTCAGATGGGCCATGGGACCTGAGCGGGTCCTCATCAATGTCTGAGGTGTATGTTGCAGAGGGTTTGCGGGGGAGAGTGGAAGGTGTCCTCCAGAGCATGATGCAGAGGGTGGAAGCTGTCCAGAAGCAGCAAATAGAGGGGTGGAATGCCACAGCCTTGTTTTTGCCACAAAGTCAGTATCACCGCCATGATGGCAATGACATCCCCAAGTCCATGTACTCTGTCGCCACCAAAGTCCAACAAGAAAGTGTCCATGGGTCTCGGGGAATAGACATAGTGGCACCGGGGCTGAAAGGGGATGCAGTCTGCGATGAGGCCTGTACAATGACATCAAGGCAGCCATAAATAAATCAAGGCTGAATTCGAAAGTGTGTGTGACCTATTCAACCGCAGTGTCGGCCGGGGCAGCGGTCAGCAAGGGCCCACAGCCACGTGTCTTTGGGATGCTATGCACATGGTTGCTGCCACCTGACCAAAAGGAGTACAGTGAAGTAGAATCTTCATTCTTGTGCATACACGGACAATGTATGATCAAGACTCAGTTCCAAATGTGTGACCTACTTGTCCATAGTGTCGGCCGAAGGCAGTAGTCAGCAGGGGACAGCAGACATGTGTCATAAGAATGCCATGCACAGTTGGTGGCACCACATCAAAGGGAGTACACTGATATAAAATCTGCAATGAACATATGTATTCTGCCATCATGCAATCAAGACTCAGTTCCAAATATGTGACCTACTTGACCATATTGTAGTCCGGAGGCGGCAGTAGAGTACATCAACGAGAAAGAACTAAAGCGGGCCTGTGTCATGGAGGCTGTGATGGTCTGAGGAGGCTGCCAAGGTCGCGGGCCTCGGGCTTGGAGCTTGCGCAGGCACGTGTTGGGCCCTCCTTGACACACGCCGGTGTCAGAAGGTGATCAGTGTGGCCTGGCTGCGCATGGGCGGGCCTGAAGGCTGCGGGGTCCAGTGGGCCGGGGTACGACAGGCGCACAGGATCGCAGGCAACTTCGCTCATGAGGATGGCGTCGGCCTCGTGACGTGGTGAGAGGCGCCTTCCTGGCAGAGACGTTGGGCTTTCTGGAAGAGGACCACACCCAGGGCTACGTGTTTTTTATTCACACCCCTATGGTGGCTTGCGTACGCCAGGCCATCCCACTCCGATCACGCTTACGGGGGGGACTAATCAGGCAACATTTCCGCGAACTCCCCCACTGGCTGGGGTGACATGGTTGCGTCCACTGTCCACTACACTCTATACACCAGAGGTGTATGTTGCCATGAATATGGGTGTGTTCTGCATACTGCGGTCTATCCAGCACATCTCTGCCACGCTTGGCATTGTGTACTTTCCCAATCATGGTTCTCATGCATCCTTCACACATGCCTGGTTGCCACCTCTCCCCACATTCGGTTATTGTGTGGCTGTGGTGCCATGCCGTTGATGGCTCATGTTCACGGCTTGCCCACGTTACCATTGTGAGTTGTTCTGTCGTGTCTGGTGTGTGGGCATGTTGTTTTGCATGTTGGTTGTGATTTTGTGATGTGTACATTGCCAGAGTTGTGAGTTGCATGGTTGTGGAGTTGAGGTGAGTGGGGTGTTCATTTGGAACTTGCCAAGGGACTGTGCATTTGCCTTGGTGCCATCCTGGGAACACTGGTTGCTGATGGACTGTCGGAGGATGGAGGTATCATGCACACTGGTTAGGTATTTGGAGGCGACATTGGTGGAGGTTCCATGGTGTTCGGTTGTTGCCTGCACATTGATGTGAAACGTGTGCTTTCTGTTGCGGTGATTGTGTGCTGTGTCACCAGGGGACACAGGTAGGACATGTGTGCTGTGGATTGCCCCCAACACGTGCGTGCATCCAGCTATGGTGTATGGTACTTGCTTGGTCTCCAGCAGATCCTGTGCATTGTGTTGGACGTACAGGGACTGGGGTACCATGCTGATGGTGATGTCCAGAACAGGTGTGAGGGACTTGGATGTGGCTGGCTGTGAGACTACTCCGACTCTGGCGGGTGTTGGTTGGGGGATACCAGGGGCCAACAGGTGCAGCACAGCCTGCAGCTTTGTGTGGGGTGGGATGTTGGTTGTCCGCTGTGCTGGTGCCGTCGGCTTGTTGGACGATGATGGTCAGAATGCGTACGATGGCTGTCCTTTTGAGCCTGTAGTGGGCAATGACATTGTCAGGTGTTGGGTCTGTGAGGCTGGTGCGTTTCCTGTGGGTCCGCTGTCTTTGTCTGTGCTGCATCTGTGGCGGTCCGGTTGGTGGTGGCGGTGGGTGTTGTGGCCCTCTTGGGTGTCTGGGCCACATGACCAGTGGTTCCATGGCATCTGTTGCCCTTCCGATGTGGCTGTGGGCTGGGCTCCCTTGTGTGGTGCAAGCTGTGGTCCGACTTTGCACCAGGTCTGAGCAGGTGCTAGTTTCCGGGTGCTAACGTGCCTTATCGCCTATTTTGTGTTCTTATCGCCGATCTGACTTGTCGTTGAGAATGTTGAGGTGTGGTGTTGTCGCGGATTTAGTTTTTTGCGGCTGCTATATCAGGCAAACTGGTGCTGTGGGATGTTAACACCAGCTTGTGATTAGGTCAATAAGTTTATCGCTACTTTGGCTGCGATAAAGTACCGTTGACTCAGTGATAGATCCTTGTGAATATGCCCCTAGGTTGTGTAGTTTTTGTTGTAATCCCTCCCCAAGGTGACTCTTGGCACTTTGGTGCAAGAAGAAGAAGACGGAGTTAAAAAAGCCAAGTCTTGAGAAGTTTTTTTTTTAAACAGATGAAGTCACAACAGAACCGAATGTGAAAAGTCTGTTGCCGTGGTGGGGAGCAAGGCACGAGAAAGAGTGCTCACCATATCTGGTCATGTGCACGTGACGCGGGCACAACAAGAGTTTGCCTCTGGATCTGAGGCTACGAGTAAGTAGGTATGGCCGACATTTCTTTTGCATATTCTTTTATGATACTATATCTCGGAATAAATTGAAATTGAGAATCCTTACAGTGAACATATATTAATATGAAAACCACAATATGTAGTAATCAGTTCTATCAAGAGGGTTTCAAAGGTAATTTGGAAAAAGATCTGTTTTTCACAAGTGTGATGCTGATAACTTTCAGGTGTCCTGTTATGAAATCCACCTCCACACACGCTAAAAGAGCAACACACAACTTTTCTTTTTTCAGAAGGGGCTGAGGCCTTCTCTTAGAGAGGCACATCAATAAGCTGTCTGGATCAAGGCATGAAGGTTCTGGCATGAACATTAGTAACTGCTGTCTGGATTAAAGACTTTAGGTTAGCGGTGGGAGGAAAGATAAGGGCTGAAGAGCAAGGCCTTGACAGTGTGACTATTAGAACTGCTATTCCCCAAACATACAGAAAAACGTTCTGCTTAATTGAAATCTTTCAGGTCTAATACTGAAAAACTAGCCTATCATCATCTCTATGCTAAATTAGTGTCTCCTTCGCCACATTTCTTGACCATTGATAAAGTTCCTATGATTTTATTCTTTGAAATCCCATTATTTACTAGGAATGAAAATGAAATTGCCTGGGAGTTGAATGAAAGAAGCCAGGTAAGGATACCACATAATTTACAGATGTCACAGCATGGGTCTCTTTCATCTAAAATAAACCTAAGAAATGAAACATAATGGTAGGGGTGGTTTATAATTTCCACTTTACCGGTGGAGTTTGCAGAGTTTTCCCTACTCTTTGTTATGCTTGTAATACGGAGCAAAACTTGGTGAATTTCAGTGGTTTTTAGACTTGAAAACATTATGTTGTTACTGAACAGTTCACCTAACTATAACGTTACTTTAGCCTTTGTTTTTTTCAGTGATTTTTTTAGACTTTTTAAATGTAAAGTAATATATAATTACCAAACGTAAATCCAAACCCCTGCTGCGCCAAGCCCCTGCATGCAGCCTGCATGCTTGCAGGGGCCTGGCCTTGCACACTGTGGGTTTGGCTGCAAGGTCTGGCCTGCAGCCAAGCCCTGAGGCTAATCCAATAAAGGCAGCCAACCACACACTGCGCAGGGCCTTTCGTAGTGCACAGCTGAGGGTTTGCAGCTAGGCCCTGTGACCAATCCCCCACTGTGCACAGGTTTGGCTGTGCACGGTGGAGGTTTGGCCATGGGGCCTAGACTGAAACCAGGCCATGTAGCCAACCCCCACCTAAAGTCAGCCAACCCCACTCTGCACATTGCCTTTGGGCGTGCGCAGTGGTGGGTTGGCCACAGGGCCTGGCCCAGAAGCTCCATCTCCCGGGGCATACTTTTGTTAGGAGAGGGGTGCCATGTGCCCCCTCTTGAGCTGTTCATGGCCCTGGGGGCCCCATTGCCCTCTGGATATTTATTTTAAAGGGCAGGGGCACCACATGGTTTCCCCCTCTGAACGTCATTAGACCCTAGGGACCCTATCATTTAGGGCCTTTTTATTTGTTATGGGGAGGGTCGCCACATTGACAACCTCTGAGAGCCTTATTAGGCCCTGGGGACCCCATCCCACAGGGCCAAAACTTAAAATAAACAGAACGGGGACCACGCAGCCCCCCTCCATGAACCTTATTAGGCCATGGTGACCCCAACCCCCAGAGCTACTGCTTAAAATGAAGAGGAGGGCGGCTGCGTGACCCCCCTCCCTGAGCCTTGATAGTCCCTAGGGACCCCATTCCCTAGGACCTTTTTTTATTTTAAAGGGGAGGAGAGCTATGTGCCTCCCTCCCCAATCCTTGTAAGGCCCTGGGGACAACATTCCCCGGGCCATTCATTGTAATTAAAGCCCCCCCCCTCCACGAGCCTTATCAGGACTTTGGGACCCCATCCCCAAGGCCATTACTAAAATTTAAAGGGAGGGGAGCTGCGCGTGCTTCCTCCTCTTCTCTGTTATCAGCCCCTGGTGTCCCCATTCCCTGTGCCCTCATTACCTAAAGGTTGGGTACCCTGGTGACCACCCAGGGCACTCACCATATACTTGTGTGGGGCCACAGGGGGAGCCCCAATGCCCAATGGCCCCACCCGGCTTTCCACATGCAGCTGGAGACAGCATTGCTTCTGCCTGGAGGGAGACGCTACTAATGCTGCTCCCTACGGGCGGGAGCAATATTTTGATCTATTTCCCTGCCCGGGATTGTTGCGGGCAGGAAAATATCAAACGTCTTCTCCCAGTCAATATTAGCATTTTCAAAGCTCCAGCTGGCTGGATTGTTTCCTTAGACCTTTAGTTTCTAAACAAACTTCTGTGATTAAAGATTCAACAGACATTATTCATAAAATTGAAGGTATTCCTTTCAATTCTCAGACACAGTGTCTAGTCTCATTAGACATTGAAGCCCTCTGTACGGATATTCCTCAAAATGATACTATACAGATGATTAGAGGACTTTTACAGCATGAAAATGAGAGACTGTCTTCACATTTGCTGTTTTTGGTTAGATGTGTGGAAACCATAAAAAAAAATAACATCTTTTTGTTTAATGAGAGATTATACTACCAAGTTAAAGGGGCTTGTATTGGGAGCCAAGTGCTCCCAGTCTGGCATGTTTATATGTTGGCTCCTTTGAGGATAAACATATATAATGAATTGGCACCGGTTTGGGAAAACATTGGTTATTGGTTGAGGTATATTCCTGATAAATTCTTAATTTGGCAGGGAGAGAGAGATCGTTTGGATTAATTCTTTCAATGGTTGAATCTAGGAGATCCAAACCTGAAATTGACTTCATTAATAAACAAATGGGAATGCAATTTTTTAGATATAAAAATTAGATCAAAGCAAGGAATTTTAGAAGTTGATCTTTTCACTAAACAAACGGACGACAATACTATGCTCCATTATAATAGCAATCACCCTCGGTGACAAAAAGATAATATTCTATTTGGTTAATTCCTCTGAGTTCGCCGTAATTGTACAAACAGGAGGGATTTTGAAAGACATGCAAGAAATATGAAAATTTAACTCACAGAAAGGGGATACCAGAAAAATATTATTAAAAAGGCTTATAAAAGAGCCAAATACTGTAATAGAGAACGTTTGTTTGAAGAAAAAATGAAAACTATTGAAGACACTGTTGAAAATCGTTTCATATAATATGTGTACAATTTGTATTTTCTTGATAAATATGTATACATTTCTTGTTATTTAACACAACCTGTGGAATTTTGATACCAATAGTGATCTTTTTTAACACTGACAAGATGAAAATAATGTGCATATCACCCATTTATGCATATGGTATTAACTTTTTAATGTATTTTATTGTGAGTTTTTATTGATACAACCCAGTCAACATATTGTAAATAAAATAACTTTTTTTTACACTATTGAAGGCTCATAAAAACATTTGGTTATATATCTAATTTTTCTTAAATATTCCTTTTGAAAGCATCTTTAAATGCCAAATAAAGAGGTTTATGATTATGTTCATCTGCTTCCCAAAACAAATAATGATTAGTTTTGTTTTCTGTTGCTGTACCTATAGTATACATATATATATATATATATATATATATATATATATATATATATATATATATATATATATTCACTTAAAAAAACATAGGTTTCACACATGTTATAGTTAGCTGGACATTTCACTCGTAAAAAAACAATGAAATTCCCCCGTTATAGTTGGTGCAGGCAACTATAACTCACGCGACCGCAATCCTCTGCTGATGACATCAGATATTACATCACTGTATTTAGACACTTATTTACCCATGTCTTCTTCCATTAATCTTTAGCTATACATATATTACAAATATTTATTTTTCATAAAGACACATATGTCATCAGTGATGTAATATCTGACGTCATCAGCAGAGGATTGCGGTCGCGTGAGTTATAGTTGCCTGCACTATAACGGGGGAATTTCATTGCTTTTTTACGAGTGAAATGTCCAGCTAACTATAACATGTGTGAAACCTATGGTTTTTTAAGTGAATTTGCAAGGTTTTTTAAATGCTAATTCGTAACTATAACGTGTGTGAAACCTATGGTTTTTTCAGTGAATTTGTCCGTTTTTTTAAATGCTAAGTTATGTATTTATTACATTTTTTTTTCAGGTTTTTCACTGTGCGTGCACCGTGCGCGCACGGTGCGCGCACGGTGCGCTTCACACACCGTGCGCGCTCTGTGGGAACTCGGTGCGCTTCGCGCACCGAGCGCCCACGGTTCGCAGTGCGTGCCGTGCCCCCTTTTCACGTTCTCCACCTTTTTTTTCACCCCCTCAGACTGCGAGAGACAAAATGGCGGCCGACACTTCCTGGTTTCGACCGATCCTAATGTTTACCGACATCTAACATCTAATCAGAATTGCGCTCGCGCACGGCAGGGTGCGCACGGTGCGCGCGTATAGATATTGATATGCTTTTAAATGCTATTTTCTCATGAAATACTGAACAGATTTACACCAGACCTGCAAAAGGCACTTCCTTGACCTTATGGCTACCTCTCTGCCAAATTTAAGGATAGAGGATATCCCATTTGGGTACTCAAAAAAGCGATGGAGAGGGTGAAGATGATCAATAGAGACACGATCTTAGTGATCTCCCCCGGTAACAACCTCACGAATGATAGTGACAATCCAGAAACTCGGATGATACTAACTTTCAATGGACACTCAGATCAAGTCAAGAAAATAGTTTCCCGCATTTGGAACCTTCTTAAAGGGGATCCAATTATAGGAAACTTGCTACCAGCACATCCGAAAATAAGCTATAGGAAGGGACGTAATTTTAAGGATCTTCTAGTGCATAGTGATTTACCCAACAGGGACATCAAAAGAAGTATAGATCTGCAAGGATTCTTTCCATGCGGCCCTTGAAAAGGAATGTGGAAATAGCCGTATGCAGAAAGAATTTTGAAACGGCAGTACCAACAGTATGATGAGGATCAAGCAGTTTCTTACATGTAGCAGTACTAATGTGGTCTATGTACTTGAATGTCCCTGCAAGCTTAGATATGTAGGCAGCACAACGCATATGGCAAAGAAAAGGGTCCTTGAACATATGAGGGCAATTACTAATAAGGACCAACAGTACCCCATTGCCCGCCATTTTGAGACCAAACAGTTTTCGGATTACACCAAATTGTCTTACTATGCCATAGAGCAAGTAGTATCCAACAAAAGAGGGGGCAATAACACACTAAGATTAAGACAACGTGAATCAAGATATATTATTGGGATGGGGACATGATATCTGAACGGCCATAATATTGATGAGGAGATGGCCATACATTTACATAATGACTAAGTTGTTTCTGGTTTTCTCCCTCCCTTTAGCCTCTTTGTGACTGCAGTTTCGATAGGGATAGGCCCTAGAATGGGATATCTGGAAATATAAAAATGGAAAAGAAAAAAGAAAAAAATGAAAAAGAAAAAAAAATGTGAAAATTATTTCAGATGTAATGTATGTGTTCTTACATTATGGGTACATATAGTATTTGCCGGGTCCCGTAGTAATAAATGTGGCCCTATGTGTATAAAGGCAGGAAGTTACCTCTAACCCCCTTCGTTAAGTACATAATGAATTTTCAATATTATGGTGTTTCTTGCAAAATGAACAAAACTTATGTGTTTTGCTTTATTTTCACAGGAGGAAAGGAAGGGACCATGTCTCGGGCTCGCGACACAGGATCCCTACCCTTTTCTTCAAAAGCTGCCCTCCAGTGAACAGATAAGATCGTCTTAAATTTTAAACATAAGTTACTGTATTAATTAAGCACATGTTTGATTTTGTTTAAAAGGATGTACCATCAGATCAGACTTGTACCATACATATGTATATCACAGGGACAGTGAGCGAGTTTAATGAGCATATGAGCACGACATAAAATAGTAGCCAGTGACCTTGCTTTCCACTTTTTGCATGTCATATAAGAACACATTGGATATTCCGAGTAGGGGGAGACAGTACCAGTATAGGCTGTTGACAACATTTGATGACATAGATATAATGTAATCTTCTACCACAATGTTGAATAACAGAAATAATACATTCCTGATATCATTACTGACATAGATAAAACCCACTATGGGAGTATTACGTAATGGGCCAGGTTCCGATATCCGACAATGTTCAAGGTCTATATTGCTGTGAAAAATGTTGATTCAAATGGATGCAAAATGGCATTAACATGCCCAATACATGGCAGTACTGTTATAAATAGGACAACCTTTTTTAAACGTTGTATAACATTGAGAAAATAATACGCACAATGACTATACAGGCACATTCAGGTGTTCAAATACGATTATAACACAGGTAAATGTTGTGGGTTGCCGAAAATTCATACAATTGTACCACTTCAAAATGGCGCTCATAGGCGAACTCGCAAGTCCTCTTTCAAGGTCTATGCTGAAAGCGGAAATGTATGTAAGTTGTGATCGATGGACATAACGGTGTGTGAGCAAGCCCCCTGAGGGTGAAACGCGTCACGTTGGGTTTATGATGTCAATAAACCCCCTTTGAAGAATCCTTGGAATTTGGTGAAGTCTTTTCTGTGACCTGAGCGCACGAGTGGAACTCCGTTTGTTGTAAAGATTAATTACCGGCATACTCCACCGGCTTTGTGCCACCCCTCAACGGGCTACGATCTCCAACAGGAGTACGTCTTCACTTGGATAAATATATATATATATATATATATATATATATTCATTGAAAAAACCATGGGTTTCACACACGTTATAGTTAGGAATTAGCATTTAAAAAACCTTAGAAATTCAGTGAAAAAACCATAGGTTTCACACACGTTATAGTTAGGAATTAGCATTTAAAAAACCTTAGAAATTCAGTGAAAAAACCATAGGTTTCACACATGTTATAGTTAGCTGGACATTTTACTCATAAAAAACCAATGAAATTCCCCCGTTATAGTTAGTTCAGCTAACTATAACTCGCGCGCCCGCAATGCACTGCTGATGACGTCACATATTACATCACTCATGACATGGTCAGTGACATCACTCATGACATCACTGATGACATCTCAAATGACATCACTGATGACCTCACTGATGACATCATCCAGTGAATGTGTGTTTTTCTGAAAATTAAATATGTTTTATATATGTATATCTCAAGGTCGATGGAAGAATAAATGGGTATATTACTGTCTAAATGGATGATTTCTTTTTGAAAAATTGATTGTGTAACTGACTGATTAAGTGTATCATAGTGAATACATGGCTTAGTGAGTAATGTTTAAATATATAAATATCTGTATCAGTCTCTCACTTTGTGTATAAGTGGCTGCATGGGTTGGAGAGTAGCTACATGGGTGTCTATATAGGTTATTAGTTGGTTTTTTGAGTATCAGTATGAGTGTCTGCATGGTTCGGTGGGGGGTATGACATAGTGCATAGGTGCATGAATGAGTGACTCACTGTTTGTATGTGTTGAACAGAGCATGTGTGCAGGACTGCATGGGTGGATGAGTGTGTGTATGGGTGTCTTAGTGAGTGAATGACTGTCTCAATAGTGTCTTTATGAGTAACTACATATTTTTAAAACTAGTATATGTGACTATTGGTTTATATATGTGAGTATATGTGAGAGTGAGAGATTGAAAGAGTTCCTGTATGAATAAGTATGTATTTCTATAAGTAATTGTTTAAAAGACTAAGTATGTGTAAGTTTCCGTAGAAGTAAGTGTGGTGGTGTGTGTATAACTGTATATGCAAGTAAATGTATGTTTGATTCTTTATTGGCATGAGTGACTATGTGTGTGAGTAGCTCTATGGATGAGTGGCATTGTGTAACAGGATGTATAGGTGTATGAGTACATATGATAAGTGAGTACATGTATGAGTGACTGTATTGGACTGTTGGTGAATGAGTGGATGTGTATGTGGATCTTAGAATTACTGAAGAAGTTGTTGTAACTGTTATTGGTATGTCCATTGTTTTGTAAATTTTAGTCTCTATTTTTGAATGTGTGTATCAAAGGTTTTATTAGGGGAAGAGGAGGTCTGCCACTCTATCACAAGGATGATGTCATCAGTGAGGTCATCAGTGATGTCATTTGAGATGTCTTCAGTGATGTCATGAGTGATGTCACTGACCATGTCATGAGTGATGTAATATGTGACGTCATCAGCAGTGCATTGCGGGCGCGCGAGTTATAGTTAGCTGAACTAACTATAACGGGGGAATTTCATTGGTTTTTTACGAGTAAAATGCCCAGCTAACTATAACATGTGTGAAACCTATGGTTTTTTCACTGAATTTCTAAGGTTTTTTAAATGCTAATTCCTAACTATAACGTGTGTGAAACCTATGGTTTTTTCACTGAATTTCTAAGGTTTTTTAAATGCTAATTCCTAACTATAACGTGTGTGAAACCCATGGTTTTTTCAGTGAATTTGCAAGGTTTTTTAAATGCTAATTGTTTTTTTTTTCTTCTATTTTTTTTAACATTTTTTTATTTTAATTTTCTTACCTTTTATAAAGACTATGGTTAAATTTTTAAAATTCTTTAATATGTTTTTTTAAATATATTTTTTAAAATAAACATGTAAAATGTATTAGCATTACTTTTTTTTTTTTTTTTATTATTTTTTTAGTACGCGTACCGTAAGCTTACGGTAAGCGTACGGTTTACGCAACGCCCGTAATTTTTCTACGCCGCTTGCGTATAGTTACGCAATTTGCGTAGCCGCGCGTACTCCGCGTGGAAGCGTGCGCGCGTACGCTACACGCGCACGTTACGCGGAAGTGTCGGGTAGTGTCTGTTATGCGCATGCGCGCAAGCGCGTGTCTTTTTTACGGGCATGCGCACTTTTGACGTAAGCGTACCGTAAGCGTACCGTAAGCGTACGGTAGGTCATGTGATCATGAAACACAACTTTTGATTGGTTGAAACTACTTTCAGTTCTAGAACTCTCCTACACCACACCCATTCCTCTCATTTCTGCTTGTGATCCCTTAGGAGAAGGAGCTGGGTTGTCTTTGTGATACGATGGCAGAACAGCAGAGCTCTTCTGAGAGTGAGGCTAGCACTAGCAGCACTGTTTTGAGGCAGAGAGCGAGGAAACAAAAGCCCTCTTATGTATGGGATTATTTTACTTTTCCTGAAGGCCAGCAAAAGGTGAATGCACCCTTAGTAACTTGCAAGCTGTGTCAGCGTGTACTTTCAAGAGGTAATCCTGACAGGAAGTATTCCTTTGGGAATCATACCATGAAGAGACACCTCAAGGATGTACACAGAAGGACACATGGTCATCTTTTTGGAGGTAACTCTTCAGAAAGACAAGCAAGTACATCCACAGCAGCTCAGCCTGGACCATCATCTGCAGAGCTGACTCCTTCTTCTGCAGGTCAGGTGAGCCCTTCATCTGTGGGGGGAGCATCTCCTTTTGCTGGCCCTCTGGAAATGAACCCTCGATTTCGGAGGGTTGATATTCGATGCGCCTTTTGTCAAGATCTAATTTGCCATAGGGAGACCAGTGTTTCCCTAGTGAACAAGAAAATAGATCAGCACACTTGTCGCTTTGAATAATTTTCCCATTCTTTCTTTCCTCTGTCCCTGCATGAACACAACGGTTCTTTTAAGAGCCAATATTATCTTTCATCTTTTTTTTACATATGTTTTTAAAAACTTTTTTTTTTTTTTTTTTTACCGTACGCGTACGGTGCGCGTACTTTTTTTTTTTTTTTTTTTTTTAAAAAACACTAAAAATCAATTATCACATTACAAGGTCCTTGAGAGACTACAATTATTATTATTGACTTACCATACCCACTCAAAAAATGAAATTTCTTTGCCAATTTGAATGCACACTTACTGCTCTTTTTTTTTGGCAAGTGAAAATCACTTTTACAGACTGACACATTATGAAACCACTTTTCAGTTTTTTTAAAAAGCCCATGTCCAAACAGCTTTTTCAGACCGCCACCATGTGTAACCTGGGTGGCTGCCTACATTCCAGCAAGGGCAACCAGCCTTAGTGATGCTGAATGTATTTGCATTACAGACTGAAACCTGAAAACCCCACTCGCTTGTAAATACTGTGCATGATTATACATGGCAAGCAGATGGGTGTGTGCTAAGAGTCTGCTTCTTCCCCCAAAAAATTGCTCCCCCTTTTTCCTACTAATGCAACTGTGAAATCACCAGAAAAAAACGCAATAAATCTCTGCCTGTATTTCCTATTTCCACACAGAGTCATGTTTTCACATTAGTCCCAAAACGAAATTTCTTTGCCAATTTGAATGCACACTTACTGCTCTTTTTTTTTGGCAAGTGAAAATCACTTTTACAGACTGACACATTATGAAACCACTTTTCAGTTTTTTTTAAATGCACTTGTCCAAACTGCTTTTTCAGACCACCACCATGTGTAACCTGGGTGGCTGCCTACATTCCAGCAAGGGCAACCAGCCTTAGTGATGCTGAATGTATTTGCATTACTGAGTCCAACCTCAAACCCTTAAACTATTCTTTTTTTTTCCAGTACACCTTAATTTATCGTGAAAACATAGTCCATATTATTTTACATGTTCCTCACATTTAAATTTCTCCCAAAACAGAAAATGATAAACGCAACTTCAACAAAAAGAATTTCCATTTCTATTATTCATTTCTTAATTTACCATATACATCTCCTCGCAAACTCTAACCTCACCTTTAAAATTAGTTAGTTGTGAAAGAAATGTGGCACTCAAACAGCAGATTATCAGAGCCAGGATCTCTGTTCTCTACACCTCTCTCCTCTCAGCAGAACCAGATAATGGCAAACTTTCCCTCTATTTTTCCACACATATACATGTAAGTTTCAAATCTCAGTGCTTCCCCCTTTTTTTCAAATGTAATCACACATTTCTATTGGTTGAAAACCAACCCTTTTCCAAAAGTACCCTGCCCCCAACTTGACTTCTGCCTAGTACCCTTCCCCCAACTTGACTTCTGCCTGCTACCATAGCAACAGCTCATGGAACACTGCTGTGTGGAGTTAGGTCAGAAGTTCGCCACACAATGTTTCAATTCCACAGAGCAAGAGTGCTTGACTTTTCAAACCTAACAGCAAATCCATACTACTGTTCTTTGGTAACACATTTTTTTGTACCAATACAAAACATGCTTCTATTAATTTACACATACAGCCTAGTTTTTATTCTAGAATGGTATGAAACAGCCAATCAGTTCTTTTTGTTTTGAAAAAAATATGCATGCCTCCATTTCCAAACTGTCTTTCTTTTCATATTGCCATTCTACTGAAAGACACCTCCTGAGTGCATCCAGTTCTCCTTTGAAGATGTTCACAGTGTGGATTGTAGGGCACAGCTATGTCTTCTGGAGTGAAAAGTTTGCAGAGAAAACAGATATGGTGAGAGACCTTGCTTTGCCAAATGTAGACATTAAATGGATTGGTCAGAGAGGGTTAAAGTGGCACCAATTGATGCCATTGGTGAAATCCTTCATGCAAATCCAACACCCTGACCTCATAATAGTGCACTGTGGTGGCAATGACCTAGGCACTTTGACTGGGGTAGGTCTGGAAATGCTTATGAAGGACACCTTTGCACAACTGTTTTCACTTTTCCCTAAAACTGCCTTTGTGTTTTCCAACATATGCCAAAGGCAAAAATGGAACTGGTCCAATCATTTCTGTCCGCAGATTGACAAAGCAAGAAAGCACGTCAACAAATCTGTTTCTGCTTTTCTCCGTGACTATGGTATGGGTGCCATTTACCACAACAACTTGCGTTATGACATGCAAGACATTTATAGAGGAGATGGTGTGCACTTCAATGATGAAGGGAACAGAGTCTTCCTCTTGAACCTTAGACTCTGCATCGGTACTTACTTGTAGGTACCACTAAAAAATCATTTCATAAACACAACGGCTCTTTTTAGAGCCCCCTAATATCTAAACACTTAAATCTGAATTTCATTTATTTTTTTATTTTTTTTTTCTACCGTACGCTTACCGTAAGCTTACCGTACGCGTACCCCGTGTTTTTTTTAAAAATCAATAAATGTTTTCTTTGTACTTTACAGTCCTTCTTTGACCCCCTCACACATGTAAGGGGGTCTGTAACTCTCCTCATTGCCCCCTTTTCTTGTTTTCACTCTTTTTTTTCTGAGTGAAACACACAAAATGGCGGCCGCCGCTTCCTGGTTTCGGCCGATTCGAATGTTTACTAAGATCTAACAGCCAATCAGAATCGCGCTCGCGCACGCCACCGTACGCGTACCGTAAGCTTACCGTAAGCGTACGGTAAGCGTACCGTAAGCGGGCTCAGATATATATATTGATTTAAAGGCTATTTTCTCAGAATCTACTGAACAGATTTACACCAAACCTACAAAAGGCACTTCCTTGACATAGGGACTACCTCTCTGCCAAATTTCTAGTAATTCTGTTCAGCCGTTCGGGCTGTAGCTCGTTCTAAAGGTCCTATGGAAAAATGCATGGGAAAAACGCGTTTTGGGACCCCCCTTTTATCTCAGCCCCCGCTTGACGTATCCCCCCGAGACTTTCAGGGTAGGAGCGTAGCGTAGCGCCCCACCTATTTTGAGAAATTCGCGAGGATTCATCGACCGGCGCCAAAGTTATTCAAAATAGAATGTTGCGGATTTCCTATGGAAAAGGGGTCCTAACTATAACTACCTACTGGCGACCGCCAGTAGGTAATATATATATATATATATATATATATATATATATATATATATTTGTTGTTCCTCGTTCCACTCCTCTCCCAGAAACAATGAGTGTGGACCCAAATCCGTGCTTCTAAATTAATTTATTGTTGTATACCATCAAGTTAGTCCGCCATGACGCGTTTCGGCTGTCCCTTGGCCTTGATCACATGACACGCTCTGAACTGTGAATGCTATTTTTAAAGTGCTAGTGCCTCATTTACATGTAGTTGACATAGACAACATACTGCAATTTCCTTTATGTGGTAAAACCTTTCTGCATATTGTATATATATATATATTTGTATAAATACATTTTTTAGAAAAATAAATATATGCATATAGAGTTCTACATTTTAAACAAACCTTATTCCTATGTCCAACCATAATTGTACAGATTGCCTAGAAATGTTGCCTGAACCCTCATCAGATGGTATAGTCAAAATAATAAATGCTTAAATGCATAATTAACTACCAATCTAGGTGGGTCTTAATGTTCCAAATATCATGAAAGTGCATTTAAAAATGGCTTGAAATAATAAAGTGATTCCCTATAATAAATAAATAAACAAAAGGAGAAAGAGAAAATAGAAAAATGTGCAAAGAATCAAATATTAATAAATCTTTAAAGTGCTGTGTGCTGCCAAAATACTATATATTGATTGTTATTATGTTACATACAACCATATATATATGTACTGATACATTGTGATCTTATTTGTTAAAATTTAATTTAACCAATAAGTTATGTATATAATGTATATATAAATATGTAAATATATATATATATATATATATATATATATATTCAATGAAAAACCGTAGGTTTTAGGGAAAGTTATAGTTAGTTTGACATTTCACTCGTACAAAACCATAGAAATTCCCCCGTTATAGTTAGTTCAGCTAACTATAACTCGTGCCCCCGCAATGCACTGCTGATGACGTCACATATTACATCACTCATGACATGGTCAGTGACATCACTGATGACATCTCAAATGACATCACTGATGACATCATCCAGTGACTGTGTGTTTCTGTAAAGTTTAAATATGTTTAATATATATAGGGAAAGGCGTATTGAAGAACGAGTGGGTGTATAAGTGTCTGAATGGATGATTTAGTATGTGCGTGACAGACTCTATAAGTGAGTGAATTAACTTATCTTACTGAAGGCATGGGTTAGTGAGTAAACTGTGTGAATATCTGTATCCGTTTGTCTGTTGGTGTGTAAGCGGCTGCATGGGTTTGCGAATAGCTACATGAGTGTCTATATGGGTTATTGATTGGTTGTCTGAGTATCTGTATGGGTGCCTGAGTGTTTGTGTGGGTGGGGTATATGTGACTCTGTACATAGATGTGTGAGTGGGTGATTCACTGTGTGCATGGTTTCAAGAGTGCATCTGTGATGCACAGTATGGGTGGGTGAGTGTGTGTATTGGTGTGTTAGTGAGTGAATGTATATCTCAGTTGTATATATGTTAGTAACTACATATGTGTAAGGCAGTATATATGTGTGTTGGAGTATATAAATGGCTATAAGTGAGAGTGTGTGATTGTGAGAGTGTCTGTATGGATGAGTCTGTGCTTGTATCAGTGATTGTATAGGAGCATAAGTATGTGCTAGTATTTGTATGAGTAAGTGAGCTGGTGTGTGTATAACTGTATAGGTGAGTAAATGGCAGTGTGATTAATTATTTGCATGACTGACCAGGTGTGTGAGTACCTCTATGGATGAGTGGCGGTGTTTGAGTTTCTATGTAGCTGTATGAGTGCATATGATAGTCCTGTACTGAGTGACCATAAGTATGAGTGATTGTACGGGTGAGTGAGTGGATGTGTGTGTAAAGCTAAGAATCAGTGCGTGGGTATGTAGTTATTGGTGTTGGAGTGTCTATGGTTTTGAGAATGGCAGTCTGTAATTTAGAGTGGGTGTATCAAAGGTTATATTAGGGTGTGAGAAGATGCATCAATTTATCACATGAATGATGTCATCAGTGATGTCATCAGTGATGTCATTTGAGATGTCATCAGTGATGTCATCAGTGATGTCACTGACCATGTCATGAGTGATGTAATATGTGACGTCATCAGCAGTGCACTGCGGGGGCACGAGTTATAGTTAGCTGAACTAACTATAACGGTGGAATTTTTATGGTTTTGTTCAAGTGAAATGTCGCACTAACTATGGGGCATATTTACAAGGGCATTATCGCCGCTTTAGCTGCACTTTTTGCCACTAAAGCTGCAAAAATTTCATTGTCCTATTAACAAGGCTGCGCTAACATGCATTAGCGCATGTTAGCTGCTTTTTTTGTAACACCACGCATCTTAGCAATATACATCGCTAATGAGATACACAGTAGGTGTACCTTCCCATGACACCATGACAAAAGTTCGAGAACAAGACATCACTTTATTTACAACGTGGCCTCGGAACCACGAAAAGCCACGCTAACCACGGTTTACACGGGATCCTTACGCCTGGTCAAAACTTGACTTAGGCATGTTTTGAGTGGGAGGTGGATTCTTTGGTTACGTCCACACTCCCCTATTATCAAGATTTTCATTAGCGTGTGAAATCATCGCTTGATTTCACACCCTAATGATGAATATCGCCGTCTATCGCAGGTTTGAACATCGCCTGTGATCAAGGCATTGTAAATATGCCGCTAACACGGCAATGTAAACCAGCGATAGGCGGCGATATTCCAAATCGCACTAAGCGTGATTTGCAATGTTTAACGCGAAGCCTTGTTAATATCCCCCTATAACTTTCCCTAAAACATATGGTTTTTTCAGTGAATTTCTAAGGTTTTTTAAATTATAATTTCTAACTATAATTGCCTGAAACCTATGGTTTTTTCAGTGAATTTCAAAGGTTTTTTAAATGCTAATTTCTAACTATAACGTGCCTGAAACCTATGGTTTTTTCAGTGAATTTCAAAGGTTTTTTAAATGCTAGTTTCTAACTATACCTACAAAGGTAGGACATGTGAAGAAAGAAGAAAAAACGCACAGAAAGAAGCAGAAAAAATGCAGAAAGAGGCAACAGAAGTCCACAAAGACAAAGAAAATTGCAGGAACAAGCAAGACATGTGCAGAAAGAACCAACAAAGGAGCAGGAAGAGGCCTTGTTGCAAAATCATCCTGGGCCCACAACTTTTTCAGACGGGTACTGGTGGTAACTGACTCTGACTAACCAGGCCTAGAGCCAGTGACACTTAGAATACAGTGAAAACACCTACATACACTAGGGAACACTATGCGTTGGGGTACACCTGTGATTAGCATGACCTCCTCTGTAAGACCCTAGTACATAATAGGGCAGGGGGATTAAAACTACCTCTTAAAATGCACCACGGGGCGCGTTTGCACCCTGGTGAAGGGAGGGGAGGGCCTGAGGTGACGTGTGCAAGCACGCCCTGTGGCCGTTTTAACTTGGGGGATATAGTCCCCTTGAATCCTGAGGGCCCCTGGGCTCCAACTAGCCTCCCAGGTACCTCCAGTTAGCGCCACAGAGCTGCGTTGCAGAGAGGTGTAAAAAGGGGAATAGCCTGGACCACCTCTCTGCAACGCAGTGCAGTAGCGCTTTCTGGAAGCACCTGGTGGGCTAGTTGGCCCCCAGGGGCCCTCAGGATTGAAGGGGAATTAATTCCCCAACTTAAAACGCGCCACAGGGCGTGTTTGCACACGTCACCTCAGGCCCGTCCCCTCCCTTCACCACTGTGTAAACACGCCCTGTGGCACGTTTTAAGTTGGGGGATTAAGTCCCCTTGAATCCTGAGAGTCACTGGGTCCAACTAACCCACCATGTACCTCCAGTAAGAACCACAGAGCTGCGTTGCAGAGAGGTGGTCCAAGTCCATGCCCCATTTTACACCTCTCTGCAATGCAACTCTGTGGCACTTACTGGACATAACTCGTCGGTTAATTTGCCCCCAGGGACCCTTAGGATTCCCCAACTTAAAATGCACCACACGGCGCGTTTCCACACTTGTGACATCAGGCCATGCCCCCTCCCTGCACCACTGCACAAATGCACCCCCTGGTGCGTTGTAAATTGGGGGAGTAAGTTCCCTTGAGTCCTGAGGGTCCCTGGGGGCCAACTAACCCACCACTGACCTCCAGTAAGCGCCACAGAGCTGTGTTGCAGAGTGGTGTAAAAAGGGGCATGGCCTGGGCCACCTCTTTGCAACGCAGCGCAGTGGCACTTGCTGGAGGTAAGTGGTGGGCTAGTTGGCCACCAGGGACCCTCAGGATTGAAGAGGAATTAATTCCCCAACTTAAAATGTGCCACAGGGTGTGTTTGCACACATGTCACCCTCCCTTCACCACTGTGCAAACGCCCACGTGGCACGTTTTGAGTTGGGGGATAAATTCCCCTTGAATCCTGAGGGTCCCTGGGGTCCAACTAGCTCACCAGATACCTCCAGTAAGTGCCACAGAGCTGTGTTGCGGAGAAGTGTTAAAAGGGGCGTGGCCTCTGAACACCTCTCTGCAACGCAGCTCCCTGGTGCATATTGAAGGTACCTGGTGGGCTAGTTCGCTTCTACAAGCAGATCCTTGTCCCTGCCTATCATAAATAAAGCTGCTGGTCAAGTGCTACTCACCAGGTGGACAACCTTTGGAGCAGAATGTAATACGCGGCCATCCTGCCGCGGAGTGTGCACCACCCCGTAATGTTATGGGGGCCACCCAACATGGTAACTATGATGTTGGCAATGTGAGCCAGCAGCGGCAAACAGGATTGAGGACGAGTTCACTTGCAGGGTCCATACAGGACAAGATTTGTGTGCTATCCAGACCACATTTCCCACAATGCACAGTCTCAATCGAGCTTCCCATTGGTGGGTGTGCAATAAGAAAATGGCAGGTTCAGCGTTTGCACACACCGTCTCCGTTCAAGCCTCTGAAGAGAAGCATATGGAGCTTCGAAACGCATCAGGCAATTCCATTACGGAGCAGCTTCTACAAGTGGATCCTCATCCCTGCCTATCATAAATAAAGCTGCTGATCGAGTGCTACTCACCAGGTGGACAACCTTTGGAGCAGAAAAATAATATATATTTTCACTTTTGCAAGGAAATTCGACTCCATTAAAGCATCCAAATATGGTATGACACAGGACCCAAAATCAAATGCAGGGGGCAGTACCAACAAAATGGGAGCAGTCTCTAACTCGGATCTCAGCTCTGCGATAGAAAGCGAATCAGAAGCAGATGCTGGCCACATTACAAGACAAACACCTGTACAAATCTCTCTGGTAGAAGAAGTGGATTTTTTATGCAGAGAACGCAGACAAACATTACGCCCCAGAAATCAAGGGAAACCACACGGAAAAACTCAACCACAAGACGCAGAGAGAGGAGAGCAGCAAAATGCAAACGCTCTCAAAAAGAGAGGACCACCACGCAAGAATTGGAGATGGCAGAACCAACATTAAGTCCCACAATAATAAATTTGTCTAATATAGACTTAACAAAAGCGGAAGAACAACTTATATCCCTAGGACTATCATTCTGTCCTGAAAGCACCTTCAATTATGCCTCAACACGTATGGATGTATATCGCAGCATATGCAAACTGAAACTTAAAAAATATTTTCTGGTACAAAAACCAGTTGAGGCAGGAGGAACCATACAACAAGAATTGGGGCCATCTAAATCTCCATCGATAGATATGACAAGTTCGGACTTACCAACTTTGAATGTTTTACAAACTTTACTAGATGAAAATATGACAACAACTCAATTTTCACAAGATCAACAGGCAACAAACATCAATACGGTTTCACAAAAGGTAAACACAAGATTCAAACCAACATCTACCTTCAATCCTATAATGCCTCGTGATGCAATCGAAATATTCCATGAACAAGTCGTGGGAGAAATAAAAAAACTCAACCATAGAACACAAAGAACTATGAGAACCAAGAAAAACAAAACTGAAATCCAATATTTCTCACTAATGAAGAAATTAAAAAATAACCCCGACCTTGTTATTCGCAATTCAGACAAAGGAGGAAACTTAGTCGTATGGAATAAATCGGATTACAACAACGAAGCCATGAAGCAACTACAAGACAAAAACTGTTATTGTAATAGTGATCAACTAACGCTCAGAAATACCTATAATATCTATAGGATGAAACTGATTGCCTGGAAAAATGCAGGGCTATTGACACAAGAAGAATATTCCTACCTATGCAATGATCACCCTACAACTCCTATCATATACTTCATTCCTAAAATACACAAAGATCCCAATAACCCGCCGGGGAGACCAATTATCTCGGCAAGAAACAGCCTTTTCGAACGAACTTCCATATATGTAGACTATTTTCTTCAGTATTTTTTGCATCAGTTACCATCCTATATTCGAGACACTGGCGATTTTCTATCTAAAATTAAGGATTTTAATTGGAATAATGACTATCTTCTAATTACATTAGATGTTTACGCACTCTATACGTCAATCAATCACCACGATGGTATCAGGGCATTACAACATTATCTTGATCAGAGACCCCCGCAATTCTCACATCATAACAAAATGCTTAAAGATATGACAGAATTCTGTTTAAACAACAATATCTTTATGTATAGGAATACTCTGTACCAACAATTGCGAGGTGTTGCGATGGGGGCCAGCTTCTCCCCCAGCTATGCATGTCTACACATGGGTTGGTGGGAGGAGTTGGTCCTCCTCAAAGACCATGAACACACAGTCAATACCAAGATCAAAATCTGGCTAAGATATATCGACAATCTTTTCATCATCTGGCAGGGGACACGGCCGGAGGCGGAAAGGTTCGTCGTAGATCTTAATTGCAACAACTTGAACTTAGAATTCACAGCCAATATTAGTGCTCACTTGGTTGAATTCTTAGACGTTCAGGTATACATAAAAAATGGAACAATTGCCACCAAATTACATCGCAAAAAAACTGCAGGCAATGCCATTTTGCACGCCACCAGCGCTCACCCTCAACATCTCATACAAAGTATACCTTACGGTGAGATGCTCAGATTAAAACGCATCAGTAGCAATGAGGATGACTTACACACTGCGCAGGTGGCCAGCACCAAACGTTTCCTATAGAGAGGATATTCCAAAAAAACTATAGATATGGCTATTAAAAGAAGCAACAAAATTAGCAGAGATAGCCTTCTGAAAACACAAACCAGTATTGACATTACATCCAATAGTCAAACTCAACAGGAATCTGTACATGTTGACACATTCAGATTCATAATTGAATATAGTAAACAAGCTAAAGCCATCAATAAAATCATCAAGAACAACTGGCCACTTGTACTAAGTGATCCCATCATAGGGCATATTTTGCCAACCAGACCAGCAATCACTTACAGCAAAGGGCCTTCCATGAAAGACGAATTGGTCAACAATGACTCTTGGGACAGCAAAAAAATCACTTGGTTAAACCAGCGAAAAGGCTTTTTCAAATGCACATCATGCAAAGCATGTCAATATGGAGTAAACAAAACCTCATACACCACTCCTTTCAGTGACAAAGAAATTTCTATACATAGAAATTTGACATGTAAAACCGAATATGTGATCTATGTGCTGGAGTGTCCATGTGGCCTTCAATACGTTGGGAGCACTGTTCTCCAAGCCCACAAAAGGATACTCCAGCACATGAGAGCAATAAAAACCAAAGATCACTCGTACCCCGTAGCACGTCATTTCGAAGAGTCACACCAGGGAGATCCTAAAGGCTTAAAATACTTTTTGATCGATTGCGTGCCACACAATAAGAGAGGGGGCAACAGAGAAAAAGCCTTAAGATTGTTAGAAACCAGGTATATTTTGCAACTAGACAGCAAACAACCTTTGTGCCTCAACGGAACGGAGGATCTCTATACTTGCCTGTAATAGTCGTAAAAATAAAAGTCTTAACCTAAATCTGAAAATAATACTTATTGACATTGCTGCTAGAAGTAACCAACGACCACTGTCTCTCTGTCCATATCAGAGTCACACTTATGGGTTTTAAAGAAGGTAGCACAGGTTTAAGTAACCAACAATATACACGTCACAAATTACACATACTAATCATTTTAGTGACATCGCAAAAGACCGATATACAAAATTAGGAGACGGCAACAGTAATCAAAAGTACTTTGCGAATGATTTAAATTACAAAGCGTAATTTAACAACTCAGTCCCATTTATAAATATCCAAGTCCATTGGGGTAAATACCCACTCTACACTCATTGGTCAAGGATACAAAACATAACACTATGCTAGATGCAAACCATATTCTAACATGGGACTTGTCACACGGCATTTTATGCAGTTCTTAAAGTGTTATTTATTTATTGTAGTTAAGTCAATGTCAGTTTTAGATATTTATATATTTATATATTTATTGCCAGACTGATTTTATAACAATGATCACTAATTTATGCTTTTACGCTTGCTTTCATGTACTAAGTAGCTTTTCTATGTCCATCCTGATTTCGAATGCGATACCACCAATGATTGTTTAAGCACCTGTCACTTTAACAAAGAAAAAAATGCACTTTTCAAAAAAAGAAAAAAACAGTTAAAAACCCAGTAGAGACTGCTATTTGCGTCATGTGATCAAGGGCCTGTTGGCTCGAAACGCGTAATGGCTGTGCTGTGCTTGTGAGCAAGAAAATAAACAAATTTGAAGCACCAAATTGTGGTCCGAGCTCCTATCTGCAGCGGCAAAACGAGTGCGTGTAAAGGAGTTGAAGTCATATATATATATATATATACATATATATATATATATATATATATATATATATATATATATATATATATATATATATATATATATATTACCTACTGGCGGTCGCCAGTAGGTAGTTATAGTTAGGACCACGTTTCCATAGGAAAACCTCAACATTCTATTTTGAATAACTTTGGCGCCGGTCGACGAATCCTCGCGAATTTCTCAAAATAGGTGGGGCGCTACGCTCCGCTCCTACCCTGAAAGTCTCGGGGGGATTCGTCAAGCGGGGGCTGAGATAAAAGGGGGGTCCCAAAACGCGTTTTTCCCATGCATTTTTCCATAGGACCTTTAGAACGAGCTACAGCCCGAACGGCTGAACAGAATTACTAGAAATTTGGCAGAGAGGTAGTCCCTAGGTCAAGGAAGTGCCTTTTGTAGGTTTGGTGTAAATCTGTTCAGTAGATTCTGAGAAAATAGCCTTTAAATCAATATATATATCTGAGCCCGCTTACGGTACGCTTACCGTACGCTTACCGTACGCTTACCGTAAGCTTACGGTGGCGTGCGCGAGCGCGATTCTGATTGGCTCTTAGATCTTAGTAAACATTCGAATCGGCCGAAACCAGGAAGCGGCGTCCGCCATTTTGTCTCTCGCACTGAGTGTTGTTTATCAAACATGATGGCCAAAAACATGTTACGGGGCTGTTTTGACAACTCCCTCCCACATAGTCATGTTGAGGGAGTCCCCAAACATCCCCCAAGAGCAAAAACGGTTTTATTTTTTTTTCGGCAATTTCGCGGGGTACGCTTACCGTACGCTTACCGTACGCTTACCGTAAGCTTACCGTACGCTTACGGTAAAAAAATAAAAATAAAAAAAACACTATCCACACTTACCCCACCCCCTGTGCTTTTGGTGGCCGCAGGCCACCAAATGTGCAGGGCTTATTAATAGAGAAAAAAAACGTAATTTTGGCAACATGAAATTATAAAATCGAAATAAAAAAAACACTATCCACATTGACCTCACCCCCTGTGCTTTTGGTGGCCGAAGGCCACCAAATGTACAGGGCTTATTAAAGTTGATAAAAACCGTGCACGGAACGAACTGCGTTAAGAGGGCGCGCACGCCACAAATGGCGTAAAGTAACTTAGCATTTAAAAAACCGTACAAATTCACTGAAAAAACCATAGGTTTCACACACGTTATAGTTAGGAAATAGCATTTAAAAAACCTTGCTAATTCACTGAAAAAACCATAGGTTTCACACGTTATAGTTAGCTGGACATTTTACTGATAAAAAACCAATGAAATTCCCCCGTTATAGTTACTGTAGGCAACTATAACTCACGCGACCGTAATCCTCTGCTGATGACATATGTGTCTTTATGAAAAAAAAATATTTGTAATATATGTATAGCTAAAATTTAATGGAAGAAGATATGGGCAAATAAGTGTCTAAATACAGTATTAGCATCAGCAGAGGATTGCGGTCGCGTGAGTTATAGTTGCCTACAGTAACTATAACGGGGGAATTTCATTGGTTTTTTATCAGTAAAATGTCCAGCTAACTATAACATGTGTGAAACCTATGGTTTTTTCAGTGAATATATATATATATAAGAAAAAGGGAATTCTTTTCTTGTTAGAATCACTTTTGAATGCCTTCTTTTGGTAATGTGATAGATCATCTGTTTGATAATCTGCTTTATATTTTGACTCAGAATATTGTCTGCATGCAATATAGTTTCATACTTATGTTGTTTCTGCATTAACTGGATTATACACATGACTGGGCAGAACAGTGGAATAAGCCACTTGGCTAAGTATGAGGAACTGTTTGGAGATGCTCAACTTACCACTCTTAACAGTGGTATGTCATGGACTTAGCCATGGCTTGGTATGAGAAATTAATTGGGGGGCGCTCAACTTACCGCAATGTACTGTACACATCATACACATATGTATTGAGTATCATCCTACATCTTTGGTACTGTTTTGTGGTTTAATAGACTACTTGTTTGATTTGTTTCTATTTTTAACACTGCTTTTTGCATTATTAACAGCATTATAAAAGTGATATCTGAAATGTTTTCTTGAAAATCATGAGACATTCACCTTTTATGTTGAGCTTATGATTTAATAATGTAAACAGGAATCATACACAAGTTTGTCTAAAAAGAGAATTATTTATTTATGCAAGAACCTTTGCATTCTTCTCCTATGTCTATTGTTTGTTTTTACTTTTATATGATGGTTGTGCACGTTGGTTCACAAGACGTGAGGAAGACTGCCAGGTTGAAACGTTGAAACATGTCTCCAATAAATTATTTTTTGGAACTTTAATCCGTGGAGTGTGAGACTCCGCCTTTGCCTGTGTACTCGCAGGCGGGTGCTGTGTGGCGCTGGGCTGTACCCGCAAAGAAAATTAGTGCTCCAATCCTGGCGAGGAAAAGCACTCATGGGGTGAGTCCATGCGTTTTTATTGTACAACCTCGTGCAGACACAGACGAGTTTCAGATAACGCCTTCATCAATGTTACCAGGCGTGCCGGAAAGATTTTTTTTTAAAGCTTTACAAAGTGGTTAACATAGTTGATGGCCACAGCAGTGTGCAAGTGTTCTGGTGACGCCATCTTGGCGTGGTGTAATTCTTAAACTTTCAGTATGATATGAGTATATGATATATAGTAGCAAGTATAATATTGCCCTGAATGGGCAAAAATAATACCCATGAGTTTCATGGCCATATATCAATATACCAGTTTTATATACATATGGTCATTCAAAGTGCTTAGTGCTTAATCCTCAATTAATTTGATCACAGGGTATGGACCCCATGCGTATTGCGCTTAAGATCAAACAGGATGAGGGGCGTGGTCTGGCCACGCAGGAAGATGGCCGCCTGACGAGTGAGCTCCGCCGCGGGATGGGCTCTTAACGGAAATATTTTACCCCTTCCCGGCTTTGGAGTCCTCTTCACGTTCCCTGTGCTTGCCGGAAGGTGGGGGGCACGATTTGAGCGTGTTTCAGGGATGTGACGGCGCAGTCTCCCTGGTGTTAATCGTCTCGACGAGATTCTGTGGCGCTGCTTGCCTGACGCAGCCCGCCTGACGTGCTTCCTTCGACTGCCTCATCCTCCCCCTGAAGCCGCGCCTCTGCTGTCCATGGAGTGCGCCTGCCCCCTCATGAGGCCGCGCCTTTGTTGCTGTTGAGGAGCACTCGCTTCCTTACGAGGTCGAGCTCTTGTGGATGTCGAGCGCCCGCCTCTTCATGAGGCCGCGCCTTCGCTGCTGCTGTCAAGCGCCTTCCTCATGAAGTTCCGCCTTCGCTATTACTGTTGAATACCTGCCTCCTCATGTAGCCGCGCCTCCTTCAATTTTGTCTGCTGCTTTATTTTCCTCAGCAATATTACCTCACAGAAGCCATGGTTCTTGTTGTGCTGCTGGTCTGCTACTGGTAGGATTAACTCCTTTTATAATTTCATTGTGGCGCTTTTTGTCATTCACCTCAGCCAGTCATTTTGCGCCACACCCTCTGCAAAGTTAACAATCTTCCTGCAAGAACAAGCCACGATTTGTCACTCAAAACTGACCTTTCAAATTTAATTTTTTCACCCTTTTATGAGTGGCCTCACCTCTGTGATAGTTGTAGTTTTGCGCCCTTCGACTGGTGCTGCCTGGAAACGACTCTTTTTAACGCAACTTGGGTGACGCATATAATAGCATGTTTTAATTCAATGTCATTATAGTGTTTTAGTCAATCTTTTCAGTCAGGTTGTGTATTCTTTGCTTTGATATGGCTCATGATTTCCCTGCATTTTGCAGTTCTGTTCATTCTGCAAATACAACTGTGGTTATTAATGTCATAAGTGCGCCTATGTTGTTTCATCTTATCTCAGTTCTATTTATGCGCCTTTGAACATGGCGACAGTTACACTATCTTCATCAATGCTTTAACCCTTTGCTTATGGTTTTGGGGATCACTAAGCAGTGATTTCCCCTTCATGTGATGTACTTTTGCATTTTAGTGTCTGGAATTGCTGTATTTTTGTGATTATATACAAGAATCGTCTACCAGCAAGACGCCTTCACGCATTTTCAAAGTTTCTGTCAAATATTCTCCTCAAATGCCTGCCCCTAAGCAAGGAAATAAGTCTTCTAAGCCACTTCTTTTTGCAGAAGCTCTTAAGCAGACCATCAACATGCCAACGAAAGGTACTGCCTCCTCTCCTCCCGCTTTACCCCCGGCTTCGACCTCTAATGGGGGGCAGACGTCGGCGGCAACTCTGCAACGTATTCTACACGAAATATCTGAGGTTAGTCGTCGATTAGATGACATGAACCTCACAATTACATCATTAGCTGAGGAGACTAAATCAATTAAAGCAGAATTCACCAGCTTTCATGCGAAGATTGAATCTCTTGACTCCAGAGTTCAGACGGTGGAGAACCGCTTGGACTCCCTTCCCAACAAAGACCGAGACCTCCTATTCTTCCATAGCAAACTTATTGATTTGGAGGACAGAAGCAGGAGGGATAATGTTCGTTTTTTTGGTTTTCCAGAGCGCATTGAAGGGCAGAGTTCCAGTGCATTTCTCTGTCGTATACTTCCTCAGATGACTGGTATTTCTTTTACCCCACCTCTGGAGATACAGCGGGCTCATAGAATTGGTCCTCCACGTGGTGATCCTGCCGCGCGCCCACGGCCGATCATTGCCTGTTTTCTCCGACATGACCAAACTAGACAACTACTATCTGCTGCTCGACTTCAAGGTTCCTTCTCTTTTGAAGGCCATCGCATTCATATGGCAGCCGATTTCTCCAAGGAAACCAATGAGCGGCGGAAGGCCTTTCTCTCCATGCGACCTCAATTACGTCAGTTAGATATCAAATATGATCTATTTGAACCTGCACGTTTTCGTGTTACCAAAGATGGAGTCTCTAAGGACTTTTTTGATCCAGAACATCTTCAGCAATTTTTGGACTGCTTTCAACCTCAAGATATGGAGGTTCTCACTGCATCCTCGCAGCCAATCCCGTCCCAATCACTCCCTAAATCTTCTACTCCAATGTCAGAACGTAACAGGCGCCCTCCCAGTAGCCCTAGACCTCGGGGCAGGGACCTTGAACGACTTCATCGCTCACAAGAAGATAGGAAATCTGCAATACAATCGGTTTCGGCAGCCACATTCCCACAAGACTTACAAAGAGACAAGTCCCGCTCTCCTCTTAAAACCCCTTCAGATGCGGACTGAATAATGCCTCCTCCTGTGGAAATAGTTACCTCCAGACCTATTGGCAGTTAATGGTAGACTCCTGGTCCTTGCGAGTCTTGTTTCTATTGTTAATTCATTATTATATTTTTGACATATTTTGCTGTTCTTATAATATTTGATTGTCTTTTTTCACCTCTTTCTCACTAGCTCCTTATCTTATTTCCTTTCCTTTTCACTTTGCCTTCTGCTATTTCTTTGCTTCATAATGCTATTCTTTTTTCTCCCTGCATTTATTACTCTCCATGTTACAATTTTATTGCATATTTCTAACTGGTTTTGCAGTTACTTGGGTGCCTTGGCGCCTAATTGTTTGATTATAGTTGTATTATTTTATTTGCTCGCATGCATATTGGTATAGGCTTTTTGATATGTGTATGATATGTCTTATGCTCTTAGGCTACCTCACATTTAATTATTGTTAGATTTCTCTTCTTACGTAATGTCGCTTCTCAATCTCTATTTGGCTTTCTCTACCTTCTTCTGTTCTCTTTTACAATGCTCTTTTGGGTTTCCCTTCTATATTATTAATGCATTCCTAACTGTTTCTCTCTTTCTGTGGGGTCTTTTCCCGCGGCGGCGCTCTAGTGCGCCCAGACCCGCGGGTAACAGTTTACGGTTTCTTGTTCCTTACTCGCTACTATTTAATATTCTATAGTTTCTTTATTACTGTACTGTTTTCTAAATTTTATCTCCTTTCGTCTTTATCTCTTTTATTGTTTCCTTTATGCATCTCATCTAAATTAGAAGTACTGCTTCCACTTATTTTCTTTCTGTTTCCCCTTCCTTTTGTCATTTCTTTTCCTTTTTTCTTTGTCTGGTTCAACACGTTGTTTTGTGCTTCATTTTCCTCTTTCTGATTTTTGCTCTATTCTACTATGGCACAGGCACATTCTCTTAATGCAATTACTTGGAATGTACATGGCCTCACCCATTACATAAAACGGAAGAAAGTACTCTCCTATCACCAGACCAAACATGTAGATGTGGCCCTGCTTCAAGAGACCCATTTGGATGCTCTAGAATCAGATAAAATTTGTAGAGACTGGGTGGGCAAGGTTATTCATAGTAGCGTTCAACAAGACGATTCCTCAGATACAGGCCCCCTCCGCAAATGTGGAGTAGCAATCCTCCTTCGCAAATCCCTCCCGGTCACTGTCTCTAAAACATGGTCAGATGTAAATGGCCGTTATGTATTTGCCAAACTTAAAATTGGAGAGTCTCACATTTGTGTAGGGTCTGTTTATGCTCCTACGGGTACCAAAAAAACATTCTTTCTTCAATTATCCCGTTTGCTGCTTGAAATTAATGCATCGCAATATTTGATTGGCGGAGACTGGAATGTAACGCAAGATTCCATTCTAGACAAAACTGGTCCATTAGATAGGGGCAACGCGTCAGATAGAGCCTTGTTAGGGGACATCATATCAGATATTGGACTGGTTGACCATTGGCGTTTCAGCCATCCAACGGATAAGGAATATACTTTCTTTTCATCGGCCCATGGTACATTTTCTCGTCTTGATTACTTCCTCATTTCACATAGCACAGTTCAATTCGTTACAGACTCCTGCATCCTGGAAGCGGCCTTGTCTGATCACTCTCCGGTTCTCCTCTCCCTTGATCTAGGTCTTTCTAGGCCTGGACGTAAGCCATGGCGAATGAATATCCAACGCCACAGGACTCCTACTGGTAAGTCCCAACTGCAATCTCACCTTCAAAATTATCTTTCTACTAATCAGGGGTCTGTCGCCTCCAACAGGACTCTCTGGGCTGCGGCGAAGGCTACTTTGAGGGGGCAATTAATGCGTGATGCAGCACTTGCTAATAAACAAAATGCAAAGAGACAAAGTGAGCTCGAATCTAACATACAAACTTATTCTCGCTTATACACCACATCTCCGTCTTTACAAAATCGTAAATTACTTGAGCAAGCTCGAATGGCCTTAAATAGCCTTTTTACATCTAAAGCAGAATACGCTTTACAGAAAATGAAAGTTCGACATTACGAGCAAGGGGAAAAGGCGGGAAGGTTATTAGCCGCGCAGCTGCGTCAGAGGGAGGCGTCTATGGCCATTCCTGCCATTAGATCTGCGCAAGGACACCTGTGCACAAAACCTCAAGACATTGTTAATGAGTTCGCCTCCTTTTACGAATCTCTTTACACTTCCGATAATAGAATGGATTCGGATAAAATGACAGCATTTCTTGCAAAAGTGCATCTTCCTTCTCTTTCGGCGGAGGGCAGAGCCATCCTCGAGGGTGAAATAACCAGAGATGAGGTTTCTAGTGCGATTGCTGCCCTGCCTTACCACAAGGCCCCTGGAGAGGATGGATTTCCCCCTGAATTTTATCGCTGGGCAGGTCACAATATTATTGATACCCTGCATGCCGCATTCCAGGAGGCGGACAGTACATCTTCACTAGGACCCCTTTCTAACAAGGCTATTATTGTTGTGCTTCCAAAGCCAGGTAAAGACCCCCAGCTCTGCAGTAGTTATCGCCCCATTTCTCTATTGAACTCTGATATTAAAATCTTGGCCAGCATTCTTGCTTCGCGTTTGCGTAAAGTCTTGCCTTCTTTGATACACCATTCTCAAGTAGGCTTTGTACCGGGCCGTTCCTCCCGGAACCATCTGCGTTCTCTGGCCCATGCGCTATGGTCGGCTCAACATCTTACGGAAGATGCGTTAGCCCTTTCACTTGACGCAGAAAAAGCGTTCGACCGCATCGAATGGAACTATCTCTTCAAGGTCATGGATAGATTCGGTTTAGGTACAAAATTTATTGATAAGGTACGCTTATTATACGATCACCCTTCTGCTCAGGTAAATTGTGGTGGGTTTCTATCAGACACCTTTACGATTAAGAGAGGGACACGCCAAGGATGTCCACTATCCCCCCTTCTGTTTCTTCTGGCTATGGAGCCTCTGGCTGCTACCATTCGTCAATCTGATGAGGTCTCTGGTGTCCCCCTTCCAATTGGACATTCTAAAATATACCTGTATGCTGATGATATTCTACTCACCCTTACTCGTCTTCCCCGGTCGATTCCTTCTCTTCTTCACATTATTAATGATTTCTCCTCTTTTTCAGGTTATAAGATTAATTGGGACAAGAGTGAGGCTTTACCCATCTCTAACGGTACCACAAAAGCAGCCATTTTTGGATTTCCTTTTCATTGGCAGTCTTCATGCCTTAAATACTTGGGTGTCCTCGTTAATAAAGGATTGCAAGACATGGTTGCAGATAATTTATCTCCTCTTATATCCCAAATGCAACGGGATTTTGATAAATGGAAGGCTTTGGGTCTTTCTCTTTGGGGCAGAACTCAGGCGGTTAAAATGGTTACCCTTCCGAGATTTATATACATTCTAGGTATGCTTCCTCTGCAGATCCCTTTATCTTTACTTCGATCAGTAGATGCCCAGATTAAAACTTTTATTTGGGGTACTGCGAAGCCTCGCCTTGCTATCACTAAGTTAAAGGCTCACCAGTTATCTGGCGGAATTGGCCTTCCATCTATTGAACACTACTCTTTGGCGTTAGATGTTTCCCAAATCTCATATTTTTTACCTGGCATCAAAGATTTACTACAATGGGTTCAAATAGAAAGGCATCTCCTATCCTCAGAATCGAACCTTTCTCCTCTGTATGGTAGTGGCACTAGTCGTTTTGACCCAAAAAACCCAATGTTATCTGCCATGCATAAATTCTGGCAGAGAAGTCATAGATTATTAGGCTTAAACTCAAGAATCCATGCTAAGGCTTCCCTATGGAATAACTCGGGGATCCGTATTAATGGTCGTATGTTATCCTGGCCTGAATGGCGAGCTGCAGGTATTCTCTGTCCGGATCAACTTCTGCATGATGGGGATTTTAAGTCATTCTCTCAGCTTAGGGTAGAATTTGATCTTCCCCTTCATCATTCTTCCAAATATCTTCAACTTCAACAATGTTTGAAGACCCATATGGGAACATCACCATGGCTCCTGCAAGACTCCCCTATATTATCCTATTTGCACATTTGGGGGAAACTTAAGGGTGTTACTTCTGGTATATACAAAATTTTTTCATCTCATCTTTTTTCTAAATCTCTTTCACATGATCTCCAGCGTAAATGGCAATCTCGCCTCTCAATTTCCTTTTCCGATACTGAATGGGATTTGATTCTAGAGAATTTAAACAAGGGAGCCCGTGAATCAAGGCTCAAATTTTGTCTTTTCAAAATTCTGCATGATTGGCACTGGTCTCCTGTCAAACTACACCAAGCTGGTCTTCTCTCTCATTCTAATTGTTGGAGATGCTCCAATTCAGGTTGTGATATTACTCATATCATTTGTGAAAGTCCTAGTATCCAATCCTATTGGACTTTTATTGGTGTTACCTTGAATTCCACTATGCCCCTAAAATTGCCACTTACATCTACTAACATTCTCCTGCATGATTTACGTCATTCCCCAAAGCTCACGAAGCCACAACTCCGCCTTTTTCATACTTCAATTGCTACTGCCAAAATATGTATACTGCGTCATTGGAAATCAACTCTACCTCCCTCACAGGAGGATTGGTTGGTGGCAATGATGCAAACTGCCTCCCATGAACGTACAATCTATAACCTTCAGGATCAAGCTGACACTTTTCTTCGAATCTGGTCTCCATTTCTTAAATCAAATGCTGCTGATTCTCCGGCCTCCACTTCTACCCAAACACATTAATCAGCTTTCACTTTTTCTGTCCTTTGTTTTTTCTCTTCTCTTTGTTTTCCTCCAATCCTTTGCTTCCTCCGTTGTGGTATTCTTCTGCTTTTATTCAATTACCTTTTCTTTGTTTTATTTCTTTATATTTTCAGCACTTTTTATTCTTCTAGGTCTTTCTCCTCTTTTTTCCCTATAGCTCACTTTTATTACATTTCATTCTGTGTTTTGATCTCATTGTTGCATTAACTAGTATTTATCTATTTAAATGCATATTTATATCGTATTTATTTATCAATATCTTATTCCATGATTCCTCTTAACATGAATTTATTTTCTCTTATTTATTATTGTATATGCTCTAATGTATTCGCCTTATAAAACTCAATAAAAAATTTCAACACAAAGATCAAACAGGATTCACTTGTGGATTATCTCCACATACGAGATCTACCCAAATGGGTCAAGGCACTGTGTTTTAGATGTGTGTGTATATATATATATATATATATACGTGATCAAGGGCTGTTGAGCCCGAAACGCGTCATGGCGGCATAGCGCACGAACAAAAAGAAAACAAATTGGGAACAAATCAAGTGGAGTCCGTCCCCTTCTTGATCCATGGCAAAGAGGATAGGATCGCTTGAAGAAAGGTTTACTGCGATATATATATATATATATATATATATATATATATATATATATATATATATATATATATTATCTACTGGCGGTCGCCAGTAGATAGTTATAGTTAGGACCGTGTTTCGATAGGAAATCAGCAACATTCTATTTGGAATAACTTTGGCGCCGATTGATGAATCCTCGCGAAATTTTCAAAATAGGTGGGGCGCTCCACTCCGCTCCTACCCTGAAAGTCTCGGGGGGATTCGTCAAGCGGGGGCTGACAAAAAAAGGGGGGTCCCAAAACGCATTTTTCCCATGCAATTTTCCATAGGGACCTTTAGTCCAAGGTACAGCCCAAACGGCTGAACAGAATTACTTTAAATTTGGCAAAGAGGTAGTCCTCAGGTCAGGGATGTGCCTTTTGCATATCTGGAGTCAATCTGTTCATTAGTTCCTGAGAAAATTGCAGTTAAAAGTACATACATATCTATAGCCTCGCACCGTGCGCGAGCGCAATTCTGATTGGTTGTTAGATGTCAGTAAACATTCGAATCGGTTGAAATCAGGAAGTGTCGGCCGCCATTTTGTCTCTCGCAGTCTGAGGCAGTGAAAAACAAAGGTGGAGAACGTGAAAAGTGGGCAGTGTGGACAGTTCCTGACCCCCTAGCCTTTGTCAGGGGGTCACTGAAGGACCCCCAAGGATGAAAAAAACATTTTTTTTTTTAAATCGCGGGGTGCGCGCACTGTGCGCGCATGGCATGCACAACGCATCGTGGGTGCTCGGTGCGCGAAGTGCACCGAGCGCCCACAGCGAGCGCACGGTGCGCGCACGGTGAAAAACCTGAAAAAAAAAATATGAATAAATACATAACTTAGCATTTAAAAAAACGTACAAATTCACTTAAAAAACCATAGGTTTCACACACGTTATAGTTAGGAATTAGCATTTAAAAAACCTTGCAAATCCACTTAAAAAACCATAGGTTTCACACATGTTATAGTTAGCTGGACATTTCCCTCGTAAAAAACCAATGAAATTCCCCCGTTATAGTTAGTGCAGGCAACTATAACTCACGCGACCGCAATCCTCTGCTGATGACGTCAGATATTACATCATTGATTACATATGTGTCTTTCTGAAAAATAAATATTTGTAATATATGTATAGCTAAAGATTAATAGAAGAAGACATGGGTAAATAGGTGTCTAAATACAGTGATGTAATATCCGACGTCATCAGCAGAGGATTGCGGTCACGTGAGTTATAGTTGCCTGCAACTGTAAAATCATATAAATAGAGACATAATAACTCAGACGATAGCGAGTTAATAATGGGATTTTTCTGATTTTATCTCGTCTACTCATTTTTATTTGTTTTCTCATTTCTATATACTTTAGATTTTTGCTATAATTTTAATTACAATGGTCTGTCAAAATAAGGGCACATATATATAAATGAATTTCTATAAAAAATTGTAATAGAATGCTATTGTAACAGAATGTGATTATGATAATGTGTTTTAGTATAAAATGTTCATCATTTGTAAAGTAATTGATGATTAACAATGTGTTGTTTATTGTTATATTAAATGCTGCCACTTAGTATACATTTTTTATCGTTTTCAGACGAAGGCGTATTTCACGCTGAAATGTGCATCGAAGACTTAACCATTGCCACGTTTTGGTTTTTATTGAAGAGAAATTATGTTTTGATAAAATTTAGTCTTTTTGATATTTTTAAATAAAGAAATTTATTTTAACAGTTGATTATTAAATAATTTGAAATATATCTGACCATTTTTTTGATCTGTTACATTGAGCATCATAACATTGAGTGATATTTTAAACTGTTTGGTTGCCTAGGTCCACTATAAATGTACCCTGTCATATGAATAGTCTTACCAATTTTTTACAGGGTCCTTGTTTTTTACATCTGTAAATGATTGATTCATCCTTCCGCAGATTTTCCAAAGCTTGCCTTTGCTCTTGTGTAATGTTCCTCATAGCTTTGGAGGTCACCTCTTTCATTCTTAGACGTAAGAGATCTTTGTTTACAGCTTCCACAAACACATTAATAGCATCAGTAGGCATTTGTGGTATAAATTGTGATGCTGGTTTAAAGGAACTGCCTATACTACTTTGTGCGATCCCTACCAATCCTGTTCTTTATACAATATCTAGGGAGGTATCCAATGTATTGCTCTTCCCTGCTTGTAGACTTTCCAAAGTTGTCAGGTCTTCCCCTGTCAGAATATCAGTTGCTGTGGATTTCCTGTGCGTTGTTTTCAGTTTCACCATCAATGTTTTCAATTTGAAGAACTTGTGCAGTTTGAGATTCTTTGTGAATTTAAACAAGTAAAGTCTTGTCTGAGTGTTTTCCAGCTTGTTAAGTGGACAAAAGGTCAGGCCAAGGTTCAACACTGACTCCTCCGCATTAGATAGTACCTTGGGGGTCAGATATATAGTTGTGATATTTTCATTCTCTACCTCCATTTGTTTGCCTTCTTGCTTCTCCTGAACTGAGGCAACATTTTGTTTCCTCCGGCACGCCTCCCCCCTTCTTGTCTGTCTGTGTTTCTTGCTTCCAGTGGTTTCACTTTGCCTCCTCGCAGCCACATCTGACGTATTAGGCAAAACTCCTCATGAAATGGGATCTTCTTTCCTTGGCTTCCCAGGGAGCTGGTGCTTTCCTCGCCTGATTGTTCATTGTCTGTTACATCCACTTCGGATGTCTCCTTATAATCTAGAGCCGAGAGCGTTTTCTTCGTTAGTAGCTCCCTTCTCGGTCCATCAAATTTCTTTGCGAAGGTTAGCAGTCGTGTGCATTATTCTTTGCATCCCTTTCAAATTTGTCTTGTTTCCTTTGTCTAATTTTCTGTACATAACTAATTAGTCATTTCTTCATTTGTTCCTTCAGTTCTTCTTGTTTGGCCTTGTCCTCATCCTTCGCTATTTGATTTTCCAACTCCTGAATCTCTTTTAGGGCTCGAACTCTATCACTCCTAGCTAATTTTATCAGGATGGTCAGCATCTCCCTGCACGAGTTGGCCATATGTTCTGCCCATTCCTCTAATAGGAGTTGGTCTGGATTTTCATATGCTGGTACCGTGTATATTTGTAATCCCCTGATGACAGGGTTCAAAAACTATCCAAGATAATGTCTACATGTAGAAAGTGACTCTGCTAAAGTGTTTTAAATGCTTCATTTTGTGGTGAGTTTTTTGTACTGGGAAACTTGCTGTGATATTATCTCGCGACCAGAACGTTACTAAAAGTGATGTTCTGGTGGCAATATCCCCTTGTAAATATGCCCCTTTGACTCTTAGTTGCAAAGGGGTTGTGCCAATGTGATACTCCACACGTGCCACTCGGTCTTGGCTCCTTGTGAAGCAGCCACATACTTTACACATTGCAAACCCACTTTCGTCTTTCCATAGAATTGTCTCTGACCTGATAAGGATTTTTGGGATCACTGTTGTGAACAGCAAACTCCTAGAAATAGATCATTCTTTTCAGAGATAGGAACAAGCCAAAATAATGTTAATCATGGAGATGCCAATAATTGCTCTTGAAATTTCTCATCCCATGTCCTCCACCTTTTTGTAATGTGATGAATAGCACTTTTAGAAAAGTGGCCTCTCTCCATCCTCTCAAGCAAACAATCATTCCCCTGAGTGAAGCAAATCTTTTGCTTGTGTGTTAGATACATAGACATTACTTCAAATGACTGGTTCCTAAAGGAAGATAAGTAACTTGTTTGAAGTGAGATTTTGAAGGCACTTATTCAGAAAAGGTAAAAAGGGTGATCTTAGAATTATTTGGTTTAGGAGTGGCACCCATTTGTAAAAGATACTAAAGTCAAATGAAGAGCAGGTTAGCTAAATCCAGCAATTACATTCTATTCACAGAATCTGCATTGCATGTCTGTGAGAATTGAATGCAGAATTTGAGAAGAGTGGAACTTAGCATTAGCTAAACGTGTCATATCATAGTTTATCAAACATAGTTAGCAATCCTTTAGCTAACAAGCGCTGTTCTCGTAATTACAACGTCTAGCACACCATCAACCATCACTGGCACTGATTCAGAGTCAGTAGGTGAGGAATTGCTGTATGGAAATTTGCTTCACCTGATTCAGAGTTGGTAGGGTTTTCCTCACTTGGGCTAGATTTATCAAACCTTCACAAAGCACAGCGTAGCAAAAAACCTTGCTGTGCTGCGTAAAAGAGGGAGGGAAGGAATGAGTCATATCTATCAAGATATGGCACATTCCTGGACTCTGCTTGCGCTGGCACACAATTAGCAACCTAGTGCTAATGCTGGCACACTTGTGTCATGTAACAAGGGTGCCTGCTTTACAGGCAGAATTGTTTTTGTTCAGGAAGGAACGCCATGCTGCACAAAATCAATCCTTTAGAGGCATATTCCTCTTCCTAAGTGTACTGCAGAATGCATTACTTTTAGAAAGAAGAAACAGCAAGGAGAAATAAAAACATTTCTACTTGTTGCGCCTCTGGAGGGAAGGCGTACAATTCTGTTGCATTCCCAGGTCTGCCACTGTAAATCTGAGAATGCCTCAGAATACAAGGGTGGATGTGTGGGAACACCCACACTGCACCCATGTAATGCCCCCACTAGGTTAAAGTTATGAAAGGAAGCAACTTGCTCTGTCTTACGTTACGCCAGACTTAGCAAGCCAAGGACAGCCATGCAAAATGGCCTTTCATGGCTTGGAAAATCTCATTTCGATATTGCATCGCCCTTGCATTACCTTGCGTGGCTCAAGGACGACTCAAAACTTGTTATTGTGTTATGCTATGTTATGATACATTATGTTATGAGACATTTAAAGCAACTAATCACCTGTGAGGGTATACTGGTGCATAGCAGGTTGTGGTTTTGGCCCTGAGGGACCTTACTTGAATAGCCAGGTCTTGTGATGAGGTGGCTCTAATGTGGCATGGGTGGTGGTTCCATGCTTCAGGAGTAATGTATGAGAAAGCATGGCCTCCTGCTCTGATTTCGTGCAAGTGTGGTACTTGTGTGAGTGAAAGTGCAGCTGTGCAGAGGTGCCTGGTGGGTTGGTGGAACTGCACACGGCTGTTCAGGTAAGCAGGACCTATGTTGTGTAGTTCTTTGCTTATCTGGGTAAGGAGCTTGAACTGCATGAGCTTATGTTTAAGAAGCAAGAGTAACTCCCTTAGGTATGAGTTGAGGTGAGACCAGTGTTGGAGTTTGGGGGCCAGTCTGGGTGCTGCTTTCTGGATGGTATGAATGCTTTTTGTGAGTTGGGTATTGATTTCTGCTTAGAGGGTGCTCCCGTAGTCTAATCTGCTGGTGATGAGGGCTTGGTGATGGTTTTCCTGGTATTGTTAGGTAGCCATTTAAAATTTATTTTTCAGCATCCTCACGGATTGGAGGCAGACCCCAGTGATAGTGTTGACCTGAGCAGACATGCCCAACTGGCTGTTGATGATGATTTTGAGGTTTCATGCTTCTGCACTGGGGTGGCAGTGGGAGTGGGCCCGAGCTTGATAGATCACCAGACAGAGTACATAGAGGCATGTTTTCCAAAGATCACCACTTAAGTCTTGTTGATGTTGAGTTTGAGGCAGCTGAATTTCATCCAGGTGGCCACTTTGGGCATGCAAGAGTTGTTTCTGGTGTTGGGTGGTCTGTCTAAGAGGGACAGTATCAGTTTTGTATCGTCGGCATAGATGAGTATGTGAATATTGTGCGCATGAGTGATATCTGTCAGCGGTTTCATGTAGATGTTGAAGAGTGTTAGGCTTAGTGAGGAACCCTATGGGACTCTTCAAATGACTTTCTGTGCTTCTGTGGAGCATGGTGGAGTGCTGGCTGCTTGTATTGTTCCTTTATGTTAGGTGCAGAACCATTTGATGATGGGTCCTTGGGTGCCAGGTTCATGAAGTCATCTGATCAGGATGAGATCGGAAACTCTGTCAACAGCTGCAGAGAGGTCAAGAAGGATGAGGGCTACGTTTTCTCCTATGTTGAGGATTATCCGGAAGTTATCATTCACTATGACGAGGGCTGTGGTTTGGACTAAAGCTTGATAGTACATCATCAAGGAGCTGGTGGCTGCTGAGGGGGCCACAAGCCATCTATCGATGTCTTTTTCTGGGCTCTTGGATTGGTATGGTAGGAGGGAAATTGGTCAGTGGTTTACAAGTTTGACTAGGCCTGCAGATGGTGCTTCAGGAGATTGTTGATGGCAGCATGTTCCCAGGCTTCCAACAAAAGAGTCAGTGGAGGTTTTAAGGATGGGGGCGAGGGCTTTGCTGATGGGGTTGCACCTTTGTTAAAAGCGTGGTGGGGCAAGGGTCAGACGGCGCCTCCGAGTGTATGGTCTTCATGATTGTTTTTTTTTAATTTGTGGTAATAGGGTTCCATGTTCACAGAGTGTTGCCTTTGTTCGATACTAGTAGACTTATTGCAGGGCTGATGGGGTCCACTTAAGGGACAAATTTGGTTGTGATTTTGATGCAGAAGAAGTCTGTGTAGGGGTGATATTGCTAATAGTTGCTACTGGTGTGGCGAAAACCTAGATGAGAGCAATCATTTATTTTCTGCTTTTGAAGCTGTTATGACCCTCATTGTGGTTTGTTGGATTTGATTGTGGCAGCGTCTCTGGAAGGATATGAATGCTTCCTTGTCTGATTCTCTTTGGCTCCCTCTATAACTCCATTACAGTTGCTTGCAGTGCCATTTGATCATTTTGAGTTCTTCTGTGTGCCATGTGGCCTGCATTTCAGTTCTTGTCACTGCTTTTTTTCCTCGGACTGGGGTTTCAGAACAAGTGGCGCTGAAAGTGTTGATGTGGTGATTTTGCTGGAAAGGTGGCCTGTGTGCTCTGGTTGGGTTTTGTGGAAGACAGGGGCTCAGTCCACCTCAGAGATTTTGTTCTAGTGCCGGAGGTCAGGCTCAGTCATGGTGATTCTTCTTTGGTGGATCTTCTGTGTTGGGGAATGTTGATTAAGAAGCTGATGGAAGTGAGTGTGCTGATCGTGATACTGCTGAACGAGGTAAAGATGGGACCCTAGGTGTGTCTGGTGGCATAGGTGGGAGCTGAGATGTGCTTAATGAGTATGACATTTCCAATGCTTTCCAGGAGTGTGGTTGATTTGTGCTCATTCTGGTCTTCTAGGTGGAAACTTAGGCCACCTAGGAGGATGTAGGTACTGACGTCGATCAGTGGAGCGATGAGGTCCGAGAGGTTGATGGTTAAGTTGGCTTGGTCCTGGGGGTCGGTAGGCAAGGGTTCTGCCTAGGGTAAAGTTGGCTGTGATTTACCTTTTGAAATTCAGGTGCTCCATTTAGTCCTTTCCGGTATCCACCTATCATCTATATTTTATATAGCATGTATATGCTGCAGGTTTAAGTGCTCTGTAAATGTGTCAGTACTTAAATTAATAAAGTTGAAGCATGGCAGCAGGAATCTAAGACAAGGAGTTACAGGAGGCAATATAGGAATAGTCCCTATGAAGTAGAAATGCAACACAATTAAGAGAGGAAGGGTAACACTATAGAGAAAGAGAGAGGACGACAGCCAGAAAACAGGGCGAGATGGAGATATCACCAGTCACAAAATGGTTTTCAATAGACCATGGATCAAAGACAACTTTTATTGTCATTTTGGATAATCTTAGAACAGTGAAAAATATGCAGGTTAAGGCAGTCTCCTTTTAGGCCTCTCTGTTGCTTGGATATTATCAACAATAACACATTGGTAAAGTCTCTTGCGGTAAGCCTTAAGAACAAGGTCTTGCAATGCTTCTCTTCATTTTGGACTAGACCCACTTTGAGGGACAATGTTCCTACTTTTACAGCTCATGCGGGTATTGTAGCATTCTCCAGGGTTCTTCTTTTTTCTCATTCTTATTTAGTCCATAAGTGGAACCCCTGGGTATTCTGACTATATTGCAGTTTGTGTGCTATTTCTTATGCTGATGATTCACAAGTACGCTGGACCAACAATGTGCCACCATTAGGAACAGTCAGGGTATCCTTTTTTAGGTTTAAACCTATAACAACTGATTAAAGCTCACTGAAAGGGAAACAGCCTTCATCACTGTAAAAATGTAACTCTGATAAATACATGCACAGCCACAAACTAAAATGTCATTCAGAAAAGGAAACAAAAGTGAAACAGAATAAATAATTTGTATTTCTTCCTCAAGGAGCCAACACAATATAACTTTTTTATACAAGGTAGCAGCAAGAAAGACTGGCTTCAATTATTCTGCTTGAATTTCGTTATTTACAGAAGTCACTAAAATATTGTTTCTTCCTTTTGTTTCCTCCAATTGTGTGTGCTTTGATTAAAGATTAAAGATGCAGAGTTTAGAAGCATGTTTTTTATCTCAATATTTTCTATACTGTAGTGAATCTGGGAATAATAAGATCATGTTCACTGATTGGTGAAATGGCTGGCTTATAAGAATCTTGGCTAATATGTTCTATCACATTTATCCACAGAAATACAATGGGTAAAAACCTTTACTAAATCAACCCCCTTTTCCAACAAGTCCGTATTGAGAGCAGGTCAACTGCCAAATACCCCAAACTTTAAACAATCAATGCAAGGTACAGTGACAGTTACCTGTGAAAAGAGTGCTGTCACCATTCACATGGAATAGTGGTGAAAGCATGAAACAAGACTTCCCACGTACTAACAAAATTCATAGCTGGAAAGTGTCCCGTTGCTATGTGTGATACCTTCAACTAATCCTGGCTTTTTACCCGATTGCACTTTACTGCTAGGGTATTTGAACTAAAATTACAATTTTAACAGTGGAGGCCCATGCAGGTAAGCATGGCGGGGCAGGGATGTGGGGGTGGGTGTGCCAAACAACGGATTAGGGAAAATAAAATAAATAAATGAAACCACTTACCTTGTGCTCGCTGTATCGCTGAGTCGGTATTGCGGCGAGCGGAAGGTAAGTGGGTTTATTTATTTATTCATTTTATTTTCCCTATTCCATCATTTGTCACTTCCAACTCCCTACCCCGCTAGCCCCGCCCACTGCCCCATCAAACTTACCTGCACAGACTGCGACTGAATGTTAATAGTAAAACTTCAAGCCCCAGAGCACAATGTGATTTAGGCTAGATGGTCAGGACTAAAATTTGAAATTGGGACACTTGGCAGCAATGAATGTTCACACAACACTGCCATATTAATACAGCCGGGCAAAGAGTGCAGAAAAGCAGTGGTGAGCATGCTTAAAGCTTCATGTTTAAGGTTGTTTAGAAAGCAGGGTTGCAAAATAGTCTGGTGCCAGTCAACATTTGAAAGGTTTCAAAAGGGACTGTGCTGTTGCCAATGCCATAATATTCAGTAAAGAATAGGTAAATGACCACCAACTATATCCAGGAATTTGTTTATTGAAGCATTTGAATATAGCACTCTTACTTTTTAAATCCAACAATAGTCCTGTAAACCAGAGTCCTGACAGAATGAGAGGTAATGTGATGTGATAGAGGGTAATGATATATGAGTGAAACACATAATCCTTCTATGCTAAAACTGTCTAACATAAGTCCAGTGGACACATTGCCAATGGGAAGATACTACATAGCCAGCATTGGTACTCCTTTCAATTAAATATGTGTTGTATAACAATCACTGCAAAAAACATGTTCAGTAAACACTGGCAAATACAGATTTGCCTGCTTTTGGGGTAGGGACCTGAATAAACACTAATAAGTCTACAAAAAATACACACTGAAACCACTACAGCCTAAGAACAGTTTACAGCTGATGTCAGCTAATTTATAAATTTTTATGTCAAAAACATTGGTTGTGTTGGTTGGTCACCACATCTCTGCATAACCTCTATCCATAAGTCTTTAGACAGATCCTTCTGACAATGTGTGAATGTCTCGGATTCCTCCCAAATCATGATTGAAATCTGAAAAACACCTAATCAAGGGAGCTATGTCCCCTTCTGTTTTTCAGATAATGACACTTTATAAAATCTTGTATTTTGTGCCTACCAAAAGGCAGGCAACTGTGATGGAATGCAACATATATTCTCACCCACACCGCTCAGTGAATGATGGAATTAGGACATTTATATTGCACACACACTGCCTGAGGGTATCATGGGCACACTGCCACTCATTTTACTTAGCTAGCTGGCAGACGTGATGACATAGAAAATAGGAAATATGGGTGTATCATCGTCATAAGATGCTCGCTGAGAGACCATGATTTCTATGCTGCTTCCCTGACCACAGAGTGCTTTGGCTTACAGTAATCAGTATGGTTCACTGGACATTTCTAGCGTATTTCCTAAAATTATTTAAACTATCGCACCAAGGTACACTTCTCCAGGAGTACTGCATTCTGCTCCATGCTTGTGCCTTGTCCTTCCATGCTTCACAAACGTTAGGTCAAGTGGCCACTCCTTAAGAGTTCTTGGACTCATTTTGTGGAAGTCACTGACATCAAACAGACTTAAAGCGACACCATTTTTTGTAAAAATCTAAAAACCCACATCTTCTACTAGGAGAAGAAATGTTGTATCCCTGACCTTTTTACACTATTTTCAGTTTCACTCTCATAGGCAGACGTGAATGAAAAAGAGGTAATGTGTTTTCGTGTTAAGTCTAATAGAGCTGAAATTCTCTCGGAAAGAACTACCTACTAGGTATTACTTTCATCTTAATACATACGACTTCCCCATTCTCTGGGTTATAGGCTCCTGATTTACCTCCAAACAGCAGCACAGAGCCATTATTGTCTCACAGGATTCAATGACAAATAATGAGAACCCAGCAGTATAGTTCCTTATAATGAATCGAAAGTTTGCTCAAACATCCTCTCTGTGGCACTGTGTTAAGAGTACAATGCTGACTAAATAACACACTGTGAATGCTGAATTGGTTTTCTTCTCTTTCTTTGGTGAGCTTGTCATAAGATCGTGCTTCATCTGAGATCTTTTAATCTTTGCTTAGAGACATCTCTCAGCTGAGCCACCTTTTCAGGTTTTTCGTTTGCGCCATTCAACATTCCGTGGGAGTGTTACAGATGATTACAGAATAAAGTCATCTTTTTCTTGTGCTCTTTGCTCTTAACTCTTTCTCTACTGCGCAAGGATTTCCTGTCCATTGTGCCTTGGTTCAGTGCCTATTCAGCATGTTAGTATCCCGTCATTATAAATGTGCTGAGCTTCTGCTATCTGCAATCACACATGATCTGCAATAAATGCATTTCTACCTTCGTGTAGCAAAAGATACTGCACATTGACTAATGCGATTGAAGGTACACACAAGTAAAATACTGTTTTCCGGTCACAATTAACTCTCTTCGGGGTGCCCTGAGCTGTTCTTGCTTTTCCTATTTTTTCTTGTATAACCCTTAAGAGATGGGTTCGGGAATCGTCCAGCCTGTATTTAACAGAGTAAATAAGTATTAGAGATCCTCAGAGAGGAATTGCTTTATCCAGACACAAGGAAGCTACTAGTATAATTCTAAACAATGGATTTTCAGCGTTGGAGTGCCACATAAATTATGCAAAAAAAGGAAGTAAAGGAAGTAGGGAACCCTGAGTAGTAATATATTTATAAAGTAACCACAGTCCTATATCGCCGAATCATCAGCTACAACAAAGGTGCCGACCACAACGTGGAGTTCCGATGAAGTGCTTTTATTGCACGAATCTGTGCATCAAAAAGTAGAAGCAAGTGCCCAGCCTGACGTGTTTCGACCACGTTAACTCGGTCTTGATCACATGACCAAAATATATATATATATATATATATTTATAAATATATAAATATATATATATATACATATATAAATTACCTACTGGCGGTCGCCAGTAGGTAGTTATAGTTAGGACCACGTTTCCATAGGAAATCCGCAACATTCTATTTTGAATAACTTTGGCGCCGGTCGACGAATCCTCGCGAATTTTTCAAAATAGGTGGGGCGCTACGCTCCGCTCCTACCCTGAAAGTCTCGGGGGGATTCGTCAAGCGGGGGCTGAGATAAAAGGGGGGTCCCAAAACGCGTTTTTCCCATGCATTTTTCCATAGGACCTTTAGACAGGGCTACAGCCCGAACGGCTGAACAGAATTACTTGAAATTTGGCAGAGAGGTAGTCCTCAGGTCAAGGAAGTGCCTTTTGTAGGTTTGGTGTAAATCTGTTCAGTAGATTCTGAGAAAATAGCCTTTAAATCAATATATATATCTGAGCCAGCTTACGGTGCGCTTACGGTACGCATACCGTATGCGTACGGTGGCGTGCGCGAGCGCGATTCTGATTGGCTCTTAGATCTTAGTAAACATTCGAATCGGCCGAAACCATGAAGCGGCGGCCGCCATTTTCTCTCTCGCACTGAGAGTGATGATGAAAATACAAAGCACAAAAACATGTAAAGGGGCTGTTTAGACAGCTCCCACACACATAGCCATGTTGAGGGAGTCCCCAAAGATCCCCCAAGGCCAAAAACGGATTTTTTCGCTAATTTCGCCGATTACGCTTACCGTACGCGTACGGTAAAAAATGATATAAAAAATAAAATTATCCACACTCTCCCCACCCCGTGTGCAATTGGTGGCAGAAGGCCACCAATTGTGCATGGCTTACAACACATGAGATAAACTATAATATTTAAAAAAAAAAAAAAAAAAAAAACAATTATCCACACTCTGTCCACCCCGTGTGCAAATGGTGCCCGAAGGGCACCATTTGTGCATGGCTTATAAAAATTACGAAAAATTAAAATATTACCTTTCAAAACGAAGTGCATCATGTCCTCCATGTGCGCACGATACGCGAAGCGCATCGTGCGTACATGGCCCATCTAGCGTAACGTGGGCACGCGGTGCGCATAGCGCACCGCGTGCCCACCGTGCGTGCACGGCACTAACTGCGTAAAGTGGGCGTGCGGTGCGCGAAGCGCACCGCGTGCTTGCACCGTGCGCGCACGGAACGAACTGCGTTAAGTGGGCGCGCACGCCACGAATGGCTTAAAGTAACTTAGCATTTAAAAAACCGTACAAATTCACTGAAAAAACCATAGGTTTCACACACGTTATAGTTAGGAATTAGCATTTAAAAAACCTTGCAAATTCACTGAAAAAACCATAGGTTTCACACATGTTATAGCTAGCGGAAATTTTACTGATAAAAAACCAATGAAATTCCCCCGTTATAGTTAGTGCAGGCAACTATAACTCACGCGACCGCAATCTTCTGCTGATGACATATGTGTCTTTATAAAAAAAAAAAATTTGTAATATATGTATAGCTAAAAATGTATGGAAGAAGACATGGGCAAATAAGTGTCTAAATACAGTATTAGCATTAGCAGAGGATTGCGGTCGCGTGAGTTATAGTTGCCTGCACTAACTATAACGGGGGAATTTCATTGGTTTTTTATCAGTAAAATTTCCGCTAACTATAACATGTGTGAAACCTATGGTTTTTTCAGTGAATATATATATATATATATATATATATATATATATATATATATATATATATGTATATATGTGTATATGTATATATAGATGAACATTCCATCCAGGCTCTATCAATCTACTTGGCTCCATTATGCATACTCATTTTATACTCCCTCCCACTTGGAAAGATAGTAAACATAAAAGACATACTGTCAGGTGAGTTCACACAATGCATGGCAAAGAATATAAACTGCTCAAAAAATCACCAAAGCACATGCTCACAATATCAGTGAAGCACATGCTAAATACTATATAATGTGCACAGTGCATATCTTAATCAACTCCTAAGAGTTACCATTATCCTGGCAGAAATAACAAACATTGTGCGTTTGAACATTCAAGTGGGATATTTTAAATAAAAATGTAAATGTGGCACCACTGCAATTTCTCTCATAACGCCTGAACTTGTAAAATGAAATAACAAAAATTAAAATTAAAACTAAACTGCTGCAAGTCATTTACTAGTTCCATAGAGGCAGTCCCAACCCCACACTAAAGGTCGCCATTAATCAAAGCGTTGCCGCAGAACGCTCTTTGACCTCCATATTACATGCCGGAGAGACTACTGAAAACACTTTCAAATGCTACAATTTATATAGCAGATCTTAAAGGGCATACAAAGGGGACACTGGTAGTTCGTACTCCAAGGTTGCATTGTGCTTCAAATATAACCTGTCTAAATGTCAGCATAAATGCAATGGCATCAATCACGGGAATAGATCATCACGGCACTACCAATCCCAGAATGCCACATGATAGTTCGAAAAATTGTCTAAAGGGGTTGCCGGCTATTTTAAACAATTTGAGGTCAAAACATGGATACAATGTGTCCAGGGTCAGGGCGAGAATCTCAGAATCTAAAAGACCAGCAATATTGAAATGTAGTAAATACCAGGCACAATCGTCGGGTTGAAGGGGGCTGATAGAAAGAAAAGGATGAAAATGCCAAACACGCCTAACCGCTTCGGCGTAGGCGTCAGCAGTGCCCAGTTACCAGTCCGCGCCAGTCTCCTGGACAAGGCTTTTCTTGCTGCTGTGTTAAAGCCCCTGTGCTGGCAGTCATGCAAACCGCCCGCTACAGGATCAAATATATATACAATTATATATATTTATAAATATAATTAAAAATGGCTATAATTTTTTTTATTTAACATTATGTCCCTGCCTAGATTATTTGCAATGGAAGTGTGGTGCAGTACTTATGAGTGTAGCGCGGCACATATTCCAATGCTGGGGTACATTTGTGTCTATTCTCGGGCCCTATGGTAACTTTAGAAAGGCTGCTCGTGAATAGCAATAGGCTTATTTTTTGTGTGTGGGTATTTTTTATTTACATATCCAGCCTAAACCCCTCCTTACTCATCCCATACACCTCCTTATTCCTTCGTAATCCCCTCCCATTTACTAGTACTTATTCCCAATTCTCAAGCCACTCCACCAAGTTCCTCCCATATTTAGGGCCATACGTACAAATCTTTTTTGGAGGCTAGAAACAGGCTGTTTGTGACCACAAATAAAAAAATTTAAAGTACAAAAACCAAATTTCAATTCTGTAACTTGAAAAACAAAATGGCGGCCGCGGCAAAACTACCGCGCATCCAAGCGTTTACCTTTGAAAATAGCCGCTTTGCTGTTTTGTGGAATGGCGAGCAAAGTCCCATGGAGAAGAGCGTCTTTTCAGAGAAACATTCCTCCGGGCAGCTTTGCGCTGAGTCACCTGTAAGCGCGAATTCACCGCATCGGTCCCGGGAGCCTCACTCCGACGCCGCCATACTCGTTGGGCGCTAAGCCACGCCCCCTAGCACTCAGTTTTAAAATACAAGGATGCCGACATTCTGAACAAATTTTCTCTCTTTTATAAATCACTATACACATCCGAAACACAACCTAAGGATCAATCACTCTCACAATTCTTCTCAAAGATCCAACAGCCCCAACATGATCCTTTGGATCTGTCCTCCTTAGAATTAGACCTAACACAGCAAGAACTCCTAAAGGCTCTCCAACACCTTAAAGAAGACAAAGCACCTGGCCCAGATGGTTTTACCGTTGAATTTTATCTCCACTTTTCTAAACTCTTATTACCTAAATTGCACTTGTTGATTAACACTTTTCAATCCTTGAAAAGCTCTTCTGGCTCTTTTTCGGAAGCACGCATATGCCTCATTCCCAAAGATGGAAAGGATTCTAAATATTGTAATAATTACAGGCCCATCTCCCTGGTTAATATTGATTACAAAATATTCTCTAAAGCATTAGCCATACGTTTAGATCTCTATTTACCAAATTTGCTAGGAAAAGAACAATCGAGCTTTGTTAAAGGACGGTTTATTGCAGATAATACATGATTGTTTTTTAACGTCTTATCCAAATCTTCCCACTTTAAACACTCCCTGGCAGCAAAAGCGTTGGATGCAGAAAAAGCCTTTGATAGAGTTGAGTGGAATTATTTATTTTGTACTCTTAGATGGTATGGTTTTGGCCCTAACTTTATATTGTTATTATCACTTCTTTATTCTAATCCTCGTGTTGCAGTTTGCACAAATGGTGTAATATCCCCATTCTTTAATTTAGGCAGAGGGGTGCGCCAGGGTTGGAGCCTATCTTCCTTCCTTTTTAACTCAGCTCTGGAACCATTTTTATCTAGATTACGTCAAAACCCTAACCTATACGGACTTCAAACAGCGACTGCTCATATTAAACTGGCAGCCTATGCTGATGATATTTTGCTTTTTATGTCAAAACCGGATGACTCAATTCCAGCTTTTCTAGCTGAAGTAAACTCTTATTCCCTAATTTCTGGCTACAAACTGAATAATGACAAGTGTGAAATCCTGCCTTTAACCAAGTATACCTTTAAATCGGAATTTAGTGCTTCTAAATTTACGTGGAACTCCAAACAAATCAAATATTTAGGCTTACATTTCACCCCTTCCATTTCAGACACAGTAACTCTATGCATGAACAAGTGCATTCTAAGGATCTCAGAGCTAACCGCTAAGTGGCATCCCCTGTATTCATCTTGGTGGGGTCGTTTAGACACTATAAAAATGATGTTATCACCCATAGTTCTATATACGATATCCAATATCCCTATACCAATTACGGCTAAATTGTTTAAGAAGGTCAACTCCATCCTTTCTTCCTTTTTGTGGAGTAACAAGAAACCCCGAATGTCTATTGTAAAGTTATCATGTCCCAAAATAGAAGGCGGAGTTAATTTTCCTGACTTCCAGGCATATCAGAAGGCGTTCCTGCTATGTCAAGCCTCTCTTTGGTTACAAGATTCACCAGAATTTTTTATCTCCTTTTTCCTTCCACGAATACCTTGCTTTTTCATGTAAACCACAATCCATCGCTAATCCTATAATAAAACACACTTCCAAACTCCTTAACTCCAACCCTCCTTCCACTTACGCTACTATTGATTCCTTCCTTGGCTCCACAATTTGACATAACAAGAACTTGACTATTCGGAACAAACCTTTTTATTGGAAGTCTTGGAGACAGAAGGGTTTAATATGGATTTATCAGTTATTTTCGCAATCCAATTTTCTACCTTTTTCTACACTTCGACAATCATTTAATTTACCTGCTTCATTTATTCACAAATATGACTTACTCAAGAAAACTGTGATGGATCTATATGTTCAAATCCCTACTGCACAAGTCACCTCTACCATTTCAGACCCCTCCCTACTACTTCACACTCTATTAAAAATCGCACCCAAAACTTCCACTACTTATAGATACTTGCAAGGCAATGACATTGTCAGACAGAAGTCTAAGGTGGAAGAGGCATGGGAACAGGATTTTACAACATTCTGGTCGATATCACTCTGGACAAATATATGGACCAAGTTACGCAAGTCATCCAGAGCAGCCAGCACAACGCAAACATTGTTTTTTGTTTATAATAGGCTCTTGCTAACACCGGCTACTTTAAGTAAAAGATTCTCATCTACACTAGATACTTGTTGGAAATGTTCATTTGCCAATGCTGTTGTTATTTTCTTGCCCATGTGTACTTACTTTCTGGAAACAAGTATGGTTCCAAATTAATCTAATCTTTCATACTAAATTTTCTTTTTCCTTTATTCATATTTTTTTAGGCAGCCTCTCATCCATTTTGGAGAATGTTACACTTAATGTTAAAATTATTGATTTATTGTTAGCGATTGCCTTCCAGCAAATCACCACAAATTGGAAAGACTCTACAAAAATTTTGTATAAGGCTTGGTGGTATGCCGTTTGTCATAACCATGGGTTGGATACAGCCTTTGTTTATCCTATACACATGGCAACGAAACGTTTGGACTTGTGGTCACCGGTTACAATATACATTGATGCAAGCGCCAAGCGATACTCCCAGTTAAAACCATCTCAGCAAGAAGTTCTTAAACCACCTTGACTTCCCCAATTGTTCCTAAAACTTTTGGACCCTAATTGCATTCATGTCACATTTATTTCACTTTGCCTTTTTTTTAATTTTATTTTTTTGCTCATTAATCAGTCCGATTCATGTATCTTTGAATATATTAGACTAGAAATGTATTATTGTAAGTTTAACAGTATGTAGTAATCGCAGACACCTTTTTTCTTTTCAATAAAGATTTCTTTGAACTTAAATGAATTGCAAATTCCTAATTGCGATTAGGTAAGAATCGCATTTTGGAAATCACAATTCCTAACTTTTGTCCATATGGCCGTTTTAGTGCTAAAACTTGTACTTAAGTGTGCTGAGAGCTCCAGAACTGAGGAATATAACTCTTTTGGTCTCCCCCTGTAGGATTGTGCATCTCATTTTGTAGTACATGAGTAGTACTTTTGTAGCACTACTAAATTTACTACAAGATGTAGTTTATGTATAGGTGCCCACATACCGAGACCACCACTGTCGAGGTGGTGTGCGAAAATCTGCCACATTTACAGATCTCTGGAAAGGTGTGAAGAAAGAGATTTCACAACCAAAATGGCTGGGTCCATGACTGAAGATCAGAATCTTGTGATTGGAAATCTCCCAATGCACATGCTAAATGGAATTTCCAACACTATCGATATTGCTACTGTAAATGAAATGTACACGTAAAGTGGCAACGCACTGACAGATCACACACACTTATCTAGTCACAATATTAGAATGGTTTTCCTCATGGAGATAGAAATGTTAAATCAAATATTTTTTGGCAGATTTTAATTGTCAGGGCCCTCCTCTAAATCAGACAGAAAAGGCAATGTTTATGGATTCATTAACATTGCTAAAGCTGTTTTGTATTACATTTTTTAGACTGTTTTATACATGGGAAAATGTTTTGAGTCTTTAAAGTCACACTAAATTGAGAGCTGCTAGTGCATAATTGATACTAAAATGATGGTAATGTTTAGATTAATTGAGTGAGTTTGTAATTGGGATTTAATGTACAGGCCAACTGCGACAGAGTGCTGGTCAGATACGGGTACCAGGTTCAGCCCAGTGAAATGTTTACCGTCTGTCTTAGAGAGTTTTCTGGAGAGAAACGTGATTGTTGACTAGTCATGGGTGGAGAAATATGGGCCCGAGGAATGGCTCTATGGTGACAGGGAGCCGCTGTGCAAGGCTTTGGAGTTAATCTGTGGTTGCTGGGTGCCAAGTCAAGTGAAGCCGTCAATGAAAGTTGTCAGCACTGATGCTCAGTGTTAAATCTGATAAATCTTGTAGTTAGGCAGGGAGAGTACACTTTAACCACAACCAAGGGTCCAGAACCATGGGGACAGATCTTGGGGGTCAGGACTCACTCCACAGAGGCCAAAAGAGGGGACCAGGTCAGGGCCAGGCAGAACTAGTTAGCTGGAAAGCAGGTAAAGACCTCTGCTGTATCCCTGTAGCTCAAAAAGGATTAATCCAACTGTCTCTTGGAGACACTTCTGGGGTCCTTAGCATGGATGTCATTTGGGGGTATTCAGGGGTCACAGCGCTGACCTCTAGCTTCCTCCCTACTCCTGGCAGTTCCTTTTCAACTCCTAGACTCCGAGGAGGCAAAATGTTTGGACCCTCTGAGGCCAGGAGTTGTGAAGGAGCAGCCAGGAATAGCAGGTAGCAAGCTAGAGGTCACAACGTGACCTCTGTTTACTCCCAAATGACGTTCATGGTCCTGGGTTAAAGGCAAGCAGGACCAGTCATCCTTCCGGTTCTTCAGACTGATGGGCAGTCCTTCTTCTGGATTTCACAGGTCCAGGAGTGTTCAGAGGAGAGGTCTGTGGGGTTGACATTTCTGCCCAGTGGCAGCCTGTGGGTGGAGGGCAATTTTTGGTCTTCCCCCAAACTAATTTTGATCATTTTCTACCCTCCTTATGAGTTTGAAGCCAGCCTGACTAGAGAGACAGAAGAAAGCAGGCCCAGGCTGATGCTCCACTACCTGTTGTTGCTGGTGTTCTTGTTGTTTCTTTTGGCCTCTGTGAGCCAATAGCACTGCCCTCAGGATCTGAAGTTGAAGGCTGCACTGCAGAACTTGTGTCATGGAGGAGTGGGCCTCTAATTCCCAGCCATATTTTTTCCTAGGTCACTGGCTTACTCGGCAATCCACGTCTTGGATTTTGAAATATCCCCGTCTGAAAAAGGAATTACAGTGGCCAGTGATTGTTTGTACCATGGATCAAGAATGGTGGCACAGATGTAATGTTTGGATGAAACAATGTCTCTTTCCTCCCTTGAATTAACAGATAAGCGAAGGTTTAAGCTCTCCACCAACTCATATACATCTTTATTTCACCCACACCTGAGTACATTTCAGATGCCTTGTTCAGCTGTTCCTTTAGTATATGCAACAATGGTATAGTTTGGCCCATGGTACTGTCCTCCTTGCTGTCCAGTGTGAAAAACTCAAAAGGAAGCAGCATCTCCGCCAGGCATTTGACTAGGCCCCATTGGTCCATCTCAGTGATCATGCCTTTCACAGCTGCATGCCCTCTTTGCATGAAATATAGATTGATCGGTCTGTACTGTTCAAACAGATGTTGCAACATGTAATCAGTTAACCACATCCATGCTCAGGATGGCTCCCGGCCACCATGAGTCACGGTAGTCGTGTGCTCATGACGGCCGGGAGCCGTCCGACCGTTGCCACTCCGCCCACGCGCGGCAAATTACCCACCTGTGCGGGTGAATTAATTAGTGGGCGAAGTTCGGATGGCTCCTGGCCGTCATGAGCACACGCCCACCGTAATTTATGATGGCCGGGGGCCGTCATGAGCACCGCGGCGCCATGCCCAGCCCCGCCCCCCTCACACCGCGGCGGAATTTGCCGCACGTGGAAGGGGTTAAGTTACAACATGTTGGGACCTCCTACATGAGTGTTTTAACTGGCATTCTATTATCGCACTGAATGACCCTCAGCTGCTTCCAGGCTTTAAAAGAATGGCTGAAATTAGTGCAGATTCTTCTGCAGGTGGGCAGTAAGTTGCTGATTCAGTCTTCTTTTTTGAGAAAGTCCTGTACAATGATGTTGATACAGTGCGCCAAACAAAGGACCTTGTAATAGCCACAATTTGCTATGGCCTTAACTATATTACTGCCATTGTCCGTGTTAACAAATCCAATGTTAAGCCCTCTTGGTCGCAGCAATTCAAAGACCTTGTTGTTGAAGCCGTCCAAGATGTTTACTACAGTATGGGATTTCTCCATAGCGATGTTGCATACTTCTGAGCACCATTAAAAATCTCATCAGTGTCAACACTTGCAGATATAATTTCTCTAAACCCCCGCAAAAGAGATCCAGTGTGCAGTGATGCACATGTAATCAGTGGTTTGTCAACTGGTCCACATGTCTGTCGTCAGGTGGATAGTGTCAACAGCACTCTGCTGCGAATTGTGTTCAAGCAATTCCAACACTTTATGACGTACTGCTGGAACAGCAACTCTGGCAAAACAGGACCAGCTAGGAACCTTCCATTTTGGGCAAAATGCTGCCACAAATTCTAGACAACCCACCCCTTCCTCAAAAGAAACAAGCATTTACAATGCAATAGGTCTCGCATTTACGCGAGTTTGAGCTATTTGGCATTGTAAATGACAATGCCTTTTATTTATGTTTTACAAACAAAAACATAAAGAAAAGGCATTGTCATTTACAATGCCAATAGCTCAAACTCGCGTAAATGCGAGACCTATTGCATTGTAAATGCTTGTTGCTGTCTGTAGACACTATGAATAAATGCCGTTGTACAGTGTGAACTGCTTTTAGAGTCCTGCATTTTGCGAAAGTAAAAGAAAAGGTGAAAAGGGATTGCTTACAGGTTGATGGGTGTGTGCAGGGCAATGGTGGAGTGAAGGAGATGCCTGGAAGTATGTGCAGGAGAGAGTCAGTGGAAAGAAACTGCTGTGTGAGATATGCAGGCGGAGGGTTTTAGAAAGATGGGGAGAGAAAAGGGGCATAAAGTGTTTTAATAGAGAAACCGTAAAGGAAAGAGGTGTGAAGTGAAGACCGGGAACGATTAAGACTCCGAAGACCTCTACCCCTTACACAGACCTCAGTAATGTTTAATTCACACACTCAAACTTCAAAATTCAAAAATGTGTAATTCTAATTAGTCACAATAAAATCATTGTTACTTATTTATCTTATACAGTTAATAAGCATTGACAAAGCCAATAGATCCAGCGTATTTTAAGCCTATGTCAGTTGTTGTAAATTATATGTCCGGAGGTAATAACAGAAAGCTCACAGAGACACAATAAATACTCGTCAGATGGCTGCAATGGGAAGCACAGGTTTTTAATGTACACGTTTAAAGTCATGCTCTTAATTACTTAGGTCTGACCTATTGGAAAGGATTCCGAGTTTTGCTTCATAAGACCCGATCTTTTTAGGTACCCCCCTCCACCCACACACTTTTTTAATTTAATTAAAGCCGTGCCCACAGTGCCCCAAACTACACGTTTACGGACACAAAATCAGGACTGCCTCTCTGCCAGCTGAAATGTGTGTACAGATAAACAACCGGGCTGGAAGACAGCACAAGGCAGCACACCTCTAGTTCGAAAGAAGCGGGCAGGGGACCACGCCTGGCTGTTTACCACCACAACGAATGGCGCTCTGTAATATTACCCACTGGACTACCCATGCTGCAACATTATAAATTACTCTAAAATTAGCTGTAATGCCGAGTTTAAAGCAGTGAGGGTGAGGTAAACGCCCGAAGATTGAACCTCGATGAGTAAGTAATCTGTCAGGAAGGCTATGGTGAACCCAGCATTTAAAAGTAATGAGTGGAGCCAGAAAAGACACTTTACCAGCTAATGCCGGTGGGAAAAGGGGTCGGCAGGGGATGACAAGTTACACCCTCTCCTGCCGGTTTCTAGGTCCTCTATCTATTAATTTGCCCAGCCCATTTGCTCCCGTAAAGATAATGCTTGGTAGGGAAGGCGGTGGATTATTCAAATGTGGCAAACACACGAGTCATATCGTATTTTCTACAGATGAAAAAAAAATATCAACTCTGAGTCCTGGCCATACAGACTACACTTCTGAGATTAACGTGTAATGCAAAAAAAAAAGCAAGCAATTGAAAAAAAATCAACCTAATGTATTATTTTTAAGAGGCTAGTTTACTGGTACCTGACGCCCGAAATAATCGTGCAGAAACTTCCCATGTTGCTAATCAAACAGTTGGCAAGTACATTAACCGCACCTTCTACTAGTGACCAATGCATGCACTGTTCCTCCGACTTTGTACATTTTTTTTTAAAACCAAAAGCACCATTTGCACTTTTAAGTAAATTCTACTTGGTACTGGAATTGCAACTTGTGAGTGAGGAACGGCATTTTTCATTTTGTGCTTCTTGAAACAGCTTTGCTGTATTTGATTTTCTGGGTGGGTCTGTAGCCAGCCTTCCACTGTGGGCTGAAAAAGGTTAAGAAAGAAACTACAAAATATGGCAGGGCTGGCATCAGCTGCGTGTGGCTGTCTGCTTTAAACTGTTCAGAACCATCAAATCAGCTTGAATTGAGCTCTTCTATAATGTGCACACATTTTCTCTGATCTACATTTTGACTGTAAGCAGGTTTCTAAACATACACCGCAGCAGTTTCTAAGCACACAAACTGAAGTCGCTGGGCTTTAAAGCGCGTAGGAGTCGAGCTGCGAAGCACAAGAACTAAGGGGGACCTTGGAAGCATGCATACAAATCTGCACTTCTACGCAGGTTACAGGAAGATTACTGCCAACACTCTGGTGCCGATCACGATCCTGCAAAAACCGGGTACGAACCGTCGGACGGAGCATAATCTCCGCCCGACGCGTACCCGGTCGTCAATTTTTACAAACAAGGAATTACGATTCGCACGGGTACACCATTACCGTACGATTCGTAAAAAAGCCCGACCGAACAAAAAACACCTACCAATGCGATCCGGGAAAGCGCCGACCTGACGTCGGGACGCACGCAGCCAGCCATTCACGACCCAGGAATCACGATTCGCACCGACGTCACCCCGCACGGTGAATATTTTGCGGCAGCCAAAAACTGCCGTGAAATCAGGACGACGCGAACAAGGACCACCAGTACGCGACGGACAGACGACGCCGCGAACAAGGAGGACCAGTACGCGACGGACAGACATGGACCCGAACCTACGAGTCATCCCTGCCCTCATAGCAGTACACCTCCTCTACAGGTTACGACGCAGACGCCGCAGAAGGTCAGAATAACTAAGGGAGGGGGGAAAGTGGGGTGGGGTGGGGTGGGGGTGGCACGACCAGGGCAGGCCACAAAACAACCACATAAGTCACACACCACACATGGCCTGGACATACCTGACTCCCATGCCCTGGTCACCACGAGGGGGTGGGGGCGTGTCCTGATAAGCCAGCGACCGCCACAACGGAAGTCCGTCACCACGCGAACCGGCAACACAACCAGACAGGTACGTCCCGTACCCACGCCTGAAGAGCGTGGGTACGAGTCGGACCACGCCCACACACGTCACCCCAACAATGGCGGGACGGATCGCACCCACGTGGCAAAGGCCTGGGTACGGGCCGCACAAACATCACATAGCGTGGGGACGGATATGTACGGACCCCACCCCCACCCCGTATGCAAGGAGCGTACCCCCCACCCCAACAGTGAAAGTACGACCCGTACCCCCACCCGCGTATGCATGGAGCGTACCCCCACCCCAACAGTGTAAGTTCGACCCGTACCCTCACCCGCGTATGCATGCAGCGTACCCCCCATGCCAACAGTGTAAGTACGACTCGAACCCCCACCCACGAATGCAAGGAGCGTACCCCCCAGCCCAACAGTGTAAGTACGACCCGTACCCCCACCCGCATATGCAAGGAGCGTACCCCCCATGCCAACAGTGTCAGTACGACCCGTACCCCCACCCGCGGACGTACGGAGCGTACCCCCACCCCAACAGTGTAAGTCCGACCCGTACCCTCACCCGCGTATGCATGGAGCGTACCCCTCATGCCAACAGTGTAAGTACGACTCGAACCCCCACCCACGAATGCAAGGAGCGTACCCCCCAGCCCAACAGTGTAAGTATGACCCGTACCCCCACCCGCGTATGCAAGGAGCGTACCCCCCATGCCAACAGTGTCAGTACGACCCGTACCCCCACCCGCGGACGTACGGAGCGTACCCCCACCCCAACAGTGTAAGTCCGACCCGTACCCTCACCCGCAAATGCAAGGAGCGTACCCCCCAGCCCAACAGTGTCAGTACGACCCGTACCCCCACCCGCGGACGTACGGAGCGTACCCCCACCCCAACAATGTAAGTCCGACCCGTACCCTCACCCGCGTATGCATGGAGCGTACCCCCCATGCCAACAGTGTAAGTACGACTAGAACCCCCACCCACGAATGCAAGGAGCGTACCCCCCAGCCCAACAGTGTAAGTACGACCCGTACCCCCACCCGCGTATGCAAGGAGCGTACCCCCCATGCCAACAGTGTCAGTACGACCCGTACCCCCACCCGCGGACGTACGGAGCGTACCCCCACCCCAACAGTGTAAGTCCGACCCGTACCCTCACCCGCAAATGCAAGGAGTGTACCCCCCAGCCCAACAGTGTCAGTACGACCCGTACCCCCACCCGTACACCCACTCACTGCTTGTCGGCGTTTCCATGATTAGACTGGCTGCCTCTGTGACAGACATGGGCTTGGGCCGAGGTTGGGATGGGTCCACCGATAAGGGGGTGCTGCTACCAGCTTTCTCCGCAGAGACCGGTGCAGCAGGTTCAAGTTTGCCGAAAAAGGTCTTGGCCGGCACACCAGTGGTTGAAATCAGCTTCTTCTTCTCCTCCCCATTGGCCTCTTTTTTGGCAGCACTTTTCATTGGGGCCATCTTAAAGCTGTCAGTTGGCAGTGGCACCTAGTTTCACAAGTTGAAGAGATGTCCATGTTGTGTGGTCACTGGTCATGTGTCACATCATGCACAGGCCTCCTTAAAACAATCTTGTGTCTTTGTAAATAGCCATAATGGACAGGAATTGTCTAGCATTTACAGATGACCAAATTGCGGCCATTCTGGCGGGTCCTTCACTTCTTCCAGATTCTTCTCTTTCGACTACTATCTCTGCCAGAGAAGAATGGAAGAAGATGAGTAGTCTGAAAAAGCGTCAGGTCAGGGTAGCATTACATGGGGCCCTTATGACGGAGTACTATCGGGCTGGAGCTGCTCCTGCGAGTCTCTTAGTCAGGATTGTGCCAAGAATCTTCTTGGAAGAAAAGCAATTTCGGGTTGATTGGAGTTTTATCGTGAACAAGTCCACCCGTGATCGGCTCATCTTGATTATTCAGACAGCTAAAAGGTTGAGTGATGAATTGTTGAAGGAAATTGTTGATTTAGAGGATGTGATAAAAAATGACACCACCATCACTGACATGAAAGAACAACAGCAGATGATACAAGAAGACCTAGCAGACTATAAGAATTACATGGTTAATCAGAAAATCAAGGGACTTAGAAGGAACCTTGAGAGGTACACGCATGAGTGGGCATTTCCCTATGTCGAAGATAAATATTATCAACTAGGTAGCGTACAAGTTCCATCTACCAGATACCAGAGAGGTGGTCGTCAACAGACCAGACGAACCCCACAGAACTGGACCTTCGATAACACTTCTAGTGAGGAGGAGGAAGGTTCCCATCAGACAGGTCCAGGGAAGGTTAGATTTAATCTTCAACCACAGTCTAACCAGGATTTGGGTTCCTTACTGCGTTCTTTTTTTAGGTCAGGCTCAGCAGGGCAACAGAGAAGGAGGCCACAGGGGCCGAGGCGGAGCCAGACAGAACCAAACACAGAATTGGCAAATGTTTTCACCACACCAGACTCGCAGTCGAGGCAGGACGCCGATATGAATAACATTGTTGTAAATTTGTCTGATTATCAAATGACGACAAGCGAGCTTAGGGTCCTCAACAGAGGGTTAGGATATGTTCCCACCCCACGTCATGATTCATTCAAATGCAGGACAGAACTTTATGAAGTAATGAGAAAGATCAAAATAAAGAAATTCTTTGCAAATAATAATTTCTCCACCAATCTTCATCGTCCTTCCCAAATTTGTCCTCCAGAGTCCTCTTTGGGCCCGGAGGTTTTGGTCTTTGAACATAAGGTGTTGAACGAGATCAAGTTGTTGGAGGAATCTTATCAGCAAAATTCCTTCAATAACATGAGCAAAAGTGAGTGGCAGGCAGTAAAGTCTTTACAAGATAATGTAGCGATAACCATTAAGTGTGCCAATAAAGGTGGGGCTGTAGTGCTGATGAACACCTGTGACTATGAAGCTGAGGTCTTTAGGTTGTTACGTGAGAAGAAGAATTACCAAACACTCGCGAGGGACCCTGCTGCAGAATTACTCAGCATTATTACAACAATGGTTGCACAGGCACGAGAGAACAAGTTGATTACGGCCAAAGAGGCTGCTTTTCTCATTAATGTAAAACCTAGAACACCGGCGTTCTACATTTTACCTAAAATTCATAAGGCCCAGCGGCCTCCGCCAGGGCGCCCGATAGTTTCGGGTATTTCTTCTGTGCTGGAACCTCTTTCGCAATTTGCGGATTTCTTTTTGAGAGAATCAGTGATTTAACAATTGTTGTATGTCCAGGACACTACAGACATTTTGAATATCATTGATGATATGGATTTTGACTCCTCCCAGCAGTTTCTGGTTACTATTGACATTGAGTCCTTGTATACTAGTGTACCCCAGGAGGCGACGCTGGTGGCAGCAGCTCGGGCTCTTGGGGCTCAAGAATGGTTTTATGACACTCCACAGTCTTTTGTGATGCAGTGTGTCGAGTTAGCCTTGTCCCGGAATCATTTTTGTTATAAAGATGACCTGTTTTTGCAAATCTCGGGTACTTCAATGGGCGCAACTTTTGCACCGAGTCTGGCCTGCATTTATGTAGGCCAGTTTGAAGAATATCATCTGTACCAGCCTTCCAATCCCTTCCAGAGGCATATTGGCCTCTGGAAAAGGTATATCGATGATGTCTTGTGCATATGGTCAGGTTCACGTGATCTACTTTGTGAGTTTCTGGACTGGTTGAATACCAGGGACGAATGTCTGAAGTTCACGTGGCAGATAAGTAATGACAGTGCAACTTATCTTGATCTTGATATTGGTGTGACCAACAACAAACTCAATACAACAGTGCATCAAAAAGCGACTGATAAAAATTCTCTGTTACACTATCAATCGTTCCACCCGAGGGCTTTGAGGGACAATCTTCCGGTGGGTCAGTTTCTTAGGTACCGCAGGAACTGCTCTTCAACATCTGAGTTTTTGCAACAATCCGAGGTCCTCAGTGAGAGACTGGTTCAGCGAGCTTATCCTAAGAAAATTGTGACCAGAGCTCGCAAAAGGGCCCATAATACTCCCCGAGATGTACTCCTTGAAAGAAATCGTAAGGAATCCAGGGATTGTATGCCGGTGGTACTTACTTTTGACCCCCTATCTACTAAGATTCGGCAAGTAATAAGGAAACACAGGTCATTATTATCTACTAGTGATTTTCAAATGCCGCAACCAAGATTTGCATTCAAACGAACGCAGAATCTGAAAGACAGAATGGTCCATACCAGACCAGTACATAGTAATGTGAACACAACCATTCCCCCAGGCCATTACCCGTGTGGTGGGTGCTCGGTCTGTGAATTAACAGAGAAGACAACGGAAATCCAGTTGCTGAATGGGAGAACATGGTTTCTTCATCAGTTTAGTAACTGTAACACATCAAACGTGATTTATAGACTTACTTGCCCTTGTGGACTACATTATATAGGCTTAACATCTAGGAAAGTGAAGGTGCGAATACAAGAGCATCTTAGTACAATCAGGGCAGGCAAACGTACAACACGTTTGGTACAACACTACAGAGACCATCCACACAATCATAAATCATTAAAATGGGTGGTTGTGGAAAAGGTAGTGGGTGATGTAGGCAGTATAGAGAAGAAACTTGCTGTAAAGGAAGCGCGCTGGATTTTTTCAGAAAAGGCGGACACGCTTGGCCTCAATGATCAGATAGAGTGGAATAGGATCAGTAGGTGAACCTCTATTGACAGGTATAAAATCTTCCCTGATGGACCTGCATGGCATGATTTTGGCTGTGCTGACCTGGACATAGATTGGCAGCTGAGATTTGTCGTTCCCTTCTATGACTAGTAGTAATGTGGGGTGCCCTTAAACTTGTCATCATAGTTCCAAGTGTCATGCTGATGATTTGTATGTATGGTATTCTAAACTTGGGTGTGGCAGACTGAAGGATCAGAATATTATTGAGTATTGATATTAAGTTGCATAAATGCGCCTCTCTTTGCTGTCCACCAAATGTATCCACTCTCTCGTTTGAGAAAAATAAAAAGAGACTGTGAGTGGTTGCGTGGAGTATGTTTGAGTTGCAATTATGGCGAGACACTGATTTATTGGTGTTTTCTACTTTCAAGTTTCGAGTAGAAAATAAAAAGTGGCATTTGTTGCTTTTTAACAAGAAAGGTGTTTCTATGAATTGCCTGCACGCCATTGTTAATATTGATACATATTTTGGGAAAAACTGCATTGGAGTTACGAAATATTATGTGCTTTGGAAGACTTTGTTGTACTCATTCACCATTCAAAGATGGCCCCCGCCTTGGCAATACACGATGATGCTAAGAGTCCCGGTCATGTGACGGGAGACATCGCGAGAAGAGAGTTTGGATGCCTTTAGTAGGTGTACATCGGCTGGCAGAGTTGCTGCTGGGTTGAGTTGCAGCCCGGAACTGCTAGAGTACGGTAAGCGTATTTGTGGCTAGAGCGTTTCTACCAAAAGGGGAACAATAACTAGAAAAATTATGCACAATGTTAGCTTCAGTTCGTATAACTCAGAGTGTCGAGGAGGCACGATATCTAAATATCGAACACTAGAAATGTGATGCCAGCTACAGAGTTGGGTCCTTGCCTTTCTATTGGATCAACTTTTCAGAAGGCATTTGTGGGATTTTGTTCAATATGTTAGGTTGGTCTGAATACCAGTCGGGTACTCGGACGCATGAAATGAGTGTTGCACGCACAATTGGCTGAGCTGCATAAGTGGTAGAATTGAAGCGGAGTGCAGTGTTTTTATCTTCACGTTTATTGCGAGTGTGGAAGATGGCAATTTCCTGTGATGTTTGATATTCATGGGCTTGTGAAATTATATCATTGGGACATTATCTAGAACACTGGAGAGTGGTCCTTGTGTAGGTTCACCTTGTTGATACAAGACTGAATACCAGTAAGTGTGCTAAACCCGGGGTGGGTTGGTAATTATGTTTTACGATTTTTCCACAGACGCAAGCATTAGCAACGAAAGTGCTTCTATAAGGGATGAAAATTGTACACAATATATTTCCCTTTGACTTGGTGGGAGCTGGTATGTGGGCCCAAAGCTCCCACTAGGTAAATATTGAATGATGATAGAATAGGACTAATGATGAGTATTTTCGTCTACACTTTAATAAGTGAATTCTAATTATACTGAAGAGAGCCTGTGTATGGATATATCCCATCTAAACTGAACCTCTCTGTTTTCTTTGTGTCTGTCAGTCCTTTTTTGATGTTGTTTGTCCAGGGAGGTGATTGTTGACCTTGTTAGCCCTGATGAATTTGCCACAAAAGATTATGGCAATGAAACATGTTGGCCGTCATTAAAAAGGTTCACAACATGCTGTGTTTTTATACTTGGGATAGACTCTCAGGCTGGAATAAAGGAGAATAGCACCTGTTAGTCTATTTCCCCTTTTTTATCTTTAGTTTGAGACCTCTTTGGTCTTATGTTTCTCACGGGGGACACTAGTTTATTTATCTTTTCTTTCCTCTTCACTGGACATATCATTTTTGTTTTGAGAAAGTTATCAATGAAGAAACAAATGTGGGCAAGCTGGTGAGAACCTGCCAGTAGCTCCTCTGGTGGTGCGCATGTGAGATACTTTCTCTTTTCTTACACATTTTTTTCACACATATACATTGGAAGTTGGTGGTATGTGTTAACTAAATGCAATAGAAAATCTTTTCTAAGTACTGACTGTTCACTTCCTTCACTATGTCTGTTTCCTTTATTTTTTAGAGAATAAGGCACGCTGGATTGGGTCACATCAAGATATTAATTAGGTGACTTAGGTTTATGATAAAATTATCTTTCCTCTTCCTAATCCTAGCTCAATCAAAGAGTGCCTTTTTTTGCCAGATCTTTGTTGTTTATATGAGTATTGAGTGGAGGGCGTTCTGGCATATGATCCCTCTGTAGCTCCTTTTTTGAATTACTCCTTAAAACCACACCAACATAAACTTTCATGGTGTACACTCAGGAAGGATAAGAAAGAGCAACAAAAACAATGCACGGATGTAACTGTTTGCTTTATGTGTATCAAGTTGGGAATGGATTGTGGCACTCAGGGAGGTGCACTTGACAATGGCATAATTCCTAGACAATGAATGCTGTTGTGCGCCTATAGCAGAAATGGGGCAGATGCCGGGTGTTAGGGAAATGAGGAAAACAAATTGCAAAAAGAAAATTAGAAAGAAATTAAAACTATTACAAAAAAATTAAATTGATAAAAAGAAAAAATGTAAACAAAAATGTACAAAATTAAAATACAAAAACAACATTGTAAAAATAAAATAAAGTTAAATTAAATAAAAAAAATGAAATAGCATTAAAAAATTAAAAAATTTAAAGAACTTAATTTATAAATAAGAGAAATTATCCTCAGTCATATAATTTATTAAACTGCTATCTCACCTATCCATGCAAGCCTGTGGGAAAGGGGCACACTGGCTGGATGCACAAATGACTGCCAGCCAGTGCCACATTTTCAACTACAATAACACTGAGGAAGACGGCATTGGGAACAAAGAGAAGACATGCAGACCTTTGGCAAAAGAACATTGACTGGCTACACAAAATGGCCGCTAGCCACATGGTCACAACAAGCAAGAAGGCATTGGGGACAAAGAACGCATGCACACCTATGGTAAAAGCACACTGGCTGTATACACAAAGTGGACGCCAGCCACATAGTGACAACAATCAGCAAGAAGGAATGGCCACTACAAAGAACACATGCAAGCCTATAGCAAAAGCACACTGGCTGGCTATATAAAATAGTCACCAGCCACATGTTCACAACAACAATAAGGAGGCCTGCAAAACAAAGAACACATGCATGCCAATGGATACGGACTATAAAAAATGTGCCCTGGGGAACAAAGACAAATGGAGGCCTATGGCAAACACACTCACACACTGGTAAGAAAAAGGAGGCATGGTCGTAATAGAGAACACAGTATTAATTCAGCAATGCCAAACATTACATTTAACAGGGCAAAGATTTTGTACAACACACATCCTCCAAAGACATTACCCCACCCTATACACTGTTTGCCGGTGAAAAGAAATATGTAATACCACAAAAAAGCACATTTTGTATTTTAATCCATGGCCTAAATGATGTTTCCATTCAACAGACAACACATAAACAGTTGTTTCATGTACCCATGACTAGTACTGGCTGGAAGGCCCATTAGCAGACTAGGCCATATAGGGAATTGAAAGAATATCGCAAAGATATAAAAAAAAAATGGAGAAAATTAACTAAGCTGTGCAACATTTTTGCGTTACAAAAAAATAAACATTAAGTGCAAAAATATAAATAGGCCCCCACTGAAACTGCAGACCACCCCCACTACAATAAACAACTACAAATATAAATAAATCCTGGTGCATGCCCTCTATCAAACAAACAAAACCCCTATACAACCATTTTTTAACTTACTTGTGAAATCTCAAATACAAAGTCCCTAAATCCAACAGTATATGCAGTAGACACAAAGAGTGATCCTTCCAGCTCCAAATCCAAATGAAGAGTGACCAGGAGATGGACAGAGCACTGGGAGGACCCTGCTGGACAGGAACAGGAAGTTAGAGACTCTGGGGCACTTCCTTCATGTTGGAAAACATTTTATTTTTTTTACAAGAACTCCTCGCACAAAAAACCAACATGAACGGTCCATTTGTGGAGGTTTTCCACATTTAATCTTCGTTTTGTGGAGATTAGGTGCTTCTCGAGGAGCGGATTTTCCCCAGGTTGCAGCCGTGGTAGAGTGTATGCAATCGAGTACGTCACAGGACGTCTGCCGGATGTCGCTGGCGTAGCTTAAAGCTGTGTTAGCGACCGTAAAATCTCGCAGGAACCTGCGGGCAGCTAGCAAATCTCATGGCACTCCAGAAAGGCAAAGAAATCTTGTGAGAGTTTATTGGTAACTCCCACTGCGGGAGCGGAGCAGAGTTTTACACCCAGGTCTAGTTCTTAACTGAAAATTGCCAATGAAGCACACATTTGTTAGCTTTAAATTGAAACAGGTATTTAATTTTGATATGCCCTATGCCTATACACACACTCTCTAGTGTTAATTACTGTCATGTGTAAATGCAACCAGGCCTGTCTTGCATGCAACATCTATTAGTAGCATACGAAAGCCCTAATACACATAACAATATCATTAGCCATTACTGGGCATTATTTGGTATCCATCACCAATCCAATCCCTATTCATCATCCTATTGTCATTCTTAATTACTTCACCACACAAGACAGGGTAAGGCTTGAGAAGACAGTGAAGCATGAGTGAGGAGTGAGAAAACATGAGTGAGGTACAAGAAGAACAACGTGGTCTGTTGAGATGCTAGCGAGCAGCATCAAAATGAATAAGCAGAATACATGCCATCCTTTCATGGAGAAAAATGGTCAGTGTAACAGGATGACGTGGGGTGGGAGATTAATAAAGCTGGCCAGGTGCAAGGAAAGGAGACCTGAATACTTTAAACTAGCAAACAGACACAGCCCATTGTTAAGGGTGGGGGGCCCCACCCACCCCTCACCCCCCACCTTTTTTCAAAGCATGAAGAATGCCTGTCAGGCTGGGCAATGATCAGACAGACAATCTTCATGTTCGAATCAGACAGTGATGACCTGTACATGATTTAATTGAGAGCTGGCTGCCTGAGCTGAACTTTGCTGATCTCACAGCCATGAGGGTATGACCTTCTCAGCAAACAAAGCACTGCGGGGTACTCCCATACATGACGAGGGAGCACATCACCAAAAGACTCAGACTTGGGCACTTCCTGGAGTCTATTGGGGAAGTGACCGGGGCTGACCGTTCATCAGTGATGACTCATCACAGAGTGGTGTGGAGTCGGCATTTCTCCCTGACCCCATCTCATTCTGTGACAAGAAAGAGAAGGTCCTTCTGTCACTAGCTGGCTCATGACAAGATCAGCCAATTGGAGGAGGCAGCGGTATCTTCCAGTCCCTTCTCCGAAGCCTTCAGAAACCACCTCTTCTCAAACCAATATCACCACTGTGGTGAGGTAATTTTTTTTATGTTGGGTAAATTTTCATTCATGAATGTATGCGTATTCGTGCATGTATCCTGTGAATGGGTGTGTGCCTGTGTATGTGCTTGTAAATAGTGGGTATAGGTGTGCATGCTCGTGAATGGGTGGTTGTGAATAAGTGTGCATGTGGATGGGCGAATCCGAGTATGTGTGTGTACATGTATGACCCCCCACACCCCACTGCTCAGGCACATTACTGGCTGCCACTGTTAACAATGGGCAGTGAGTATAGGTAAATACAAGGTTTAAAAGGGTAAGCAAAAGAGAATGGAGAGGCTCAGATTGGCAGTTAATGATACTAAAGTGACCTCTCCAAGAGCACTATATAAAGGGAGCAAGAAGCGGAGAGGTGGGGTTCAAGTATGAGAAAGGAGAAGATAGCATAAAGGGACCAAAAGGCTAAGTAAAACGAGGGTTGGGAGGTTTTCATCTGGGTAAAAAGAGCATTTAAAAGGGGAACACAGAATAATACAGAATAGAACTCTGCAGTCTGACATGGTAAGTACCATTTTAAGACAAAGGCTTTCACCAAGTTTCATTTAAAAACAAGGTAATAGGTTCAGAGAAATGGATTCAGTAAATTCGCATTAACCAACTTGTTTTTTTACGATCGCATACAAATATTTATGATAGCATTGTTCAATATGTGCTGAATGAACGACTTATTAATCTCCAGAATAGGTTGCAATGTTCTTTAATGGATGATTAAATAATCAAATGATTTTCTTTTCTTAGTAACTACACTTAGAAATTTAAAGTGGGAGTCACCTATTGTATTTAACATCTATTTAACCACACTGGCCTGTCACTTGAAGGCTTTTGCCGTAGCCATCTCTTTCAAGCAGATGGACTCCAATCTCTCTCTAACTGGAAGAGTGATCAAAAGGGCGTCAGCAAGAGAGAAACTGTTTACAGGATGTTAAGGATAGGTTGCAAATACAACAGTTTGCTTCAAAGTTCAGAAGATCGAAATCCTGTTTTTCGAATAATAGACTTCTCTTCACCCCATTTAATCTGGCCAAATTTGTAGCATATTCATGTAATTTAATAAGGCATATAACTTGGACATACGTATCTGCAGTGATATCTCAAGTAATTGCTAGTACGAAGGATGTTTCACCTTTTGCAGTGAGAAAGTCTATGACAATGGTAATTTCCAGAGTAGACTATTGCAGTGGCATCAATGCAGAACTCACGAGAGGATATTAGCAAAGCCTAAGAAAATACAGAAATAATTATTTCATCTCATAGTCAACATGAGCTAAGCTGTCTGCCCCATCACTGTAAAAAATCTTCATTAAGTTCCACAATAGATAAATATAAGAAATCAATACTTTGTGCCTAACCTAAAAGGCACACTATGGGCACATGCCACGTAAACTGCCCAAGCTAACTCGCCCCAGGAACCAGCTAAATGCTTCAGGTCAGCTGAATTGAACCTGCTTGTCTTACTCCAAGTACAAACAGTTTGGAGAATGAAACTTTCTTTCTTATGGCTTCTCATTTGGAAATACCTTCACTGCACATCTGAGACACAAAAGAGCTGATTCACAGAGGTAAACTTAGACTTAAGTCTAAGTTTACGACTTTCGGTATTCACAAAGGGCATTTACGAGTAGTATCTTTACATCTGCACTCGAGGTGGAGTCTCCACACTCGTGGCAGTCTCTGCTCTCAGGGCGAAATCTCTGCACTTGTGGCGGAATCTCCACACTCTGAGCAGAATCTCCACACTCGTGGTGGAGGAAATGTAATCTTTTATACCTGCAGACAATTGACACCACCTGCAAGACCTGCACTACAAGCCACATAAAAGCAGCACACAATCAAGGCACTGGTTTGGCCGCACAGAGTCTTTCTTTGTCTGCCTGCGTTGCACCTTGCCTCAATAATGCTACCACTGAGGAGGAAGAAAATAAAACTATTCCGAGAAGGAGAGCACCATGATCCTGGAGTACATTGTGAGCCACCACAAAAGGCTCTATGGTCTCCCTCCTACAGCACCAGTGCCACACAGAAGGCATTTAGCCACTGCAGTTACATCATTGGGGGAGGCTGTCTGCACATTAACAGACATTAAGAAGTGGCATGAGGAGAAGAATTGGGTGAAGGAGAAGTACTCCAGGATGGAGATGGCCAGAGCTCTCCCTGGTGTTCAATCTGGACCCCTCCTTCGTCTCACCCCACTGGATAGAGATGTCCTCTCCACCATCCACCCCCACATACTCCATGGGCTGCCTGTGAGTGATGTCCTCAATGTGTTGTCTGCAATACACTACAATTGTGACTATGGATGTTGTCCCAGGTTTGTGCAAAATGCATGGTGAGTCAGACCCTCATGTGTCTCATTTCATCACGTGCAGTTGTCCCAGAATGCTTTCTTTGTGATGGAAATGGCAACTCCCATTTCCTCAGTCCCAAACAGGGGCCCATCACTGCTGGTGTATTACCTAACACTGATATATGGCAATAGCCAATGTGCCCTTTCCTTTTACCATTACTGTTTGCATGTACATGCAAAAGAGTAAATATGTGACAAGTTGCACATGTACAAGGTCTCCCTGTTGCTGACATTTTCTCTTTTCTCTCCTGTTGCCAAATACAGCCAGACTACAGACACCCACTGTAGCAGAGATCCCTGCACCTGCAGGGAGGCAATGTCAAGGGGCATATCTACGTATACCAACAGCACAAACTGAAAAGTAAAAATGGCCAGGAGAGGGTCCAAACTCCTACATGGTTATCAGACACCCCATATATATATGACATAAAATCCATCAACAGTCCCAAACCTGTGAACTGAACTAGGAAATATTGTACTTCATGTGTCGACTGGATTGTAAACTGAAAGCACAACTTGCATTGTAGGCTCTGTGATGTTGTACAGGAAATAATTCCCCACAGTGATCTCTGCTACACGTTTGGTTGTGACATCTGGTCAGGCACCACACACTGGCGGGGGTTCGGGACCCTGGTTAGTGTACCTAATAATGACTTACCCAAATGCTCTTGCTCCTAAAAAGTGGATAAAATGTCAGCAGTATGTTGTGTGTCTGATATCACTCATCTCCATTTACCCACATATGGCACAATGCAGTATACCACTTCATACCATGTTGGCTAATGAAAGGATGACTCAAAATGTATGGAAAGTGAGTGCAGTACATACATATTTGTTTCTATTGTCTCTTATGAAGAGGAGCAGCCACAACTGGATTGAAAGTCCATGGCATGAAAACTTGTTATCGAAATCCCAAGGCCCAAAATGTATGGGAATTGATGTGGCTGAGGGTCACACTGATGCCAGCTGGGTTGCGGTTGGGTAGGGGAATTGGGGCTGGTAAGGTGGATGTAGAGGAAGTGAAGCATGTGCATCTGGTGGCTGAACTGCACAACGTAAAACCAGTAAAGGCAGCAATCATCTCAGTTTTTCCACTTGACCAAATTGTGTGATCCTAGCCAAATGTGTAGAGTCAGCTTACCTCCTCTTCTTCCATATTCACATATAAGTGAACTGTTACATACATAAGTTTAGGATGTGTGCTGTACAAGACCTCATCCAGTGACAGGTTACATAGACCACGATGTTGTACATGTAAAATGGGAACAGAGGCCACCCAAAGAGTGCAGATAACAAATGTGTGACCTCACTGTCCAAAATGAGCATTGTGACTCCGGGGGGTGGGGGGGGGGGCGGTGAAGGGAAGAACAAATGTTACCCAAATCTCGCCTGACAATTAGGTGCATCACATTTTAACTCTGCAATGCACAGACATTATCGGATGTGCAAAGTTGAGAACGGTCTTCAGGTTGAGGTACACTCCTTTAAAATTTTGAAGAAACCACATCATACTAATGATGCATGATGGCTCTAAAAATGAAGGTGCATCCAAAGGTATGCGGTGCAGGACTCCCTAATTACCTCCTTCCTTCCACTATCAGTAACCTTCTAATACACATTTGCCTTTTAATGTGATATCTGGTTGATGTCAGTGCTGTGGTGAGTTAATGGCTGCATACTGCTGCTGCTGACCAGGGGCCTAATGTAAAGGTGAAGAGGGCCACATGCAGCACCATGGCTGTAATATGTATGTCACTGGTATATACCAATGACATATACATGTAAACTCATTGCTATCATCCTGTGCTCATGAATATGGATATGTATGTCTCATTGCAGCTGCTGGCAGGATTGCCTCAGTACAGCAGACAACACAATCCTGGGGATTGGGCAACATCCTGGCTGCAGCAGTCAAGCCCACTAGCATCCGTCCATCAGGTAAGCATGCTATATAGTGTTGTTAACTATGGAGTTCCAATTCATCCACAATAGCAAAATCCTTGGGGAAGGACACTGGCAGGTTTAGCTCCTTTGGCATAGCATCTGCGGTTAGTGTGTAAAATATTCCCTACATAATCAATTGGTGATATGTATGTCAAGTGTGCATGTTTGTGCATAATTCATGCATAACATTAATCATGGTGTCACTTCTTTCTCAAGCTGCTGGATCAATGACCGTATCCTCTGCCACACATACGAGGAGCCAGGTTCAGCAGCTGACATCACAGGGGATCTCAAAACAACACAGAGCTGTGACTGGAGCTGGTGAGTTTGCTTTTGCAGTCAACACCTCAGTGCTATGTTGTGAGCTGTCACATGTAGGTGTACACAAACCAGGTCTCATTTGGAACATTCGTTGATGCAAATATCATTTGACTCAACCCTTCTGTTGCACCACATGATATACTAAGGCACATAATTATCAGTTTGCAACCTCTGTCTCTCAGGTGATGAGGACAATGAGGAAAATGGACCATCCACCAGTGGCGGGTAACGGGCAATCGCAGGGGAGAACCCACTTCTTTTAAATGCAGCCATGTCAGCTGCCAGTAATGCATAAGAGGAGGCGGAGGAATTAGAGGAGAATGAGGAGGAAGGCAATTTCAAGCACTCAGCCAACCAGCCACAGATTTCACCTACCCAACACAGCCATCGCTTTCTCACAACCCTCACATCCAGGTTAGATGTGTTGGTTCTCCTACACATACCACCAATGACAGTGCATCACAGGCATTCTCTCGCCCATCTGAGGGACCTACCACCCCTGGTGAGGTGCCAGTATCCCCTGGGCATCAATACCCCCATAGCCTGCCACCTGCCACCCACCATCCCTGCTGTTGGATCTTATGGATGTATCCAAGGCCTTCCCATGCTGAGGAGGCTAACAGGTGGTCATGGTGACCAGTGGGGGAAGGAGTTCGTTCAACAGAAGCCTAATGTGAGGCAGGACATTAGTGCCATAGGGGCTACTCTGTCAGACATGTCAGACACACTGAAGGACATACACCAAATCCCGGAGGTGGACATACTGACCTAGGTGTTGGACAGGATGGATAGATCTTGGCAAGACATGTCCAAGAACATTAATGCCATCATATACATCCTGAGGGAAGAGAGTGCAAGACACCATGCCTTGGCCATGAAGATGATGGAGGGCATGCTGAAACTGATCCAAAGTCTTCCTTCAAGGTCAATGCATAGAGAGGACCTAACACATCTACCTGCAGCAAATCCCACCCACCCACCTGTTCCACAACCTGTACAGACCCCAGCCAATCTTCAAAGCCACTACCACCACTGCACATGCCCCCCACTGCACAGCCACCATCACCCCCCTTCCAGACACCTCCTCCACCTGTACAGCCACCATCAACCCCTGTCTAGGTACTGCTCTCACTTGAACAGCACCACGCCCTCCCTCACATCAGCACTCACACAGTAAACACATTTACAGAGGTCCTTACCTCCACGATTACGCAGTTTCAAGAAATCCCCCATGATGACTGTCTTATATTTTTTTGAACCACTTTGTAAATAAAATATATCTTCCATATTTCAATTGAGTTGAGTCCTAGTTGATGATGGTCAATTTGTTAATCTGGTGGTAGGCCACATGTCTTTTGCTATATGTGTGTAAGACATGTATATTAGTAAAACGATCTGTGTACAAAGGTATCATGTTGAAAGCATAGCTAAACACCTACCGATGTAATGTCAATAGATGGAATCCAGCAAATTTGTTGAAACACACAGCACAGAGATGTAGATTGTTCACATTTCATCTGAGAAAATGTAGAAATAAAATGATCATTAACTGCCCATTCGAAATGGAGAAAGGAAATCAAATAGGATCTTAAGTCAGATTGGGCACGGGGACTTGAAGAGGGTGGGCAACATAAATACAACACATCAGGAAGCATCAGGGAAACCAGTCTATGTAAAAGGGGTGGGAAAAAAGTCTCTGGTCAAAACAATGTTCAGTCACTGGCCATCCTCATCATTCATGACTACTATTTCCAAGTCCTCTGCAGCTGTGTACCGGGACAGGACTAGACACCCCACGGGAGTTGGCAACATAAGGGTTATGAGGGGTAGCAGGTGAAATGGAGAGGGCAGACACACGGGAAGACACAACTACAGAGGGGGGCGCTGGTGCAAAACAGACAATAAGGCTACCTCCAAGGAAGTGATTGAGGAACTGAGGTCAGCCATATCTGTGGATTGTGCCTCTCATAGCATAGGGAGTTAATCTCAGATCTCCTGTAAGCTGTGAGAAGATTTCACCTGTGAGAACTGAGAGGACACATTACCCTCAACCTCAGATACCATCACCAGTTTCTTGGATGTAGCCCAAGGAATGACAGTACATGGAGGAGTCTGGGTTGAACAATAGGGGTGTGGGGTGTTTGGGGCAGGTTCCTCCCTCAGCTCTTCTAGGAGGGGACATGGAAGGGGAGGGGACAGGGTGTGCAGCTGGATGACCGATGGAATGGGGACCTCAGGATTTAGAAGTGGCAGGCACAGATGGTGATTGTGCCTGCCTTGGGGACACCACTTCCAATTCCACGTCTTCTGGGCCAAGGGGAGACTGAATGTCTTACCCCCCAGCTGGTGGAGTCCCTCTCAATGTCCAGAGCCTCCCCCAGCCTGATGGTGTTGTTGCTGTAGCTTCGGTCTGGGTGGGTTCACTTCCCCTGCCTTGATCTTCATCTCCACCCTCCTCAATGGTGATATCAAGAGGTAGCACCAACCTAAATGCTAAGGTTCTAATCTCCTGCCCCAGGTCCTGGGTGCATGTCCCTTGACAAGTCAAGTCCAATGAAATAGAAGGCAACCAATTATGTAATTGGTGTACTTATCAATAACAAACTCACCACAACCTGAAGCAAGTGCTGATGTTGCAATCCTTTGATCTCACTAAGTAATGTGATGATTTAGGAGCCCAAAAGTATGAGGATTTTCACTGTAATGTCCTGATATTGCACACACACTGGTATATTTCTCAAGTTTGCTCTGTATCCACTTCAGTATTTACTTACCCTCACCTACTGCTTTGGTGTAATGTGAGGTTCTCAAAATTGAAACATGGTTATCTGCCAATGTCGAAATTCCCATTCGGGGATAGGACACAGTCAGGATGGATATATTCAGACCTATAATTGAATTCAGGATTTTTCAGTAATGTACAGTCTAAACAGTCATACACTTACCATCAAATGTCATCTGTTGTTTAGTATACAGAAGCAGTATGTTGTGATGTACTCATACTTGCAAAATAGGGTGTACCGATGCAAAAAGGGACTTGGATAGGACCTTGTCTAAGAAGTGATTCTAAATGTTGGAATATCTCTACAGAACATCAGACTGTGTACATGGCAAGTGCCTCATTTAGAAGGTGAGGACAGATTTGGCTATGCTGTCTACTGGTAACCACAAGTGCATAGTTAGGACTTTGACCTAGTAATTCTGAATGACATACATGCCACTGTTTTAATATTGTTAAATCAATGCCAATGTTTATAATGATACATTCATATGCAAGAACGAAATTGCAACTCTATTTTCAAATTCACCCATCATGAACTTTCCGTCAACCCAGACTCAGTAGACTCTGAGACCTAGGTCTGCAGTTACTGATTGACAGGTCACAGGTGGGGTGGCACATAGCGGGAAGTAAATAGGAAACTCAGGTAAATCCTTCAGATAAGCACAACACCCCCACAATGGTCCAGGGAGATTGGCTCCAATAATGCACATATGGAAGGAGGGGAGCGTGAATTCCCCAAAACACCATCAAATCAGATGCCACATGAAGTTAGGAACACATAGCCAATCAGGACACAGCACACACAGTACATGCAGTGATCACGTGCCCCTCATGCTAACATCTTAGACAATTTACACACTGGTCCCCATTGTGTCCAGGCAAGGTCGAGGCCCACCTGCATTTGTTATCTGGGGCCTTATTTAAGACTTCAAGGACAAAGCCCGTATTATTTTATCAAAAAAGCTTTGACAGAAACAATTTACGACACTCAACGAAATGTATAAAACCTTGTCCAGATTGATTGTACTTTTGAGACTGTCCTCAGACCCTCTTCTGTAATTGTGCTCCCAGCTGAAGTGTTTCATTAAATCAATTGTTCCTGTTTTGCCAAACGCCTCTTGTCTTATGTATTTTCAAGGCAAATTCATATCAGAGCAACAACTGCATTGAAGATGTGGGTACGTCCTCTTTATTTTTTTAACATACTTTATTGAAACACCTCAGCCATGGAAAAACATGGCATTTGTAATACATACGGTGCTTTGTATTTGTTGTTCTCATCATATATTATATACATATTTTGAACAGAGAATAATTACTGGTTTACAAATGTAAGTCGTCGGTCGGCCACCTTGCGGCATTGGAGATATTTTCACATAAGCGGCCAAAAACGTGACATCAAGATCAATAATAGCAAGCATCTTTACGTTCAAACTAACTCTAATTTACTAACTAATCCCAACCCCCCTCCGGGCCCTCCCCCCTTCCTGGTCTGTTGCTCCCGAGTCATATGTTCGTCTAATATGGTATTACCCTGGTATCAAGCGTCCTCTCCTGTCTAAGATCCAGGGTGTGTGGTCTGGGGGGAACTAGCAGTATGTTCATGAGGACTGTCAGGAGGTTATTGTGAGGGATTGCGCTGTGTAGGCATTAGGTCTATTTGCTTGAATTCCTCCAGCATAAGGTCCCACTCCATTGAGATAGGCAGTTTCCACAACCCCCTTGCCTCTTCTCGGCGCAGCGGCACGCTCTCAGCACCCCCCCATTGTATCATATCATCCTGCCAGCTAGACAATGTCAGGCATCTAGGGGATTTCCATCTCATAGGGCCCTAACGGCTAGTAGAAGGGCAAGGTCCAGGAAACGTTGTTGGACCTTCTGCTTTTTGTTATGTTTACGGAGCCCCATAAGACATTCTAGCGCTTTGTCTGGAACTGTCATATGTGTGACTATGCCTAGGTAGTGTTGAACACCAATCCAATAATCTATTATACACGGGCAAGTCAATACCATGTGGATAAAGTCTGCTTCGTCAACTTTACAATGGGGGCAGTAGTGCTGGACCTCTGGGAACATCCGATGTATTCTTTGTGGGGTGAGGTACGATCTATGTAGGACCATTGTTTGGATGCATTTCAGTTTAACGTTGCAGGACACTTTCTTAGGATGTTCTAGCATGCTTTGTCATGCTCTGTCAGTATGTTCTACACCTGCGTCCTCTGCCCATTGTGTCCTAAGGGTTGTGAGTGTTGTTCCAGCATGCACCCTGATTCCGGTATACAGCCATTTAATAAGGTGTCCCCCGGACCCCATATAATATAGTAAGTGTACAAATTCATGTTGTGGGGGTTCCCTGCGTTGTGGTCCACAAGTGTTCCTAATATAATGTGATACTGTTGCATGTAATAAGTACTGGTGTTCTGGCGCGTCAGTAACCTGTACGAATGTGTCATGATCTAGGAGGTTACCATTGGCAAAGAAAGCACCCACCTCCTCCACCCCTGCCTCCATCCAGGCTCATATTCTAGCCCTCGTAAGCCTACCCCCGGGAGCGGGAATTCCCACTAAGGGAATATTTGCTGCGTAAGGGGTTATGTCTGATGTATATAACAGTGCTTTCTTCCAGCATTGCAGCGCGGTCTTCAACAACGGCGCTCCCTTTGAGGGAATTTTTGCTTTGGGCAAGATCAGGGAATGTAGTGTACCCTGGTCTATATCTCTTGGCGTGATCCCGATTTCATATTTCATTTAGATTCCTTACCGCTGTCCAGTATGATAGCCATTGGATTTGGTAGGCATAATAGTATGCCCTGAAATCAGGAACCCCTAACCCTCCCTTACTGGATTCCAGTTGGAGTTTCTGAAGGCTCACTCTTCGGAGACCTGCACCCCATATAAGCTCCACCAAGATAGTGTTCACGGTGCGGAAAATGGATTGGGGAACCACAATGGGTAGGTTAACGAAGTAATATAATAACCAAGGGAGTGTTACCATCTTAGGGATGGCAATGCGTCCCATCACCGAAAGGGGCAAGGATGTCCAAAAGGCCACACTTGAGCGCAGGGCCATAATGGCCCTCAAGAGGTTACCTTCTAGCATATCCGCCTGTGATCTATATACCTATATGCCTAAGTATTTGAATGTGGTCGGAGCAACTGGTAGAATTTCAATGCCAAATTGTACTTCAGCTGGGCGTGGCCCCTCCTGGAAGAAAAAGGCAAGTGATTTCCTTGAATTAATAACAAGGCCCGAAATCTTCCTGAAGTCAGACAGTATAGTGGGGAGGGGTGTGGCTTCAGCGGATAAATCACGAAGATAGTGAAATATATCATCTGCGTAAGTAAGGTGGGCTGTACCACCGATGGGTATTCCCAGGTGTTCTGCTGATTGTCTCAGTGCTATTGCCAGTGGTTCCAATGTGAGTACAAACAACAGGGGGGACAAAGGGCATCCCTGCCATGTACCCCTGTAAATTGTGTAGTCCCGAGAAATATGTCATCCGGTGCAAGCTCTTGCCGTGGGAGAGGTGTAGAGTAGGCGTACCCATTTGAGATAGTCATCCAGGAAAGCAAAGCGGTGCAAGTTTGCGAACATGTAGTTCCAGGTTATGGAGTCGAAGGCCTGTCGCAGGTCTAATGCCAGGCAACCCGCATCCGGATAGGCGGCCGGGGTGGCACTCATGACATAGTGTAACCGTCTGGTATTAAGGGACGTTCTACGATTCTGTAAGAATCTGCATTGGTCACTGTGGATGAAGGTGGTGAGGTAGGGCTGAATACGGTTCGCTAGTGCTTTGCTCAGGATTTTATATTCTGTTGCAAGCAGAGATAGGAGCCTATAATTAGTAATGTCTGTGCCATCACGACTAGGTTTGAGTAAGGAGGTGACTAGGGCCTGCATGGTGGAGTATGGTAGGTGACCGACCTTGAAGGCTGCCTTATATACCTCTTCCAATTTGGGAACCAGGATGTCTGAATAAGTTTGGTAAAACTCTAAGGGTAGGCCGTCTAGGCCAGGGTTCTTATTACGATTAAGGCCTTTAATGGCAATGCGTATTTCTTGTTGGGTGATAGGGCCCACTATTTCATCCTGTACATCTGTCGGCAGGGAGGGGATTGTTAAATCTCAAAGAAAGTCATCTATAGAAGTGCCGGCGTCTGGTACTGGGGCTGTGTATAGTTACAGAGGTAAGTGCAAAAGGTTTAGTTTATTTCTTGTTGCGTGTGGACTGATCTGCCCGAGGGCGTTTGAATATGTGTAATAATGGGTGATTCAGGTCTGTCCTGTACTATTCTTGCTAATAATGTCCCAGCCCTATCTGCTTCTGAGTGTTTCCGCTGCATGAAGGTTCTGTGATCAATAACCTGCAATGTTTCAAGTGTTTCAGCATGGCGAATCCGAGCACTCTGTAGTGCACCCGTTTTATTTGGATCAGTCACTGCTTCTCGCTTTAAGGTAGGCATTAAATTCTCATCGCTCTGCAAGTTCTGGTGTATTTCCTGTCTGGCTCCTACTGTCTGTCAAATTGCAGCCCCCCTTACCACCACCTTGAGTGCATCCCATTCAATCAGCTTAGAGGATGCAGTGTTCCAATTTTCGGAGAAATAGTTGGTAATGGTATTGGATATAGTAGTGCAGAACGGGCCATCCTCCAATAACTGTGGACCAAGTCTCCAAGTGGGCACTGGGGTCGGCACCCTGCCCCAGGCTAGTGTAAGTTCTAGGGGGTTATGATCTCAAAAGGTCTTTGCTAAATATTAACCCTGTGCGTAGTTCGGGAAGCTACGCAAAGTGCACTTCGCACTACGCGAGCTACGCATAGCACTTTGCGAACTGCGTAGTACCTTGTTCGCACTGTGCCCGATGTCGTTTTCAATGATTGCACAGTGCGGACAAGCAACCGGCACTGTGCAATCATTGAAAATGGCATCTTGCACAGTGCGAGCTGTAGTTTTCTGCTGCTCGAGTAGATTTTTACTCGAGCGGCAGCTTTCTCAACGCACACTGGTAGTTTCTCATCGCGAGCAGTCGCGAGCATACGCAACCACTTGCAATGAGAAACCTGACCTCCTCGCGTTGGGAATCTCGCCGGGAGGTTTATTTTCCATGCTCGCGATCGCCAACTTGATGTTGCTGATCGCGAACAAGGAAAAAGTCTCGCCGGGATGTCATTTTGCTTGCTCGCGGTAGCCAACTTGACGTTGAGGGCCGCGAGCAAGCAAAAAATTACTACAGCACTACGCAACACTGCGCTACGCGTGTTCGCACTGTGCTACGTGCAATTCGCGTAGTGCGAAGTAGCGCGAACTTCGCAAACTACGCGAGCGTAGCGTAGTGCTTTGCCCAGCCTTACTAAATATGTGGACTGCTGTACCTGTGTGGCTATATAGTTTTGGAGCAGAGGAATATATATATTCGTGTGTGGAGCTGGTGAACTGGGGAGTAAAAGGAGTATTCCTAATGTGTGGGGTGTATACGGCGCCAAACGTCCGACAGTGTCCAGCCCTCTAGCCAGGTGTTCAGCATCTCTGCTAACTTACAGGTGCTAGCGCCATGTAATGGGGGGTGAGATCTATCTAGAGCCACATCTAATGCCGCATTGCAGTCCCCACCTAGGATCCATGGAATTGTATCTCAGGCGACCAATGCAGTGCTCAACTGTTGATAGAATTTGTCCTGGTCGAAGTTTGGGGCATATACGCTCCGCAGGACTACATTTGTGCCCTCTAGGGTACCCTTCAATAGGATATACCTCCCTTGATCGTCTACACGGCAATCCATTTCCGTGAATGGGACCCCATGACGTATCCAGATGGTTGCACCTCTAGCGAATGCTGAGTAGTTAGTGGAGTAAATATGGCCCGCCATTTTTTGCGGGTCTTCTGAGCCACAGTGTCAGTAAGGTGTGACTCTTGGAGGAAGACAATGTGTGCCCTACGCCTGAGGAGATATGCATGGACATGGTGCCTTTTCTGTATTGCTCCTAAACCCCACACATTCCAGGTTATGAGGTTGTAGGAGCCTTTGGTAGTGCAGCCTCTAGACATAGGACTCTAAGGTAGGTGTGGCTCTGTGTGTTGTGGAGCCTATGAACAATTGCAGACCAGGAATTCCTCATTACCTTATAACTAACAATACATGGCTTAGCTCCGAAACTGTGCTGGGCCCAACAACCGATTGCAACGTACAAATTACACATAATCGTGCATACGCTCAGTGGGGGCGCTGTCACCTTCCATTCTGTACAGTTTGTGATTGTAGAGTCCTGGTGGCTCAACAGAGCCCGCGGGGAATATGAATACAATATAAGTATTAGTTAAATTTCACCACTTGGTTATATGTGAACCTTAAACAGGATAAATCATGCCTTACCTCTGAATAACGGACAGAGACAGATGAGCTAACTGGGTGTAGCCATACTTGGAGAGGTGCAAGGGGACATATTCATGCAATTCCGGGCATTTTCACTTCTAGTGATTTTTCACAGAATAAAGGATACAATTATAATGGATAAGTCCTCATTAAGTTCTGCATCAAGGGGTCGTTTCACCCACTGGGTATTTCAGGCTAGTCTGACCATTGCGCCAGGGCGTCATCACTTCAATTATCTACTAGGTCATCTACTGTCTGGGGTGTGGTGTGATTTATGGGAACAGGTTGATACTGTGCTCAGAGTCCGAGTGGATTGTACTGTCCTCCAAGTCTGTGGATATCTTTTGGCTTCCATCCCTGAACGTCAGAGCCTCCTCCTTGCCCATCTGCTGCTGCTCCTGGGTCGGGCCAGTGCTGTCGTTACTCCGATTTTTCGGCTGTGGATGACGATGTTCTTGTTTCTGTGATCCGTTGCGGCTCCAGGGCAGCGAATCAGAGTGCCCACTCTGGCTCGGTTCTAGATTCATGACCTCCAGCCATTCCTCAGTGTCACTCGGGCTGTCAAAGAAGTAGTTTTTTTTGTCATAGACGATCTTCAACCGTGCAGGAAATAGGAATGCATATTTAAGTTGAGCCGCCCACAATTTTTTCTTTACCGCCTGATAGGAGGATCTTTGCCATTGTACTAGTATAATGTAATGAGGGTACAAGGAGATACAGTGATTTTCATAAAGGATCTGTGTTTTTTCCCTTGCTTTTTGGAGGAGGACAGCACGGTCTCTGTAATTAAAAATGTTCACGATTAGCTGTCTCGGGGGTGCCCCCACCTTTGGTGCCCCTGTAGGTATCCTATGGTCCCTCTCCATGCAAAATTACGGGGAGAGTCCGTCTTGTGCCACATGATCTCTGAACCACGATTCCATTAAGTCCGCCGCTCTGGGGCCTTCACTGCGCTCTGGGAGGCCAATTACGCGTATATTGTTGCATATGTTTCTGCCTTCGGCGTCTTCCACCCGATCCTGAAGGCTAGTGACCTGCTGGTGTAGGCGTTGTATTTGCATCGTGTTTGCCGTGATTTGGGGTTCTAAGTCCTTCAGAGCTCTTCATGTTCCTTGACTGTTCCAGCTAGGGGTACGTCCTCTTCAATATGTTGGTATCAATTTGAGTGCGACAAGTACCACAAAGTGAGCCTTAACCTCATTCTCCCAACATATGTTATTCAACGTATAGACAAATACGCGCAAAGAGCATGGATAAGCCAGCATCCGACACCCAAACACCTCATACACCAACACTTGACATTGTGAAAGGCCTTCATTCACCATTGGTTACAACAGTCATAAGGTCCCTTGTGGACTAGTCATGGTTTTGTACGTGCATTTCTTGATTAAAATGCAACTCTGAGTGAAACTCAGCCTTAAATTTGCTCTAAAGAGACATAGACCTCATAAATACAGTAACAAATTTCCTGTTTGGTGGAAGTTGACACATAAAGATGAAGTAACATCTCTTTCAACATATACATCATACTACCAGATACATAAAGTAGTTCATGCGCGTACCAGGACTCTGATGACAATGCTCCTCCAGCTGAGCATGGAGGGTCAGCCAGGCCGCTCTCAGAATCCTCTGGGACAGTGGGCTTAGGCGGGCCTATGTACATGTGGCTGGGAGGGCAGGCTCAATAGTTTCTGGGCCTTAATCTGGGCTCAGTGTCGCAGGTCTTTCGAGGGCTTCTTACACATCTTGACCCACCAGTGGTGAACTGGTGCAATGCCATGCCATATTCTGTTATGTACTGCAATGCACATCTATTGTTCTGATTCCCAATAAAGCTGATGGGTACTTATCAAGCACCCCCTCAACTAAAATCCATATTTCAGACTCGGCGAAAGGAGGTACTGTGTCATCTAGTCCCTCAGTCATGTTGGGGACAGATGTGGTGCACAGAAAAGGAGGATGGCGGAGGATCTTGTCAGTAAATGAGGATGGCTCTGAATAACTTTAAAATGGCTGTTGTTTATTTCCTGGTTGTCATATCCTCTGTGATATTGTTGGGTTCCAGCCAACTTCAGAGTCTCCGCCCTGTATACGGAATCTCCGTTCCGCACAAGGGGTGTACACACTTGTGGTGGGGACACCAAAAATGGACCAGAACCAAATGGGTTATAAGCAGAAAATGTGATGAAATTGCACAAAAAGTTCAGATACTTCATTTTGGGAAGAGAAGCCGTTTTGGGAACACAAAATATCACATCGAAGCACTGCTTGCCCCTTTGCATTATGGAACATGCAGTTCACCAAATGCGTTTTCATCTAAGTTGACTGTAATGTTTCACCAAATTTGGAGCCCGTAGTGCTGTTCATCCCTAGACATATAGGACCTGAATCACAAAGGGCCTCTCCACTCGTGGTGGAGGCCCTTCAGCCCTTGCACTCAGGGCAGTATCACCAATCTCAGTATTACGAATGTGGGGTCCATTTCTGAATCAGGCCCATACATAGGTTCCTGGATTTCATCCTTCATCAGTAGAGAGCAGCACTCATAATCCCAATCAATACAAGGTAGCCATTTTATGTTTGTTCTGAGGTGTCCTCACATCCAAGCAACAATCTGTGCCATCCTGCTACACTGTTGCACCCACCTCCTCCAACATGTCTGATGTACTGGAGGAGGATGCACCTACACATTCTGTGATACTGATATGGACATACTAACTAAGGGGGTGCATGATAGGTACCTTCTGCATTATGTGGGGCCATAGGAACAGATGAGTGGTGCAGCGAACAATGAGTTGCGGAGTTAATTTGCCGCATGCTGTTGAGTAGTGTGTCTTTTTACCTGCGATGGGCGGAGATGTGCCACAAGAGCAGGGTGTGTATGTTAATACATTACCAGCTCACCCAGTGGCAGCTACTCCATGTCATGTATCTTGCAAGGAACCTGATAAGTTATCATAAGTCAGTGAGATATCATGAACGGGGTACATTAGCAGAACGTGTGTGATGATTTCTGCTTTACATACAATACAAAGTGCTAAAATAATTTTTAGTAGTCAGTAGGTGTTAGTCAAGTTCATGAGGGAGACAGTTACTAAACACACAGCACTGCCAGGTTTCCCAGGCCCATTCATGATGAGCGGATCCAGGCCAGATGCTCACCTTTGAATTTTGGGACTTTTAGTATTTTTTATTGCATAGTGAAACAGGTACACAAGTCCCAGTTTTCACATAGTTTACCTACAGACCTGGACTGGCAATTTGTACATGGAGCTGCCAAACATGGCAGCTTTGAGCATGGACTATTTATGTCATCACACAGGTCCACTTGAATCGCAGTGTACATATGACCGACATATGGTCACACTTCCACATGAGTTGCAGCACACACAGATACAAGGGGCCTTATTCTCAAATAGCCTCTGCCCTCATGGCGGAGGCCCCCAGTTGTGGTGGAAAATCTGCATTTTGGGTTGGGTCTCTGCAATGAGTTGACACATTCTAGCAATTACACCCTGAGTATGGAAAATCCCCCAAAACTGTGGCACCTCTTCAACGAGAGCAGAGGCCCTTTGTGAATCAGGGCCCCATTGCAAGCTGTCCAGGTTAGTCTCACACATGCACAGACATGTAATCCCCTGAGACAAAAGAGGCCTTAGAGATGTTGTCCAGACTGTATACTGACATGTGCACATAACATATTGCATGGCCAATCTTTTGACTATGTCTACAGCTGTTGTTTACAGACATATGGTTTACAAAGTAGTCTCAGGATGGAATTTATGGAGAGTGTTAAATGTCCAAATTATCTTCATTGACAACAGACTGCAAACCACATCTATGCCATAACACAACAGGTTTCCCAGGAGAAAAAAGTGTCAACCAGTTGGTCATGGACCTGCATACCTTGCCCTCTGTTCTGTGACATGGCCCTGTTGCCCAGATTCAGACCTAGCTAAGGGTCCAGATGTATGTGTAAGGCGTGACTTAAAGCTATGTTGCACAAGACGCAACAGGCTACTATGATCTTGCACAGACCTTCTAGGGAGAACAGCATAACCCCCTGTATGGTCAAGAAATGTGAATCAAAAGTGTGCTCTATGATGTATCGAGTACGTATGTCTGCCCTGTTGTACCTCCACTGAGGTACTGTAATTGAACATCTGTTTAGTGTGAGGAGATGAGGGGAGAGTGTATATCCTGCATCACCTGAGGAGGAAAGTGAGGAAATATTTTGACATGTCCCTCTTGCATCTGTACAGTACATGATGTATGAGATGGTGCATGCAGTGCCTGCTAAGGCAATCTATGTGGAATGGGGGTTAGTGATGTAAATGGTTGTGTATGTTACAACACATTTATACATATCAGACTTGTGTGGTACTTGGTACTTACCCAGTAGTAGCCACATGTTGCCGAAATCTTCAGCTGCCATATGCTGGGCAAGGGGTGACCTGCGGAATACATGGCTGTCATGGGTTCTGCTGGGGACGCTGCAGGCACATCAATAAAGCTACCCCTGACATCATATACACCCTGCACATTGAAAGAGAGACCGCTGATGATTTGGCACTTTACAAATATATATTAGCATAACATAACATAACATAGAGTGCCAGCAGTGTCTGTTGCAAAAGATGTGTTCAATGTGGCAAAGTGGCTGAAGACCAAAATTATGTGGTGCGTCATCAAGCACCATCCTCCAGTCGTGCAGTCATTTGAACTAAGTCACAAAACCTTATGACAAGCATCCAGTTTTAATCAAGTTTAATCCATTCATAATTAAATTCATTCCATTATTGTTCAATACTTTAGAAAATCCCAGTACAGGCAACGTGCTTCCAAACTTTAAATGCTGAAGAATGCCAATCCAAGCCTTTATCTGAATGACGTCAGAGTTCACATTCTATTTTAAACGGCCATATATGTTTTCACCCAATGCATTTCAGGTTCATAGCCCTTCGTCAGGGGTAGCTGCAATGTAAAAGAACCATCAATGATTTTATATAACGTAAACTTAAATAAACCATAATATTTACTTGAACATTTTGATCTATGAACTAAATGCTCTAAACCTCACTTAAACGTACTGTGACCAGGTATACCGCACCGTTGTGAACAAACTTTACTGAAAAAATTATAATGAATTGAACTCTTCAGCAAAAATATATCGTATAAAAATATATCACATGCAAAATTCAAATTGCATGCTAAAATATATTGTGTCCAACCACACATAAACCAAATAGTAAACTTCATAATGAACTCACAAAATATGAATAGCCGTGCATTAACCCCTTCAGTGCCACGCCCTTTCCCCCTCCTGTGCCGGGCGTTTCATTATTGGGTGGGGTTCATGACGAGATAGTCTCGTCATGGGCACAGCGCGACCGTGCTCCATGACAAGACTATCTTGCTAAAAGGCAACGATTTAGGCGTGCAGACTTGATTTGTGCTTAGAAGAACCACATGGGTGCAATAAATTACACCGAGCACATGCAAGAAATGGGAAATGAGTTAAAAACCCCGAGCTACCCTTTGCCTCCTGGCTAGTGTATGGGGCATTCATTTGTGTCATTGATGAGCTCTCCTATTGATGCAGCTCTGTACCTGATGCAAGCATCGGGACTGCCTTGCCTGCGAGAGAACCACCAGGTCACCACAGAGCTTCTAGAACGATCCAGCAGCAAAAAACTGGAGAGCTGCTAGGATCTTGACATAGGCTGGGGTGGCATGGGAGTGGCAGATCACGGTTTCAAGATCATGCTTCCCCTCTCAGACCATCTCCAAGATGACATATGGGGGGAAACGGTATCTGGCCCTGACATCTTGGCGGAACATCCCGATTAATCTTTTGTCTAAAAATACTCCCTACACTCCTCCTTCTCAAATTGTTCTCTCACATGGCAAGGGGCAAACCAACCAACCCATTCAGTGACATGTTAAAATGTATGAAGGGTTTGTTTGTGTCAGCTCTACTTTTATGTTTGCAGCAGGGCTGGGATTGGCTGTTGGAATGAGGAGTTTCATCTGGAGCGGGGGGTAATGGTATGCACTGACACAGGTGTGTCAGGATGAAAGCAATCTTCCTTCGCCCGAGTGTAGAGATTCCGCCCCTAATGCAGAAACTCCACAATGAGTGTGGAGATTCCATTCCGAGTAGCGGCTGTTCTGCCCAAGTGTGGAAGTAAAGATACTACTCGTAATGCCCTTTGTGAATACTGAAATTTGTAAATGTAGACTTTTGGTCTAAGTTTACCTTTGTGAATTGGCCCCCTTGTGTTTTTCTCCTGAAGCAATGCAAAGGCCCAATTGCTTTGAAAGGTTTGTGACCAAGAGGAATTTTAATGTCACTAAGCCCATCACAGGCCCCACAGACAAATTTTCCAGCAGTAATCAACATACTGCTTATAGGGTCAGTCAGATATCTAAGTCTTGCCTGTGACTCACTGACTACCATGGTTCACTCTCTCCTTTAAGGTTTTGTCATCTCTCCCACCAAAGTGGACTTCAAAGAATATTTTTTTTAAAAATATTCCTTATCTAACTGAGTTGCCTATATCAATCAGCACATTCCAGTGTACATGGTATGATAACAATTACAACTACCAAACTATAATTCAATTGCCTTCCACAAAAATTCCTTCAACACCTCAAGAAGCAGAAACAAAGAGTTCTCCATAGATTTCTTTCCACTTAAATGACACATGTGCGGGAAAAAGAAGAACAAGAAAATATAGGTCTTAATGCTGGATTGCATTTGCGGCTAGATGTGCTAAGCGTTACCACATCAGTAACCAGTCGCAAACTGATTACCAACCTCAAAAATTGTGTTTTCAAATTTATCAAAAGCATTTGTTGCACTATTTTATGGAACCAACAAGTTACTGAATTGGTATGTTAGTGACCAGAATTTGTGAGTTGCTGTTACCGATTCCCAAGTACCTAATCACAAATAGTATGTATCAACCATTCACAAATAACGAATAATCGCAAAATGTGGATTTAGCACATGCAAATTCCCACCAACTCTGATCAGGTGGTAACCTGGTGCAACCTATATGAAAAGGCCCAAAATGCATCAGGGTGTTCCATAATATCAGTGCTGTATGTGAGTGTGAGGGGGACGCAGATTCTCAATGTCCTGCAGAAATGGAGGAGGATACAGGCACACATTTTCAGAGTGAGGCTTACACTCTTTCAACTAGCAGAGGGGAGTACGTTGTTGGTAAATACAGGCTGAGTAGTGCAGGTATTGTAGACCTAATTGCAGAAATAAGGCCTCAAATTGAGAGAAACATGCTCAGAAGCAATGCCATACCCACCCATATCCAGGTCGTATGCTCACTCCATAATTTAGCCTCTGGGAGTTACCAAGTTCTCATTGCTGCGGCAGGTGGGATATCGTAGCATGCCCTTTCCAGGTTTTCTAATAATTTCCTAGATGCTATGGTAGAAAGCATACATCACCACATTACTTTCCCCAGCACAGGAGTTACAGCTAGCAAAATTACATTTTTACAGCATTACCCAAGTTCCCCCTTTAATTGGTTGTATTGATGGCACCCATGTTCCCATATGTCCTCCCTCTTAAATGAGTATATATTGAGAAATAGAAAAAAAAATCACTAAATCTACAAGTGTTGCGTGATGCAAAAGATATCATCACAGATTTTGCAGCAAAGTACTCTGGCAGTACACATGACTCTTCATGTTCAGGCATATATGAATTTACTGAAGCCTTCTCAGAGGAGAGTTTGAAGATGGCTAACTACTTGGTGTATATGGCATATGTATATGACATAACTGTCCTAAATGTTTAAATTGTATATATAATAATAAACATACTCCCCAAATGTTTTGTAGGTGACAGTGCATATGCCCTGAGGTCATGGATATTAACACCATATTTACATCCAGCAAGCAAGACGGAGGTACTCTACACACTGCAGAACACAAACGGATGTGGTCTGTAATAGAAAGAACATTTAATCTATGGAATAGTAGACTTTGCCATCTACACAAAAGTGGGGGTGCCCTACAATATTCCCCAGAGACAAGCTGCAAGATAATTGCTAATTGTGCAATACTCCACAATTTTGCAATGCAGAGAAGAATGCTAGAGATAATTTCGGAATCAGATTCTGATGAAGAAAAACCACAAAACCCATCAGCACAGGCAACGCAGTAAGGTACATTGGCAGTAAAAGTAACAGCCAGATGTTCGGCCATGGCAAACAATTACATTTAAGGTATGTGAATGATGCTGTGTGTTGCAATTTGCGCAAAGCTAAACACAAGAAGTGCAATTTTAAACAAAATAACCTTTATTTCTCAGGTTGTAAAAGGAGTTATGAAATTTCACTTCTCAGAATTTTCAAATGAAAGTACAACATCAGCGTACATTACTGAAATAGCAAACAAATGACTAAACACTATGTGGTGCAAATGTAAGAGTTATTACTGTTTGCATTGACTACAAATTGAACTTTGTCACATGGGTGTAGTGGAGCCTTCTGTAGCAACAGCATAACCACTTGATCTACTGCAATGTTAATTTATTGCCTCAATCATAGAGACACTGCTTATACTGGATAGGTACTCACTTTCGCCATGCCCAACTGCTCCGCTTCATGCTATTTGAGTGGTCTGTAAGCTCTCTACTACAGTGGTCACTTGCACAAGGCCCCGTGCAACATAGCCAATAGTGGTTCATTTCAACCTGCAGCCCTACAGTATAGCATGAGAAGGTTGATGTAACCTGTGCAAGGCAATTCACTGAGTGACTCAACATATCCATACGAGACAATAGATGGTGCTGAGTATATCATTGCATTGCATTTCCCTCTTGCATTTGGCCACATGTATTGTTCGTAGCCTCTGTCATTGAGTCTACGTTAGCCTCCAGAGACTTGTGGGAATCCTCGATGGTTGTTGCTACATGTTGGAAGCCAGTTGTGAGGCTTCTTTCTATTCTAATTATTTGTTTTCATAATAATGCACATTTGCTTCTTTTGTAAGCGCTGTACATTCAACATGGATACTTTTAGACTAGCAAACACCAGTGTGGTATTGCCCATAGCTTGTGTGAACCATGACCTGGGATTAGGTTGCCTGACGACACTGCGATATCGGACACGTGTACCTCTGTGCAGTTGTCTGTACCTTACTGCAGGTTCTTCTGGGACATTTGGACTCCCTGCATCATCGACTTCCTTAATGGGCAGTGTCTGACAGTCATGTTGAGGACTGCTACTTTGCCTCTGGGGTGATGTATGTGGTGTTATAGACTCATTGCCTTCCTGACTGGACATCTGTGTGTCTTCCTGACTGCATCCTTGGGACTCATGTTCTGGTGGTGTTGTAACATCTGTATAGAGATGCAATGTGTAAATATTTGTAAATAAGTGTTCACTTTAGTTTGTATCAATTACAGTATGATAGGTTTGGCTTGTTCTGTAGGTGTTCATAATGGAGTACTACATATCCCAAATCGCACTACTAAGGAAGGCTTAACACTTCTACTGGTGTTTTTCTTATATTCTATTGCAGCTAAACATTTCGCAGCCTAACATGGTTACAATGCTACCTCACAAAATTCCTGCAGATATGTTATTGTGACAGTGTGTATGTATCAGTCTTACCTTTTGAAGTAGAAAGATCCTCTGAGGTGTCAATGTTGCTGAATCCAGACAAACTTTATGGCCCCAGGGAGGACTCAGTCATTTCCTCCAGGGGAGTTGGTGGTGGCTGGGTTGGGAGTCCTCCTCATGTTGCACGGGCCTCAGTTCTATCGGTTGCCATCTTTTCTTTGGTCCTGGCTCAGAGGTCGTATCACCTTTTAAAGATCTCTTCAATGGATCCCCTTGTGACTCCCACAGAGTTGATGTGCTCCTGGATTTTCAGCCACATTTTCTTCTTCCGTACCTTTGCCACAGAGAGGGGTGTTTTCCCAAACAAGGCATAGTGGTTTGCCACACACTCCTCAGTGAGTTTTTCTAACACTTTTTCTGGGAATTTTCATTTTCTCTTCCTCCCTCCAAGCTCCTTCTCTTTCTCTGGGTTTTGTCCGGACATTTTCCTGCTTTACAGGGGTGGATGACTGTGACTGCTGCAGATCCCAATTGGATTGTGTTGGCTACCACCTGTCTCAAGGCTCTACAGTGTTTTCATAGGCCTGCTGCTGTTTTACCTCCAGTTTGTGATTTCATTACTCAATGCCAGGTAAAAAATCAGTATTTGCGACTCGATTAGCTATTTATCAAATCTCTTTTTGCGATTCCTTAAATAGCGAATGCGACTTGTACTGAATCGGTAAAGGCCAGACGGTCACATTCGAACATACGAGATACGAATTTGTAAATTGTGATTTGGTAAGAATCTCAATTTACGAGTCAGTATTCATTTGCTTCACACATCTAGCCCTTAGTTTCTAGAAAAGCATGAAGGCTCATAATTTTTGTTTCTGTAGTAATGCATAGTCTTCTGGAGATGCGTACAATAATGGCTACCTTATGAGCATTCAGAAATGCATAGGGTAAGCTTTTATCAGAACAGTAGAAGAAAACTCTGTTATGTCATATGACAAAGCCCCAAACTAGAGTTGGACAATGCCTATAACGGTGAAGTCCATCTACTTTGTACCCCTCTCTTATGATTTCCAGTGACCCCTTGCAGTAGCTTATGAAAGGAATGAAACCGGTCTTGCTGGAAAAAAGGTTGTGCAAGAAAATTGATCCAGAGGTTACATAATGCTGTTACTCATCTCAGGAGACAAGCATGCTTCTCCATCAAGTCGCTTTAGTCCTTTCTATGAGCCTTTGATAGAAAATATGAAATGTTAGCAATGTTATCTCAAGATTACATATTTATGTCCACATAGTTAACAGCTAAAGCTAATTCAGAGTTTCTTATAAGTGTGAAAATGTAGCTACTAAAGTACCTGGGTGTGGTGGCTTAATGGACTAATGTGTCGGCTGTAGGAACCTTTGTTCCACCTTATGGTCACAGGTTGAAATCCTGGTGGGTCCACTCCGCCATTCATTCTTCTGAAGTAGAAATAATTAGTAACATTGAGTTGGGTAACAATGAACATCTGTTATTTAGCACCAAGATACCGTTGGGTGAACATGTGCTTTACAAATACAAATGATATGTTAACCAAGCATCACTTACGTGGAACAAAACATTTCTGGCACTCGAGAAAGATGAATAAAATTAATTGATAAAATGCATCCATTTAAAATTGTTTTTTCACCGGTTTCCTAATTGTATAATATGTTTGGCTAAACAACAAAGCATTGGATGAATTCTAGTCTTCTTTTCCTACCTCTCCCTCTCAGGGAAACTGAAAAAATTATCACCTTGTTATGAGACATTCTCCATTCAGGGCAATAAACTTGGTCCAAGTGACAGTTTATTAATCCTAATTCCGAATATGGACATGACCCCTTCATCAATAGTTACCCTCCATGACTTCTTAGGTGTAAAGGCTGAAGACAATGTGTAATGGGGGGTCTCTGTCATACACGCAGGCTGTCATCTTCACATAGGTGAGAGGCCGATGTGGTTCTCGCCGTGAGCACAGCACCGTAGAAGCAATTATAAAACATCTATTAAATTATTGACAAAATTCTTTCTTTGACAATGACAGACTAAGGCCCTTATTATGGGTCTGGTGGTCCATGAATTACCAGACTCACAGTGGTGGTCTACCAACCACCCTATTACAATTTGGGCGGTCGGGCTGGGCTGAGACCCCTGCAAACATCACAACTGTCAGGGAACCACCGTTCCCTGGCGGTTGCGCGGCGGTCCTGAGGCCACATATTGTGAGTTTCCTCTCCACCAGGGTTTTCATGACAGTGAACCTGCCATGAAAACCATGGTGGAGAGGAAACAAACGGCACCCTACCGTGCAGGTACAGCCTTTGACATTCCCATTGCAGTGTCTATTTTATATGCACCGCCCTGGGAATGCCAAAGAAGCACCTGCAAGACCAAGAGAAAACTTCTGATTTGGTGGGCAATTCCTACACAGGTTTGGTGGTGAAGGAACGCTGTGGGAGCGGGGCAATCCCGCTCCTGCACCGCCAAACTCATAATAAGGCACATAGGCTCAACCTCTGCAACCATCCTCCTTCCTTGCCACAATAAAGACCAACTGCACCCCCTTAAACCAGGGTGAAATCTCCATAGCGGCTAAGTTCTGGTACATCAGGACACATGCAGTGTATAATCTATTGCAAGTCCCTCAGAAAAAATAACAGGGCTCTGCATATGAATCAGTAGCCTGTCTTTTTTACATCACTGGAGGAAATGTTTCAAAAATCCAATCAATAGCTGGCTGATTTTGGATTGACACAGGGCTTCGGGACTACAATAATTACAGAACACCAGTAAACATTTCTAATTCAGCAAAGGTCTTGGGTTGTGACTAGATATTGAGGCAATTCTCTTTCTCTGTGTCTACCTATATCATTTCATCTGTGACAATGTAACTGACATCTGCTGAGGGACTTCCTGAGACCTACCTCTTGCATTCACTCAAGCACCTTCATCATTCATTGCTGGTGTTAGTCCACTGTCTTTCTGAAGACAATGTGATCACAGAGCTGCAATTTTTCCCAGGATCTTTTAGAATGTAGCTAATAGACCATGGGCCCTCTACTTCAACTTGTCAAAGACAGCTAAATGCTGTCTTCTCTTGGTCTTCCTTCGTCATAGGAATATGACAGTATGCACTTTCCAGCTCCAGTACTGAAAACTTGTGTCTTCCTACAAGGCTGTTTAAGGTATTGCCAGATTGAGGCATCATACACCAGCCACAGCCCGTTCAGGTAAGAGCAGTGGGGCCGGGTTGGGTGGGGGATTCGAGAGATAACCACAAGGGAAATTTTAATAAATAATTAGTTTTCCCTCTGCGTCGTCTATCAGAATCCCCCCCACCTGGCCCCATCGCTCTTACCTGCACGGGCCACGGCTGTCATACGCTGCTCTGGGGTTGTTATATTGTTAATGATGCAATACTGTGTGCATATTGTCACTCCATTGTTCTTCTTAAAAATCACTACAGTCTGGGAAGGGTAGACACTGTAGGCTGCCTGGGTACAATGAGCTCATAGTAGTAAGTTTTTTACTGAGCTGCCAGGAACAACAAGCAATACTTGTGTCTAAACATTGCCTAGCTACACCTGAGTTCACAACAGCTTGGAATTATGGTCTCGACCAGGCTCAGCATATAGTTTGATCTAGTTACTCTTGGAGAGTTAACATTGTGAAGGGACTCAAAAATATATGGCTATCATTGGAATTGCAATAGTAACTGAGACTCTGTGATTCTGGTGGTGCACTACAGTACTCACCACAGTTACACCCCAGTAAGAAGTAATGACTGTGATTAGGCCCCTAGAAATGCCTCACAGTCATGAAGATGCAAGTTGGTTCTCCTTCACAAACATAGGTTTGCTCTATGATTGCACCCACATTTAACAGAGAAACTCTACATACTAATTGAGTGCATATTTAAGTTTATAACACTGTTTTGCTGTGCTGATGTTGTTTAGTTTTTCATGAAAAGTGCAAACTTTGTTGCAAATTTTCAACAGTTAACATCTGTCATGCATTACTGTGAAAAGGAGACAGCAAGGCATTTTTGTGTCATCTACCCTTTTCATTCTTGTGTCAAGAAGCAAAGCTATGTTTTCTGTCATAAAGTCTTTGCAAGTACTAGCTGTGATCTCCCTATTACTAACTGACTAGAGATATTCAGCGTAATCATGTAATGAGGTTGTTGGGCCCTATTAAAGTACTTGTTTGGCCAGAGGGGTGAGGATGTTTCCTCTTATGTTATACTGATTCTATAAAGAGCTTTCTTCCCTTCGTATTCTCTATCAGGTGGGTTATGGGATTATATTTCTAATTAGGTTCTGGGTCTGTTCTTTCTCGGGTATAAAAATATTAAGTGGGATAGGAGTGATAAATCAAAAGTACAGGGTTTTCACCGTGCAAAGGCGTGGGGCAAATTTTGAATCGCAGCTATACATGAGTGGATGGATCTTTGTCGTGAATTGAGGCTTATCATCAATAGTTCAACAGCATTTCAATAAAAGTAGAGCACATTTTCCCCACAAGAATGACAGAGAGTAATAGATATGCTAACTATTAAGGTTTATTAGCTAATTAGTAAGGTTGGAAAATCAAATTGGTCACATTAGTCATAAATCAATGATCACCTGAATATGGTAGAAGTCAGCATAATCCAAGCAAGTCATAATAACAAATACAAAGCCAAGTTATTTAAGGATTATTATGGGGAAATTGTGAAATATTCAGTTCCTCTGGCGGGAAACTCCCTAATGCTAAACAAAAATCATAGGTAAAATCGGAGAAAACTTTAGCAGCAGGTGTCAGCAAATGAAGTCGCTAGGGCAGAACAAAATGAAGGTTCCAATCAAAGGAGAAATGTGCGTGCTCAAGAGATTATCTCTATGAGCAGAAATAAGATAAGCATAGGATCTCAGGAGCAGCAGAGGGGCATCATCCGTCACAGGTAAGCAGGAGCGGTTCTGCCTGTCTAACTTACAGATACACAGTTAAACATAGAATTCAACAATCTTGACAACGCAAACTCCAGACTATACATAAAACCGCCGCCAGACTCGCCTACGGCATCCCCCGACATGAACACATCAGCCAACACCTATGAAGTCTCCACTGGCTCCCCGTGGAGAAAAGAGTCACTTTCAAAATCCTCACTTACGCCTACAAATTCCTACACAACAACAGACCCAAAAACCTCAACGACAGAATCAACTTTCACGTACCAAAAAGAAACCTCCGATCTTCCAACCTCGCACTGGCCGAAACCCCACGCATCCACAGAGCCAGAGCAGGTAGAAGATACTTTTCTCACATTGCAGCCAAGACCTGGAATGAGCTACCAGCAGATATCAGACGCGCCCCCTCCCTGAACACCTTCAGGAAGACCCTCAAGACCTGGCTCTTCGGCTAAACAGATCTGCGGACCCCTCCCCCTCAGCGGCTTGAGACCCTCACAGGTGAGTAGCGCACTTACAATTCCCTGTTTGATTGATTGATTGATTATGTTCCCATAGAGAAGAAACCAATCAGAACTAAGCATTCACAAACTCCTGGTGACAGCCATGTTCAATAAATCAGACATTTGATGATTTCAGTTTCATGGCCTTCAAAGATATCTAGCAAACAAGGCAACATATTTGTTTTAATTTTTCTTGTGCACTTGTACTTTCGAGCTGTATTATAGCACGGGCTGGGCTTGCTGGTACATACGAGCTGTGTTCAATGCTCGTGGGGGGGCCTTTTTACTAATTTGAAGTAGGTCAGCGTTCTAGCTCTTCGTCTTCACGCTGATGCATACACTCGGCTTTAAATACAGCCGAAGACGCATCTGCACAGCGGACGCGTGCCAAAGTCAAGCCCGTCTGCGCCCGTCAGCGCCAGACCGGGCCCAGGAGTCAAAATCCCTGCTAGTTCTTCTTCAGATGACCTTCACCACAACAGGGAACAGCTCAATAATCTCAGAGGTGAGACTAATAGTGAGTGTGTTCATGTAATGTCACCAGATAGGATGAGTACTCAATGTCCTTAATGTGTTTTTAAATTCTGCCCTACTTTTCTACCTTATACAACTTTAAAGGTTAATAAAAAGATGATGATGCTTTTACTTAATTGCCGCTCCTTCCCTAAACACTCGACCGAAATACATCTACTTCTAGAAGAGAAGAGCCCAGATGTACTGTTTCTAACTGAAACATGGTTAAATAAGGATTCAGGGGCATATTATCAAGCCAGGCGATAAAATTATTGCCGCTTTAGCCTTAACCCCATATTCTCCAATTTACAGGACCTATCCCGGTTCCCTGGTCGGATCATTTCCTATTACCAATCACCTGGACCCCACAGGACTCCGTGTTGTCTTTTGTTAGAACTAAAAAATCTGCTCGCATCTGGTCTAAACTACCTTTGGAAACCTGGGCAACCAAGTTAAAAAACACTACACCTGTACCTCACCCTAATCCTATTGTCGCTAATGATAATTTTAATAGTTGTCTGGAGTCATCTCTTGACTTAGTCCTCCCCAGGAAAGAATCCCACCATCGAGTAGGAACCAACAGAAAGGCATTAAAACTCTATAAACAGGAAATAAAGGCCGCTCAAGCGAGTTTTTATCATGATAAAATTATGTCAGCTGCCAATTCCCCCCGGGAAATTTTTTAAATTGCTAAATCCCTACCCACACCTTGCAGCCCCCCGATCGCCTCCGATAGCGCCCAGTGTCGGTGTGATGAAATAGCTGAGTTTTTTTCTGCTAAAGTCCAAAACATCTATAAGACTTTTTTACAAAATAATTCTCCAACTGATTTCTTTACTCAGAAACAGCAAATCCTGCTGGAGGAGTGTTCTCCTCTAAATTTACCTTCCCTGCAGGGTCTATTGAGGCAATTAAAAACAGGCTCCCCTGTAGATCCTGCCCCCCCTGTCATCTTAAATCAGATCGCTGAAATAGTATCACCGGTTATTCGTGATGTACTAAACACCTCTCTCCAAACAGGAATGGCGCCTCCCCTCTGGAAACAGGCAAGGGTAAAACCACTTTGAAAAAGACAAATCTTGACCCCGAGGAATGGGCTAATTATCGGCCCATCCCTCTGTTGCCAGGAATCAGCAAATTAGCTGAAAAGCATGTTAACTCTGTATTGTCAGCATTTTTGGAAAATAATAATTGCCTTCACTTCACGCAGACAGGTTTCAGATGCCAAAACTGCTCTCATTGCCGTGATAGAGGAGGCTAGGAAAATTCTTGATGATGGAGGCTGCACTGCCCTTGTTAGATATCAGCGCAGCTTTCGATATTGTGAATCATCAATGAATGGTCCAAAGACTCAGAGAGGTGGGTGTGGCTGGTATCGCCTTGAACTGGCTTAAGTCTTTTCTTGAAAATAGACTTTTTACAGTTTATGAAGAAGATGCTGCTTCAAAGCAGATTCCCTTGATGTGTGGAGTTCCCCAGGGATCTTCCTTAAGTCCTACCATGTTTAACATCTACATGAGTTCTCTGGCAGAAATGGTGCGTGCATGGGGGATACAGATCGTCACTTACGCTGATGACACCCAATTGGTGGTATCCCTCAGCCAGCAGGACAAATCTGTCTCTGGTCTAACCTTATGTCTTGGGAAGATTTCTGAATGGATGGACAAATCATTTTTAAAATTGAATGGAGCAAAGACAGAACTCATGCTCCTTGGTCACTCTGCCCCCGCTAATATAGATTCTCTGTAGCCGAGTTGCCTAGGCCCTCCAACCGCTCCGAAAAAACAGATCAGGAGCTTGGGAGTCTGGCTTGACTGTAATCTGGACTTCAAAGAACAAGCTCGCAAAGTCGCAGCCAATTGCTACGGACTCCTTAGGATGATAAGGAAGAATCTTCCTCTTCTTCCTTTTGTTGCCAGACGATTATTAGTCCAGGCACTGATACTCTCACGGTTGGATTATGTGAACGCAGTCTATCTGGGAGCACCACAGGGCGCCACTAAGAGACTGCAAACTGTTCAGAATTGTGCTGCCTGCCTACTACTGAACATTTCCAAAACGTAGTTCAGCTAAACCAGCCCTTACTAGTTTGCACTGGCTCCCCATCCAGGAAAGAATAAGATGATTCAAGGCAATGTGCATTGCACATAAAGCCATTTTGGGGAAAGGCTCCCCAATGATTCATTCCATGGTGCAACATTATCGCCCTAATAGGACTTTGAGATCCAGCAATAAAGGTTTACTCGCAGTTCCTAGGATCAAGCGATCTCGAACTGGAGTTCGGCGTTTTCATACAATGTAGCTGAGTTTTGGAACCGGTTCCCCGATCATATACGTCTAGAATCTAATCATCTTAACCCCTTCTTGCCCATGACGAGCTGGACTCGTCATGGAGCACAGTCGCGCTGTGCCCATGACGAGTCCAGCTCGTCATGAGGCATTCCCTGGGGAATCCCTCTGGTGCGGGCACCAGAGGGATTCCTTTTCAATGAAAATAGCCTCGGGAGCTGGGGAAGAGCTTCCCCAGCTCCCAAGGCCCCCTCCCTGCTTTCAGTGCAATGACGATCGCCGCGCACGTCGCGCCGACGTCATTACACTGAAACTGAAACTGAAATGAGCCAAGAGGCTCATTTCAGTTTCACTTTCTACGTGCTCAGGGGGCTATCTCAGCCCCCTGAGCACGTAGAAAGACGGGAGAGGTATCGTTGGAAAGGGGAGAATCTCCCCTTTCCAATGGTACCCTTCCCCAGTGGATCCCTGCTTGGGGATCGCCACAGGAGGGTGATCCCCAAGCAGAGATCCACACACTAGACACCAGGGAGGGGGGAGCGGCCCCTTGGGCAAGGGCCTTTGCTCCTCCCTAATTATGTTGGCACCATGGAGTCTTTTTGCCCCCCCGGGGGGCAAAAAGCCCACTAGACACCAGGGAATTTTTAAAAGAATAAAAATAGGGGTGGGGGCTGCTCAAAACGGGCAGGCCCATGCCCCCACCCCACCCCCCAATTATCACAGTCTTTCTGCACCCCCCGGGGGGCAGATGGGCATTGGCCCCTAATCTGCCCCTTCAGGGGGCAGAAAGCCTACTATACACCAGGGATTTCTTTTCAGTTTTTTTTTAGGGTGGGGGCTGCCCGAAATGGGTACGCCAATGCCCCCACCCACCAACCACCATTACAGCATTTCTGCCCCCCCTGGGGTGCATATGGGGCATTGGCCCCCAACGTGCCCCCCCGAGGGGGCAGTAAGACCACTAGACACCAGGGAATTTAGAAAAAAAAAAAATAGGGATTGGGGCTGCCCAAAACGGGCAGGCCGATGCCCCCACCCCACCCCCCAATTATTACAGTCTTTCTGCCCCCCCTGGGGGGCAGATGGGGCATTGGCCCCTAATCTGCCCCTTCGGTGGGGCAGAAAGCCCACTAAACAACAGGGATTTGTTTTTAGTTTTCTTTTAGTGTGGGGGCTGCCCGAAATGGGCACGCCAATGCCCCCACCCACCCACCATCATTACAGCTTTTCTACCCCCCTGGAGGGCAGATGGGTCATTGGCCCCTAATCTGCCCCTTCGGGGGGGCGCAAACCCCACTTGACACCAGGGATTTTTTTCCCGCAATTTTATTTAGGGTGATGGATTTTATTTAGGGTGGAGGCTGCCCGAAACGGGCACGTCAATGCCCCCACCCCCGCCACCATTACAGCCTTTCTGCCCCCCCGGGGGCAGATGGGGCAGTAGCCCCCAATCTGCCCCCCCGAGGGGCAGAAAGCCCACTTTGCACCAGGGATTTTTTTTGCGCAATTTTTTTTAGGGTGTGGGCTGACCGAAACGGGCACGCCAATGCCCCCACCCTCCCCCCCACAAAAATGACAGTCTTTCTGCCCCCCAGGAGGCAGATAGGAGCTGTAGCCCACAATCTGGCCCCCCCTGTGGGGCGCAGAATGCCCACTAGAAACCATGGATTTTTTTGTTTTATTAGTGTAGGGGTAGGGGCTCCCCAAATGGGCATGACAAAGCCCCACCCCACCCCCAGAGAAATTCCAGTCTTTCTGCCCCCCCCAGGAGGGCAGATGGTGGCAGTGGCCCCTGATATGCCCCCTGGGGGGGCAGAAAGCCCACTAGGCGCCAGCGAGTATGCAGGCTTTTTTTATGGGTTGGGGCTGCCCAAAATGGTCCTACCAATGCCCCCACCCCCACAAAAAATAGCCACAGTCTTTCTGCCCCTTTAGGGGCATATCGGGATGAAACCCCCTTCCCCGATTCCCCCCCAGGGCGGCAGAAAGCCCATTGGGCTCCAAATTTTTTTTAGCAATGTGCATACCTGTGGATTTTGGGCCCTAGCGCAGTTGGCACGCAGGCAAACCTAGCAATCCTGTACATTTTTGAAAACTAGACACCGAGGGGAATCCAGGATGGGGTGACTTCACTGGCTCTCACCATATTCTATTACCCAGAATCCATTGCAAACCTAAAAATGTGTCCAAAATAACTCATTTTCCTCACATTTCTGTGGTGGAAAGTTCTGGAATCTGCGTGGGTCCACAAAATTCCACCCACCCTGCGTTCCCCAAAGTCTTCAGAGAAAAATGGTACCTGACTTGCGTGGGTAGGCCTTGTGCCCGCGTCAGGCAAGGACCCAAAAACCTATTGAGGAGACATCAAAATTATCTATCACAAAACAACCTGGTTTTGCAAAGGGGGTCCCATGAGTTTTTGGCCCCGGGCTTGGCGGCCATCTAGGGAAACCTACCAAACCCACATATTTCTGAAAACTAGACAACAGGGGGATTCCAGGGAGGTATGGCTTGCGTGGATCCCCCAACGTTTCCTTACCCAGAATGCCCTGCAAACCTCAAATTTAGCTGAAAAAATCACCTTTTTCACACATTTTTGTGTGGGAAAGTTGTGGCATCACCGGGCTGAAACAAATTTCCTACCACCCAGCGTTCCCCTGGGTCTCCCGATAAAAATGGTGCCTCACTCGTGTGGGAGGCCCAAGTACCTGCGAAAGGCAAGGGCCCACAACGTAGTGAGGCGACATGAAATTTGCCTATCTCAAAACGACCTGGTTTTGCAAGGGGGGTCACTTGGGTTTTTTGCCCGGTGCTCGGCGGCCACCTAGGGAAACCTACCAAACCCACACATTTCTGAAAACTAGACACCCGGGGGATTCCAGGGAGGTATGGCTTGCGTGGATCCCCCAACGTTTCCTTAACCAGAATGACCTGCAAACCTCAAATTTAGCTGAAAAAATCACCTTTTTCACACATTTTCGTGTGGGAAAGTTGTGGCATCACCGGGCTGACACAAATTTCCTACCACCCAGTGTTCCCCCGGGTCTCCTGATAAAAACGGTGCCTCACTCGTGTGGGAGGCCCAAGTACCCGCGACAGGCAAGGGCCCAAAACGTAGTGAGGCAACATGAAAACTGCCTACCTCAAAACGACCTGGTTTTGCAAGGGGAGTCACCTGGGTTTTTGGCCCGGTGCTCGGCAGCCACCATGGGGAACCTACCAAACCCACAAATTAGGTGAATGTTTCAGCTAAATTTGAGGTTTGCAGGGCATTCTGGGTAAGGAAACGTTGGGGGATGCACGCAAGCCATACCTCCCTGAAATCCCCCGGGTGTCTAGTTTTCAGAAATGTGTGGGTGCGGTAGGTTTCCCTGGGTGCCGGCAGAGCTAGGGTTCAAAAACTACAGCTAGGCACTTTGCCAAAAAAGGTTCATTTTTCACTGCGAAATTGAGGTGTGTCCACGATGCGTTTTGCGCAGTTTCCTGTCGCGGGCACTAGGCTGACCCACACAAGTGAGGTATCATTTTTTTTGGAAGACTTTGGGGAACACGGGGTGGGTGGAAATTTGTGGATCCATGCAAATTCCAGAACTTTCCACCAGAGAAATGTGGAGAAAATGTGTTTTTTTTGGCAATTTTCTGGGTTTACAAGGGATTCTGGGTAACAGAACCTGGTGGGAGGCAGTCAAGTCACCCCATCCTGGATTCCCCTGGGTGTCTAGTTTTAAAAAATGTATAGGTTTGCTAGGTTTCCCTAGGTGCCGGCAGAGCTATGGTTCAAAAACTACAGCCAGGCACTTTGCCAAAAAAGGGTCATTCGGGGCGTGTCCAAGATGGCGACGGAGTAGGACGTGTCTTCCGTCCCTCCGCCGCTGTACCCGCTTAGCGTTGTATAGCGCCTTCCCTCGCTCCTCCCGCTTGACAGTCTGAGTTGGCGCTGGTCCCCTAGTGGCCCGGGAGGAAGCCTGGCGATCTTTGTGCCCGAGGGGCAAGAACGGGGACCTCTGGCGGCTTTGAGGCCTGGGGCGAGAGCGGCGGCCGCAGCCGGGAGACTTGCGTGGTGACGCAGCTGGAGGCGGTGCCCTTTGCGCTACTGCTACGACGCTGAATGCCGCACCTGACCACCAGATCGGTGGAGCGAGGCCTGGGACCAGCCTGCGACTGGCGGTGACAGCGCGGAGTGTGGGCCTCGCCTACGAGGAACGCTACAGAGGTGCGGAGAGAGAGGGCGGCCGAGGCCCGAGGAGAGACGCTGGTCCGCTGGTGCTGGGGGGCCTCTGGGCCTGTGGTCGACTGGCGTGTGGGGTGGCCCAGGCCCTGGACTTCCCGGGCCCCGTGGGGGCTCCATCCGCAGTGGTGTGCCGGTGGGGGCCCTGTGGAGCTGGGGGCCGCCCCCCTGGTGAGGTGCCCGGACCTGAACAGCCCTTCCTGGAGTGAGGCCTGCTGCCGAGCTGCTCTCGGGTTCCGCCGGTGAGATCCTTCCTCCCTCCCTCCTCCGGCTGGTTGGCCTCCGCGGGGGCCGCGTACCTGATGCTGCTGCTGGTGCCTACTGGAAAGGGGTGAGCTGCCGCCTGTGCTACTGTGAACCTGGGGTGCCCGGTGGGAGGCGTATTCGCCGACGGGCATGCAGCTGCCGACAACGCTTGGCCGGCCGCCTTCCCACCTGTGACTGCGAGGCCGGGGGTCAGTACGTGGGCGCTATATGAGTCGGGGAATGGAGAGTTGGAAGCTGGCCCTGGTGTCCTTTGCGCCCCCCCTGGTTACTGCTGCCTGAGGAGGGTCCTTGGTGAGTGCGGCCTGGCCCGGGCACAGACCCCATAGGCGCTGGAGAGTGCTCTCTGTGGCGAGTTGGCGGTGGATCGGACCCCGGAGCGCTGAGACGCGGTGGCCCCCGGCGTGTGACGGAGTGGGGAGCCTGGGACTCGGGACTCTACGCTAGTGCTGGCCCGGTGAGAGGTATTGGAGAATCTGCCGGCCGTGGGGGAGCCGGGGCGAGAGAGGTGGGGTCTGCCTGCGGTCTGGAGCCCCAGTTGGGTTTTTTATGAGTTTTTGGGAAAGGGATTTTGGGGGTGGGGTGGGGGGGCGTCGGGGTGGATGGGTGGGGGTGGGATGGGGGGGCCAGTGGTGGTAACATGGGGCTGCAGCGAGGGAGGCTCTGTGGGTTATACTTAGTGGGGGCTCTGGGGGGGGAGCTCGAGGGGGTGGCGGGGGTCACTCTTAAATGGCAGAGGGGGAGTTACGCTTGCTTTGGAGGGGGCCCTGATCCTACGCGAGGTGGGGGAGGAGGGAGTGGCTGTCGTTGGGGGCGCTGCTCTGGCTGGATCTGGGCTGTGGGCCTCCGTCGGAGTGATAACGTGAGATGGTCTGAGGACTGTGGTCCTGGGGAGCACTGCGGGCCCACTTCTGCCAGGGCCTTTCTAGTCGGGTTAGGTCCCTGGGACGGGGGCGGCGCTTTGTCTGTGGCTGACCTGAGAGAGCTGAGAGTTGAGAGATCTGCGGCATGCCTGTTACCCTAGGAACTTGGAATGTGAAGGGATTGAATTTGCCTCAGAAGCGCCAAAAAGTTTGGAAATATGTACTGGATCATCACCTGGATGTGGTGGGTCTCCAGGAGACCCACCTGGCTCGGCGGGATGAGGCCAGGTTAAAACATAAGCAGTTCCCCCTTATGTATAGATCTTCGGCGGTTTCGAAACATAGGGGAGTGGCGCTGCTGTTCCGCTCGACTCTCCACTTCCAGCCCTTGGGAGTCCGGAGCGATAGGGAGGGTAGATGGCTTCTTGTTAAGGGGGTGCTCCTCGGCAGGACCTGTTCCTTCCTTGTGCTGTATGCTCCTAATGCGGGGCAAAGTAGATTCCTTTTGAGCTTACTGCGAACTGTAGAGGATTTTGTGGAGGGGGCGCTCTTCGTAATGGGGGACTTCAATCTCGTTTGGGATCCGGACTTGGACAGCTCCCACTGCCGGAGGGACGAAACTGGGGTATTCTCTGATGAGTCGCGCCGGCGGATCGAGGAGCTGGGGTTGCTGGATGGGTGGCGCTCCCTGCACCCCCTCTCCCGGGACTACACTTTCTTCTCTCATGTCCACCAATCGTGTTCCCGCTTAGATCATATTTTTTACAGCCAGTCCCTCCGGGGTTCCGTGAGTGCGGCCAAGATTTTTCCTCTTTCTGTCTCTGACCATAGCTTGTTTGCGCTGGGGCTCCAGTGGGCTCCGGTGGGGGACGTTCCACGCAGATGGTACTTTCCGGCTTCCCTGGTGAGGGACGATTCCTCTTGCAAGGAGCTCCGTGTGGCGATTCGGGACTTTTTCTACCTTAACCCGGTTCAAGACACATCTGATTTTACTACCTGGGATGCCTTTAAGGCCTCCGTGAGGGGTAGTTGCTTAGCTATTAATACGGCACTTAATAGATTGAGGAGAACGGAACGAGAGGCGTTAGAGGCGGAACTCGCGGTGCTGGAGCGTGCGCATAAAGACCATCCTTCCAAACACACGTTGCGACCGCTTTCTGCTCTCCGGGGCAAGCTACGGGCTCATTACAATAATAGGTCGGAGTTTACCCTCCTGAAGCTCCGTCATCTCTCTTATACTCAGGGGAACAAGGTGGGGAGACACTTGGCCCGCCAACTGCGCCATAAGCGTGAGCGGGAATACATCGGAGGCATTCGGGACGCAGCAGGCGTGCTGCAGCACTGCGATGCGGACAAGGCGGCATGCTTCGGCGAGTTTTATGCGACGTTATACGCGGGGGAATCCCTTGACCCCGCTGCCCAGAGGGACTACTTGCGCACTCTCCCGCTCCCACAGGTTTCTGCGGCCTGGAATGAGCTGCTCTCTGCTCCCATCACAAGAGAGGAGGTGCTGAGTGCCGTCAAGTCCCTGAAGCCTCATAAGGCGCCGGGTGCAGACTGCTTCACGACCCTCTTTTATCAGACCTTTGCCGCCGATATCAGTGATTTCTTGGTCCAACTGTTCAATGCGATGGCTGAGTCGGGGTTACCTCGGCCTCTATGGCGGAGGCCGTCATCTCCGTCATCCGTAAACCCGGTAAGGACCCTGCTATCTTTTCATCGTATAGGCCGATCGCCCTGCTCAATGTCGACGCCAAACTCTATTCTTCCATCCTAGCATCCCGCCTGCAAGACCTGATGCCGGTAGTAATCCACCCGGATCAATCGGGGTTTATTAAACGGCGACAAACCCATGATAACACCAGGAGGGTGATTCACCTCATCGAGAAGGCCAACCGATTTAACATTCTGGCAATTTTGCTTGGCCTGGATGCCGAGAAGGTGTTTGACCGGGTGGACTGGCAGCTTCTCTTTCGTACCTTGGAAGCGTTTGGGTTCTCGGATAGATTCCTCACCATGCTTCGGGCCAATTATAGCGGGCCCCGTTCCCGTGTCGCGGTCAATGGCTACTTTTCGTCCTTCTTCCCACACTTGCGGGGCACGAGACAGGGGTGTGCGCTCTCTCCCTTGCTGTTCGCTCTGAGTATTGAACCACTGGCGCTGGCGATACGGGAGCACCCGGATATCTGGGGGTTACCCTTTACGGGCGAACAGCACAAGATATCCTTGTTCGCGGACGACGTCTTGCTCTCGCTGGCGGATCCTGCGCACTCCCTCCCCCACGTCCAGATGACCCTGGCGCGTTTTGAAGCAGTGGCGGGTTTTAAGGTGAACTATGACAAATCCTATGGGGCAGATTTATGAGCCCCTTGCGCCACTTTTGCGTCACTTTTAACATGGGAAAAGTGACGCAAAAGTGGCGTAAGGGGCTCATAAATCTGCCCCTATATCCTTAATCTTACACTCTCGCCGACAGAGGTGGACTGCCTTCGGCCACTCTCGCCCCTTCCTTGGACTCATTCCTCATTACTATACTTAGGGGTGCACTTGGCCCCCACAGTGGGGAAACTGTATTCGGCCAATTTCCCTCCTCTCATGGCTGCGATACGGGCTGATTTGAACTGGTGGAAACCGTTGTTTATCTCCTGGCTCGGTAGGATACACGCGATTAAAATGACGCTCTTGCCGAAGCTTTTATATCTGTTCCAGGCGCTTCCTATTGTCTTGGACACTGACTTCTTTTGCCGCGTAAAGACTCTAATGCTCCGTTCCATATGGCAGGGGGGACGATCTAGATTTTCTTTTGCCACTCTCCGACGCCCTCGGGGAGAGGGAGGGGTGGGCCTCCCTGACGTGCTCCTCTACTATAAAGCTGAGCAGTTGAGGGTCTTGGTGGAATGGACCCAACCGCTTTCGGAGAAACACTGGCTCCACATGGACAGAAGTGTGGCAGGACGCACGATATGGGATCTGGTATGGAAACCTTAGGGGGACAGGCCCCAGAATACGTACATCAGCACCCCTACCAGCACCACCCTTAAGGTCTGGGACTCGGTTTCTGGGGATGAGTGCTGGACTACGTTCCAGTCGCTTTTTACCTCCATACATTTCAATCCGGCCTTCCCCCCTGCGATGCAAGAGGGTCCATTCGACGCTTGGAGAAGCGGGGGCTGTCTCGCCCTTACGCATTTGTTTCATGGCTCTGCCCCGCTCACCTTTGCCAATTGTGGACGGGACTATGGGGTTCCTCAGACAGAGCAGTTCCGCCACGCCCAACTGCTGCACTGGGCTTTGTCTCCGTCGGTGCGAGAGGCGGCAGTTAGACCGCCCACCCCCTTTCAGGCTTTCCTCTCGCGCACCTCGACGATGCGCGGAACCATCTCCTTTATCTATGGCCATCTCTTGGCCACCACTCTCTCTCCGAGGCCGCGCTATATGGGCTTCTGGGAGGACATCCTGGGGAGGGCCGTTGCGGATGCAGAATGGGCTCACTTGTGGCGTGACTTGCCCAGCCACAATCACTCGGTGGAGCTGCGCGAGGCGCACCTCAAGACAATGATGGACTGGTATCTCTCTCCCGCCAAGATACACCGCATCTTCCCTACCTCCTCAGACAGGTGTTGGAGGGGATGTGGTCTCTTGGGGGACTTCCGCCATATTTGCTGGGATTGCCCGGTCATCCGCCCCTACTGGCAGGAGATACTATCCCATATTAAAGAGATCTTGGGTTACCCGATCGCGGACTCCGTGGCTCACGTATTACTGGGTCTCCGGGATCCCCTCCTCGAACACCAGACGCGTGCGGACAAAAAGATCCTTTGGTTGTGCTTGGGGGCGGCTAAGGTCACTCTGGCGGCAGCTTGGAAAAAGAAGGAAGCCCCAGCGATATCTTTGTGGCATGCGAGGTTGTGGAAATTGTTGAGCATGGAACGGATGGCGGATGTCTTCCTGGGGTCTTTTAAGAATTTCAGTTTCCGCTGGGGCCTTCTGGTGCGCTTTCTCTCTAGGGGATTGCCGGCAGCGGTATGTCCTCCCTCAATTCGAGCCCTTCACCTGTTCCAGGTATGATTATCGCTGGGGGAATGCCCTGCGCATGACTGAGAGTTACCACCACTGGGGGGAGGGTGGGAGGGGTTGGGAGGGTCGGGGAGGTTGCGAGTTGGGGGAGTTCTCTTTTCTTTTGAGTTTGATTTTTGGAGAGGTGCCTGAAGAGGAGGGGAGAGCTAGATCTTTCTCGATTGTTGTGCATTGCCCGATAGCCTGGACTTTTGCAGGGGCATTTTACTGGGCGGAAGTGAGGCCCCACCATTGACATTCTCCCTGCTACCTCAGACTCGGTTGGGTCTCCTTCTAGCTATAGGGCTGATTGCTTAACGTGGGTGTTACACCAGGCGGCTGCTTGGCTCCCTGGCCTCCCCTCCTAACATGCATCCCCCTGCGAGGGAAGTTGTGTGGGACTGTCGCCGGTGGTTTCTTTTTGTGTTTTCTTATCAATAAAGACATCTTTTACAAAAAAAAAAGGGTCATTCTTTGCCGTGAAATTGAGGTGTGTCCACGTTACGTTTTGCGCCGTTTCCTGTTGCGGGCACTAGGCTGACCCACACAAGTGAGGTACCATTTTTCTCGGAAGACTTTGGGGAACGTGGGGTGGGTGGAAATTTGTGGATCCACGCAGATTCCAGAACTTTCCCTAGAGAAATGTTGGGAAAATGCTTTTTTTTGGCAATTTTTTAGGTTTGCAAGGGATTCTGGGTAACAGAACCTGGTGAAAGGCAGTCAAGTCACCCCATCCTGGATTCCCCTGGGTGTCTAGTTTTCAAAAATGTATAGGTTTGCTAGTTTTCCCTAGGTGCCGGCAGAGCTATGGTTCAAAAACTACAGCTAGGCACTTTGCCAAAAAAGGGTCATTTTTCACAGCAAAATTGAGGTGTGTCCACGTTGCGTTTTGTGCCGTTTCCTGTCGCGGGCACTAGGCCGACCCACACAAGTGAGGTACCATTTTTATCGGAAGACTTTGGGGAACACTGGGTGGGTGGAAATTTGTGGATCCAAGTAGATTCCAGAACTTTCCACAACAGAAATATGGGGAAAATGTGTTATTTTTGGCACTTTTTTAGGTTTGCAAGGGATTCTGGGTAACAGAACCTGGTGGGAGGCAGTCAAGTCACCCCATCCTGGATTCCCCTGGGTGTCTAGTTTTCAAACATTTATAGGTTTGCTAGGTTTCCCTAGGTGCCGGCAGAGCTATGGTTCAAAAACCACAGCTAGGCACTTTGCCAAAAAAGGGTCATTTTTCGCTACGAAATTGAGGTGTGTCCACGTTACGTTTTGCACCGTTTCCTGTCGCGGCACTAGGCTGACCCACACAAGTGAGGTACCATTTTTCTCGGAAGACTTTGGTGAACGCAGGGTGCATGGAAATTTGTGGATCCACGCAGATTCCAGAACTTTCCACCAGAGAAATGTGGGGAAAAAGTGTTTTTTTTGGGCTATTTTTTAGGTTTGCAAGGGATTCTGGGTAACAGAACCTGGTGGGAGGCAGTCAAGTCACCCCATCCAGGATTCTCCTGGGTGTCTAGTTTTCAAAAATGTATAGGTTTGCTAGGTTTCCTTAGGTGCCGGCAGAGCTAGGGTTAAAAAACTACAGCTAGGCACTTTGCTAAAAAAGGGTAATTTTGCATTGTGAAAATGTGGTGTGTTCACGTTGGGTTTTTATCCATTTCCTGTCGTGGGCATTATGCCTACCTCTACAAGTGAGGTACCATTTTTATCGGGAGACTTAGGGTAATTCAAATTTGTAAAGGAACTGTTGTTACCTATTGACTTTCGATGCATTTCTGCCTTCCAAATGAAAGACATTGTGTAAAAAAGAAGTCATTCTAAAAAATGACTGATAATTCTCATGCTAGTATGAGTATTCGCAATTTCGGAAATATACAAATATCTACTGTTTCTAAACTTTATATTTTGTTCCCATTTCAGAAATACATAGGTGTCTTTCATACCGATTTTTCCATGTACACATTTTTACAGAATAATTACTATATACCCGTTACATAATAAAAAACCATTGCAAGTTGCTGCTAAGTTTTTGGCTCTGGGTTCGTCGGGTTCTTGGTGAAACTACAAGTCCTATATATATCCCCACAACCAGTAATGTCCAGCGGATGTAACGGTATATTGCTTTCAAAGAGCTATCAAAATTAGAAGAAGTTATAGGTGAAAACGTTGACACAAAAGGCTTTTTTTTCCAACAAATTTTCAATTTATCATATATTTAACTGTTAGTTTCTATAAAGAAACCTTGATGGATCTACACAAATTACCCCTTGCTGAATTCAGAATTTTGTCTACTTCTCTAAAATATATAGATTTCAAGGATACATTATTGCTTTTGTACCCATTTCTACCATTATCTGGAAGGAGGTTGAAAGCACAAAAAATAGCAAAAACAGGCTATGTCCCAGAAAAATGCCAAAACTGTGTAAAAAATGTTGGGTTTCTGACAAAAGTCTGGTATCCCCTAAAAGCTGGGAAAATGGTGATTTCAGCCCCACAAACCCTTTTTTGATAACATTTTCAGGGAAAAACCCAGATGCTTTCATTTGCAGCCCGTTTTTCCCATTTTCCCCCCAAAAAACTAAATTTTGCTGTATTTTGGCTCATTTCTGTGACCCCTCCAGGGGAATCCCCAAACCCTGAGTACCTTCAGAATCCCCATGATGTTGGAAGAAAAGGACGCAAATTTGGCGTGGATACCTTATGTGGTCAAAAGGTTACAGGGGCCTCAGCACGCACTACCCCAAATAGCCAAAAAAGGGCGTGGCACAGGAGGGGGGAAAGGCCTGGCAGCGAAGGGGTTAATTTCAGAAAGCAGCTTAAAACTTTTCTTTTCTCTTGATCTGCTCTTAGTTTAATAGGTGCCACATTAAGCACTGGGATGCCCATGGGTAGCCATGCGCTATATAAATGTGTATTCATTCATTCATTCATATTAGCCGGTCCATGTCACACACAAGTGTTAGATTTTACTGTTCAGCTTATTAAAAGATACGTTCAGTGACCTCGACATGGAATTTAACAAAACCAACACAGTTCTAACAAGCATAATGTTGGAACTTGGCTACAAATTGAGGCCTACAGTGACTAAGTCCAACTTAACTTGAGCACACTGTAACTAAAACTAATTATTCATGTAAAATCATGAATTATAATAAACCTAAATATAAAATTGTACAACAATATAAGTTAGCAATGATTAAACCTGTTGTGCATTAGTTTGTTATCAAACAAAAATGAAAAAATAGTGACAACACATCACCAAGAGTGAAGACCCACAGGGTGAGTAAAAAATTGGTTGATGTGTGCGTGGTTCATACTCTTCTAAGTAAGCCTGCACTTGGCCCTACAGGTTGTCATAGTTTGTAAATGGTTGATACTGATCTGTATCATGAGGCATCGGTAAACAATGTGTGCCACTCATTGCAATGGAAATCACTGGATGGCAATAGGTGGAGTTTAATTCTATGTGATTGCCCTAAATTTCTCTGTGTAGCATTGATAGATAATGACTGCTCCTATTTGACACTTGATAAAGATAGAATTGGCAGTCACTAGGTGGTACTCGTACAGTGGAAAGCATTTTGTAGCTATGTTCTTGCTTTCTAAACGTAATATACAATGTCCAAAGTATTGAGTGTAAGTGACAACTTTCAAAATGCAACATTACTAAGTCCAGAACCACACATGGCCAACCACTAAAATACCATAGGAAATAATGTTAAATGAAATTACCTAAAATAGCTCAAAACATAAATAAAGAAAATGTAACGTTAAAAAATATTTTTTTAATTTTTTTATTATTTAATTACAAAATATTGTAACATTTTAACAACCTTTTTGAATTTACAAACTAATGTACCATTATTTTTTATTAAAATATAATTAAACTACTTTTAGTTATTCTGTGCATCAATTTTAGTAAATATGAATACATATTAAACTAAATTTTTTACTTTAGGTGTGAATATTTTTAATTCAATCTTCAGGAATATAGTTTTATTTATTTGTATATATTTAACCTACTTAAAGAGTAAAAAAAGTAAGTTAATAGTTCTGCAGCATTTTTGTATTTTATTATACATATTAAATAAATATGGAACAATAGTGTACAATATTATTAACATAGAAATATATTTATTAACTTAATATACAGTTTAATAAACACTTATTTTGTCGAAAGTCCACATATTCACCACCCCTACTGTGGAGTCTATCTATAGTAAAGCATAAGGAAAGTAAAAAAAGGTTATTTAACTAAATTAAAGAGTAAAAACATTGAATTAAATATTAATGTAAATTGATAGCAAATATTTATTTTAAATGTAGAACAAAGGAAAAAATGCTCCAGCATTATTAACCTTACTTTGCAGAAAATCTTTAAATCTTTAATTCATTGATATATACTAAATAAACTACAAAATATTTTCTGGATTTAAAATAAAAAATAATGGAACCTTTTTTATTATGCATGAGTAAAAGTGATTTTTAGATATCATTAAAATTATAGAATGAAAATTAAGTTTACATGAATTTATAAATTTAAAAAGGTTGATAAAACATTTTAGAATTAAATAATAAATGTTTTATTTTTAAATTTATTGCAAATATCAAATTATATTTATATTTGTAACTATTTAAAATATTGTAATTGAATTTAACATTATTTCCTATGGGTTTTTATTTGTTTTCTAAATTAAGGTGATGCAGTACCGGCGGTTGGCCAACTGTGGTACTGAACTTACTCCAGCTCTGAGCTGTTGTTTTGGGTTTCATTCTTGCCTGTAGTAATTTTAGAAGTGCAGTTAGTCAATAGCAATGGAGTTACTCTTTTATCAGTGGGTGCATGTCCCTCCCTAAACTGAAGGGCATTCTGAAGAACCCACTATACCACCTTTGGCAGGGATGCCTGGGACAAATTAAATTGTTTTATGCCCCTTCATAGCATACTTTGCTTGTGCTCTATTTAGCCCACAACAGAAGGATAAACTAGTAAGTACTGTAAAAATAAACTACTGTGTCAGAACTGTCAGATGGTGAACCAAAAAAGCTTGACAGAGAGAAGGAGACGTTTTTGAAAAGCCAAAGAAAAAATAAGTCAGAGGCAAAGGAAGACAGAGTGCACATAGGAAGGAAAAAAGAATGCAAATAAGGAAAAAAAAACATAGAAAGTTAAACAGAAGGAGGATAGAGCGCAGTTATAAAAGAAGAGTGGAAAGTAGGAAAGAATGATGAAAAAAGGAATAAAAGGAGAATGGAAAAAGAGGAAAGAAAGTAAAACAGATATTAGGTAAGAAAACAATATGGCGATAAAAATTGAAAGAAGAAAAGAAAGAAGTCACCACTGGATAATGTGCAGTTACTGGTCAAATTACTTTAACATCATGCAGCAAAATCCATCAATTTGAAGAATTTCAGCAAATTTTCATCAAGGATACAATTCCCACTTGCCTTCATGGGAAGTATTAGGTTCACTGACTTTGCTCAGACATTTCATGCAATGTGGCTCAAAGTGGAAGTATTTTATTTTTCTGGCTACACCTTTGCCCAATCTCCTTCCTAGCCCTCCATATACCATCCTTACTCTATCCCAACAGCCCTCCCAATTAGCAGTAAGTGTGCCCATTTTATAGACCCCCTGGTCCTTCTGACATTTACTACTAAGGGGCCAATTCCGATCCGGGTCGGAAAGCACTCCAACCGAGCCGGATCCGGAGGGTTTTCCAACCGAGCCGGAGTCCTGCAGTCTGACCGAGCGAGTACGATGCGGCCGTATGCTGCCGGACTCGGTTCGGTCGGACTCCCATAGAAGTCAATGGGAGCCGGGCGTACGATGCGTACATGGGCTCCCATTGACTGAATGGGTACGTCGCGGACAAGTGCACCCCCTACAGTGGGTACTTGTCAATGCCATCCGCACCGTACATGCCTGTGTTGGGGAGACCCATGGGTCTCCACCTGTGTCCGAGTCGTAGGGCTGCGGGTGACAGGGGGTCTGACATGGACCCCCAAAGGCAACCACCCGGTCGATTTGCAAGCTGGACACTCCTGCTCGCACAGGCTGTCCGACACATGCATCGTACTGGCTAGGTCGTGAATCGCATCCATTGCACGCCACGGTTAGCTTACAACCGAGACGTATGGAGCAGTTCGGACCCGGAAATGACTCGGTCGGCCAATTTCATGTAATTCACATCGTACTTGCTCGCTAGTACAACTGTACGAGTCAGGCGGAAAACACACGTACGGCTCGTAGTTTTTCCGGCCGGATCGCGTTCAATGCCCTTCCGACCCGGATCGGAAATGGCCCCTAAATAGTGAATTTGTACATGTGAGGATCTTCCCACAGAAAAGATAGGAGGGGTGGAGTTGGAGGTTTACACTCGTAGGTTTGTGAATAGTGCTGGTAGTACTTTAGTGGTACTGTTGTAATACTACTAAACTTATTTCAAAATGCAGTTTGTGAATAGGGCTTTGTAAGGTTTGCCCATACACAAGTTTACACTTCGCAAAACTCACACAACTTAGCTTCAGGCTTTTGTAAATTACACACATTTGTTGAAGTTATTCTATAAAATGTTCACTTTGAAAGTTGATTGTTCTAGAACACGATCTGAAAAAGTATTCAGCAGCTGGATATTAGAATTCCTCTTGTTAGGATCAATATACTCAATTCTTCATGCTGACAGTCAGCCGCTCTTGCAGCACCCCATGCTTTTAGTCCCTTTCTCTACAACAGAGAACACATGCAAAGAAATAATTTATCATTGTTGGAAATGTATTTTGTAAGATGTCTATAAAGTGTGGGGCCATTGCTTTAACTCATTAAAATGCCAATTAGGCGGCATTAGTGCCTCCCAGAAATCATGGAAAAACATAAACACATTGATTTCATAGCATAAAAAGGTGATTGGGCAATCATTTTTATATTTTGCTTAGTTGTGTATTTGCAAAACGCTTGATAGCAAGATTTGGCTGATTATCATTGCATCTTCCTTTCTCATGGTTATTACACAGTTTTCAGAGTTTCCTCTAATCATAACAGTATTCTTCTCCTTCAAAACTGAGAATGTAGGAAGGGCATACTTACACACTTTCACATTATTAAATCATTTTGCACATTATTAAATCATTTGAGTGGGTTCAGTTGCAGATTGGTGGCAGATTCACCATTCATTGAACAATGATACTACATTGGGACCATGGTAACTCTACACACCCCATCCCCAAATCCCCGCAATACTGGTGAGTCAGAAGCTGCAGGGACATTGAGGATTAGGAGTAGAACCATGCCATTCCATCCAGTAATATTTTTAAGCATGATATTTAGGTACACATTTGCTACTCTCAAATTATGAAGTTAAATGGATTAGTGGCATCATGGTACCAGAGGCCATTAGTTGTTTCTCAGGGTTTCTATTTTGTGCAATAATATAAATGATAACGTACCCCCTGCCGTACAGTACATTATAAGGATATTGCAAGTCAACAAGGAGTTTCATAACCATAAAGAAGAGTGAGGCCAAAGACCGCGTTCCTTTATAGGGTTATGGAACTCCAAGGTGACCTGCAATATCCCTATCATGTATGCCAGGGGGTACTTTGTTCCATATAATACATGTTGGCATCATCAACTTTCCCACAAACCACTTAAAACTTTGGTGCATATCTCTTTCATATGAAGGAGCTAGCATGTCGGCAAAAATGAAGAATTTAAATAAAATCTCTAGTGCAAAATTACACACATCACAAACCTGTTAGATATTTGTTGCAAACAGATATTAGACACAGATGTATAGAAATCTTGTTTTTATTAAAAAGAAAAAGAAAAAAAATGTGTAATAGCTCAGAATGTGTACAAACATACAGAGCGAGTCTATCTTTTCTTTATCTACGGAGTACAAAAAATGGACATATTCTCTCTGCTTGTCATTGTAAGCAATTAACATAGAGCAGAAGAAAAAAAAGAAAAGAAAAAAAAGCAACATTTCACATTTTGTTGCTCTAAATAGCTGCTTCAATTATGCTCTGTGACATGACCTGCCCTTCACATCTGCTTGTGGCTCTGGCAGCAGGTATTGTGACTGCGAATGTGATAACTTATTTTAGAACATTGGAATGTTCGAAGCTCCATTGAAGACAATGGAGTGCTCCAAGCTTTTACGGGCCGGTAAAGGCCCGCATAGCAACATGTAAAGTGTAAAGTGTGTTTATTATGTGTTTTAGTAATTCCACATTTCTATACAAAATATAATTTTAGACAAGATGGATGCCGTTTCTGTAACTCACTCCTGCTCCACCCTGTGCACATATCTCCCCATGGGCTCCGCAGAGCCCAGTCACGCTGACGGGTTGTAGTATATTTCCACTGTTATGATCATGTTTCTTTAAATGAACTTTTCTCTGTTCTCTATGACTTGACCCTTCTGCTGCCTTCCGTTGTAATCACTAGTCCATTCATTCACAGACAGTCCTATTATTTAACTATTTCATTTTAGTTAGAACATCTCCAGATGTCATTAGCATAGAGAGTGTTTAATAGGTTGTTTTTAAATGGGATTGTGTTTATGTGTGAACGGAATGACATGCTTTTATTTGTGTTCTGATTTGCGAAAGAAATTATACTTTTGCTCACAGCACGATCATTTTGTAGTTTTTCAAATTTGTTATGTGAGAAATGTGTATATGAACCCATTGATTTTGGGGGTAAGCCAGACATTTTGGGGAATTTTGTTTGAAACATTTTTTAAATTAACAGGACAGAATAATAGATCCAGTACATCATCATGTGCAGTGTTTCAGTTATGTAAGGAGAAAGCAGACAAATAGAACAACTGGGTAAAAAGAAAGACTGACTAGTGACACACCCATGCTGACCAATTGCATAACCTAATGCATCCGGTCCCAACAGTGGCAACAAATAAAGCCAGCAATATATTGTATAGAAAGATACAGTGAGACAAAGTACGGTCCTGTGGAGGGAAAAAGTACCCATTAGCTATAGTTTGGTGTACTAGAAGGCATTACACGCTTAAGAGACCGGAGGTAAAAGATTAGAAAGTACTTATCATGGGATACCTCAGATATCATCAGTGAGGTAGTTGTATAAAGCAGCTTCAGGTGTCCAAGAAAAAGCTGTAAATTAGGTACTCATGTGCTGCAGTCTGCACCATGCCATGCATCCATTCCTCTAGGGTGGGGGCTGTGGGCTTTGACCAGTTCTGGAAGACACACATTTTCCTCATCAAAGCAGTAAAAAGCTACCATTTCCCGTGGCTGGTTACTGGGGGGGAGACACTCTGAGTGTCATGTAGCAGTATGGGTGATTCCGAAGGTGCATGATCCAAGGTACATACCTCAGTCCAATAGCGCTGAAGCAGTTGGCAGGACCATAGAATGTGTAGAATATTGCTGTGAGGGGAGGCACACCTCCAGAAGTTAGAGGAGGGAGCTCATTTTGCCCAAAGTAGCAGTTTCGGAGAGTAGCTGAATTTCAACTGTTATTCTCGAAGATCTCTGTCATGGTTTGAGATGTATCCACTGTGTTGGGTAGTATGAGATGGCAACCTTTGCTGCCACCGTAGTGAGAGAAGGTGTTCCAGTGTGTCTAGGGTATTTTTAAAAGAAGTTCTTATGGAATAGCATCTGTTACCACACATGATAAAACCACACATGACTTAATAACGCAGTCAATACCCCAACAATGTCGTTATCATGAGTTCCATTACAACGCAGGTCATTACAACGACTTGCTTTAGGGTATGGCTGGACTTTGGAATAGTTTAAATTACTATTCCAACTCCAGTCGGTGTATCAGTAGGGAAGGTGTTGGACTTAAAATCCAACACCAGTCCAACACCACATTTCCTAAAGCAAGTTGTTGTAATGACTTGCGTTGTAATGGAACTCGTGGTAACGTCACAGTCATGATACTGACTACTTTGTAAAGACACTACATTTTAATGCCTGCGTTGTAATAGATGTTTCCCATTCTTATGCTGCTGTGGATGCTGCCCGACTTCTTTCTAATTTTGCTGCTCAGTCAGGATTAAAAATACAGATTTTTAAATACTCTGTATAATTTTGCATCTAAGAGCCTTCTTGGTATTCACTCTGTGCCTCTTATTTTCGAATTTTGTAATAAAACCCTTTCATTTTTACTGACCTAGAACTCAATAATTGGGTGGCCCTCATTACCTGCTTGACCTGTTTTCTTCTGCTAATTGATGTATAGGAAGTCCCTTAATGCGCAATTTAATCTGCAAGAGAACAGGATGAGGTATATGTTTGAGGTGTCTAAACTTTGGGTATGGTTCTGCTTCCACAAGGATATATGCCTATGCAAGCATTTGGATCCATTGTCTAGTCTCTATTGTTCATTCATTTAGTTGTGACCCCATTCATGTAGCCATGTTCAAATAAGGAGAAGGTCAAAAGGACACCCTAAAAATAGACAATTGCTAAACAATAGTGGGTGGGGCCCCTCCTCCCTGATACCACTCAGTCTATCGAGGTCGAGGTCACGACTCCTTTGTCCTCTCCTACCGTTCTAAACGGAGTGGTAATTTTGTATGCTCACACACTGCTTATAGCATTCTGTTTTATTGATTGCTAACAGATTTATATTGATGTTGATGTAGGAAGAATGGTCTAACCTAATATAAATCAGAACTTGTTATGTAAAAGGCTGCACTCTAGCAAACTTATATTTGTCTGATCTTTCTGTGCATAATGGTATTGCATTAGAAGTCTTATTGTGAGTTCCCCATTATTTTGTACAGGGATACTAGGGTTGGGGAGAGGGGGTTGAAGCCAGTATCCATTAACCAAATATAAGGTATTACAAAATGTTCCACCTGGAATTCGCAATACCATGCAGACATGGGAATACCTCATACATTTCTATGTGAAATTACCTCTTCTGGACCTTTTCTAGCTTGGGGCTGACAGATATGGCTGGTGGTTAGATGTGGAGGACATGGAGGTCTTCTGTGACATTCCAGTCTGGGGCATTGTCTGCTACCATGTTGTGCTAGAGTGGCAGACGATGCTGGGCTGTGACTCTGCCCACAGCCCTGCCTGTTTAAAGCTGTGGTTTTACCAGATTTCTACCCGGTAGAAAATGGGTTGGAGGTACCAGACAAGATAATGGCGGGTCAGGAAACACAGTATTACTCATGCTTGCACAGAGCAGTATCTCATCTAGGATACAACTTCGGAAATCACAACCCTCATTCCGCGGGTCATTGTAATCTCAACTCAGGTGCATTTCAGAGCTCACGGTCAATCAGGCGTCCAAATTGTGTGAAAATGATGTACTTTTTCTTTATCCCAATCTGTGCAGCTCAAGTCAACGTCACCTGCCTGTGGGCCTTTGCTGACCGCTGCCTCTGGCCTACACTGTGGAAGACCGGCGACATGTGGTGCCAACTAACCCTGTTCAACACCAGCTGATCCCACATGTGTAACTGTGTCCTGAGTCCTCAATGGCAGCAACCACAGCACCACACTCCCTTCGATCACCGAGGGGTATTTCCACATGGAAGACTGGCGACACGTGGTGCCACTGAACCTGTATAACGCAAGGTTTGTTTGGGTCACCAACATATGCATGTGGTTGTGGACCCTAGCTCACCGCTACCTCTGCCCTAGACTGTGGGCGACCGGCGACAAATGGTACCACTAACCATCCTCAACACAAGCCGATCCCACATGTATAAGTGTGTCCTGAGTCCTGAATTGCAGTGACCACCGCACCAGACTCCCTTCGATCAGTGAGGGGTATTTCCATATGGAAGGCTGGCGACACGTGGTGCCACTGAACCTGCACTACGCAGGCCGGTAGGGCCACCAACGTATGCACGTGGCTGTGGGCCCTTGCTCACCGCTACCTCTGGCCTACACTGTGGAAGACTGGCGACAAATGGTGCCACTAACCGTCTTCAACACAAGCTGATCCCACATGTGGAACTGTGTCCTAAGTCCTGAATGGTAGTGACCCTAACTCCATGAGACAACCACAGCACCTTCAATCAGTGAGGTATATTTCCATATGCAACGGCGGCGACACGTGGTGCCAATAACTCTGTTCAACACAAGCCGAACAATCCCACATGTGGAACTGTGTCCTAAGTCCTGAATGGCAGTGACTCCAAGTCCATGGCAGCGACCACAGCAGCATACTCCCTCTGATTAGTTAGGCATATTTCCATATGCAACGGCGGCGACACGTGGTGCCAATAACTCTGTTGAACACAAGCCAATCCCACATGTGTAACTGTGTCCTGAGTCCTGAATGGCAGTCACCCCAAGACCGTGGCAGCGAACACAGCACCACACTCTCTTCGATCAGTGAGGCATATTTTGATATGCAAGGCCGGCAACACGTAGTCCCACTAACACTCTTTAACACAAGCCGATCCCACATGTGTAACTGTGTCCTGAGTCCTGAATAGCAGTCACCCCAAGTCTGTGGCAGCGACCACAGCACCACACTCCCTTTGATCAATGAGGGGTATTTCCATATGCAACTACAGACTCCAGTAGGCAACTAACTATCACAGTCCTAGACCCTACATATTATACTTTTAGTATCCCCGCTTCAAGAATTTTCTTTTTTTATATCAGTTATAGCTTTACTACAATGACCAAATTAATCTTCAAATGCAAACTAACATGGAATAGCAGTCTACACTACAGGCAATACAGCTCGCAATTCCAGTTTTAAATGCTAATTTCTAACAAGATTGTACTCAGAAAATACAACACTTCGTCAATGTATTCTATACTTATTTCATCTTTTCATCATACGCCTACACTGCACTCAGTAGGGCTCAAAATGAAAATCATTTCTTCATTCTTTAACTACAGAGTCCACTGGGCAGGTAACTATTACAGGCCTCAAATCTAAATAATATCCTTTTAGTATCCTTTCTTCTTGAATATTTTTTATATCAGTTATAGCTTTAATACAATGACCAAATTCATTTTCAAGTACAAATGAACACTCAGCAGTCTACACTGTGGGCAGCAGACCTCACAATTTGAATTTTGGACACGTGGTGCCAACTAACACTGTTCAACACAAGCCGATCCTACATGTGTAACTGTGTCCTGAGTCCTGAATGGCAGTGACCCCAAGTCCATGGCAGCAACCACAGCACCAGACTCCCATCGATCAGTGAGGCATATTTCGATATGCAAGGCCGCAACACGTAGTCCCACCAACCCTCTTTAACAGAAGCCGATCCCACATGTGTAACTGTGTCCTGAGTCCGGAATGGCAGTGACCCCAAGTCCGTGGCAGCGACCACAGCAACATACTCTTTGATCAGTTAGAAATATTTCCATATGCAAGCCCGGCGACACGTAGTCCCACTAACCCTCTGTAACACAAGCCGATCCCACATGTGTAACTGTGTCCTGAGTACTAAATGGCAGTGGCCCCAAGCCAATGGCAGCCACCACAGCAGCAAACTCTCTTTGATCAGTTAGACATATTTCCATATGCAGTGACCCAAAACTTCATGACAGTGACCACACCACCACACTCCCTTCGATTAGTGAGGAATATTTTCATATGGAAGGCTGGCGACAAGTGGCGCCACTGAACCTGAACTACGCAGGCCAGTGAGGCCACCAACATATGCACGTGGCTGTGGGCCCTTGGTCACCGCTACCTCTGGCCTACACTACGATCAGCAGGCCTCACAATTCAGATAGAGTCCTGATTCCACATGACGCAGTCCAGTAGCCAAGACACATTGCTCCCAGTGCGGCCCGTCCTCACCAAGCATCATCACAGGCTCATACAGTCTCAATATTGCTGCTGCCACTAACCCTCTTTAACACAAGCCGATCCCACATGTGTAACTGTGTCCTGAGTCCTGAATGGCAGTGACCCAAGTCCGTGGCAGCAACCACAGCACCAGACTCCCATCGATCAGTGAGGCATATTTCGATATGCAAGGCCGCAACACGTAGTCCCACCCATCCGGCACATGCGTCACAGGCCATGTGACCACGCAAATATAATAGATCGACAACGTCACATCCTTTATTGCCGGTGCTGACTAGATGGCGGACGCTCCATGTGTCTCAACCATAAAGAGTCTTTGAAAAGTTGCGCAGAAGGTTAGTCGCACCCTGATCTGTATAGCCATCAGGGGCCTTATACCCCCTTGGCACGAACTTCAGATGCACAGGGTTAGTGCCACCCAAAGCTCATATGGCCATCAGGGGCCTACCACCATGTGGCACAAACTTAACTTCCACAGGCTCAGCGGCCCCAAAAGATGATGTGGTCTCCGCCATTGATGACTCAGGACTCAGCGACATGTGTGAGATCTGCCGGGCCATTGAGAAGATGATGTGGTCTCCGCCATTCATGACTCAGGACTCAGCGACATCTGTGCGATCCGCCAGGCAACTGATGTGGTCTCCGCCATTCATTACTCAGGACTCAGAGACATATCTGGGATGACTTTTGATTGGCACGTGGAGTGCCCACTGCTGCACACTCCGGAGGCACCAGGTAATTATTGTCTCATGGGTGTGCAGAAGAGGCAGTGTCTGTCTGTCTGTCTCTCTCTCTCTCTCTCTCTCTCTCTCTCTCTCTTTTCCTTCTTTTCCTTCTATCTCTCTGACTCTCTCTCTTCCTTCTCCCTTTCTCACTTCCTTTCTTTCTTTACCTCTCTTTTTCTCTCTGGCTTTTTTTCCTTCTCTGTTTCTCTGTGCCTCTCTCCTTTGATATGCCCATTACACATGTCCTTATTTTGTGCTTTATTTTCCAGACTCTGTCGTCGACATCCATGGTCCCCACAGGAGTGTTCCGCCTTCTTGTTTTCTATTATTTTTGTTACATTTTGTTTATTAGTTTATCATTTATATATATGTTAATAAAAAAATAAATTTAGCAAATAGTTTTTCGTTTATCGTTTACATATATATTTATAAAAAAATTAAGTAAAAAAAAAATGAATAACGTTTTTGGTTGTTCTCTTCACTGCTGTGTGACTCTTTCTTGTTCTTATTACTGTTATTTGATGGAGTCCACCATGGTGTTAAATTTTGGGGCACTTATCGTGGGAATACTGGTGATGTCTGCAGTTTACACCAACTTCTGAATAGTGTGTTAGATTTATCTCAACTTTACTTCCATTAAAGTGCTGATAATGAAATGCAGACTAGCCGTTCCCGTACAAAAAGACACGAGGTGCACCTTTGCGATTTATTTTAAATACTAAAATCATGTATTGAATTGCACTGAGGTAGTGGCTGCACTTACAGTGTACACACAAAATCAATTAAGAACTCTCATTGTATTTATATTGATTGGGAATTGTGCGTCAAGTGCTGGATCTTGACGAGATACACTGCTCAGATCGTAAATTGTTCTGCACACGAAAAAAATCACATCACATCTTTCACACCAACTGCAATGCGAAATAAATTCCGGCGATAAGCCACGTTAGCACCAGGTATTTTACACCTGCTTTCTGCTGGTGTTAAGCAGGATGACTACCTGCACCATGAAATGGAACACAGCCAAGAGCCACACCAGAACACCCACAGGTGCCATAGAATCAATGAGCATGATGCAAGGATACCCATGAGGGACACAAGACTCATCGCAACAACTCCAGGGCCACCAGCGCCCCCCAAACCTGCATCTGAGCAAGCGTTTCCCTGTGGTCATTGTATTAGCATGATAGGCACGAGCCCTGCAACATCACAGTGTGCTGTCACCTCAGCGTTGGCAGTGAGCCTAGACATGTAGCTACACACGCATCCTCCTGCATGCACAACCGGCATGTGCTGGTCCGGTGTACACAGGTCAGTGCAGGGGTATGCCTATCCGACAAGGGGAACGGGGTGTCTCGGACATGTCCGTGTACAGGAAGTGCGGTAAGTGTGTCTGTGTTCTGGTGTGGTCTGCCACAAAGGCCGCAGCAGTCGATGTTGTAAAGTGCATTGCACCACCTCCAAATAGCACTGTGATGGTGTAGTTTGAATGTAGCAGGACATCTGCGAATAGGCATTACAATGGTGTGCCATACGAGTGCACGAGATACAACAGCGCACCGTACAAAAGTGTGTGGGCTCGTGGGAAGGAGAATGAGCTGTTTGGCAATGTAACACACAGTGAACTCACCCATGTGCCGCGTGCTGGGCATGTCATCCATGATAACCACGGTCGCAGACATCCCACAACACCAACGACCAGCCTTTGTACACATCCTGTATGAATGCAGCGTGATTTTCACTTCTATGCTCATTCAGTGGTGTGATGTTGGTGGGTTGTGTGACTTGTGCTCCTTGTTGGTGTGTTTCATTTTGGCCATTGTTTGTCTATACTTGTGCTGTACTTAATTGTGCATGTGTGCCATTCTGCTCATCTCCCCCATCCCCCCACTCCTTGCTTCTTCCTCTTCCTTGTGCTGTTGTGTCTATAATTGTGTTGATACACACATAAACACATGTAAAGTACAAAGGGTTTTTTCAGTGAATATATATATGTATGTATGTATGTGTGTATATATATATATATATATATATATATATATATATTCACTGAAAAAACCATAGGTTTCAGGGGCGTTATAGTTAGCTGGACTTTTCACTTGTACAAAACCATTGAAATTCCCCCGTTATAGTTAGTTCAGCTAACTATAACTCGCGCACCCGCAATGCACTGCTGATGACGTCACATATTACATCACTCATGACATGGTCAGTGACATCACTCATGACATCACTCATGACATCTCAAATGACATCTATGGTTTTTTCTGTGAATTTCTAATGTTTTTTAAATGCTAATTCCTAACTATAACGTGCCGGAAAGCTATGGTTTTTTCAGTGAATTTCAAATGCTAATTTCTAACTATGCCTACAGAGATGGGACATGTGAAGAAAGAAGAAAAAATGCACAGAAAGAAAAAAAAGAAATGCAGAAAGAAGCAACAGAAGTCCTCAAAGACGAAGAAAAGTGCAGGAAGAAGGATAACGAGCAGAAAGAACAAACAGAAGAGCAGAAAGAAGCCTTGTTGCAAAATCATCCTGTACCCTCAACTTTTTCAGACGGATACTGGTGGTAACTTAGTATGACTAACCAGTCCTAGAGCCAGTGCTATTTTAAAAGACACTCAGAATACAGTGAAAACACCTACATACACTAGGGAACACTATGCATTGGGGTCCCCCTGTGATTAGCATGACCTACTCTATAAGCCCCTAGTATATAATAGGGCAGGGGATTAAAACTACCTCTTAAAACGCGCAACAGGGTGTGTTTGCACACGTCACCTCAGACCCCGTCCCCTCCCTTCCCCACTGTGTAAACACGCCCTGTGGCCGTTTTAAGTTGGGAGATTAAGTCCCCTTGAATCCTGAGGGTCCCTAGGGTCCAACTAGACCACTAGGTACCTCCAGTAAGCGCCACAGTGTTGCGTTGCAAAGAGATGTAAAGAGGGGCACGGCCTAGACCACCTCTCTGCAACGCAGCGCAGTGGCGCTTACCGGAAGCACCTGGTGGGCTAGTTGGCCCCCAGGGTCCCTCAGGATTGAAGGGGAATTATTTCCCCAACTTAAGACGCGCCACAGGGCATGTTTGCACACGTTAACTCAGGCCACGTCCCCTCCCTTCACCACTGTGTAAACACGCCCTGTGGCCATTTTTAGTTGGGAGCTTTAAGTTCATTTGAATCCTGAGGGTCCCTAGGGTCCAACTAGCCCACTAGGTACCTCCAGTAAGCGCCACAGAGCTGCGTTGCAGAGAGGTGTAAAAAGTGGCATGGCCTGGACCACCTCTCTGCAACGCAGCTCAGTGGCGCTTACTGGAAGCACCTGGTGGGCTAGTTAGCCCACAGGGGCCCCCCAGATTGAAGGGGAATTATTTCCCCAACTTAAAACGTGCCATAGGGCGCGTTTGCACACGTCACCTCAGGCCCCGTCCCCTCCCTTCCCCACTGTGTAAACACGCCCTGTGCCCGTTTTTTAAGTTGGGAGATTAAGTCCCCTTGAATCCTGAGTGTCCCTAGGGGCAAAATAGCCCACTAGGTACGTCCAGTAAGCGCCATTGCAGAGCGGTGTAAAAAGGGGCACGGCCTGCACCACCTCTCTGCAACTCAGAGCAGTGGCGCTTACTGGAAGCACCTGGTGGGCTAGTTGGCCCCCAGGGTCCCTCAGGATTGAAAGGGAATTATTTCCCCACCTTAAAATGCGCCACAGGGCATGTTTGCACACGTCACCTCAGGCCACGTCCCCTCCCTTCACCACTGTGTATACACGCCCTGTGGCCGTTCTAAGTTGAGAGATTAAGTTCCCTTAAATCCTAAGGGTCCCTAGGGTCAAACTAGCCCACTAGGTACCTTCAGTAAGCGCCACAGAGCTGCGTTGCATAGAGGTGTAAAAAGGGGCGTGGCCTCAGAACACCTGTCTGCAATGCAGCTCCCTGGCGCATACTGGAGATACCTGTTGGGCTAGTTGGCCCTCAGGGACCCTCAGTATTGAAGGGGAATTAATTCCCCAACTTACAACTGGCCAGGGGGCGCGTTTGCAGAGTGCTGCAAGGAGGGGGCTTGGCCTCCGGCGCAATGCCGGTCTTTTATTTATTTTATTTTTTTAAGAAGGAGGGCTGTGTGGCCCCTCTCCTTATTGGCCCTGGGGACCCCATCCCCCAGGGCCTGCACCCTAAATTTTTTTGTTGAAAAAAAATAATTTGGCCCTCCCAAGGTCTTAATCGGCCCCGGGGACCCAAACCCCCGGGTCATGGCCTTTATTTTTTTTTTTAATTCTTTAGGAGGGAGGCTGCATTGCCCCCCTGTTCAGGCCACTTATGGCCCCGGGGACCCCATCCCCCGGGGCTGGCCTTTGTTTTTTATTATTTTTAAAAAAACTATATTTATAGACACACCTAGGACATGCTGGGCAAACCGTATGTACCTATCCCCATGACGATTTGCGTGATATTCATTAAAAGGCGACTATGCATACAATGAATCCTCGTGGAATGTATTTACACCGCTAGTGAAGCTCTGACATGTCTGATGCCCTACCGTGCCTAATCCCGGCACCCCCGCCGGTGGGTACTCTCCAAGTAGACACCCTTGTCGTTTATTTATACAAACATGGGTAGCTATTGACGGGCACGTTTAATAAACACACACACCAAGCCATTCAAAGGGGATTCAACAAAAATTCGACCAAACTATGCAACGTTACACTCCCCAGCACATATTTTATATTACAACTTTAGAGACTAGTTAGGTTACACAACACTGCCCTGTGCATATTACACTCCAAGGCGCATATCGCATAGCACGCGCTAGTGCCTGTGCTATCTTGCGCTCTCCAATGAATCTGTCATTGCGCGCAATGTATTGCATATTATATTTCCCTCCATGGTTCATCTTATATCACACTTTTTGGTGCATAGTTTATACCATATACTATATCTAGTTTTCATTTTCAATCGTGCTCAGGACTATGTTCTATATAACACTGCGTCCACCTACCCTTTTCACGGGCATTACATTTTGCGATGGGGGTGGAGGGTCAGGGGGTGTTTCTGCCAAGTGAGCCTGGAGTCACAGTCACAAACGTCCTCTTCTTCCTGAATAAGAGGGAGATTATGTTGCATACTTGTTCATATTTTAAGTAGTTTGCACAGACACACATTTTAAAAACAATAAAGTTCCTGATACCCACCTTCTCTGAACAGTTAGCTTGCTGCCCCATCCACCTCTTCCCTATCCTCTGTTGTCTAAATCCATGGACTAGCCTCCTCCCTCCTGCCATGCATGGTCTGATGTGCTGCCACTGCCCTCCATTTAGCATGATGTACCAGTCCACTCCCACTGCCCTCCATTGCCAAATTCTATGTCCCATCATTGACCTCCTGCTTAGCCTCTGTGCTTAGCTTGCTGCCCCTATTCTCCTTCCCCCTGCCCTCCGATGTCTTTGTCCATGCCCATGCTCCATCCCATGGACCTGCCACTCCTATCTACTCTGCGTGTTCTGTTGAGCTGCCACTCCCCTCCCACCTGCCTAGCATTGTCAGATGACTGTAACCTGTCCCTGCCACCTCCACCCTGCCTGTCCACATGCCATGCCCCTATCCCCTTCCTCCTGTCCTCCATGGTCCATTTTACTGCCACACCTTCTGCCCTCCCAGGTCTGTTGTGCTGCAACTGCTCCTCCTGCCTGCCCCGCGTGGTCTGTTGTGAGGCCCCTTCCCCTGAACCCTCTTGTCTGGGCCCAGGTCCTGACCCTCCCTTCTATCCTCCATGGTCCTTTGTGCATGCCCCTGCACCCTCCTTCTTGCCCATCATAGCCATTGTGCTGTCACTAACCCTCCCGCTTGCCATGCATGGTCTTCTGTGCTGCCATGGCCACTCCCACCTTCCCTGTGTGGTCAGCTAGCTGCCCCTGACCCCCTCCCACCTTCCCTCCATGGTCTGTGTGTATGCCATCATAGTCTCATTGTTGCTCTCCACGGTGTGTCTTGTTTCTAGTGCCCATCCTGCCTGACCTCCATGGTCATCTTGCTGCTTCTGCCCTACCCCCTTGCCCCCAGCCCTCTGTTTCCATGTGCAGACCGCTATTCGCTCCCTCCTGGCTTGTCTGTTCAAGTGTAATGCCCCTGATCCATCCCTCCTGCCCTTAATGGTCTGTTATGCTGCAGCTTTCTCTCCTGTCTGTCCATTATGGTCAGCTCGCTACCATTGCCTCTTTCCCCTCTGTTCTCTGTTGTCCATGTGCATGGTCCTGTCCCCTCCCTATTGCTTTCTATGGATTGTTGTGCTGCACTCCCGGCCCGCATGCCCTGTGTGGTGTATTGTGCTGCTGTAAACCCTGATGCCTGCCCTGTAGGGTCAGTTTGGTGCACCTCTCCATGTCCCTCCTGTCCTCTGTTATCCGAGTCCATGTCCCTATCCCAATTCCTCCTGCCTACCATGATCCAATGTACCATACTTGCAAACATTTTGAACTTGGTAAGAGGGAGATTTTGAAAAAAAACTGGGGTATTGATTTTCCCCTTTGAGTTACATTGAAAAAGAGGAGATTGTAGACAGGAGACAGATCAAATAAAGCTCATTTGAGCTTAAAAACATTGGACGTTTTCTGGCTGAAACGGGTCTGTTGGCATGTATGGTTGTAGTACCACTGCCTCTTCCTTCTGCCCACAATGGTCTATTATATTGCCACAGCCTCTCTTGCCAGTCCTGTATTGTTGGTTTGTTGCCCCTGCCCCCCTTTCCACTGCCCTCCATAGTCTGTTGTGCTGCCACTGCCCTTCCTGCCGGCCTAGTGTGGTCAAATTGTTGCCTCTGCACTCTCCTACCTGCCTTCAATTTTCAGAGTCCGTGCCCCTGGCCTCTGCCTCTCAACAGTATCCCAATGAACAACTAGATTGCTAACATTCTATATTTATTACAAAAGTGTAGAACGCCTGACGTCATCTTGATGTAATCAAAACTGTAATACCTAGAGCATTTCCTTTAGAAATTACATATATGAGAGGGTCTTATTTGCATCAAAATTATGGTTAGTGCTCTAAAAAACATAAAATGAGGACATATATTCTGAGTTTTCAAATAGCGACAAAGAACTTTTAAATTATTTGTAATCTTTATGTTTTTTATCCAGTTGACCACTTGATTAAATTTTGCACCTAAGGGAGAGGATGTGGTGTTACTTGCAGAGCTGCAGACTGCAACTGGGGAACCAGGTTGGAGTTTCTGCTTCAGCTCAACATTCTGTGATTCTGGTCAAATCACTTAATCTCCCCATGTCTACAACCAAAATGAATTTGATCTTGTGTGATGTAACCAATGCTCATGTAAAGCAATCCAATACCTGACAAGTCTGCACTATATAAAACTGCAAATACACAAAAAATAAGTGACTTCTGTCATTGGGCTACATGTGGGCTATATCTGGGTGATATTTGTGCTACATTTGGGCTCTTTTGTCTCTGGTGGCCATCTTGGGAGATTTATTTGTTATGAAGTTTCCTAATTTCCTCATTTACTGCAGTCTCCTCAGTAGGAAATGCTTTCAGTTTTTTACTTTGATTCCATCAAGAAGGTATTCAGATATGTCACACATTTGCCATAAATTCTGAATGTTAGCACTCTAGTTGCTCATTAGATCACTGTAGTAAAGCTACTGCTCACCAGGGAAGTCTGCTTTTGGTATTAAAAGTGCATGTTTCAGTCTGCATATCAGAATGTTTTAATGAAATAGAAGAGGATTTGAAAAGTCACTCAAAATGTGCCCTAATTTTTCTTTCTTCAGCACTAATCATACTTTCTATGGCAAAATGAGCCCCCTTATTGTGTTCCTTTTTAAATTAAATGTTTTAAGTGTTACCAGTTTATTCCAATCAAAATGGCTTCAGGTGTGCCATACTTTTGTAATAAGTAAGACAGTAAGCGCTCTAGTTGTTCTTAAGAACACTCTGGGACATTCTGTTATTGGGCTGTACTTGGGCTACATCTGGGTGATATTTGGGCAACATTTGGGCTCTTTTGTCTCTGGTGGCCATCTTCGGAGATTTATTTGTTATAAAGTTTCTTAATTTCCTCATTTACTGCAGTCTCCTCAGTAGGAAATACTTTCAGTTTTTTATTTTGGTTCCATCAAGAAGGCATTCAGATGTGTCACACATTTGCCATAAATTCTGAATGTTAGCACTCTAGTTGCTCATTAGATCACTGTAGTAAAGCCACTGCTCACCAGGGAAGTCTGCTGCTGGTATTCAAAGTGCATGTTTCAGTCTGCATGTCAGAATTGTTTTATGAAATAGAAGAGGATTTGAGAAGTCAAAATGTGCCCTAATTTTTCTTTCTGCAGCACTAATCATAATTTCTATGGCAAAATGAACCCCCTCATTTTGTTCCTTTGTAAATTAAATGTTTTAAGTGTTACCACTTTATTCCATTCAAGATGGCTTCGGGTGTGCCATACTTTTGTCATAAGTAAGACTGTTAGCGCTCTAGTTGTTCGTTAGAACACTCTGGGACATTCTGTCATTGGGATATACTTGGGCTACATCTGGGTGATATTTGGGCTACATTTGGGCTCTTTTGTCTCTGGTGGCCATTTAGGGAGACTTATTTCTTATTAAGTTTCCTAATTTCCTCATTTACTACAGTCTCCTCAGTAGGAAAGACTTTCATTTTTTTAGTTTGATTCCATCAAGATGGCATTCAGATGTGTCACACATTTGCCATAAATTCAGAATGTTAGAACTGTAGTTGCTTATTAAATCACTGTAGTAAAGCTACTGCTCACCAGGGAAGTCTGCTGCTGGTATTTAAACTGCATGTTTCAGTCTGCATGTCAGAATTTTAATGAAATAGAAGAGGATTTGAGAAGTCACTCAAAATGTGCCCTAATTTTTTTTTCTGCAACACTAATCATACTTTCTATGGCAAAATGAACCCCCTCATGTTGTTCCTTTTTAAATTAAATGTTTTAAGAGTTAACACTTTATTCCAATCAAGATAGCTTCAGGTGTGCAATATGTTTGTCATAAGTAGGACTGTTAGCGCTCTAGTTGTTCTTTAGAACACTCTGGGAAGCTGCAGTAGAACACAAAAGAATCAACTGACAGTCTCTGCCCTTGTTGGATGTACATGTTTTACTGAGAATGTCAGACTTCATTCTCACATGACTGAGAAAGAGAATGTGAATTTACAGAAAATATGCCCTCAGTTTAGCTTATAGATCACCTTCCAAACCTCTGTGGGAAAAGCATGAGAAAATAGTTTTCTCTCAAACATGTTTCATGATATCACAGCAGAAGGCTTTTTCAAATGGTAAAATCACCTTAGAACACACCACAGTTCCTAAAATGAGTATGGTACCATCAACAAATGATTTATAATGTAACTAAAGTCTTAAAACCTTCTATTAACTGCAATGCTTTTTAATGAGGTGCTATCATGTATATTGGTCCCAAGATGGCTGCCAACACTTCTTGGATGAAGTACTGACAGCCAATCAGATCTCACGATGAGATGAGTGGTTAGGCTCCGCCCATATATATCTATCTTTTTAACTGTAATTTTCTCAGGAACTACTGAACGGATTTACACCATTTAAACAAAATGCACGAATCTGAACTGAGGACTACCTCTTTGCCAAATTTGGTGTAATTCCGTTCAGCAGTTCGGGCTGTAGCTGCGTCAACAGGTCCTATGAGAAAATGCATGGGGAAAACGCGTTTTGGGACCCCCCTTTTTTCTCAGCCCCCGCTTGATGAATCACCGTGAAATTTTCAGGATAGGAGCAGACCGGAGCTGGCCAAAAGTTGGGAAAATTTCCGAAGATTCGTCAATCGGTGCCAACGTTATTCCAAATAGAATGTTGCGGATTTCCTATGGAAAATAGGTCATAACTATAACTACCTACTGGCGACTGCCAGTAGGTAATATATATATATATATATATATATATATATATATATATATATATATATATATTCACTGAAAAAACCATAGGTTTCACACACGTTATAGTTAGGAATTAGCATTTAAAAAACCTTAGAAATTCAATGAAAAAACCAAAGGTTTCACACATGTTATAGTTAGCTGGACATTTCACTCGTAAAAAACCAATGAAATTTCCCCGTTATAGTTAGTTCAGCTAACTATAACTCGCGTGCCCGCAATGCACTACTGATGACGTCACATATTACATCACTCATGACATGGTCACTGACATCACTCATGACATCACTGATGACATCTCAAATGACATCACTGATGACATCACTGATGACATCATCCTTGTGATTGTGTGTTTTTCTGAAAATTAAATATGTTTTATATTTATGTATATCTCAAGGTCAATGGAAGAATAAATTGGTATTTTTAGTGTAACTGACTGATTAAGTGTATCATAGTGAATAAATGGCTTACTGAGTAATCTTTAAATATGAAAATATCTGTATCAGTTTCTTACTTTGTGTATAAGTGGCTGCATGGGTTGGTGAGTAGCTACATGAGTGTCTATTTAGGTTATTAGTTGGTTTTTTGTCAGTATGAGTGTCTGAGTGTCTGTATGGTTCGGTGGGGGGTATTACGTAGTGCATAGGTGCATGAATGAGTGACTCACTGTTTGTATGTGTTGAAGACAGCATGTGTGCAGGACTGTATGGGTGGATGAGTGTGTGCATGGGTGTGTTAGTGAGTGAATGACTGTCTCAATAGTGTCTCCATGAGTAACTACATATGTTTTTAACTAGTATATGTGACTATTGGTGTATATAAGTGAGTATATGTGAGAGTGAGGGATTGAAAGAGTTCCTGTATGAATAAGTATGTGTTTTTATAAGTGATTGTTTAAAAGACTAAGTATGTGTAAGTTTCTGTAGAAGTAGGTGTGGTGGTGTGTGTATAACTGTATATGCAAGTAAATGGATGTTTGATTCTTTATTAGCATGAGTAACTATGTTTGTGAGTAACTCTATGGATGAGTGGCGTTGTGTAACAGGATGTATAGGTGTATGAATACATATGATGAGTGAGTACATGTATGAGTGACTGTAGAGGACTGTTGGTGAATGAGTGGATGTGTATGTGGTTCTTCGAATTACTGAATAGGTTGTTGTAACTGATATTGATATGTTCATTATTTTGTACATTTTAGTTTCTATTTTTGAATGTGTGTATTAAAGGTTATATTAGGGGAAGAAGAGGTCTGCTACTCTTTCACAAGGATGATGTCATCAGTGATGTCATCAGTGATGTCATTTGAGATGTCATCAGTGATGTCATGAGTGATGTCAGTGACCATGTCATGAGTGATGTAATATGTGACGTCATCAGTAGTGCATTGCGGGCGCGCGAGTTATAGTTAGCTGAACTAACTATAACGGGGAAATTTCATTGGTTTTTTACGAGTGAAATGTCCAGCTAACTATAACATGTGTGAAACCTTTGGTTTTTTCATTGAATTTCTAAGGTTTTTTAAATGCTAATTCCTAACTATAACGTGTGTGAAACCTATGGTTTTTTCAGTGAATTTGTAAGGTTTTTTAAATGCTAATCCCTAACTATAACATGTTTGAAACCTATTGTTTTTTCAGTGAATTTTTTTTATGCATTTTTTTCCGTGCGCGTACGGTAAGCTGACGGTACGCGCTTCGTACGTCATAAGTACGGTGCGCGTACGTGATACGTGCGTGACGTACGCGTACACCCGGAAGCAACGTCGCGGGTACGCAGGGGCGTGTAATGCGCATGCGCGATACGCAATACGTGCGTGACGCACGCGTACACCCGGAAGCAACGTCGCGGTTACGCTGGGGCGTGTAATGCGCATGCGCGATACGCAATACGTGCGTGACGTACGCGTACACCCGGAAGCAACGTCGCGGTTACGCAGGGGCGTGTAATGCGCATGCGCGAGTGTGACGTACGCGCTTCGTAAGCGCACCGTAAGCGTCACGTGCGCGCACGGCAGGTCATGTGACTTACAAAGAACACTTTTTATTGGTTGAAATTACTTTCACTTCCAGAAACTTCCCACACCACACCCATTCCCCTCATTACTGCTTGAAAGAACACTTTTCATTGGTTGAAACTACTTTCAGTTCCAGATTCTTCCCACACCACACCCATTCCCCTCATTTCTGCTTGTGATTCTCTAGGAGCAGGAGCTGGATTGACATTGGGATACAATGGCAGAACAGCAGACCTCTTCTGAGAGTGAGGCTAGCAGCACCACCATGATCCAGAGAAGGGGGAAACAAAAGACTTCTTTTGTATGGGAGTATTTCACTTTTCCAGAGGGGGAGAAAAAGGTGAATGCTCAATTGGTCACTTGCATACTTTGTGGTCGTGTTTTATCAAGAGGAAATCCAAGGAAGAAATATTCCTTTGGAAATCACTCTATGAAGAGAAACCTCCAGGACAGACACCCAAGGACCTTTGCTCGACATACTGGAGAAAACACTTCAGTAAGTCACCAGAGCCCAGCCTCAGATGCTCAGCCGAGTACATCATCGGCAGCTCAGCTGAGCCCTTCCTCTGATGTTGGAGCATCACCTTCTTCTTTTCCTGTGGACACCAACCCTCGATTTGGGAGGGTTGAAATGAGGTGTACAAGATGTGGTGGTCTTATTGTTTTTGGGGAGATCAGTCTTACCCTTATTAACAATAAGATAGACCAGCATGTTTGTAGACGCTCATAATACTCCCATTCTTTCTTTCCTCCATCCCTGTATGAACCCAACGGCTCTTATAATAGCCAACCTTACCTCTCAACTTTTTTTTATTTTTTCTTTGAAACTTTTTTTTATTTTATTTTTTACCGTACGCGCACGGTAAGCGTATTTTTTTTTTTAATAAAAAAACACTAAAAATCAATTACCACATCTCAAGATCCTTGAGAAATTAATAACTAATTTTTAAAAATCTTTTAGAGATAAAGTGGAAGAAAGAGACCTTCTAATTTCTCACTTACCTGTCCCACCCAACAATTTAATTTATAATTAAAATGTAATTGTATCACTTTTACAGACTGACACATTATGAATCCACTTTTCAGATTTTTTTAAAAGCACATGTCCAAACTGCTTTTTCAGACCACCACCATGTGTAACCTGGGTGACTGCCTACATTCCAGCAAGGCCAACCAGCCTTAGTGATGCTGAATGTATTTGCATTACTGACTGAAACCTCAAACCCCACTCGCTTGTAAATACTGTGCATGATTCCACATGGTAAGCAGCTGGGTGTGTGCTAAGAGTCTGCTTCTGCACCAAAAAATCGCTCCCCCTTTCCATCTAATGCAACTGTGAAATCACCAGAGCAATACGCAATAAATCTCTGCCTATAATTCCTCTTTGCACACAGAGTCATGTTTTCACATTAGTCACAAATCAAAATTTCTTTGCCAATTTGAAAGCACACTTACTGCTCTTTTTTTTGACAAGTGATAATCACTTTTACAGACTGACACATTATGAATCCACTTTTCAGATTTTTTTAAAAGCACATGTCCAAACTGCTTTTTCAGACCACCACCATGTGTAACCTGGGTGACTGCCTACATTCCAGCAAGGGCAACCAGCCTTAGTGATGCTGAATGTATTTGCATTACTGACTGAAACCTCAAACCCCACTCGCTTGTAAATACTGTGCATGATTCCACATGGTAAGCAGCTGGGTGTGTGCTAAGAGTCTGCTTCTGCACCAAAAAATGGCTCCCCCTTTCCATCTAATGCAACTGTGAAATCACCAGAGCAACACGCAATAAATCTCTGCCTATAATTCCTCTTTGCACACAGAGTCATGTTTACACATTAGTCACAAAACGAAATTTCTTTGCCAATTTGAAAGCACACTTACTGCTCTTTTTTTTGACAAGTGATAATCACTTTTACAGACTGACACATTATGAATCCACTTTTCAGATTTTTTTAAAAGCACATGTCCAAACTGCTTTTTCAGACCACCACCATGTGTAACCTGGGTGACTGCCTACATTCCAGCAAGGGCAACCAGCCTTAGTGATGCTGAATGTATTTGCATTACTGACTGAAACCTCAAACCCCACTCGCTTGTAAATACTGTGCATGATTCAACATGGTAAGCAGCTGGGTGTGTGCTAAGAGTCTGCTTCTGCACCAAAAAATGGCTCCCCCTTTCCATCTAATGCAACTGTGAAATCACCAGAGCAACACGCAATACATCTCTGCCTATAATTCCTCTTTGCACACAGAGTCATGTTTTCACATTAGTCACAAAACGAAATTTCTTTGCCAATTTGAAAGCACACTTACTGCTCTTTTTTTTAACAAGTGATAATCACTTTTACAGACTGACACATTATGAATCCACTTTTCAGATTTTTTTAAAAGCACATGTCCAAACTGCTTTTTCAGACCACCACCATGTGTAACCTGGGTGACTGCCTACATTCCAGCAAGGGCAACCAGCCTTAGTGATGCTGAATGTATTTGCATTACTGACTGAAACCTCAAACCCCACTCGCTTGTAAATACTGTGCATGATTCAACATGGTAAGCAGCTGGGTGTGTGCTAAGAGTCTGCTTCTGCACCAAAAAATGGCTCCCCCTTTCCATCTAATGCAACTGTGAAATCACCAGAGCAATACGCAATAAATCTCTGCCTATAATTCCTCTTTGCACACAGAGTCATGTTTTCACATTAGTCACAAAACGAAATTTCTTTGCCAATTTGAAAGCACACTTACTGCTCTTTTTTTTGACAAGTGATAATCACTTTTACAGACTGACACATTATGAATCCACGTCAACAAATCTGTTTCTGCTTTCCTCCGTGACTATGGTATGGGTTCCATTTACCACAACAACTTGCGTTACGACATGCAAGACATTTATAGAGGAGATGGTGTGCACTTCAATGATGAAGGGAACAGAGTCTTCCTCTTGAACCTTAGACTCTGCATCGGTACTTACTTGTAGGTACCACTAAAAAATCACTTCATAAACACAACGGCTCTTTTTAGAGCCCCCTAATATCTAAACACTTAAATCTGAATTTTATTTCTCTTTTTATTTTTTTTTTCTACCGTACGCGTACGGTAAGCTTACCGTAAGCTTACCGTACGCGTACCCCGCGTTTTAAAAAAAAAAAATAATAAATGTTTTCTTTGAACTTTTCTGTCCTTCTTTGACCCCCTTACAAATGTTAGGGGGTCTGTAACTCTCCACCTTGCCCCCTTTTCAAGATATCACTCTTTTTTTTCTGAGTGAAACACACGAAATGGCGGCCGCCGCTTCCTGGTTTCGACCGATTCGAATGTTTACTAAGATCTAACAGCCAATCAGAATCGTGCTCGCGCACGCCACCGTACGCGTACGGTAAGCGCACCGTAAGCGCACGGTAAGCTGCCACAGATATATATATTGATTAAAAGGCTATTTTCTCAGATTCTACTGAACAGATTTACACCAAACCTACAAAAGGCACTTCCTTGACCTAGGGACTACCTCTCTGCCAAATTTCAAGTAATTCTGTTCAGCCGTTCGGGCTGTAGCCCTGTCTAAAGGTCCTATGGAAAAATGCATGGGAAAAACGCGTTTTGGGACCCCCCTTTTATCTCAGCCCCCGCTTGACGAATCCACCCGAGACTTTCAGGGTAGGAGCGGAGCGTAGCGCCCCACCTATTTTGAAAAATACGCGAGGATTCGTCGACCGGCGCCAAAGTTATTCAAAATAGAATGTTGCGGATTTCCTATGGAAACGTGGTCCTAACTATAACTACCTACTGGCGACCGCCAGTAGGTAATATATATATATAAAGTTTCACAAGTTGCCCAAGGCGGGGTGGCTTTCAGTGTGCAGCAGACAGCCTTTGAGGAAGGGAGTTTCCCAAAACGCGTCAGGACTCTGCTGACGTCGAGTGTGCCTGGTCCTTCCCTGACCCTATGGTTTGTCAAGAGGAGAGTGCGCCCCGCCTTGGGCAACTTGTGAAACTTTATATATATAAAACTAGAGCGGAATGCCTAATGCCAAAGGACCAAAAAGATGCCACTACAGAGGAACCTATAAGATGCATTATGGATTATAGTCAAGAATCCAAAGACATTGTAAATATTTTGAAGAAAAACTGGAAAATTCTCCAACTGGATGGAACAATTGGTGACAAAATGGGGAGTTACCCGGTGATCACTTTCAGAAGAGCAATGAATCTAAAAGATCGCTTAGTGCACAGTTTTTTTAAAACAAAGAAATTGAAAGAAACATGGCTACATACAACTGGCTTTGTAAAGTGTCACAATTGTAAAGTTTGTGAGATCGCCAAACCTACAATGGAAGTCACAATGGCTAACAAAAAAACGTGGCAAATCAAAAATTTGATAACGTGCAAAAGTCAATACACAGTGTATGTTATAGAATGTCCTTGCCCACTCAAATATGTGGGCTCAACCATCTGTGAGCTCAAGAAGAGAATTTTGGAACATGTACGAGCTACAAAAAACAAAGATAAAAATAATGCAGTAGCCAGGCACATGGAAATTCATCATAATGCCAATTGGAAACTCCTGAAATTTTTTGGCATCGAATCAGTCCCCTTAAATGTACGTGGGGGTAATAGGGAGAAAATTCTACGCCAGAAAGAATCCAGACACATTTTGAACTTGAGATCCATGACGCCATTCGGGTTAAATCAGTCAGAAGAACTGTATATACATCTTTGAACAAATGAATGTTCTCGAGCACATACAGAATCATGTTCAGACTGCAATCACAAATCAAATGGATTAAAATGCACTGTTTTTAAATCTCATGGAGTTTGCCCACCAGAGGGCTGGTAAGAAAATTAACTTACAAGATTGCAATTATAATGTTGAATGAGTCAAAACAAATTGCATCACAAACATAAGGAGCATGCCCACTGGAGGGCTGGGAAGGACTTCAAATGTATCTCACCGGAGCAAAAGACTATAAGACTCACACAATGGTGTTGGCAAATAATATTGAAAAACGTGAAAATACGTTATATCTCATCGAAGCAAAAGACTGTAAGACTCATACAATGGTGTTGGCAAATATTATTGAAAAACGTGAAAATACGTTACCGAGAACATTCGCAATGTACAAATAATTGACTGGTGAAGCAATGACTACATCACCCATAAGTCACAGGGTGAATGGTGAAAGATGGCGGGAAATGATGTCAGCTAATTTCCTTCAATTCACTTTATTTAAATGAACATTTTTTTTTTTGAATGCATTGAGCAAACAACAACCGTGAACAAGTTATCTGGCATAACGAAACGCGTTGGTAAATTGTTGGTTCTGCGACCTTGAAGGAATAAACGAAGTTTGAAAGCTGGTTGGAGTGCGACCTCTTCTTCCCTTGTGGGAGTGCTTTGGTGGATATTGGCGGTTTGGCTCAACCGCGAGGTGACGCACCCGTCGAGTAGCGCCTGAAGTCGGGTACATCTGAGCCATTTTGGATTCATATATATATATATATATATATATATATATATATATTTATTTATTAGAGGTACATATATGTGGAGTAATGTATAGAAAATCTATACTTACTTACTTACTTGTTGTTATTTTAAGATCCAATATTCTGTGCCATTGATATTCAGGTGCACGTTATCATTCTATGTGAAGGAATATGTGGATTTTTTACATATTAAAGCACAGTCAATCAACTTTCTGCAATCCAACTTTAAGTCCCGTCAATTAGACGGGATTTAATGTGGCGAGGAGCAAAGTTGTAAAGGAAATTAGGTGGGGTGAATATAAATGGGCAAGTACTGGCGCTCACAATTCGCGTGCTGAATACGGATGGTGTGGTTACCATTGGCTGTAAGACTCTGCAAGCATACTCGCTTTTAGGCTGTAAAGGCTGTGCAGAGGAACTAGGAAGGGGGAATTGACCCATCGAATTGAGTGACGGGACAGGAGGCACGGGATTTGTTCAATCACATGATACAGAAATGGGGAACAGTGATGATACTTATTTGATTTCCAGGACGGAATTGGAAGTGGTATGAAGGTCAGATTTGACATACACTACATCAGAAGACAGCCCTGAAGAAGAATCCCTATACAAAGAAACATGTGTTGGCTGGGCAAAAGAAGAAAGAAAAATAAAGATAAAGAAGAATAATCATTGTGTACAAACCATCAGCGCACTTTGTGCTAATATTTAGCGTGTGCTCAAGGACTGTGTGTTTAAAGTTGTAAAGGAGGCTGGCTCGCAGCTTTGTGTTCTTTCCATACTTTATAAGCTTTGTGAAATGCAAAGCTTATGAGGTTATTTTCTTTTAAAAAAACATAAGCTGGGCTCATCCCAGAGTCCTCCCTCCAGCACCTCTTACCTCAGGTGGTGGATGTCCAGCCTACACACTCAACATTTTTGTGCTGGAGGATGCATCAGGAAATTATGACACCTGGAAGGTTCAAAGGGATGAACCTTACCTCACGTAAAGGGAGGAAACTTTATCTGCTTTATAAAATGAGGAGTTTCCTAATCCTGCCCACCTTTGAAAGTGAGTTTTTGATTAAATTCGGCACTAGTTTAAAATATCTTTACAGAGAGCTTGACACATATCCATTGCAAACATTTTGGGAAATTATTTGTGTGTTTTAAACATTTTAGGGCTGCAACAATGGTGAAAATAATTTAGATGTCAGTTTACAGGGGAAGTTGGTAAGGCCCCACAATAAATTTCACTGGAAGGTTGAGCCAAAGATGGATCAATCAATTACATTTGATCAAAAGCACCAGTCAAAACTGCATGGACTTGAAGCAGTCTCTGACATTGAAATAGACCCCTCATAGTTACAGGCAGGTTGTTCAAAAGGTGTTGTACAAATGGAGACCTTTGCTAAACATCGACCAGCAAGACAGGAAGGCATGGTAAAGGATAGATGACTGTGTGAGCCCGGGGTGGGTCCTTTTGAGGCCAGTGGCCTAGCTGAGGACACTAGTTACATCTCCAGTTAGAGGAGCAGTAAATGGACAGGCAGTAGCAGTGTCTCCAGGGGTCTAAGTGGTAGTTTCATGGTTTACATCTAAAATCCTGCTCTGTAATAACATCCTCCTTTGATGCTGCCTACATGGCACCTCCCTTTTTGGATGACACAGAGTTCTCCACGTCTGCAATTATGGACATTCTCCACTCTTTGAAATGCAGTAGACGAATGTTTGATAGCATTCCGCATGCGTTTATCACACATGACTTTCAAACACTGTAATTTGAATGAATGCATCTTTAGCATGCATTTGTTCAGCACGCAAGTTGTTATAATGACTTGCTTTAGGGGGCCACTGGATTTTGGAATAGTGTAATTTACTATTCCAGCTCCAGTCTGTGCAACAGGGAAGGTGTTGAACTTTAAATGCAACGCCATTCCACCAATGCGCCTCCCTGAAGTTGTAATGACTTGCGTGCTGACCAAATGTGTGCTAAAAATGCGTTCGTTCTTTTGCTGCTGCTGTGAAAGCACAGTGTGATTCCGGCTTCGTCCAAATGGCTGCTTCCAGCATTAGACTTCTTGCATAGAATCCTCAAGGTGGTACCCTCCATGTGGCTAACATTGCTTGGACTAGCATGCATATTTCTGAGTGGTGAATGTACATGGCATGAAAGTGTGCCGTGTGTACTAGAAATTGAAAATATTTACTTCTAGATAGATTATTTGGCATTGCTACAAGGACATATAAAAGTTAAGCTTCATGTTATAAAGCAGTTAAGAGGCTGTCTTATTTCAATCTACACTAGAAAGCCAAATCACCTCCTTAATAGAACTTAGACTTCCCTTTAAGTAGGTTGTACTTTCCAGCAACTATACAATCAAATGTAGACATGGCTAATATGCATTAAAGGAGAAGGTGTTAGTACTTCACTCTCATCAAGAGCATACCGTAACACATTACCAGAAGATGCCATTGTTGGGCAATTTGCAAAAGGCACTGTTGATCATGTAACAATGATTAGAACGCTATGCTACAGGATTTTTGTATCTTACACTAAGATCCCTTACAGAAAATAACATGCAGCATTTCACATTGAGGCAGGTGCATTGGACAAACATGTTAAGTTATAAATGCTCCAATCACATTTTCTTCAAGTGTATCTAGCTCTCATTTTGCTTCTTTAGACTTTATCTTACTTTCTATATTGCCTCCCCATCTCCTAATCTCTGCCCTCACGTCTGCTCTCAACCCTTTCTGTTTTCAGCTGCATCTATTTTCTCATCCATGTCTCTCCTGCTTTATCTCTTACTTTTTTCAATTTACTCTATTTACTCTCCTTTCTATCTCTCAATCTTTTTTCATTTTCTCAAACTTCTTGTCTCCAACTTCTCTGCAATCTCCTGTGTACGTCTCAATATTTTTATTCTCTGTCTAGTCCTCTTATCCACAGACCAGGTATGGTAAATGAAACTTTCTCTAGGCTGCACATGGCCATAAGCAGCACCTTACACATTTCCTTAACCACTCTGTTTTTCATTGATCTCCAGCCCCATAAGCCTACCATCCTGGGAGCCTCCTGGAACTAGTAAGTCACCTACAATCATGGAACAAAGAAGGTGGTGTAATGTGGCTGTCATATTCCTGCATTACATTACCTTTTAAACAGTGGACTTCAACAGGTCATCCACAGTACTGGAAAAGAAAATGTTTCTGGTAAAAGCACCAGAAACCTTTCCCTTTTGAAAATTAAAGTTGGGACGTGAGAGAAATGCTTCCCATGAGTCGTATTACTTACTCAGGTGAGGATCTAATATCTTGTCGCCCCACTCAGCTCACACAATGCACTGTTTGTTGCTCTCCGGGCTCTCGGTTCATGTGTGTTAGCTGCGGCTATTCTCTTGGCAAGGGGTCCCGAGTCAAAGGTTTACATCAGTCATTTCCTCGGGGTAGGAGAAGGCGTAGAAGATCTCAACATTCTTCTAATCCCCCACTCCAGTTTTGGAGTATTAACTGCCGATCCCTTCCGAAACATAGTCAGCACATATATGACTTTATTATTGAAGAGCAGCCTGACGCCCTGTTCCTTACCGAAACATGGCTTCATGATTGTTCCGGTCCTGATGTCGCCGTAGCTGTCCCTAACAACTATGCTATGGTAAGGCTCGACAGGAAGTCCGGACAGGGGGGAGGAATTGCTATCATTTTCAAGGCAATCTACTCATGCAAGTTTGAAGCCCTTCCTATGTCTGGAAGTGAAACTGCATTCTTCAAACTAGTGATTAACCCACAATTTACCTTGTCGGGCCTGCTGATTTACCGCCCTCCAGGGAATGCCTCCTCTTGGATTTCCTCTTTCACTGACACCATAACGCCTTTGCTTCTCAGGGCAGCTAATTTCACCATTCTTGGTGATCTTAATTTACACCTGGAGGACCCTCAGTGTACAAATAGTAAATGTTTTCTGTCTGACCTGGTGGCCTTCAACCTGCCCCTGTTGAATACTGGTCCAACCCATTCTGCTGGACATTTATTGGATCCTGTTTTTTCAAATGTCTCTTTTAACTGTTCTCTGAACGCTCGCCCCTTGGAGTGGTCAGATCATTTTGCGGTTCACTTCTCGTTAGTGTACCCTAAACACCAGATAAATAGAATCACTGATAAGGGTGTTCCTATTTATCGCTGGGGGAAACTCGATATTAATGGATTTAATCATCATCTCTCCAATACTTGCCCCAAGGAATGCATGGCTTCAGTTGGTGAGATGAACACAGCCGTCTCTAACTGGCTTACAAACGCTGTGACTACTCTTCTTCCGCCTTCTGCTATTCATGTCAGATCACACCGCCCTCCGGCGCCATGGTTTTCTACTGATTTGAAAGCCCTGCGCACTAAATGTAAGGCCCTGGAGCGGAAATGGCGACTATCTTATTCAGTTTCTTCGAAGTCTGTCTATAAAGAAGCTCTAAGAGATTACCATCAAAAATGTAAAACCGCCAAAGCGGTTTACATTGCGGACACTGTCACTCAAGCCCAGAATTGTCCTCGTACTCTTTTTACCGTTGTTAAAAAACTGACAGGAGCTGATACTATTCCAACTCCTCCAGCACTAGACGAGGCTCAGTGTAACTCTATTGCTCAATTCTTTATAGCCAAGGTTGAACGGATCTACGACTCTATGAGCCCCCCTTCGAACTCAGAAGAATTGCGTCCTGAACTGATTGGAGATATTGATTTGTCCCCTCCCAGGGTAAAATTGACACAATGGGAATTGTTTGACGACACTTCATTCTCCATCTGTTTAAATAGTATACGCTCGGGCTCACCTCGTGATCCTGTTCCTGCAAAAATCTTGAAATCATTAGATCTCACACCTCGTAGGGTTCTTATGAGACTTTTAAACGCCTCACTACGTGAATCCCAGGTATTGCGGGACTGGAAACACGCAATGGTTGTCCCACTTCTGAAAAAGGCTGGAGCAGATGCGTCTAATCTCGCCAATTTCAGGCCGATATCGTTGCTACCCGTACTTTCTAAAGTGCTGGAGAGACATGTTAACACCCAACTATACAGTCTAGTGGAATCGTCAGACTTTCTGCACCCATCTCAGTCTGGTTTTCGTGCTAATTATTCCACTGAGACCGCCCTTCTTGGAGTAACAGAGAGTTTAAGACACAGTGTCGACCGCGGTGAAACATCGGCGCTTATCCTTCTGGATTTAAGTGCGGCGTTCGACACTGTGTCTCATTCCATTCTTCTTAGCTCTCTCTGTTCCCTGGGACTGGACGGTCCAGCTTTAGCATGGATTGCCTCCTTTTTAAGTGAGCGCACCTTCCAGGTCTTTTCTACGAAAGCCTCCTCTTCCACTTATACATCAGCATACGGCGTTCCTCAGGGGTCTATACTCAGCCCTCTGCTGTTTAATATCTATATAAGACCCCTTGCCTCCATAGCAGAAGACGCTGGGCTGACCATCTTTTCATATGCTGATGATACCCAGATTGTTTTTTCCCTCTCCAGCTGTGAAAGCAACGACATATCGGTTTTGAAATTAGGGTTGTCCCGTATAGCTGGGTGGATGCAAAGGCATCTCCTTAAGCTAAACGGTGACAAAACCGAAATTCTTATTTTCGGGAAAAAGAAAGATCTATGGGGCCCCCAACATTGGCCTACCGAGATGGGACCTCTCCCACAGCCTTCTTCAGTGGCCCGCAATCTTGGCTTCCTTGTAGACGATAAACTCTCCATGCGACAGCAGGCCACTCAGGTGGCCGCCATCTGTTTTACTACTCTACGATGGCTCCAGAAAATTCTATGGATGCTGCCTCCATCTACTAGGAGAACCGTCGTACAGGCGCTGGTAACTTCCCGCCTGGACTACGGAAATGTCCTCTACCTTGGTGCCGATGCGGCCACTGTCAACAAACTTCAGGTTGTCCAAAACTCTGCTGCCCGTCTTCTCTGTAACATCCCGAGAAGACAATCAGCTAGGCAGGCTCTACGCGAATTACATTGGCTTAGGATCCCCAGCCGCATTAACTTTAAAGCCTTATGCTATCTTTTTAAAATCAAGCAAGGCTCGGCTCCAATGTATCTGCGCAACCTCGTTCAACCTTACACACCAATTCGAACACTAAGATCGTCTGCTAATTGTGATTTTGTCATTCCTCGATTCAAACTTGTTAAAATGGGAGGGCGGGCTTTCGCCCATCGTGCCCCCAAATATTGGAATACGCTACCTTCCTCCTTGAAAAATGAGACTAATTTTCTTGCATTCAGGAAACGTCTAAAAACGCTCTTATTCTGCTGATTTGCATGGGTATTTAATTGCCTCAGGGAGCTGCTAACAATGGTCCGTTCTCTTCTTTAGTCTATCCCTCTGCGCCGGGAAACCCACTGTGGGTAGCTGTTGCGCGTTATAAGTTTAAATAAATAAATAAATAAATAAATAAGAGTTAGATTTTTTGTTTTGCAGTATTGTGTAGCAGGCTGTGTGCGCTGATATTGCACAGCAAAACCAAAGTGAAAGCAGACCATCGTATTGGAATTTGCGGGGATGCACAAAGGTCCTATAATAAATAATCCCTACAATACTCCTAATAACAATAGTACACCACCTGTGTGGATGGGCTATCACCCATGAAATGAAGGCCTCCCTAAGCCCTCTAACACACAAGGAAATATCTAGATTTTGTCTTGCAAATTGACACATTCTATTAATATGGGTAACTGTGGCCTGAAGGCCAGGGCTCAGTTAGCACCCATGGACACCTGCAAGGTCCGGACATTTATGGAGAGACGGCACCTAGAGTAGTCTGAGGTGGTGTGGCTTACGTGGATCCCAATAGTTTTTACTACCTACAAAACATTGGCTAACTCACATATTTTGCCAATATATCAGCGGAGAAAAATAGCAGAATCTGTGAAGATCCATAAAATTCCTACCACTTAGCGTTCCCACACTTTTCCTATTAAAAACGCTACCACATGTGTTCATCAGCTATTATGCATTTAGTATATTACCTACATAGGACCTCAAAGCAGCAGTTTATTTGCTATGGCTATAAATTAGATATTTTGATAAAGCAGAATTTCAAAGGAGTCAAAACATTTCAAAAAGCAGATTCATACTACACAACTCAAAAATCACAGTACATAAAAATCTGATACTTTTAATTGGCTTAGAGAGGTCAATTGTAATACAAATGATTTCAGCCTCAAACACCCTGATTATTGTTTCCACAATATTTGGTTCAGAGAGATGAATACTGAGCATTTGACCCTGACAGGATTATCTAGATATTAAACTAGTTTTGACAGATAAATAGTATGTTATAGCAGCCCTTTGTGACATGGAAGGCTATATTGGGTCATTTCAGATTCACAATTGCTGCTAGTTAGGGTATTAGCCGTCCTCTGTAGCAGGCACATTAACCTAACAAACTGTCTGGGTCCTGCAAATAAAATAAAGATCTCTAGAGCAGCATAGATTGTCTCACTAGGCTCTAGGCTGAATTTGAGTACAAGCAAGTGTAGGCTGGAACAATGTCAGTCAAATGTAAGTCATAAGTGACTTGTGATGACCCTGCCCCAGCACTATAGACAAACCAAAGCACTATGCCATTTTGGAATCTGGAGTATCTTCATGATTCAACATTGCTTCTGAACGGCTATTAGGTTTAGAAAGTGACGACGATGTATATAAATAAAGTATTAAAGCTCATGACATTGCTGGCTTAACAACACCATGTCTCAATGTCCTCTAATATTGTGTAATTGTTTCCCACAGCAAATTCTTGTTTGACACATGATATGTGAAAGGTGGGAAGATAGTTCAGCCAATGCCCATTGAATTCTTAGTGTCTACGTTTATACTGCGAACTAGCGGTGGTACCAGCTTTCACATCAGCCCTTCACACACAACACTATTGCCTCCCTGAGGGGTCCATCATACCCCTCTATTTTTCAGCATCTACCTAGCCCCCTTACCAAACTTGATTACATTATTCAAGCTCATGGGTTACAGCTATGCATTTGACACCCAAATCCTTTTAAAAATGGATGGTCTGGAAGACCTCTACAGTTTAAATCTTGATGACTACCTTCGAGCAATAAACATATGGATGACAAATAACCATCTATACCACAAAGACAGAGATTAGGACCTGCAAATAATGGCATAAATAGAAGCCTACCGCTATATGGTCTATCAAACGTGAGGTCCCTACCAATAGAGTCAAGAGAAGTAGGAAACCTAGCAATAACCATGAATTCAACCTATATTTTATAGCACATGTTAATAACATCAAACAGAGTTAAGTAACAGTTAGGGGTATGTGAATACCTCCTCCTCCATTTCTCAGTGCTCCTCCATTAGCAAATATTATTCACAGTTCCAGGTGGAGATTTTACATTTATTTATTTATTTAGATATCCTGTATTTGTTGCAAAGTGAGGTACAGTAAAAGATCTTCAACAGCCTACACGTGCCCTTCAGGATCAATCAGGCCAGTGCGTCCTTATGGCTTTTAGGTAGAGGGTGGAGGTTTGTACCCCTTAATCCTGAAATGATTTGAGAAAGGTAAAATACATGGCTATTTCCAAGACAACCACACCCCCATAGATTATAGCAAAAGAACCCAGAAAGACAGTCACACCCTTAAGATCAATCTTCAACTTACAATCTACAGATTGGAAACATCTCAACCAGCAAACTATTTCAGATAGACAGGTAAGTTAAGGAGGACTAACCTACAGTTCACCAAGGTATTATATAGTTATGTAATTTTATATATAACATTTCTGGCTCACGCTAATACTAATACCATAATACTCAGTGGTCAGTAGTTAATTTAACTTACACCTCTGATTTCCACTTAGGACATATGTGCTACAAGGGTTGCCTATCACCATGACTGTGCAGCCAATAAACCAGCTGTTGGACCTAAAGACCTATGGTAGGTTGGCTCAGGTGGAAAGGCCTCATTCCAGAGTATATGTCGTGCTTGCATCCCACTCACCTCGGCACTCCAGTGTATCACCACTAAAAACAACACTACACCAAGGAGTTAGAAAAGTTAGAAAAGCTTTATCTTTCTTTTTATCCGTTTTTTCTTTTCTTTCAGAGGAAACCAATCAGTTTTCATTTACATCTCATTAGGGTCATAGACATAGCGCTGCACATAGTAATTTCATTGCACTTGAAATCAGGTCATTAGATATAGCACTGCACGTAGCCATTACAATGCGCTTGAATCCAGGTCATTAAATATAGCGCTTCACATAGCCATTACAATGCGCTTGAAATCAGGTCATTGAATATATTGCTTCACATAGCCATTACAATGCGCTTGAAATCAGGTCATTAAATATAGCGCTTCACATAGCCATTACACTGCGCTTGAAATCAGGTCACTAAATATAGCGCTTCACATAACCATTACAATGCGCTTGAAATCAGGTCACTAAATATAGTGCTTCACATAGCCATTACAATGCGCTTGAAATCAGGTCACTAAATATAGCACTTCAGTGGGGCCTCAAGCCTAGTGCTGCACCTATCCAAGCCCTAGCGCTTCAGAGCTGGGAGTACTTTGTTGCCTTAACTCTGGCCTCACATCGGCTCCTTACTCGTGATTAGTTGTGGCAGCCCTATCGGGTTAGTCCCAGAAGAGCTGAACATACGGTCCCTGAGCGCGGCTCCGCACAGTTCCCCACAGCGCGTCTCAGCGCCAACTTGGTCGGGGGATCCCGGTGTGAAGGGTAGAGGGGACTCTCAGCAGACTTGACAAAGGGCTTCCCCCGGGGGAGGGGCGAGCTCCGGGCTTTACTCGGACCTCCCACCCTCCTCCCCTGGGGGTTACCTTACTCTGTTGCTCCACGTTGGCCCTGGCGAGGGCTTTCAGGCCTCCCGGCGATCTCCGGGTCGAGGGCCTCCTCCTTCCGCGATACCAGCGAGTTGGTGGGGGGTCGGAGGCGCGCCCGCGGCTGCCGTTGTCAGCGCAGCCTGTGGGGGCGCGGCATCTACGGCTTCAGGAGTCGGCGGGGGCGGCGTCAGGCAGCCCGCCCCGTCACGTAATGTGGGAGGCTGGCTTCCAAGCCTAACGCAGTCTTCTTCGAATTCCGGGGGCCCTCTCACAAGATGTGCCGCGTTACTGAGGCTGCGACGGCAGCGGCGGGGCCCCGGTCCTCTTCGCGGGCCCCAGTGACCATGAGGGTGACCTTTCCGGCCCCGGGCCGCAGCGGTGAGCTATTCTTTGGGGGCAGCCCCGGCGATGGTGATACAAATTAAGGGGTGGCCTGCAGTTCGGGGGTGGCGATGTGCTCGGCGCCTAGCGCCCCTTTTTCCCTCACAGCGACGCCCTGGCTCAGGGCAGGTTGGTAGGAAGGCGGCAGGCCACACGCCAGTGGCGGAACAGGACAGGGGGAACCCCGGCACAGTCAGGAAAATGGTGGACAAGGTTGGAGATGGCCACTCTCTCCCTCAGTTCCCCTCAGGAATCCTGTCTAGGCGGGAAGCACAACCAGTTAATGTGATCCCAGGTCAGAGGTTGAAGGCAAGGCTAGGTCACGAAGTAGGGGGTAGTGTCAACCAAGGGGGGGAAAAGCAGGCCCTAAGAACAGTCAGTTTCCCCCTTCTGCGCTCCCACCTCCCCACTCAGGTGCCTTACTCCTGACTACCTCACTTCACACCTTCTACAAAATGGCCGACACACCTCACCTCTATATATATCCTGGGCCCTGACTGGCCAGAGTGGCCCAGAAGGTTCTGGAACGCCTTATGACAGCCTATGGCCCAGGTTCTGAGGTGACAGTTTAGGCCACCATTTTGTGGAGGAGCTTTCTCCCTCCCTCCATTTTATGGAAGCACCTTGCGCCACACCATCAATTAGTGATAATGGGGCACCCAGAGCCTCTAAGTCAACACCAAAAAAAAAACTAGTGGACAGAAAAATTAGAGAGTAAAGGAAGAAAAAAAAAAATAAGGAGGGAACAGCCAAAGGGCTGGCAGGTCTAACACCAGCCATCACTAAATTATCCACCATGGAGTAACTGAAAAGCTCTGTCACACTTTGGGTCAATCAGAGGACTTTAATCTAGTCCACAACTGCAGGTTCAAAATATCTGTAGACTATGGCCTCTTCTTTGTATCTCACAATGACACTCAGATATGGAATGATAGTAACCATGCACATCCCAGCAAAAACTCGCAACTTCTCTCTCCCTCCAACAGTGGCAGCTCAGGCCATCACTATATATACATTTCGAATTGTACAATGTAGTGGAGTAACCCGCTAAGCAAACTATATTAAAAAAAAATACCTAAAAGGGACATGCAGATATTGTAAAATCTTCCAGCATACTAAAAAACCCTAAATTGGGTGTTTGTGTATCTTACATTTCATAATTCACCTCTCTGGTATGTGCTGCATTCAATTACATGCATGATAGCTGTATCTTTGTGGTCATCATGCACAACATGGAACATTTCCCACATAGGAGCAAAAAACCAAGACAACACCATTCCAATCACACACTACCCTATATGGCGTAGCTTGCTGCCCATGTACATAAGACAATCAGTGCCACGCACTGGAGTGGTAAGTGCAATACAAATACTGCATTACAATACAATACAATATTTATGATTTGTGCTTCACCAAGATTTTATTTGTTCCTATTAAAATTGTTTAGTTCCATCACCCATCAGAATTGCAAATGTGATTCATTTGTGCTTTCATAACTGCTGATATATGTTGAAATATCTGCACAGTTCATTTACAGATATTTACCTGTTTTTTTATGTATGAATTTGGCATCGACATTATTTCTGTACACACTCCTTGTACATCAGGCTAATGGAATTATGTGATTCTGTGGTGTTTGCGCATAATTATGAATTTGATGCATTTGCCACATAATCTATCATATGTTGCATAATCTGCAGGTTTTAACAAAAACAAAATTTCTAGCTCAAACTGATCAAAAGTTACTAAAAAGTTCCAACATGTGCTGTCTCACAGTGGTAGGTGCTTGGCAAAGGTTGACTAGTCATCCTTCTATTTCCTATAGCTGTATTTGAGTGAGGAACTGGCACTAATGTAGTTCAACCATTGCCCAGACAGTGTTAATATGAGTGAACAGTACAAAATTAGGCCTGGGCAAAAATGTTGATCCGTTCGCGAAAATTGCGATAATTTGACATTTTCGCATTCCGCGGAGAGCGCGAAAATGTCAAAATTTCCGCTTTCCGCAGCTTGGCGATAATTTGTTTCTTGCTCGCGATTGCCTTACCTGATTTCCTGCGTTCGCCGACAAGTTTTCTTGATCCGGTCGCGTTCTCCATGAGATGTTGGATTGTTTTTAGCCATTTGCGCTGTCTCGCGACAGTTCGCACCCGCAGTGACGTCATGCGTCGCACGATCACGTCTTTCTTCTCGCGATCATGCACCGAGAGACAACTCAAAACAAGATGGCCGCGCCCGCGAGCAACCACATGGGTAAGTTGGCGACCCGCAACCATGCAGAAAATCTCGCGAACATGCGGGAAAAAAAATTCTGCATCTTCACGATATTTCCGCTTGTTTGCGATAAATTTAAACATTTTCGCAATAATTTGCGAAAGTGGATTTCGCAAATTCCGCCCACCCCTATACAAAATAACAAAGTAACACCATCACAAATTGCGCAGCATTAATCTTAAGAATTTGTGTTTTGTTGCTGCATAATTTAGTCAACTTTGCCGCATAATTTTAGCCTCTCTGCTGCATAATTCCAGTGGCACTGCTTTTACAGTAGTAAAATAGTTAACTTTACAAAATCCTCCCATTTTGCAGAAAGAAAAAGAAAAGTAAATGGCATCTCCAATTAAAAGAATAAGCAGAATTTTTTGTGAACAGATAGCCTGACACTTAACCTCTGTCTTTAAACATGAAATAAAAGTAAGAAGATAAAAAAGGCATTTTTATTGTTCATTCACCTTCTGAACTTCAACATGTTTCTTTCCAATTAGACGTTATGCATTCAAATGTGAAGGCAGTTTCTTTGTATAAACTGAATTTAAACTAAGTTTTTCATAAATATTGTGCCAGATGCCTTCGTCATTTGGGGGTTGGCAGTGATTAAAATGGGCTGGCCCGGCTCTCAAAATGCGCCCTGTGGCTATGGCCCTGCCTACACTATGACTCACAGGAATAAAAATGTTTAACAGAACATTTGTGTTAAATTCTGGTCTGCATGGCGCCCCTATGCTTATGGGGCCCTTTGGCAACTGCCCAGCATGCCCATGCATTAAGGCAGCACTGGTCTACAAATTTAAGACACGTAATTCTAAAAGGTAAGCTCTGCATAGACAAGCAGCTCCATATCTGTTACTCCCGGTTTGAATTTTCAAGCCCCCATCTGTTGCTGACATCGGCACTTAAAAGGAAAGGACGAAGCCTCCTGATCAAATAGATAACACCATTGACAATTCACAAGAAATTCTGGCAACCCTATTCAATAAAAGGTGACTTTCTTTACAAAATGTGGGGCTGGTAAAACAGCTAAAGCAGTTACAATGCCAGACCTAAAAAAAGCCAAGTAATGCCAATGACATACTGGCACTCCATCATCCCTGAAGGGTGCACAAAGCTACCACCAAAGAAGCAAAAACACAACAAAACTTCTGATTCACCTATGTAAAAAGCATATCCTTCCAATGATCTTCACAAAATTATCTCCAAAGTCTTTAACCCGGCATAATCTAAATACAAGATCCCTTACTTGTAAAATGTTTGCAACATATTAGCAGAACAATTCATCACCAAAGTCAAACTCCTTGAATACTACCTCAGAAGCCAGTCAATCTGCTATCTCCCTAGCAAGCTGCAATTACTAATACGTTGATGCCTGTCCAACAACCAATCCTATCCCCTTAAGGCAACTCTCATATATTGATTCTGATCAACTGCTTATGGCCAGTGGCACCATTTGTTCAAATGCTGACTCTTGCCCACTTCTAGTACTCCTGCCCTACCTTGAGTTATCTTCAATGACTACTTAGCAACCAGCAGGTATTCCAGTGAATTTAGGTCCAGGTATAGCAAGCTAATCCTGAAGACATCAGGTCCATATCTAAGAGACCTCGTCCAGCTTCTCATTAAAATCCAAGTGCAGTTCCTCTGCAACTTATTGAGAGATCTGTCTTAACTCTGATCTTCACTCTCTTAAAAAAAGTCATTACAATAGCAAGCTTTTGATTCCACCTCACTTAAGTTAACACAATTACCTCAAAGAAAGCACTCCAGTACTCCCGTTTCACTTCTTTTCCAAAACATGGTATTTATCCATCTCTATAAAGCAATGCATTCAGAATTCCTCACTCAAAACACATTGATGCTGTACTAGAAAATCACTTTATCTCCACAGGAAGAAACCTGGAAAAAATCTCATAAGCAGGTTTCCCAATAATCATCCACTTCAGGCTCCAATAAGCAGGAAACTGATTCATACCCAATGGATCCTGTTATGTTAGAACAACTCTCAGAAATCGATTTTGAAGATGTTCTCAAGGCCTGTGGCACTGCTTCCTCCACAGTTGCCACTTGCCCACCACAGGCATTACAGAACCTCCTCTCCACAGCCACCTCCCCTGCTAAAGCCATCATCAATGATCGGTTACCATTCAGCATGCATCGCATTGAACATAAGGTTTATTACAGCAAACTAATCGTGAAAAAATAAGGTCCCATCCAACAGACCGATCTCTCTTGTGACGCATGTCAAAGATCTATTCCTCATTAAATGCATTGAAGGATCTGACTTTACTCAGATATTCACCTTCTTACAAAGAAACATGATCTGAAGTACACACTCCAAATCCAGCATCTCTCAAAGTTATACAAAAATATGACCAAAAAAGCTAAAATTTCCATTGTTCCAGTTAAACTTTCAAAGTATCACGTTATTCCACAGAACTAACACAATCAGCTGCAAGATCTGTAACCCAGAATTTCCTGTGTCCAGTATCGCTCACACAATTTTTCAGGTAAAGTCATCACTAGCTAATCTTGAAAAAAGGGTCCCATCCAACAAACCTGTCAAGTTTTAAAACAATGTCCAAGAGCCATTCCTCAGCAAACTCATAAAAAATCTATCTCTGAAGACATAGTTGACTTAAAGGGAATCACATATTTGCTGCTACTGGATTTTTCATCTGCTTTTGCAATTGTCTCTCACCAACCTATCTCACTAGTTAAATGTCCTTAAAAACCAGAAATCTCCAGACCTCTCCAATAGAACCAGAACATTTGGCTTCCATGTCAATTTAAACACCAATTTAGGCATCCTGGAATGTGGTGTCACCTCTTCACTCCTATTCAATGCACACCTCAACCCTTTACCAAACCTCTTAAGGAAAATTAACCCTTCTGCAACTAGGTGGGTGATGTACTTGAAATTGTCTGCCTAGAGGAAAACCTCAAGCAAAGTACCAATAATTACTATTCGATAACCTCAAATGTAACTGATCTAAAACACAGATCTGTACTGGTGGAAATGAGACTAAGTAGTAAATGACTATCATCTGACCTCAAGAGCTTACACTATAATGGCTGTGAAAAATCTGAGAGCAATCAAAGACTCTTGCCTGTTCCTTGTACAACAAGTAAATCAAAATAGCCAAAATTTACATCTACACCATGCAACACCTACAATTTCTGCACTGGTAGAAATCAGACTAAGAAGTAATTGACTACCATCTGCCCACAAGAGCTCAGCTTACACAGTAATGGAAGTGAAAAATCTGGGAGCATTCAAAGTCTCTGGCCTGTCCCTCATACCACAAGTAAACTGAAATAAAAGAAATTTACATTGACATCATGCAACACCTACAATATAGCTTACAACATAAAGGCTTAAGTCATAGGGTCTGGGCCACCACTTCCTAGAGCCTTTTATGCCTAGACTATGCGAATAGTCTACAGCTTGGAGCTTCTTTTTACCTACTTCAAACAATGCAGAGAATTCAAAAATGTACTCTCATGTACCTGCTGTATCTGTTAAGTGACCACATGCCTCCATGCGCTCAAGTCATATGTCCAATGTAGTATCACTTGATTAAGATGCACAAGGTTCAAATAAATGCTGTATACATGGTGCAGTGTGCTTTTAGACACAAATATTTGAACAGTTTCGGAGAGTGTGAAACAAAGCACAATCACACAAACCAACTTAGTACTTTGTGTATCATAATCTGTATCTTGTGCTCATAATGACTGGAAAACCGATATTGTTATTGGTTTCCAGAGTTGGAGGCAATTGATTAAAGTGGCAGTACCTTTTAGAGACAAGAGAACCTATGGCAATGTGTCTTTGGGACTCACACAAAAGGGGAGATGTCACTACCCTAAAGAAACAACAGAGGTGGATATTTACAAAGAAGTGGCAGAGTGAGGCATTAGCCATCATGGCTTAACACCTCACTCCGCCACTTCAGAAATGAAATGGCTGCACCATGTTTTCAAGAATATGGTGCAGCCTTGCATTCCCCCTGCGCTGGCGCTACCCTCATCAGTGTAGCGCAAATGCAGGCACCCTTTAACCATAGTGCAAGGGTGTCTGCGTGCAGGGGAAGATTGTTTATGTTCAGTAAGGTCCCCCTTCCTGCACATAAACAATCTTGAAATACCATTTTGTCACTTTTATGTGTGCTGCTTAATGCAGCGCACATGCAAAAGTACAAAATGTCATATTTTTTAAAGACTGTTTATTTGCAGGAAGGGTCATGTTCCTGAACATAAACAGTCAAAGGTGTTTTGTTTTTTCCATGTGTGCTGCACACGGCAGCACACATGGAAAAAGCAAAAACGAGGAGAAATAAAGCATTTCTCCTCATTTCACCAAGTCAAGACCAGGTTTTCTCTGGTCTCAATTTAGGCGCTGCCTCCTTTTTACGCTGCCCTTGTAAACAGGAGACAGTGTCAAAATCAATGGGAACGCCCACCGCAAAGCCCACTGCCCACCCCTTTCATGCCAAGCATAGCTTGAAAGGGGGCCATATTTACAAGGCAGTGTTAAGCCACGTTAAGTGGCTTAACACTGCCTTGTAAATAAGGCAAAGCCCCTATCTCCACGGAAACATCACTAAAAGTGACTTTTCCGGGGTGATAGGGGCTTGTACATATGCCCCTGAATTTGCAGTGGCAGGTCTCTGGGCTTCACCCAGAAGTGGTGATGCCACAACCCTGCGAAAACCAGGGAATCAATGGAAGAGGAGCTCAGGGAGTCCCCCTAAAGGCAACAGACATAGGGGCATATTAGCAAGAACCTCGTTAAAATTATCGCCGTTTGAGCGGCAGGAAACTGCCTCTAAAATGGCGATAATGGGCTTGCTAATATGCGTTATAGAATTCCAATAGAAGCCCAGGTTAGATGTGTAGGACATCTAACCTGGGCTTCTATTGGAATTCTATAACGCATATTAGCAAGCCCATTATCGTCGTTTTAGCGGCAGTTTCCTGCCGCTAAAACGGCGATAATTTTAACGAGGTTCTTGCTAATATGCCCCATAGTAGGCTACTCGACTGAGACTGGAGATTCAAGAGTACCAAGGTGTCTGTAAAGTCTGCCCAGAAGAGGTGCTCGGTATTCAGGTAGAATTCTAGTCCTGATGAAAAATATAGAGATTAGATGTACTTGCCCTGGAAAGATATACTTGATGCTTCTGAGAGGGTAGAGGTTCTAGCCCTAGGCCCTAATAGGACCAAACAAAGAAGACTGGGTGGGAAGATGCCTGTCACCCACCATTTTCCACATGATGCAGACATCCAACTTTTCCCATCTCTACCAGACTACGAATTCACACCTTAACAACAAAATGCTCTTACAGATTGTTGCATCAGTCAATAGGATCAGAAAGCACCTTTCCTGTGACACATTGAAAACAACCTTCCAGACTTAACTCACAACAACAAAAGTCCTTCTAAAAAGTTCACAGTATGAATTAATATGCTTTCCCCCAAAAGCAATGAACACAGTAGAGTGAAGTCAACAAGCAAACACAAATTGGGAATGTACCTCTCATCTCTTTGCTGTAATCCCTACAAATTCAGTACACCATGTTTAGGTACTTTGTGTTTGGCAACAAACTCTTGTCAAATAGGCCATTCTAAACTCGTGCTATACAAAGAATAACAAAATCCTCTACTCGTCCACTAAAACCACTTTGAGGCTTCATCTGGGGTATGAGATGGTAAACAAATGCTACAATACAGTACACTGCAATACTTCTCGGATGCTCGATTCCCTTGAGCTGGGATATCTATCATGCTCTGTTGGAGAGACATTTGTTTTTTTTGGTTTGGGCAATTCCATCCATTTCTTGTCTGACTTGCTGGATGCTGGAGTTGGTGACCCATTTAGTAAGGTTTATGCATACTTTTGAGTGGACCTTTGGTGTAGTGGGCTAATATTGCCACCATATGAAGGATTCACTTTCTTCAGGTTCATCTTGCTTCCTGTCGATGATCCAGCTATTACGACTATTTCAGATGGGTTGAATGTTACAAGTGGGTCTGGCTGGTGGTGGTGTTGGCAGTACCATGGATGAAAACCTCTTTAGGTAGGTTATAGATGATATGTACGGTCTTTCAAAGAAGTCTCTTGTTGAGTTATGCTATGAGTGGGACCTTTGTTGGGGCTGCCTGAGAGCTCTTTTTAGTACTTTGAATGCTGCCTCAAAATATGTAAAATGTAGGTTGCTCAACTGCACAATGGGAGACCAGCATCAAAGATGATATTTATATATTTGTTTATGTTGGTCATTGTTTAAGTTATTAAGAATCTTTCTCATCCTAGCTCTAATATCTTCATACTGTCAAATGCTGAGAGGAGGGTCTCAAAGAGCAGTTGCTATTTCATTGCATGGGTTGTGGACACATAGGAGGGCTCCCTACGCCTTTCTAAGTTTGACACTGGAATAGCTGTCTATCATCAAGCTTTCTATAACTGATACTTTGTGAGAGTACCAAAAACTGTAAATGTTGGCTATTAATGGGAGATGCCAGCCAGTAGGTGAGAAGAACATGTGGGTAAAACTGAGAGAGCAAAATTATTAACGTCTCCCTAGTTTACGAGAGCAAAACCTAGAATGGCCTGGTATTCTCATGTTCCTGAATTACCGATCCATGCAGTATCCATACTTCCGAGTGAGGGAATGCTGGTGTAATCAAGCTCTAAGTCTGTAGCAGGTATGCTATGTGAGTGATGTTATGCAAGGGGAGAAACACACAAAGAATCTGTATCGGTTGCAGTCTCTCATTAGAAATTTTCAAGTTTTAAGTCCTGATCTTGGGGTATTGGCAATTTTGACAAATGCAAAGGAGGTAATGATACTGTGTGAAGGAAAGAGTTGTTGACATGCTACATACCCTTCCAGTGTTGTTTTTGCTTGTACAATATTGCAGCCTCGTCATTTTGTATGCCCTCATCTCTGTCATGCCATGTTAACGAAGTATCCACCAACATAGTGCATCAAAGGAAGACTAATGAAACAAGCATATTAATTAAACTTCCATTTACTGAGACAAAATGATCACATTTCAAGTTTATTAAATCAAGTTACGATGTAAATGTAGATTATTTGAAATAACAATATATGCATGTTCAAACAGCATTTTTAAAACATTGAAAGGCCCAAAGATAAGGAAATTGAAAATGTATAATTATTAGTCATAGGATCTGAAGTATATAGGGATCTATCACTGACTGAATCGCGGTGTAATGAATGAAGGTGTACCTTCCTGCACAAAAGCAATCCTGCCTACAAACCAAGCACCCTTGCTCCATGGTGCAAGGGTGCCGGCATTGGCAATAGGCAGCGGTCTGTGCATCAGTGCAGGCAGACAATAGAAATTTCCCATCGTATTATGTATAATACGGCTCATTCCTGACCTCTCCCTTTTACACAGTGCGGTGCACCAAGGTGGCTTAATACATTGTTTGAATATTTGATACATTTGTCCTTTCTTCTCTTTTGAAGATACACATGGTGGAAGATCCAATGCCACCAAGCAAAAAGTCAGAAAACAATGGCCAAAGAAAAGACTGATATAGTTTAACTGGTGCATCCTTCTACGGTTCTCATAAATATTTAGTTGTGCAAATGACCAACAGCTGGCTCTAGCTAAGCCTTGAAATGAAAAATGTATATCTGTAGCATGGACAGCTTTCATCCATTTTGGACTTGGCCCTTTTTGGCTAAATTTCCCTAAACGTTTTGCTTTCCCCCTAGACCTTTTTTTCTGACATTGTGTTGCAAACTTAGATGCTTTGGGGACTTTGCCACTGCTGATCAGTGTCAAAGTGCAAGTGCTCCCTGTGTAAAGTGCAATGGTAATTGGTTGTCCATGATTGGTATGTTTGCCTTACTAGTAAGGTACCTAGTAAAGTGCACTATGAGTACCAGCGCTGGTAATGCAAATGCCACTAGTGGGCCTGCAGCACTAATTGTGACACCCACACAAGTAGCCTTAAAGAGAGAACTCAGGCCTGCCACTGCAGTGTCTGCACGCAGTTTGTTAAACTGCAGTGTTGTCCTGACAAGTGCACCCACTTGCCAGGCCTTACCCTTCCCTTTCCATGCACCTCAGACACCCCTATGGTAGGTCCAAGGCACCCCCTGGGCAGGGTGCAGTGTATGTGAAAGGTATCACATGTACTGAGGTGTGTACCATGTCCTGACAGTGAAATACTCTCCATTTCGTTTTTCACTTTTGAAAGGCCATCTTGCGCATAGGACAGAATGGGGAGGTTGTGTAATATGTTTCCAGCCTATCTTAAGATGGAGAGGTGAAGTTTAGTGTGCCTGAACTCACAAGTCAATAACACATCTTTTTGTGAAGGGGTTTTTGCATTGTGTGTTTAGAATCCACACTTTTAGAAGTGGCTGTGTTTTTTTGCGTTCTAACAATTCTGTGTGTCTCTGCCTGGTTGTGTATTAACTATTCTGGATCTAAAAGTGATAGGATCTGGGGAATGTCTTGACCCAGAGGAGCAGGTGAGACAGCAACAGGCTGACCTGCATCTGGAGTGTAGGGGGGAGGACTAGCCCCTGGAGGTGAAGAGTCCTGGGTTTCTGCCATAAAACAATGGTTCCATCTCCTGCTGAGTGATAAAGGATCCAGACCCCCACTATCAAAGGAAGAAGGTGTCACTGGCAGGGAGACACCCTGAACTGGTTTGGACAGGGGCCAGAGCCCCCTGAACACAAAGACTTCAAAGACATTTAGGGGTATAACTATGTGAGCTGGAGCCCCTGAACGTTGGAATGAAACTGTTCAAGGCTGTAAAGGATTGAAACTACTTCGCGGTCAAGAGGAACCTCTGCCAAGGAAGAAACAGCTGAAGAGACTGAAGGAAAGGACTGGCCCTTGCTGTGTGTTCTGGGGCTGGCCTGCAGTTTGCTGATTTAACAAAGGAGAGGCTAAGGGACTTTGCTGTGTGCTGTGTTCCCCTGCTTGAAAGGACTTTGCTGTGTGCTGTGTCCTGAAGTAACTTGTCCCCAAGGGCTCGAGGAGAGCTGGCTCCATGTTGTGGAAACTCAGGAACACGAAAGTTTCCAGGTGTGTCTCAGTGACGCTGTGTGCGTGTGCTTTTTACAGCCTGAGACCCTCGTCAGAATTGCCCTGTGATTGGGCACTTGGAGTCCAAGCGAGTCTCAGCGACGCTGTGTACATGTGCTTTGTGCAGCCTGAGACCTTCGTGAGGATTGCCCTGTGATCAGGTGCACCCGGAACTCAAGTGAGTCTCAGCGACGCTGTATGCATGTGCTTTGTGCAGCCTGAGACCTTCGTGAGGATTGCCTTGTTATCGTGCACACCTAGAGTCCAAGTGAGTCTCAGCGACGCTGTGTGCATGTGCTTTGTGCAGCCTGAGACCTTCGTGAAGATTGCCCTGTGATCATGTGCACCCGGAACTCAAGTGAATCTCAGCGACGCTGTGTGCGTGTGTGTCTTGCAGCCTGAGACCCTCGTAAGAATTGCCCTGTGATTGTGGGCACCTGGAGTCCAAGCGAGTCTCAGCGACACTGTGTGTGTGCCTTGTGCAGCCTGAGACCTTCCTGAGGATTGTCCTGTGATCGCGTGCACCTGGAGGCCAAGTGAGTCTCAGTGACGCTGTGTGCATGTGCTTTGTGCAGCCTGAGACCTTCATGAGGATTGCCCTGCTATCGTGCACACCTAGAGCCCAAGTGAGTCTCAGCGACGCTGTGTGCATGTGCTTTGTGCAGCCTGACACCTTCGTGAGGATTGCTCTGTGATCATATGCACCCGGAACTCAAGTGAGTCTCAGCGACACTGTGTGCGTGTGCGTCTTGCAGCCTGAGACCTTTGTAAGGATTGCCCTGTGATCGTGTGCACCCGGAACTCAAGTGAGTCTCAGCGACGCTGTGTGCGTGTGCTTTCTTGCAGCCTGAGACCTTCGTGAGGATTGCCCTGTGATTGTTGCCACCCAAATCTCAAGGGAGTCTCAGCGACGCTGTGTGCGTGTGCCCTGTTGCAGCCTGAGATCTTCGTTATCGCCACTACCCGGAATCCACAAAGTCACATCGGATGCCCAAGTCATGAGAACAGGAGAGGAGAGTAAAGTCGCACCCCCCAGGTAACGTGTGTCACCGCCTGGGACGGGGTGCGGGCTCAGAGAGAGATGCTCTCGTCCTCTCCCATTCTTGCAGCGCAAGCCTCTACTTCAGTTCGTATCGTGGCCCGTACTTGCCTAGGAGGGGCAGTACTGGGGCCGGAGTGAGGAGCTGCACTTTGGTTTACACCATACCCGTGTTGGGGGCATATGTTGGCAGAAGCTGACCGCGAATCAGTACGAGTGGCGGAGAGACCGTCTAAAACACTGTGAAAGGTGCTGGAGTGTATTACGCATTACATTATTTCTGCATTACGAACTGCCTGATTAGTTTATTAAGCATTGCATTATTTCTGCATTATGAACTACCTGATTGTTCCATTACACATTGAATTATTTCTGCATTACGAACTACCTGATTGTTGCATTACGCATTGCATTATTTCCGCATTACGAGCTGCCTGATTGTTGCATTACGCATTGTATTATTTCTGCATAACGAACTGCATGATTGTTGTGTTACGCATTGCATTATCTTGGCATTACGAACTGCTTGATTGTTGCAAAACGAACTGCGTTATTTTTACATTGCGAAGTGCCTGATTCTTGCATTACGAACTACATAGCATTGCATTAGGACTGCATTGGATCATCTAGAATTGCTCATTAATATCGCCAGAACGTACATGGCCGGGCTAGCCTAATAACCGGCCAGGAGGAATATTACAAATATGCATATGTTTAATTTATATTGTGTGGTCTCATCGTATATATTTTTATATAAACATATACTTGTTTTTATGAAACTCGTGTGGAGTCCATATGTGGTGTCATCATAGGGTTACTGAGGGTGTGGTTGCAAATACTTTACACACTTGCCTTGAAGATAAGACTGGCTGCTCGTGCCAAGCTACCGAGGGGGTGAGCAGGGGCTGTCTGAGAAGGTGTCCTTCCTTTCCCTGACGTGGAAACAAGGGTCCCTATTTGGCCTAAAGTACCTACCTCAGCCAACTATGGAATCCCGGTTCTAACAATCCAGTACTTATTTGGTTTGGAATAAACAATGACTGTGATGATTAACCTTTTTCTTTCAATGTTGACTGACAGCTACTTATCAGTGTTGAAAATTATTTAGTGCCTGCTTAGACTGGTTGCAGGAGAAGTTGGACGCTTACCACATGGGGCAGCAAATGTTGGAGTGTTCACTCTCCTAGATCCTACTGGAAACGGTTGGCTTTTAAACTCGATGAACTTATAATTGTGGTATGGTATGATAACTTCTTCAGCTTGGACAATTCACACCTTTATGGTTCTTGCCCCTTCTGCTCCTTTGTTTTGATTGGAACATATTTTTGGGTGCGAATTCAATTAAAAGGGTCCACACTGGCCAATGCTAAACTTTAAACCCCTCCACCTTCTAACTTCTCCAACCTCATATTATATACTTATATAAAAATAAATCCGGAAATTAAGTTTGCATCTTCAAAATCATCCTGGGTGATCATTTTAACTTTTTTTGACGTTCATCCTCTAAAGACTATATACGCTTAGCAATTATATTTAAAGGTTCCAAATAAAACATTCAACACCAACTTTACATGACTGCCTTGTTCCAAAAATAAAAACACCCGGCAAAAGCTGTAAACGTGATTCATCATCACGGAAAACATTTTTATAGCAATGCTGTCATATAAATTGAAGGCTCCATGTATCAAAATAGCTCGTTGAGTGTAGCCAATAGTCTTTCTGATTTATAGCAAATCGCAAACTGCTTTATAGCAGAGGACAATAACGAATTAAACATCAATATTTAATTAGTTTAATTGCACTTAAATAACCGCCGCTATAAAAAAAACGCTGTTTATTGCGGATGTGTCAAAGAACCATTAACTAAAATAGCAATAACAGGACATTAAAAAGTTTAAATGGAGCTTCAATGTCGCTTTAAGTCAAAGGGTGGGCTCTGAATTGAAACGTGGAATAAATGTAATTTCTGTACCTGTAGAAGGTAAATGTGCAACGTCCGAAATGTTCACAGATTATAGCGATTTTATATTTGTGTCCTGCACACAGATGTACACCAAATCAGTGCCAACAAACAGCGATTTTAGTCCCATAAAGTGCGCATTTGTGAAGGTTTCCAACACAATAACCTTTGCAAAACAAGGGCGAGGATTTGAGTTGTGCTTTGGTTCCTCCGAGGTGAAATGGATTGGGGGCCAAGGGACCCATGATGACAAATCTCCCAAGAGACCCCAGCTCTGCCAGTGCCACAAGAGAGGGGACATGTCGAAATCTGATTGTCACTCTCCTCCAGTAGGTGTATGTAGGGCCAGGACAAGCAGTGGTGTAGGCAAAGTGGTGGTCCCCAGTAAAATGTGATGAGGGGACCCTGTGTCTCCCATATCTCACAGATATTCATTGACCTCAAGCTGAGTGGGGACCCCTTAAAGGATTTGGTGCCCACCTCAAATAATGGAGGCCCCTGCGCCCCACAGGGGCTACAGGGCCTGTGTGATGTCCAAGAGGACCAAGTTGCGGCCTAAGTGAAAAAGCGTATGGTGCAACATGAAGACTATTCAAAGACCTACAAGCATGCACACTTTCACTGTAGCACTCATGACAGTCACTGCCAAATCAAGCACTCTCAACTAGGGGTGGGCGGAATTTGCGAAATTCACTTTCGCAAGTTATCGCAAAAATTTTAAAAATCTCCGCAAACACGCGGAAATATCGCGAAGATGCGGAAGTTTTTTCCCGCCCGTTCGCGGTATTTTCTGCGTGGTCGCGGCTCGCCAACTTACCCATGCGGTTGCTCGCGGGCGCGGCCATCTTGTTTTCACTTGTCTCACGGTGCATGATCGCGAGAAGAAAGACGTGATCGCGCGACGAATGACGTTACTGCGGGCGCGAACTGTCGCGAGACAGCGCAAATGGCTACCAACAATCCAACATCTCGTGGAGAATGCGACCAGATCGGGAAAACTTGTCGGCGAACGCGTGGATTCAGGTAAGGCGATCGCGCGCACGCGAGAATGTATTATTTTACAGCGCGAGCAAGCAAAAAATTTCCGGTAAAATGCGGATTGCGGAAATTTTGACATTTTCGCGCTCTCCGCGGAATGCGAAAATGTCAAATTATCGCAATTTCCGCAAGCGGAACAGATCTTTAACCCAGGCCTACTCTCAACTGCCTCCCAGAAATCAAAGAAAGTGAAACAGATAGCATGGGTGGCAAAAGACCCTGAATACTAACAAACAATGGTCCAAATTTGGACATTACACATTGGGTAACAGCCGTAGAGAATTCTGTCCCCAGGCTAGATGGCGATGTGGTCGCTACTTATTCAAATCTCCAGGAATGGATTAATTCATCACTAGAGACACTGGTTCCCAAAAAGGTCTGTGCAAGAACCAGTATATAATGTTTCTCACCTGAGATAAGGGAGATGAAGAAAGAATGCATGGGACTTGAGAGAAATGGAGATACCAGTATGATGAGGAATGCAAAGAAAACTATAAGAGAAGCATTGGAAAAGTATCAGTATGCGATTAGGAGAGCTAGGCTAAAAGACTTTGCCGATAGACTCAGTCCATCCATACATCCTTCCTAGGAAATGTATACCATTGTTAATTCTTTTCTAAAATCAAAAATGGCATGGGGTGGACCCTCTTTCCTAAGGAAAGATGTGAGTAGCTGGCCAATCATTTTGTGGGTTAAACTCATCTACGATTTCCTATCAGTAGCAGCAGAACCTTTTAGTGAAGTCGAAAATAATTTACAGCCAATATGCCCATGGGGAAGCTCCCACTATTCCCAAAACTGATTAAGGAAGACATCTCAAGGGTTGCAAACACAGTTAAGTCAGGCTTACCTTTAGACCTGTCTCCCATAGACATCTTACTGAGAGGAGGAGAGGCCATTATTTCAGCTTTAAAGAGCATCTATAATCTTTCTCTAGAGAGCTGATATGTTTCAGACTCGTGGTAACACACAATCATCCCTGAACCCCGATAACATGAAACATTATAGGCCCATCCTTTTATTTCCCTTTTTAATGTGTACGTCCAGCCTCTGTCACATATCATTTGTGCCTTAGGCTCCACCATGGTATCATAAGTGGACGACACTCAGATCATTGTGTCCCTATCACCTAATGTGCACTCAACCTGCGAAAAACTAACCACCTGCCTTGAAAAGGTGACCAGGTGGATGGCTACACTCTGTCTCAATTTAAACGGAGACAAAACTGTGCGGGTGTTTGTACCATTCGTAGTGTGTCCATTTTCATTAATGAAAAGATTGTTTGGAACTTTTCCCGAGAATACACCAGAAGACAAGTTCTGGCTCTTCAGTACATGAAACGTAGACTCAGAAAACTTTTATCAGTAAGTCCTGAAAAATTCCAAACAATCTTTTCATTAATGAAAATTGGAATCATTCTACACAGTAGGCCATTGCATGGATTGGCATGCTTGGGTCTAACCTTAGAGGATCTTACAAGTAAATACATCTATAAGGGAATGGACACACTACGAATGATACAAACACCAGCAGAGTGGTTTATTTAGAAGGATCTTGAAATATTGCCCTGAGAAAGTCCATGAGGATGAAACACGTTGGCTACTGTTTTTTAAGGAGAACAATAAAAGAATATGAATAAAGAATTTTCTACAATTACAATTTGATGGAGTTTGAAACCTATATGTACTATGTGTTTGGATTTGCATAACAACTGTGCTGAACCATTATGAACAAAAAATGATATACATTGTAGAATTGTGGTGCTGAACCATTTTGATTGAGTAGTACTTTTTGGTATGTTTTGTAGTACTATAAAACCCGCTTTAAAGAGCAATTTGTGAATCAGGCCCATAATCGTTCTCACTCCAAAGGTGATGGTCATAAAGCTCTGATCTAATATTTATGTTGCTGTTAAAGCTCTGATCTAATATTTATGTTGCTGCATTGTTTACTTTGTTTAAATATTTACAAATATGCTTGTCAAGAGCACAAGTAAAGAATGACTTCAATTGTGCCCTTCTTTGGGTTGTCATGAATTAGACATAATTCTTGGTGGTAATTGACACGGAGTACCCTCTCCTCCAAACTCTAAATCAGCCCCTCTGTTCCTCAGGGATAATATCATCAAGGGCTGGCAAAGCCAATAGGTCTTTATTTACATTGCCATCAAATTTGCAATGCCGTTTACATGCATTGCATGTGCTAATGCTGTTTATAAGAATAAAACTTGCACTATTGGCAGTGCCGATACGGTTAGAAAAGTAGCAAAAAAGATTGCTTTAAGTGTAGGTAGAGTTGATGCAGAAAATAGAGACTTCAATATGATAAGCAGCATAATGCATAACTGTCACCTTCCAAATTAATTTCCTTGTGTGAAGATGGGGCGGGGCCTCATGCTGAGAGCTAACCATGAGCAGGGCCTTACTGACCATAGCGGGCACCGGGCGTTTCCCCGGTGGGCCACCAGGGTGGGGGCCATTTTGTTACCGGGGCTGGCAATATCGTCCCCCTGCAAACAGCTCGGCCGCACCCCCCTGCCTCCCGAGGGGAGGGGGGGGCGATCCAATCAGTTTGCCAGGGCCGATTTCGGTTCCCAATCCGGCCCTGCCCAAGAGTCCCTCTGCCCCTCACCAAACCCCACCCCTCTCAAAACAAAAAATAAACATAGGGTCTTTGAGGCTCTCACAGATGTCATGTGGTGTTTTCACACCTCTAAATGAACATGGCTGCTTACTGCCTCTGAAACCGAGCTGGAAATCCTCTATTTACAGTGGGTTTCTTCTCAGAGTTGGCAGGTCTGATGATGGATAAATGTTCGTTTCAGATGCAAAATAGTCGCTCATGCATTCCAAGGGCAGCAATTCCAGGAAGGTGGAATGACACACACCAAATAGGCATAAAATGAGAAATGGATACTTCTCTGTGTGATGCCAAAGTCCACTTACGTATATTTGAAAGAATTGGTATCAATACATCTTTCAGACAGCTTCTCTGTCAAGATAGACTGAAAAATGCACAGCAAGCACCTTCGTTTATAATAGACACTCCTTTTAATAAAAAGTATACTTCACTCGTCATGTTTTAGCTTTTTGCTAAATGATTTCTGGTGAGTAAAGTGTGATAAAAAATAATATACATTATCATGGAGAGCACAACAATGTCATGAATAGTTAAATTATTTATGATCAATTCTATTTTAATTTTCACAACTGCTATGCTTTGTCATCATTATTAGGTAGGCACTACCAAGACTATAAATTAAAACAATTATTTTAATCTGCCTACATTTCAAGCCAGCTAATGTTCCAGTGCTGATGTCTCTAAACAGGAAGTACACAGACTTTGATGATGATAACACATCAAGAGGGAAGGGTTCTTCAGTAAAATCAGACTTTGGACTTTCCCAGATGGAATCCAATCACAGGATGCAGGGTCTCAGCTATGACTGTATAGGTATAACATGGTTAATGTCACAGATCTATAATACTCCATGCCCTTCACCAATGCAAATCAAATTTTTGGGTGAATTGGTTTCCCTAATACCGCTGTTGACAGAACTTAAGCTGTGGGTAACATTCAGAGAGGTTGCAGAGTCTCTAGGGTAGGAAAATTAGGGGTTTATCATCAAGGACCGGCGATAATTATCGCTAAGCGCACTTAGCGCTAGGATAATTATCGCCTGGTAACGTGGAATTTTATCGCTGAGATAGCGTGCTATTAGCAACGCTTATCTCAAAAGCGATAAAATTCCAAGCGCTAACTGCCAAATGTGAGATTATCGCTGGAAATCCAGCGATAATCTCACAAAGTTTGGCGGTAGCTTGTTGATAGGGCAGGGCAGACTTAGCCATGATATCCACCTTACATAGGATATCATGGCTAAGTCAGTTTTGAAGCAGGCGTAAGGAAAGTAGTGATAACAGAGGTTATTGCTACTTTGCTTGTCGCTCTGCAGGCTAGCGTGCCCATTGATAATTGGAGAAATGTCGCTTAGAGACATTTCTCCAGTTATGTCAGGGCAGGAACACCCACTTTGCATCTCATTAAAGATGCAAAGATGGGCGTTGGGGGAAAGGGCGATAATGCAAGGTTTCACGTGATAGCGTGACCTTGCTGATTAGGCGATAAAATTATCGCCGCTTTTCGTCCGAAAACGGACACAAAAGCGGCAATAATTTAATATCGCCTCGTTGATGATATGCCCCTTAGTCTGTCGTCCATTTTAGATTTACTGCCTAAGTCCATCAGAGCTGGACACCGACATCCTTGATGAAGAAAGTCTGGCGGGGTGCTTGCTATCAACCGAGTGTAACTGGTTGCTGAGGTTCGAACTGAAGGGCTTGTGCTGTAAATAATAGATATGAAAATACTCTGGCATCTTCAGAGGAAAACGGACTTATTTTCTTCACAGCTGCACCTCTTCCTAAGCAATGGTCAGCAGATGCCTGGTTCACTGGTGGTCCCATGAGAGAACTGAGAAGGAGTCTTCTTCCCCATGAAAAGACCCAATCACAGCACGGTTCACTGACAGCTTTCATACTCTGCCTACCAATTGGTCTGTGTGTTTTTCTCATTTGAAGCCACAGGCCAACCAAAAGTGCACTGTTCAAGAAAGCTACCAGTAAAGGCCCATGCATGTGATACTAACAATGTTATATTGGAAATGACAAGGCACCTTAGCACACAAACTGAGCGTTCGTGCAATTTAATCCAATTACTGCGTTAAGAAGTTGGATGCAGGCTTCCATCACCTAAAGACATATTTTGAATGCACAATTAAATGTGACACTCTGTCCCCTAAGAATAGTGTATAGCCTTTAAGATGTTAGGAATGTGTAATGCATTCTAATTGAAACGAGTGGTTCAGGTTCTGACATGCATGGTAACATCAATCCCACTGCCTTGAATAGATCCACCATCACTTAATGTCCTCCATCATGTGCAAGTGTGCTGTAAGAGTCGAGTGTTACTGCTCTCTAGACACGTCTTTTCCTAAACCCATGACTAGCACGTCAGGACCGCACTGTGCAACAAGCAGAATGTGGTATTTTCAAAGGACAATTTTGTTTCCGATGACCTTCCTCTTCACTTAAAATAGAAAAAGTAATGAGTGAAGGAGGGGAGGAAGGAACATGTTCAAAAAGACAGCAGGGATCACAATTAATTGAGCCGACATTAAAGCGCCTCTCTGGGCCTTAATAACTGTTGAAAGTGAATCTTCACGAGCTCTCTGGCATCCAAGCATATCCTTGTTTAATAATTAATGGGGTAGCCGTAAGTTTTATATTTTCCACTAATAATTAAATAGGAGTGTGTGCTGACTGTTATAAAGGGCTTTTAATACCCACACAGATTTAATGGTTTGAAAAAGATAAGCCTTTGATGTCCTTGTCTGCATGTCTGAGTGTTGAATTGCACCACAAAATGCATTTTATAGATTTTGATAGCTTCCTTTGGAAGGCTAAAACCTGCCTATTGAATTGTTCTGTTCAATTATTTAAATAGTGAATTACTTATTTTATGAAGAGTATTAGCACCAAATTGGTTAACATTTTCTTGAAGTGATGGTACATTTAGGATGGGAAATTCCAACGATGGATAGGGACTGACTCCTAGATCTGAGAGGGAGGAAATGAAGGCAAAAACCATAAATACAGAAAATTGTAGGGGCAGAAAGAAAGAAAAGAAGATCGACTGCAGCAAGGGGGCGAATATAATTATCAAAATCGTCATAAAGAAAGAGGACACACAGCAACCATTAAGAACCACAGATATGTTTTTCTATATAGCATGGATATAATATTTGAAATTAGTTAAGTATCACAGACCCCACTCGCCTGTGTGTTTTCCTGCCACTGTAATACCACATGCATTTGCATGTATAGGATATGCATGTGTTATTTGCGGGTCTCTGGGAGACCCTGTCAAAGTCAGAGATGCATTCAGAGAGTGAATCAACGCAGAATGTGAAGGCTTCTGAGAGGGAGATAGCCTATAGGGTGAGAAAGAGTGAACAAGGATTGATAACACATTGAAGGTAAGGGGGAGTGATGGGGAAGGGTAGGGGAGAAGGAAGAAAAGGAAGGGCATTGTCCAGCTGAAGAATGGGTGGCAGGCTATGAGATGTTGCAATGCTGCTGTTGTAGTTGTAGGACAGTGATCTGATTCTATGGACAGGTAGGATTTGACTATTGAACATTGTTGATTAATCAGGTACATTTTCTGTTCCTGTGAAACCGTTCCACTTGCACCCTGGTGCAGGGTCCCAAGCACACCCAACCCTTGTCAGCCACTATCCCGGTTGGGCCTTGACAACTACAATGCCACTGAGTCAGGTACATCAACAGTCTGGGGCCAGGACTATAGCTCTGGTAGCCTAGGCGCTGCTACCCTGGGATCCGCGAGTGCAAGAGTGCATCTGCGAACAAACCGTGATGGCCCACAATTCGAAGCCTGGTGGCTCCTTCCTCTCACTAGACCACATTTGTTAGAATAATGAGTGGCACGAACTCCACTGTAGTCCCCCTAATCTCAACTCTGGATAGCTTTGAGTGCTACAGACAAATTATTTCATTGTTGAAAAAGGTGGGAGAAAGTGTTGTAAATATATTTCTGTAAAGAATTCTTAAAACACACCTTCACCGGTGCAGGCGTCATATTGTTCCAATCCAGAGGCTAACTGCAAAGCCGTCCCTTTCACCACTGACCCTTCCTTTCTCCCTGTCGAAAGCGATGACATCTTTCACCTGTCATAGGTAGCTAAACTACTATTCACTTGCAACTGCCAGTACAGCCATGTCACACTATCCACACACAGCATATCTATCCCTCACCTTTGGTAGACCAACCACTCAGCTGACCAATATCTTTTTCTGAGTAGACATCAAAGCTGTTCCTTGCATCATTACCTATTCCCCATCTCAGGTTACAGAGTTGTGTCATATTTGTCACAGACAAGAGAGCTCTGCCTGCTCCAGAGAGCTATCTATGGATAGGCACATATCTGTCTGATTATCTGTCTACCTGTCTAATCTGTCTGTCTGTTCCATCCATTCATCCCAGGTAGCCTGTGACATGGGGCATGAAGGATGAGGACTTATGCGTTTAGCAGCGCTCTACAAATCCACCTTGCATTATATCACATACATTACATTACATTACAGTAAGTGTTAGACCTGGCATCTTTTGGCGTGGTTACCCCTGACTTTTTGCCTCTACCTCCTGTATTTTTGATGCTATGCTGGATGTCGTTTTTACTGGTATAGATGCTTTGGGCACTTGCCACTGCTGATCAGTGTCAAAGTGCAAGTGCTACCTAGGGAAATTGTGATGTAATTGGTTATACATGTTTGGCATATTTGTTCTACCTGCAAGGCCCTAGCAAAGTGCACTGAGAGTGCCAGGGCTGGTAGTACAAATGCTACTATTGGGCTGCAGCACTGATTGTGCCACCCACAGGAGTAGCGCTAAAATGATCTCTTAGGCCTGCTTGCGGTGCCTATGTGCAGTCCAGGACTGCCATGTCGACCTGGCCAGTGCAACCACTGACCAGGCCTTATCCTTCCCTTTCTGTACATGTAAGGCATCCCTATGGTGGCCCTAGGTACCCCCCTGGGCTGGGTGCAGTGTATCTGAAAGGTAGGGCATGTACTGAGGTGTGTAACATGCCCTGGTAGTGAATTACAACGATTGTCGTTTTTCACTGCTGAGAGGCTAACTTGCCCATAGGACAGAATGGGGGAGGCTGTTTACATGCCTATCTTCCCCTAAAGGCATGATAGAAAATCCAAGTTTGGTATCTTTGTGTTCAGAATTTAATTATACATCTTTTTAGAAAGATGGTTTTTAAATTCACTGTGTGAGAATAGCACTTTTTAGAAAGTAGCTATTCTCCTATTTAACCTTCCTGTGGGCCTGTGTGCAGATTGGCTAACTGGTGTCATGTGATGGGCTAGGTGGCTCCAGGAGTCTGGATGAGTCAGCAGCAGGGTGAATAGGGATATCTGCTCTAGATGGGTGGGAGGAGTAGCCCCTGGGTTTGAATAGGGCTGTCTCTGCCAGCACAATGCTGGCTCCACCCCCTGCTGGCCAGGCTGAGGACTCTGCCTCTGCCAGAACAAAGAAGGCTCCACCTCCTGCCAAGTGTCCAACGACCCTGCCCCTCACTCTGAAAGGAACCAGGTGCTCCAGGGCAGAGCACTCCCAGGAACCGGTTTGAGCAGGGGAATCCCCCCACTGAAACAAAGAGAGACAAAGACTTGGAGGGGCATATGAAGAGGACCCCAGACACCTAAACTTTAGATCACTGTGGAACTAAGAAGGAACCTCTGCCAAGGAGAAAGCTGGAAGGAACTGAAGAGGAGAAGACTGCCTGCTTGCTGTTTTGCTTTGCTGCCAAGGAGAGGGGAAGGACTCTGCTGTGTCCCCCTTCTTTAAATTCTGATCTCAGGGCCTGAGGAGAGCTGGCTCCCTGTTAAGAAATCCCAGGAACAAAAGGACTTCACCACCAGCTCCTCTGAAACTCTGCTGAGGGAGTTCTGACCTGCCTTGGAGCGCTTGCCTAGTCTTGGGGCCTCAGGAGGTTGTTTTGCTGTGTTTGGGAGCTGGAAAGCAGAAAGCGTGAACAAGAGTAACTGGTACCCATCGCATCATCCGTTTGAGGGTCGCATCATCCGGTTGCGAGTCGCAAGATCGAGAGTGCGAGAAGAATTTCATCGCGGCGTCATCGCAGCACCCGGAGTCCCCGCATCGCCAAGTGCATCGAGCATCGTCCCGGTGCGTGAAGATTCCTGACACTGCGAAGGTCGTCGCAGAACCAGTTTGCGGGCCGCACCACTGTCGGTGCGTGAAAGTATCCAGTCGCTGCGTGCGTCGACGCAGAGTCCCGTCCCGTGGCGCATCGAGGGTTGCGGCGCCAGAAGTCAACGCTGTGCCGCGCATCGCGCCCCATCGAAGAGCGTCGCACCGTACCTGTGCGTGAAGCTTCCCCCTAAGAAACCTACGCAACAAAAGCCAAAGTCATCGCATCCTCCCCCTACAGATCGGAGCCGGCGCATCCACCTCTGCTGCGTGAAGCAGGGCTGCTGCAAAGCCTCCCTAAGGTCTCAGGAGTATCGCATCGCCTTTGCCATCTTCATTGTTATAGCTTTTGGGAACCTTAGCGCAACTACAGGTACTGTTGGGCACGAGAGTGTCGCATTTTGTGCATTGAGAGTCACATTGTGCAGGACACTGATTTTTACATCCTGGAGTACTTTCTACAAACTCTTGAACTATCTTTAAAGTAACCTTTTTAATTGTATGTTGGTTTTTCTGTAGTATTTGGTCTTGTGAAGTTTTTAGTAAAGATACCTTATTTTTCTAAAACTGGAGTAAATCTGTGGTGTTTTCACTGTGTTACTGTGAGTGTTGGTACAAATACTTTACACATTGCCTTTGATAGCCTAGACTGCTCAGGCCAAGCTACCTAGAGGGTGAGCAGGGGTTATCTTAACAGTGTATCCCCCTTTCCCTGACTAGAAGCAAGGGTCCCTACTTGGACAGTGGTACCTACCCTGCCAACTAGAGACCCCCAGATCTAACAGTAAGGACAAAGGAGAACAGGCGGCCTAAGAGAAAGAGAACAGTGAGCCCTAGAGAAAGAGAACCTCAAAGACAACTTTGATGGAGAAAGAGAGCCTTATATCTGACTCTTGTGGGACATTAAAAACCAGGAGAAAGAGAGGAACAGCTAAAGGGGACAAAGTGACAAATATTTCTGCAGAACTGATACTGGACCAGGAAACATCAGGGATGTTGCACAAAAGAAGAACAGAAACGGTGCAAAACAGGCGCAGACCTGTTCCAACTACACGGAGACAGGGACACAACAGCAGAGGGTGCCATCTTTTCATTTGAATCTATATCAGAAATATTACACCCAAGTTGAAAGGTCCACGAATATTGCACTAGAAAGAATGCGTTAGGCGACCATCTAGGAAGGGCAAAGGATCTATTGCTCCTGTCCAACATCACACCTTAAAAATTGAGCCACTACTGCACACTAGCACTTTAAAGACAACCCAGCACCCAGTTGACATTCACTCGGGTTAGGCTGGAAGGTCACAAGACCCAGCCCGATATATAGATGAACTTTGTGAGGATGGCGGGAACAGGCAGAACGGCAGAGCCAGGATAAGATTGAGAAGGAGACGCGGCGGGGTGCAGATGAGCACCGTCACCTACGGCTTAATTTTCACGGTTTTATTGACGCAACGGGACCTGGGATTGCCATAAATTCCAAAGCCCTGATGATGTCCACTGAGGACGAAACGCTTTGGCTGGATTGTACTGATTGAGTCTTCCTGAATAAAATAATAAACTACAGAATAAAGAAAGAATTGAGAATACGCTATGAGACTCCCTGCAAATGTTATTTGTGTGTGACATTGAAACTGAACAGCATCGAGCTATTGAAGTATATATGAACTGCATGCTCCTTTTGCGTATATTGTAGGTTTTCTATAAGTGGCCCAGGGGCGGTGGGACCACAGAGAGCAGAGCGTGACTATATCGATTTACAAAATGTCCCTAATTTCACACCAGTGCACACTCTTTTTGCTGCCTTCACCGTTCCGGATTTGTATCAGAGTTGTGGTTTACAATGCCGTTTCCCTATTTGGTGGGTCCCTTCAACATCATATAATTCTGTTTTTTTTAATTTCAAATCTGTATCTAAGTGGCTAGCCTGCTTTCTTGGCTCCATTGTGTCATCCTCATTCTGATTACAGATAGCCTTGTACTTACAGGATTTCATCGGACTTCCTGCGCACTTTTCTCCTTCTCCTCCTGATCCTACTTTCCCATGTAATGCCAGAAACTGTGAATTTCTTAGTAGAGTAGGCTTTCCCAGAACTAACATCATTCATTTACTACTTCTTCAAAAGATTTGTTTATTTGTTTGGTCAGCGATTTCTGGGATCTGTCTATCTCACTTTTAAGGGGCAATTAGTTTCATTTTTGTGTTTTCCTTATTCACTTTCTCTTTTACCACATAGTTATTTTATCCCGTATCTTCTTTGCCAGTCTGCTTCTTTTTAATTGTTTTACATTTCTGTTGTCTGCCTAGGGTACATTGGTACTTGGAGTAGGAGACTTCATGCTGCTCGGCTTTTTGTCTTCCTTGGTTTATTGTCGAAGGAGTTGTTGATTTGTTTCTCCCAGTCATGTTTTATTGTTACTGGCTTGGTTCCTGGCCTTTCACAATAAAATTGCGTTTTGCTTAGTGCTGCTTTACATTGTGGGCCCAATTCACAAGGATAGACTTAGACCTCAAATCTAAACTTAGACTTCATGTCTAAACTTAGACCTGAAGGGAAAACTCAGGGGCTTATTTACAAGCTCCTTGCGCCACCAATACGTCAATTTTCCCATGTTAAAAATGACGCAATATTGGTGCAAGGAGCTTGTAAATAAGCCCCTCAGACTTTAGGTCTAAACTTAGACTACAGGTCTAAGTTGAACTTTTGTGAATTGGGCCCTGTATGTGTACTCATTGGCCCATTGCATTTGCCATTGTCTTGACGTCTTGTGTATCTTGGTATTCCCTTTGCTAATTAACAGCAAAACCTCATCCGCGATGTCATCAATTATGTCATTTAAGATGTCATCAATGATGTCATTTAACATGTCATGCATGATGTAATATGTGAGGTCATACTGGGTGCTGGCGGGAGCTGGACACATTCCTTTGCTCCCGCACGGATATGAGCAGCATTTTTCACTGCTCTCGCCCGGGTGGGAGCAACGTTCTGGGAAGGGAACTACAATGTCCCCAGGACACAGCAACTTATCAGGTTCTGCGGGAGTGTGGTCCCCCGAGCCTCCTCGAGGCTTGGGGATGTCACGTACCATCATCCCATTTTAAAAATATCAGCGCTGGGGTGTAGATTACCGGGTCCTCATGAAGGATCGGGAGGGAGGTGTATACCCTTTTCCCCAAAATTAAAAATTGTGGCATCCACCCAGGCCCTTGCCAACCCTGGGGGTGTAAAAAATAAGTTTCCTTTTTAATTGGTGCAGTAGATCCATGGCACTGATTTTTTTTAAAATGCTGTTTTTGGCCCCGGGGGAGCGGGTGACCCCTGACAAAAATCAGGCTTTCGGAGCAGTGTATCCCTACGCTTCCCCACTAATTTCTTTTCTTTCTTTGTAGGACTGGAAACTGAATACCAAAGTTCTAAAATGGCTGCCACCACATCGTTGTTGATGTGGTGGCAGCCAACCGGCTCTTATCTCAAGAACTGATGACACTGCAGACCCTTCATGGCATGAAGTATACAAAGTGTTTGAACCTCAAGGTTTAAAAAACTACTGAATGGATTTACACCCAATCACAAAATGCACATTATCTGGACCAAGAGCTTGCTTTCAGGTAAATTCGGCGTAATTCAGTTAAGCAGTTTAGGTGCTATCGCTGTTCAATTTTCCTATGGAAAAATCAATAGGGTAAACACATTTTAGGACCACCCCTGTTTCTTGAACCTAACTTGCTGGATCACCCTAAACATCAGGAAGGAGATGAGGTCAATGAAATTTTTTTTTTACATTTAGTGAAGATTCATCAAATGGCACCAAAGTTATTTGCATACCTATGGAAATTCAGTCCTAATTATAATTATTCAGTGGCCACTGCCACTTGGTAATATACATATATGCATAGAGAAATAAAGTTGTCATATTTATGTCTTGTTTTACATTATAACTGACATTGTTCTTGCACTCATATGGTTCTATTCAGAGCGGCCCCTGAAAATGCTCTGGTTTAAGGAGTAATTGCTAAATCCAGACAAGATTCCATTGTGTCGAAAAAACAGTGTTTCAGGACAGAGGATGTTCAGGCCAATCCCTCCGTCTACCCCTGAAGGGCGACTTGACATCTTGCACTGGAAAAAGGATATTGACAGAGACTCAGTATTAGAGGAAAAGGGTACATTGAAAACACAAAAGGTGATAGAAGAAATGCTTACAAATTTTTAAACAACTGGCAATCACTCCGGGTAGCATTACAACCGATTGTTTCTTTGCCCACTATGCCTTATCAATTTGGGCCCAGACCTATGCAAATCAGCCTCGACTCTGTTCAAAGGGGAAAAAGATGTGAGGCGGGAGAGAGAGACATACTCCTGCAGGCTGGTGTTAGAAAACCCAGAATGGATTTTGGAGCCCCAGTATCTCAGGGCCAAATTAAGAACATCTAGGACTCCATATAATGGTGAGAGAACACAACTAGAGGGTAAAAAACATAGGAGAGAAATTAGACATAATGGTAACAAATTGAAGGACTTACCCGGTGCAAGCAGAGGGATGATGTAACTAGCTCCCAGTATACTGCAGACCCCCACAGGATGAAATGCGCATGCTGCAATAGGAGCGAGGATGCCTGCAAAAGGAGACAAACTGACAAAAAGTTAAGAATGCAGAAACTACAGAGGGTAAGAACACTAGACTAACTAAAGAGTACTGAAGAAGGGAGAACACAATAAAGGATAAGGGATGAAACAAGCCAAGTGTGAACTGGAGAAAAAAGTGAAGGATCACAACAACCAATGTCTCCAGACAAATAACTTCTATGCAGGTCATTTAGTGGCCGGGGCTATGCATCTGAGTCTGAGAAATTTAGCTTTTCCAGTGGGAGTGCATATTTTCCACTGGTCCTGTGCCATATCTTCTGAGTTCCTAGACTCTTATGTTCAAACATGTCTTGGGACCTGTCACACTGCCGCAGTTTCTTCTGACATAATACCCTGATACAAAAGTAAATGTCAAGGGTAGATTCTCCTTTGCATTTATCCTGTCCTCTGTAGATCAAGGATTTTAAATTCCGAGCAAACTTTAAATTAGGTCCTTAGTATCCTCTACCAATTAGTACATGTATGTGTGTGTGTGTGAGTGTGTGTGTGTGTGTGTAAGGAAAGTCTTCTTTTTGGATGATCTCCACCCTGTTTTGTACTGATGCTGTTGAATGTTCTGTTGCTCTGGGAAACTGGTAACCAGGGCCCAGCACACGCAATCCAACCCCTAAAGCATGTGTACAGTTGGCTAAGTTGGCAGGGTATGCCCAGATGTTGGTCCCTTATTTATTTATTTATTGTTTTATATAGCGCTGGCTAGACCCGGTGGTATCATCGCGCTTTACATGAGGAAGAAACATGGTTTCAGAACATAGTTACAAAGTTACAACAGTTACTGGAGTATAGTTACAGGAATTGCATGAGTACAAAAGCATAGCATAAACATGAGGAAAAAATAGACAAGGGGAAAGAAGAATTAGGGGAGAGAGGGAAGGAATAGGGGAGGCAGATGGAGAATAATGGAGGGAAGAGGAGGGGGGTGTAGGAGGCACAACGGGGAGACGAGGAAAAACAGTGTCCGACGTCCGGCTGGGTAGGTGAAGGCCGAGGGGTGAACCAGAGCCAAACTCCTCTATAGCTGCGCGGGACAGCTTCACCGGCCATCGGTCAAAGGTTGCTCGGGCACCGCAGTACATACAGAAAAGTTAGAGTGTCCGCCTAGGGGGGCATAGTCCAAAAGTTCCATCGAGCGCAACGGACACGGTGTATGGTGCTGTGATCCCAGAGGTAATGGGATAAAAACCCAGCCTCCGCTGTGTGAGACTCCCTTGTTGCTGTTGACTCTCTCAGAGGGGTCTCTGAGACTCCAGGGCATAAATGCTGGATCCCTCCCCAACAAGAGAGAAAGGAGTGCTTTGGAAAGGGGCCCACTCATGGTGTTTCTTGCGCTCTACGGCACTAATGTTGTTTTGCTCGAGGTAAGCCTCCTGGACTCTGGTTGTGGAGAAAATAAACCAAATCTATAACAGAAATCCTGCTACATCTACATCATTAAAAGAGCATCCAGAGTACTACAGAGACATCCCCGTCGCACCTTTTAGCTCCTTTCTGTTAAGTCAGGAAGTACCATGGAGATGTTGTAGATCATAAGTAATTTATTAAGTATAAATTAACAAGGCTCACAAGAGGCTACAAGAAGATAAACATCACCAACGGCATTGAAGGTGGCAACTGACTCTTACAAGGTGTGACGTCACATAAATAGTTTCCGAACATTCAAAAACGACATCTATGTGACGCGCTAGAATAAACATAGACAAGATACTTCAGTAGCTTTCAAGCAACTTACACTGTAACTTATAGTACATACTCAAGATCTCCTTTTCTTCAATACAAAACAAATACAAATTTCAATAAAACATGTAATCATCATAACGTTTAGGACATTTGATCTCCCTTCCAGACCTTGTGGTATGACCTATTTCGTTGCATTTAGAATTCTCAAATTGCATACTCTTTCGCTTAACATTTTGATTAAGCACATCCTTTTACTCTTGGTGGTGACTTATAGTTCCTCTTCACCAATATTGTTCTCACTTGTGCCACATGCCAGACTTTCTCCTTCATTACTAGACCGACTCAATCTCCTCTCAATGTTATCTGAATTTTGACTGTCAAACACACGTTCCTCCCATTCCAAAATGCTATCTTCCAGATCTTCGTTCTGCTCCTGTTTATTTCTCATTATTTCTCATTATTATTTTTTCCTGTCCTTTCTTTAGTTTAACTACGTCATTCTTGCTCCGCCATCCCTTTCCTTCTACACAAACTGTCCCTTTTGTAGCTTGTTGGACTTGGACAGGATCACTGAATTTTGACTCTCCCTTTGTTACCTTGTGAGGTTTTTTGACAATGACCCAGTCTCCTTTCTCAATCACCTTATCTCTTGCCTTATTGCCTTTGTCAGAGTATTTCTTCGTTCTTTCTTGTTTAGAAACGATATTCTCTCGTACCCTTACCACATCATCTTTTATTTCCTCCGACACTGCACCATCTTTGTACCACTGATTTAATTTGGGTGTAAGCTCACTGTTACACTTCCTCCCTCTCATCAGATAGAAAGGAGTGTGCATGGTAGTTTCATTTGGAGTATTGTTACACATGCTTATTTTTTCACAAATATGCTTTTTCACCTTCAAATTTGATGCAGATGCAAGCTGGATACCTTCTTTTATAAACTTATTCATTCTTTCCACTTGTCCGTTGCTTTTAGGGCTATATAACGGTGTTTTCTCCTGTTTTATCCCTAAATAGGCAAAGAAATCTGTTATTTCTTTTGACACCAGTTGCGTGTCATTGTCAGATACTATTATCTTGGGTTGTCCCTCTATTGCAAACATTTTGTTAGAAATGTTATCACTACTTCTGTTGTTACAAAACGTACAAATTTATAATGTACCCATTTTGAATAGTAGTCTGATAGTACTATTATATATCTGCAATCCTCTTGCAGTATGAGAAATGGTCCTGCAAAATCAATTGCTATTTTCATCCATGGTCCATTAGGTATTTCAACCATCTGCAGCTCGCCCTTGCTCACTCTCCAGTGTTTGTCAGCCTTTAAACACTGTTCACAACTGTCAATATGGTTGTTTACATCGCTGTTCATCCACCAATAATATTTTTTCTGAATATTTTTCGTTGCAGAGCTTCCTGGATGGCCTTTATGAGCAAGTGTTATTCATTTTGGTCTTAGTTTGGCAGGCGGTATGAATAAGTCACACCTTTTTAAAAAACCATTCTCAAGAGTTAGTTCCTCGCTTATTTGTTGGAAACTCTTCAATCCATTTTGAAGATTTTTGATTGGAGGTCATTTTGATGTTAAATATTTCATGACTGTCTCCAATATTGTGTCGTCCTTCAGACAGTCCAACCATTCCTTCTCTGTTATAGATTTCTCGCACATCACTGTGCCATCAACCAAGGCTACCACACATTCAGTATCATCAAGAGAAACTTCTCCTTGTGTTTCTATAGGTAAACATGACAAACAGTCTGCCCTGCAGTTTTGACAACCCTTGATGTGCCTTATTGTAAAATTGTACTCTTGTAACTTGGATAACAACCTTATTAGTCTTAAACTAGCCTTACCATTGCCACGTCCTCTGCTATCCATCATGTAAATTAATGGCTTGTGGTCTGTGACAATTTCAAATTCTTTACCCCACAAATAGCTTTTCAATTTCTGCACAGCCCAAACACACGCAAGTGTTTCGCGTTCTATGGTGCTGTAGTTTACTTCTGCTTCGCTCAACCTTCTGGATATAAAAGCAATTGTATTTTCCTCCTTTCCATGAGTTTGACAAAATATAGCTCCTATACCTCTTGCACTTGCATCTACGGTAACAATGTTCTTCAATTTAGGATCATATGCTTTTAATGTGGGCGCTAAAATGATTCCCTTTTTAATGTCATCAAATGCATGGTTTTGATCGTCTGACCATTCATACTTTGCATTTTTCCGCAATAATTTCCTCAAAGGTTCCACCATGTTTGCATATCCTTGTATAAATTTCGAGTAATACTCACTGAGGCCTAAGAATGACTTTAATGCTTCCTTATCCTCTGGTTTTGGAGCATCTCTGATTGCTTGCACTAAGTCATCCTTTGGTGTTATGCCATCTGAAGTCAAAACATGCCCTAGGTACTCAATTTTGTTTTCCATAAATTTGCACTTTTCTTTCGAAACTGTCATACATTTGCTTTTTAATATTCCCAAGACTTTACTTAGCAATTGTAGATGGTCTTGTTTTCCCTTTGAATGAACTAAAATGTAATCTTGGAATGCCTCAACACCATTCATGTCACCAAAAAGTGAATCCATCAATTTCTGGAAAACTCCTGACGATGAGGCAAGCCCAAATGGCAATCTGACATACCTGTATGCCCCAAAAGGCGTTATAAACGTTGTTAACTTTTTTGACTCCTCTGTTAAGCATACCTGGTGGTACGCTGATTTCAAGTCTATCAGCTTGAAATATTTCGAACCAGCCGTGGACGTTAATATTTCCTGTATTTTAGGAAGCGGATGACAGTTCACTAAAATGTTTTTATTCAATGACCTCAGGTCTACACATAATCTTATGTCACCTGTTTTCTTCTTGTTAGAAACAACAATAGCCGATACCCATTCTGATGCATCAGCTTCTTCAATTACACCTTCTTTGCTTAGTTTGTCAATTGCATTTTTCAACTCTTTTTTTACAGATAAAGGTACAGTTCTTACTTTGTGCTTCACTGGTATCGCCCGATCTTTTAATTTTATCTCATGCACAAATCCTTTCACACATCCAATTTTATTAACAAAAACCTTGCTAAATTGCTCTAAAACTTCCTTTAGACCCTCTTTACCTTCTTCTACCTGTATCGAATTCACAAATTCTTCTTTTAATATTATTGGGTCTTTGGCACCTGGAACTAAAATTATTCCTAGCCTAGCTAAATCCTTCCAGCCCACTAAATTTCTGCCTTTCACCACCACATATATTTTGGTCTCAATTACTCTACCTTCAAATGTGAGATTGTCATTAAAATAACCTACCATATCAATCTCCTTTTCCCCAAACGCGTTATTGTTTACATCTGTTTCATTTAACTTAACGTTTTGCCACCTTTCCTCAAACATTTTGTCAGAAATCAACGTTATTGGGGATCCTGAGTCAGCAGTGAATGGCAATTCTACATCTCCAATCAACACTGTCCCTCTAGGTCCTTTTAATTTGCCATCTATTACGTCTACAGATAAAATAATGTTTGCACACATTTCTTGTTCAGATTCGCTTAATGCACTTATTTTCATACTCCCCATTGTTCTTTTCGTTTTACAAAGTACTGAATAATGACCAAACTTTTTACATTTCATACATTTCTTACCAATAGCTGGGCATGTTTTACAATCAGCTAGATGTTCTTGTGATCCACACCTGAAACAACTTAAAATTTTATTTCCTACCTTTTTCTCACTTCCATTCTTTTCGTAATTTCTATATTCATATTTCTTTTTATCCTGGTAATAAAACACGTTTGAATTATTACTAGTACCAGACAATTCTTTTGTAGATATAAGAGATCTTTCTATTCCCTTCACAATATCTACCACCTCTTGTAGCGTGGGGTTCCTACATGCTAACAGTCTCTCCTGTACTTTTTTAGAGTGACAATAGAATACAACTTGGTCTCTAATGTAGATGTCAGTCATGTCCTCAAACTCGCAGTCCTTTGCCAACACACGCAAACATGCTATAAATTCTTCTACTGTCTCTCCTTCTTCCTGCTTCCTCAAAGCAAACTTATGTCTTCCTACCATAATATTGCTTTCCTCTGAGAACTGTTTTTCAAGTCTTTAATGGCTTCTTGGTACTCATTTATTGGTAAAAATACCCCAGGCGGGCTCTCATACTGTTGGAACTGGGGTTGCCAATTCACAAGGGTAGCCTGGCTCGTGGCAGGAAGGCTCCCAAAGGCATTCTGTATACAGCTGAGGGGCCCCCTAACGGGATGGCCGTAGAGCAGTTCAAAGGGGCTGAACCCGACTCCCTTCTGCGGCACCTCGCGGTACGAAAATAGCAAGCAAGGGAGGAGGATGTCCCATTTCCGCCTCAAGTCCTCTGGCAGGCTCCGGATCATCCCCTTTAAGGTCTTGTTAAAACGCTCTACGAGTCCGTTAGTTTGGGGGTGATAAGGAGTGGAGAACCGATAGGTCACCCCGCACTCCTTCCACATGGCCTTCATATAGGCTGACATGAAATTTGTGCCCCTATCCGACACCACGACCTTGGGGAATCCCACTCGGGTAAAAATCCCCATTAGGGCCCGCGCCACCACGGGTGCAGTGATGGTCCTCAGAGGAATGGCCTCCGGGTACCGGGTGGCGTGGTCCACTAACACCAGGATGAACCGGTGTCCCGAAGAGGTCGGAGGGTCCAATGGTCCCACAATGTCGATCCCGACCCGCTCAAAAGGGGTCCCGACCACCGGAAGCGGTTCCAAGGGGACCTTCACCTTGGTTCCTGTCTTGCCACTTGCCTGGCATGTCTTGCAGGTCTTGCAATAGGTGTCAGAGGCAACTCTCATCCTGGGCCAATAGAAATGCGGGACTAACCGCGCGAAAGTCTTGTCCTGGCCCAGGTGTCCAGCTAGAGGTATCTCATGGGCTAACTCCAGCAAAAAGGTCCGGTAGCATTGGGGCACGACTAAGGCCCTTGAAGATCCATGCACCGGAACCTTCGGCTCGCTATACAGGAGGCCATCCTCCCAGTAAACGTGGTAATTACCGGATTCTTTATTAGTCGCTTGAGCTGTGGCCTGTCGCCGCATGCCTTCAAGCGTGGGGCATTCTCTCTGGCCCCGGCGAAGTTCCTCCCGGGTAGGCCCTCCTTCCACGCACCAACCGGCCGGGATAGGCAGGTCCCCCACAGGAATAACATCCACCTCCGCAGACTCTGGAGCCACAACCACCGGCTCTCCTTCCATCCCACGGGGGGTAGCCATCTCCTCTACTGGTCCAACTTCGGGTTGGGCTGTTCTTTCCGGCTCCAACTCGGTGTGAGCTCTCTGCCGGGCAGCTATGGACCTTGTGACCACACAGGCCCATCCTGGTAACCCCAGCATTTCTGTGTGGGCTCGTAGCTCCACTTCCTTCCAGATATTGGTCTCCAAGTCGTTCCCGAGCAGACAGTCCACTGGCAGGGCAGGGCTCACGGCAACTTTTAAGGGGCCTTTGACTCCTTCCCACTCAAATGAAACCTGAGCCACCGGGTAATGACTCAGGCTGCCATCGGCCAATACGGCCGGATGGAACATGTCAGGGATCAACTGCTCCGGGGACACCAGCCGCCTTACTACGGTGGTCATGCTGGCACCTGTGTCCCTCAAAGCCTCCACCTCCTGTCCGTTCACCTGCACCCTCTGCCGGTATTTGGCAGTATTCGATGGTAAGGAAATCACTGGAACCTCTTCCCTATCCCCCAGTGAGACAAGGGTCAGGCCTGTCCACTCCCCCTCCCTATCTAGGGGCAACTCCACCCCAAGCGCTATACTAGCCACCCCAGGGGGCTTACCTCCTGTGGGGGCGGGAGTTCTTTTGCGACACTGGACATCCCCCTTATAGTGACCCACCTCCCCACATTCATAGCACTTGACTATTCTGGGTGGTTGACCCTTGTCAGGGTGAGTGGACTTTGGGAAACTGGACTGAGAGGGGGTCCCTACACCTTTCCCAAACTGCCTGTTTGGTGGGCCTCGGGAGAGCTCCTTCTTTTTATCTCCCCCCTCTTTCCTCTGGGGGGTGCTCTGTCCACCCTTCGGGCCATCTGCCCCGGAACCCTTAAAGGTCACTCGGGTACTAACCCAAGTGTCCGCCTCTTCCGCAAGTGTCCGGGGGTCGGTCAACTTGCGGTCCACCAAGTGTTGGCGCAGCTCCGGAAAACACTTATCCAAGAGGTGCTCTCTCAGAAATAAATTGTACAGACCCTCAAAATCCTGCACCTCGCTGCCACGCACCCATCCATCTAAAGCCTTCCTGGCATAATCATAGAAATCCACCCAGTTCTGCGTGGTCAACTTGTGACTGCTACGGAATCTCTGACGGTATCTCTCAGGGGTGAGGCCAAACTTTTTAAGCAGGGCCTCCTTCATCACTGGATAGTTGGTTTGGTCTACCTTCTCTAGATACAAGAGGGTGTCCCTCACTACGGGAGGTATATATCGGTACAGGCCACCCCCCCAGTAGCTTGTGGGCACCCCATGGACCTTCAGGGATACTTCGTACGCCTCCAACCACCGGTTGATGTCATCCCCTACCCCGTAACTAGCAATCACATCTTTTGGGAGGTAGAATTTAGGCTCCCGTGGAACCTCTGGTACGCTGCCACCATTTACATTCCCTTGCGCACTGATCTGTAATGCTCTCAACTCCAATTCTTTGAGCTGGAGCTCATGCGCAAGCTTCCTTTCTTCCATTGCTAGCCTCTTATCTTCCTTTTCTTTTTCCAATTTTGCAAGCTCCCATCTCAGTAACCTCTCCTCCCTCCTGTCCTCATACTCCTCCGGCGAGGCACTCCTTCTAGACACACTACTGCCTGCCCCAGAACGTCTCCCTGGCGACAAGGTTTCACTGACATCAACGTGCAGCAGATCTAGTTCTCCTGACGTGCCCGCCTCCCCTAATGCCCCTTGCTCCTCTGGCTCCTCGTCCCCTTTCCTCTCTGGGTGGGCTAATACCCATGCTTGTAAGGCTTTACGGAGCTCTTCTCCTTTGGCTCTCTTCCCAACTGCCACCCCCATCCCCTGACAGAAACTCCTCAGCTGAACCACCGAGTATTCCTCTATGTTGGCTAGCTGGAACTCCATTCTGACAGGTGGGGACCCAGACAATATGAGTGAATATCAGGACGTAGGTAACAACTAGGGCAATCCTCTGGGCACACCGTTAGACAGTAGAGGCCACCTGGCTATGCTTGCTTAAACACTAGGTGTCCAATTGCGGCGTACTCTGCTTCACTGAAGGGTGCTGCACAACTACAGGACCGGATCCCACCGCTGAGCACCAAATTATGTTGGAACTGGGGTTGCCAATTCACAAGGGTAGCCTGGCTCGTGGCAGGAAGGCTCCCAAAGGCATTCTGTATACAGTAGCTGTGCAGCACACGCATCCAACTTAGCAGAGTAACGCACACAATAATACGACTACACACCACTTGTGTTTAAAAACAGGACTTTTTATGTCGTGTTCATTAATAACTGGGAATAACATATGCAGTGCATTAGTATGTATTCATTAACAACTGAATAGTCTTGGCAGTATTTAGCGTAAATTCCTCAACGACTGTATGACTTATACAGTATAATAACTTATTCTCATCAATGACTGTATGACATAGTAGTATAATAGCATATACTCATCAATGACTGTATGACATAGTAGTATAATAGCATATACTCATCAATGACTGTATGACATAGTAGTATAATAGCATATACTCATCAATGACTGTATGACATAGTAGTATAATAGCATATACTCATCAATTACTGTATGACATAGTAGTATAATAGCATATACTCATCAATTACTGTATGGCAAAAGCATTGTAAAGGCATATCCCCAACAAACTACCAGTAGTCCCACCCGCTCTAAGTAGGACTTCCAGTCATCACCATCAAAAGGGGTACATTAATGGGGGCTGTGGCGCTGGCCACGTGGCTTTCTTCCGCCTCACACGCTCTTGCTTTTATATCGTCTTTAATGTCCCGAGCCTCCCAAGGACCTACCAGGCTCAAGAGGTCCCGTCCCAGTCTCTCCCGGGGAGGGGCGGATGCGGGGCTGCCTCTCGAGGGGTGAACACAACTCGGCAACCCCCCTGCGCTACTCGGGTCTCCGCGCCCCTCCCCCCGGGAAAGTTACCTGAGATCTTCGGCCCTCCGGGGCCCTTGCGCTGGTCTCTTCAAGGCGCCGTCACTGAGGGAGGCTTCCGGGGAAGGCGCGAGTCCAACTACTCCCGCTGGGAGCAGCGCCGCCGACGTGAGGCGATGATAGAGCTCGGGGAAGGCTGGTCGTGGGCGGGGGCGAGGCCTCTGACACGGCCGACGCTCCGTCACGTGATGGAGGTCGCGAAAAGGTCGTCCAGCCCCCTGACAAGTGCAATGGCAGCTACCCCGGGCAGCGGCGGTGAGTGTGAGAACAAATAGCGCTTCGCCACCACAGCGCTTCAGGACTCGGGCAGCGGCGGTGAGTGTGAGAACAAATAGCGCTTCGCCACCACAGCGCTTCAGGACTCGGGCAGCGGCGGTGAGTGTGAGAACAAATAGCGCTTCGCCACCACAGCGCTTCAGGACTCGGGCAGCGGCGGTGAATTTGGGAACAAATAGCGCTTCGCCACCACAGCGCTTCAGGACTCGGGCAGTGGCGGTGAGGTTGGGAACAAATAGCGCTTCGCCACCACAGCGCTTCAGGACTCGGGCAGTGGTGGTGAGGTTGGGAACAAATAGCGCTTCGCCACCACAGCGCTTCAGGGGCAGGATAGCGCACTACCAGTTTAGTGCTGACAGAACCAGTGGGGGCTCTGAGGAGGATTCTTGGCTGAGTCTTCAGCAGTTCTTCATAGCTGGTGATTCCTTATGGCGCTGATGGTACACGGCCCTTTCTCCTGACAAGGGGTTAGTTAGACAGTTCGGGGGATGGGGGTTTGAGTTGGAGGCTACTGCCAGTTAGGCCTCTCCTGATGGTCCCTAGGGGATTCCCTCACACTGGGCCAGGTCAGTGGGTTTGGTCAGGTATCCTCACGCAGCTTAGCGGGCAAGGCCTAGACCTAGTCACCCCTAGTGGTATAGGTGCCCCCTCCCCCTTCCGCCTAAACTCCAGCACAGGGTCCCCCCCAGGTCAGTGGTACCTCAACAACTGACTAGAAAGCTTCCCGCCCTTTCTATTTATACCCCCAGGTCAGGTGACCTCTCTCTATTCCGGAAGGTTCCAGGGCCTTCTACATTCTAGGGATGGTCAGGGGACCCAGGCTAGTGATGTCACAATACCTAAGGGTTCTAGACAGCTCCTGACAACTAGGGCGCTACTTGAAAGACCGCTCCGCAGTAGCAGGGGTCTGTGGCAGCCATCTTAGTGGTAGAGAGCACCTGCACCTTAGCATTGACCAGCAATGGTAAGGTGCCCGAAGACCTAGAGCCAACCAAAAAGAGGGTGGAAAAAAAAATGAGGCAAGGGCGAAAAAAACAGGGAAGATCCCCCTAGGGCGGACAGGTCTAACACATACTCTGGTAGGTTGTCAAATATCTCTTGTCCTGCCTTTCCTAGTAGACCAAATAATAAAGCCTTTTTCCTTTCTGAATCATATTTTTTACCATCAATGGATACTATGTAATTTTCAAAGGCTCTCAGCCAACTTTTCCACTTCATTACAGGTTGTCCTGGTTCCTCAAGAAAAAGTGGCGGCACACAGATATTATTACTTTCAGCCATAGTTGTCATTCTTCAGCAGATTTATATTTAACTGGATTTTTAGATGATTGTCTTTTGATTCACTTCTTGCGTTATTTTCATCTATGTATATACTTCCCAACTTTTACAATATATGTGCTATATGCACAATTCGTCTGTGATATACAATTCGTCTTTTATTTGTTTATGACATTTTTTTTCAAACTCCTCATGTAACTACGCTGGTAGATTAATTTATTAGATGTTCATTTATTTTCCCTTTTTTTTATTTTATATTATTTTCCTGTTAATTTTGATGAGATTTTCTGTTTGTGGTCTGTGCGCACCTTATCCTTCGTTATTTCCTATTTTTCTCGCTTGCTCGTCAGTTTCACCTCTGCAATTACCTCACGCAGAGTTCCGATCTCCTCAGTTAATACATTACGTGCGCATGGTGCTTAGAAACAAAGCGGTACAAAAGGGGGTGGTGATGGACGGAGCATCAGAACCAATCAAACACTCACCCCCAGTCAACAGATCTGGGTTTGATCTATCACCGTTCTTTAGCCCACTCTGCCACCCCAGTTCAGTCATGGCCATATGCAAATCAGTCTGACGCTGTGCCTCATGGGAACAGTCCAGCCCGAACTGCCAAGCCATGCCTTCCCTGGACCGGAAACAAGCTTCCTAGGACCGGTTTCTGGCATTTCAGCCGTCTTCAGCCAGGCTTGCTTGAATCCGGTGGCAAAGTGAGCTAGGGACTCACGTCTGAGCATACCCTGCCAACTTATGGCGAACAAAGTGGTACAAAAGGGGGTGGCGATGGACGGAGCATCAGAACCAATCAAACACTCACACCCAGTCAACAGATCTGGGTTTGATCCATCACCGTTATTTAGCCCACTCTGCCACCCCAGTTCAGACATGTCCATATGCAAATCAGTCTGACCCTGTGCCTCATGGGAACAGTCCAGCCAGAACTGCCAAGCCATGCCTTCCATGGACTGGAAACAAGCTTCCTAGGACCGGTTTCTGTCATTCCAGCCGTCTTCAGCCAGGCTTGCTTGAATCCGGTGGCAAAGTGAGCAAGGGACTCACGTCTGAGCATACCCTGCCAACTTAAGGCGAACAAAGCGGTACAAAAGGGGGTGGCGATGGACGGAGCATCAGAACCAATCAAACACTCACACCCAGTCAACAGATCTGGGTTTGATCCATCACCATTCTTTAGCCCACTCTGCCACCCCAGGTCAGACATGGCCATATGCAAATCAGTCTGACCCTGTGCCTCATGGGAACTGTCCAGCCCGAACTGCCAAGCCATGCCTTCCCGGGACCGGAAACAAGCTTCCTAGGACCGGTTTCTGGCATTTCAGCCGTCTTCAGCCAGGCTTGCTTGAATCCGGTGGCAAAGTGAGCAAGGGACTCACGTGTGAGCATACCCTGCCAACTTATGGCGAACAAAGCGGTACAAAAGGGGGTGGCGATGGACCGAGCATCAGAACCAATCAAACACTCACACCCAGTCAACAGATTTGGGTTTGATCCATCACCGTTCTTTAGCCCACTCTGCCACCCCAGTTCAGACATGGCCATATGCAAATCAGTCTGACCCTGTGCCTCATGGGAACAGTCCAGCCCGAAACAAAGCGTCAGCATTCAAAATGGCGGCACGCTCGCTACGTCAGCTTGACATGTCCGGTTTCACTCCAATGAGAACTCGGAGTTACTCCCTTCGTCATTCACGGCCAGCAATGAGCGCCTTCTGACAGATTTTCCTCAGCGATGTTCAACGGTAAACTCCACACTAATACAACGCAACACTTCACTTACTTTGTTTTTACAGATTGTTGCTTTGATTATCCGTGCGAATTTTACCGTGTTGAATACACTTCATCCACAACTCCTCATCATATAATTCTTTGTCCGCTCGCAAGCCCGTCTTCAATCCCATCCTCGTCGCCATTTGTTAAGTCAGGAAGTACCATGGAGATGTTGTAGATTATAAGTAATTTATTAAGTATAAATTAACAAGGCTCACGAGAGGCTACAAGAAGATAAACATCACCAACGGCATCGAAGGTGGCAACTGACTCTTACAAGGTGTGACGTCACATAAGTAGTTTTCGAACATTCGAAAACGACATCTATGTGACGTGCTAGAATAAACATAGACAAGATACTTCAGTAGATTTCAAGCAACTTACACTGTAACTTATAGTACATACTCAACACTTTCTCAGAGGATCGGTGGCCCAGGACCTTGTGGGGACGATTGATTTAGCCTCGAGGCTTCCACCTTCACGAGATGGGATCAGTGGCAGCCATCTTAGGGTCAGGCGCGGTGTGATGCTCATGCCTCTTGTTGTTGGAGACAAGCCAGCTCCCAGGATTGTGTCTTTGTGCGATCCAGAGACTCCCTGGTCATCCAGGGGGTAAGTCACAAGCTGTAATGGGTCAACACTGTCCCTCCCATAGCTACAGCAAAATGGGCGCCATGTTGGAGTCAGGCGCATTATTATTTCTCCTGTGATGGGGACGAGCCATTTGCTTACAGGGGAAGGCCCAGTCCACCTCTGGAGCTTGCTATGGGCCATCCAGGTATCTCTCGGTACCCTCCACTCACTGCCTTTGAATCGCTCCTCGTTCCCCAAAATGGTGGGTGAGGTCCTCTCAGAGATAATTACAAAGGCTCAGGCGGCAGGCAGAGCTCATTGATCAGGCTATGGCACAGCTGACAGGTCTTGTAATTGCTTCCTCACTTCCTTATTCCTCATAGCTTAATTATTGGGATTACCTCGCTCCCACGCAGCAGTTACTGTGACGGACAGGCGAGGCGATGGTGATAAACAGTAACACTAACTAAATGACAACCAGTGTTTTGCAGCTAAAACATTTGGCAAGAAGATCCTCAGGCAATGCTGGCTGTCTGATGGTTGCTTACAGTTTTCACAAGTTAGAGACTGTTCTAAGCGCCATTAATCTGCAGTGGGCACGGAAACAATTAAGACAATAAACAATAAAGAGCAGGCTGCAGGCACGATCGAACGCGGGCGCCATCTTGGGGTCAGGCCACACGCAGTAAGATATAGTCATTTATGCGTAAGGGCGGTCTGTTTCCTCAGCGGCCGCCACACTGTCAATAAATGCCCATTTGCTTAAATATTGCAGCGTGAGTCCCAAGGTGAAGGATAAGGCGCTTGCCGTATCTCATTTAAACGGCCACCATCTGAGGGTCAGGCCGCATCGGTAAATATTCACGCAACATTAAGTTCCTTCAACGCTGCCTCAAAGGTGAAATTACCTTAACCAAGGTCGAGGCCTGAAGATCACTGAGGGATGAATGCTCGGCTTTGTAGTGCGGGCTGATGATCACTCGTACAGACAATATTGATGTAACTCGTCCGCCATTTTGCTGTTACTTATTTTCCTGATCGGCAAAAATTATAGCAATGGATGCATTAAAAGTAGCGCTTTTTCATTGGACATCGATGGTATACTTAGAGGCAGCACTCCATCTGGCTCCACATTCTGATGTCCAGCTCCATCAACGATCCCAGAAACTCCTGATTTCCGATTTACATTCTCCGGGTCGGTCAGAGCGACGGGACCAGGCAGCCTTCGGCTCCAAGCCACACCCCGATAGCTCACTTTGCCACTGGATTCAAGCTAGCCTGACTGATGAGGGGTGTTACCCCAAAACTGGTCCCAGGATGCTTTTTCCCGGTCTAAGAAAAGACCTGGCTTGGCAGTTCGGGCTGGACTGTTCCCATGAGGAACAGGGTCAAGACTGATTTACATATGGCTGGGTCTGAAATGGGGTGACAAAGTGAGCTAAAGAACGATGATGGATTCAACCAAGATCTGTGACTGGGGGTGAGTGTCTGAAATGGTTCAGTGCTCTGTCCATCATATCCTTGTGTTTGCTTTGTTCATCCTAAGTTGGCAGGCTAAGCCCAGATGTGGGTCCCTTGCTCACTCTGCCACTGGATTCAAGCTAGCCTGGCTGATGAGGGCTGTTAGCCCTAAACCAGTCCCAGGATGCTTGTTTCTGGTCCAGGGAAGACATGGCTTCGCTGTTCGGGCTGGACTGTTCCCATGAGGCACAGGGTCAAGACTGATTTGCAGATATCTATGTCTGAACTGGGGTGGCGAAGTGAGCTAAAGAACGATGATGGATTCAACCCAGATCTGTGACTGGGGTGAGTGTCTGAAAAGTTTCAGTGCTCTGTCCATCATCTCCTTGTGTTTGCTTTGTTTGCCCCAATTTGGCAGGGTATGCACAGACATAGGTCCCTTGCTCACTTTGCCACTGGATTCAAGCTAGCCTGGCTGATGAGAGGTGTCACCCCGAAACTGGGCTCAAGATGCTTGCTTCCGGTCCAGGGAAGACCTGGCTTTGCAGTTCAGGCTGGACTGTTCCCATGAAGAACAGGGTCAAGAATGATTTGCATATGACTGGGTCTGAACTGGGGTGCCGAAGTGAGCGAATGAACAATGATGGGTTCGACCCAGATCTGTGACCAAGGGTGAGTATCCAAAACGTTTCAGCGCTCCGTCCATCATCTCCTTGTGTTTTCTTTGTTCACCCTAAGTTGGTAGGGTATGCCAAGACATGGGTTCCTTGCTCACTTTGCCACTGGATTCAAGCTAGCCCGGCTGATGAGGGGTGTTACCCCGAAACCAGTCCCAGGATGCTTGTTTCTGGTCCAGGGAAGACCTGGCTTGGCAGTACAGGCTGGACTGTTCCTATGAGGAACAGGGTCAAAACTGATTTGTATATGGCTGGGTCTGAACTGAGGTGGTGAAGCGAGCTAAAGAAAGATGATGGATTCAACCCAGATCTGTGACTGGGGGTGAGTGTCGGAAAAGTTTCAGCGTTCTGTCCATTATCTCCATATGTTCACAATTGGCTAATCCTAGATTGCCATATTTAATTTACCTGTAAGTCCCTAGTACATAGTACCGTATACCCAGAACCTGTAAGTTAAATGTAACTAATGAACTGCAGCACCTTTCGTGCCACCACTAAAGTAGCAAGGCAAAGCATATCAAGAGGTCTGCCCCTGTAGCCTGAATGTGCAGTTTTGAAACTGCAAATTGGACCTGGCAAAATTAACCCCATGCCAGGTCTAAACCTTCCTTTTAATTCTGATAAGTCATCCCTAAGGTAGGCCCTAAATGCCCACAGGGCAGAGTGCATGGTATTTACAAAGCAGGGCGTGTATTTTTAAGTTTTACATGTGCTGGCAGTGCAAAATCTCCAAAGTTGTTTTTTATTGTGGCAAGGCTCGCTTTCACATAGAAAATCACTTGGAAACTCCTTATGATATACATACATTCAGTTTGGGAATCGTTAGAAACATGGTTCAAGGACGCAAATTTATAAGGATTTAAAATCCAATCTGATGGTCAAGTAGGATTTTCATTGACTATTTTTAAAATTCACTTTTAGAAAGTTGGAAATGTAATTCCTAAAGCCACAAGAAGCTTGGTAAACCTGCTGGGAGATGTGAGTGGCCCCCAGGAAAGGGAACAAACAGGACTTGTCTGGGAGGAGGTGTGACTTCTTTCTGATTGGATGGCCTGGGGGATGTACCTACCCACCAACTCCACAAGGTTGAAAGGGGCATCCCCTGTCACATGCAAATGTACTTCACACCTAGGGCAGCCCCTGCCATTTTCTAAGTAGCTAGAGTGGTACTAATCCCAGTGGGAGTACCCTGTTACAAAACTGCTTTGCAAGGGGGAGTTCTTCATTTTCCTAGCCACACCTCAGGAGTTTTTCAAAGAGCACTGGCCAGAGAACGACAGATTGCTGAGAGTTTAGGAGAGCAGAGCACAGTGGGATTGTTGCGAGCCAACCCCCCAGAAAGTGATATGACAGTTGGCAGGGTTGACTTTGGGCAAATTTTCCTTATTGGACAGGGAGTTTCCCCTACTGACTGCCTAGTGCCAGACATAAAAGTGGCAACCCTGGATACCTTCTTCAAAACATCTCTGAACCTGTGGAAGACAGATGGACTGCACCGGCTGTTGAACCTGTAGGGAGAGACCCCAAGGTCTAGACCTGCTCCCATTTGTACCCAGAGAAGCACTGGACTTCCAGGGTCAGTTGGCTGGGACCCAAAAGTTGCAAGAAGCCCACGTTCCTGAATAGCCCAACTGACCACTTAGAACTGAACTAGCTCTTTACCCTTCTGGTGGCTTCCTTGGGTGTGAGTCCTGACCCCATGTGGTGTCCATAAAGCCTTGTGGCCCTTGAATCAGAGTATTCTTCTCTTGCCCATCCCCAAACATTGGGACTTAGCAGAAACTTTCTCAAGGATTTTCACAAAAAGAACCAAAGGCTACCTTCTGATTGCCACCGAGCCGCAGCCTCTGACTTAAAACTAGCAGTCAGTCTCAACTTTATGGCTTGCAATGCTGAAAAGATCCTGACTTCCAAAAAACATCTCTAAGACCAAACATAGATGACTTTACTGGGACCAATGATGAGCAGCACCCTCCCCTAAAAAACTTCTGCCTGGGCATGATCTTCAGATTTCACCCGCTCTGAGTTTTCTTGCCTTTGATATTGAGAGCCTTAAAACTTCCTGCCAATGCCAAGGCTTCCAGAGAAGTACTGTGCTTTAGTTAGCTGATGTTGATGAGCTCCTCTTCAGATCCAGCTAGCACCCCGACATGACGGCAGCCTCGTCAACTTGGAATTTATCCAAGAAAAAGACCAAGGGCCTGATTTATATGTTGGTGGTATGTATACTCTATTGCAATATGAGCAGTGTGACTGATTCTATATTATGATGAAATTGAATCTAAATGTCACTCACTTTGATCCTGCCACACCCTCTGAACATTTAGTGGTTGTTGGCAAGATGAACACTGAACCCTATAATTTTCTTTTAATATATAGTTCCCTAAACTTGACTGTATACTATTGTCTCAATAGTCATAAGGTAACAGTGCTCAGTGATGTTTGCTCATGGTTAGAAGATCCTAAAGGCCCACCTTGACAATTTAAGAACTCACTGTAAACCTAAAATAAAAATATTTTCAAACCAAATTGCTGATAGGAAAGTCCATCTCTTGAATCCTATATTTACTAACTGTGACAATGATGACTTGATATTGTGAATGCCTTGTATATAGGTCTGCCCAGCTTTCTGCTTGATTGCCTGCTTGATGAACTGCAAGTCATTTATAATTCGGGAGCTAGGTTGATCCTTGAGATGCCTTTATGCCAATCAGTAAAATCTTGTCGCAAAGAACTTCACGGGCTCCCTATGAAGAAAAATGTTACTTTTAAAGCTTTGGTTATTGCCTTCCACTCTTTCCAAAAAACTGCTCCCAAGGTATCTCTGTAAGACGCTTTGTCAATATAAGTCTTGCCATCCTCTTAGATCGCAGGACTTACATTTGTAGACCTGATGTTTCGTCTCATGACACGTGGAGGCCACTCTTTTACCTGGCTGCCAAGGCTTCAGATGAGATGACTCTCTATCTTCATCAAATTACTAATGAAATCCAGTTTAGGAAATAATTGATGAATGGCTATTTAGCCAATGATTCTTCTCTGTGGTTGGCTCCCTTCCTTGCTTCTAGTGACAGGACACCTTGCTGGCTGCTAAATATTTTGTGCATGTATATGCTTCTAATTACATGACCTCACATAGGAACTGTGAGGGTCTGGGAGGATTTATCCTCCTCCCAGATGTTTGAGTTGCAGGTATGCACTGGACAATATACCCTCCAGATTTACTGATGAATAAAGAGTGGCATACAGAGCACATCTCTCCAAAGCCAAGCTGTGCATACCCTGTCTCTTTGATGCCCTGTAAACTGATGAGCAAACTCTGTGTGTGCTTAATGTCCTCTTTGTAATGATAATGTTTTAAGTGTGTACAATAAGGTGCCTCTCCTGAAATTTTTCTGCTTGCCAAGTCAGGTGAGCCATTAGCGTAAGTGAAGGTAGGACATGCTATTTTATGTCAATGTTACTGCTGGCTTGGCAGACATAAGAAAAAGACCGTGATGCTCCACACCTCAATGACCATCATTCAATAATTAAAAAAAATAGGAGGTCTTGGCACCCTCACAGAGTTAGTTTACAGCTTCAAGGAGATCCTTGAGAAGTGCACTACAGCTTCTGACAGAGACATTCTGTCACTAACAATGTACACTATATTAATAGAGACCATAACAGACATATTTTGGCTCACACGTGGCATTGTTGTTCGGGCATGGGAATATTCTTGACTGTGAGAAGAAATGTTGGAAAATATATGTTTTTTTCGTTCTAAAGTCTTTATCATATTTTTCCATGACGTTTGGTTTACATTTTTTGACAGCTCTGCTTGTAATTTGGCTTTTAGAGACAGACCGGACTATTGGCTCAGCTCTCCCCAACACTGTCCATATCCTTCCCAGAAATGGAGTATGTCCTACGCTCCTGATGGGCTGCGCATTTTTTAATTTCCTTTAATGTCACTGTTGCTTTAACAACATCTAAGACATGAAATACTTTGCGTCAACTAAAAAGAAACTGGAATATTGATTTTGCTGAAATAATTGCTGACCTTTCTCTTCATTTATTTAAATGATGTCTCTTTTTGATTGTGCCTTCTTATGTAATTTTAGTGTCTAACTCCTTCTCTGCCCATCCTCAGCCTGACAAGGCTGAGCTGGACACACTCCTGTTGCCCAATTTATTTTTACACTGATAATGGGCAAGCACAAAATGTCTGGAGTTTGAGTGACCGAGGTAAAGCACTTAACTTTTTATGGATTCTTGAGCTGCACGTTGGGGTTTAATATAGCCTTAGAGCCCGCTGTAGCTGGCTCTCCTGGCCATTAAAGGGCAGTTCTAGTGAGAAAGGCCTGAGCAAAAGGTGAGCGCACCTTTAGGGTCCGGTAGAGCCCGCTACGGAGGGCTTAAGGCTATGAGAACATTCCACCCCTGGAAGACAGAATGTTCTAATCTGTAAAACAAAGGCCTCACAGAGCCCAAGGGAACTCAAATCCCCTTGGGCTCCGTGAGGCTTTGTTCACAGCAACTGCTCTGAAAAAACATTGGAATGTTGGAGCTCTGGGGTTCTACCAGCCATTAGAAGCCTGGGGCACTCACTCCATTGTTTTCAAAGGAGCTCTCAACATTCCAATGTTCTAATACAGGAAGTCTTTTTGATGATTATATTTGTTTTAGCAAATCCACAATTCTTCTGGCGGGGCACAGGCAGGTCTAATGACATGGGTCAAACCCACTTTCTAATGCAGTATCCCACCATAACCTGTCAGCAGTAGAACGTTTCAGCCTGCTAATCTTGTTTGGTCTGACAATTTAAACACTTTTTAAATTAATTTTCATAATGGTAATTTTGCCACTAGGGAAAATTGTAATTTTAATACCTTATTTGATTTTTATAGCAGAGCTGAGTTATAAATAATTTACAGTGGGCTGGTCATATGTTGTGATGATGGGTGGGGGGATATCGGTGCAAAATTAGGGTATAGACATCTGTTAACCACAGCTAACCCATTTTCACTGGGGACTACGTGAATAAAACATCTGATAGGGATGCTAGTGGCAACCTCTTGTTTTTGCAGATCCGCTGATCCTCACGGCTCCCATATTTACCGGTCAGGGCTGTTACACGACAATTGATTATATCTATGCATCAAGTGAATTGACTGATATTTTTCTAGGGGCATACTGTAACCCAAAAATATTTAGTGATCATAACCCTCTTGAGGTGACATTTGCAATCCCTGTAGGTCCCAACAATTATGAGCCAAGGAATTTCACAGAGATTACTTCTAAACACGACAGACCAAGGTTAGTGTGAAAAAAATCAGATCGTGAGGAGAAACTTTTGTGTAGCCTAACTAATGATAATATTGGTCTTATATCCCCTTGTTTATTGGAGACTAATACACCACCAATAATTATTGGTGCAAGTGTAACATTGAGAACTCGTAAACAAGTTATTGCTAAAACCCTTCAGACAGCCAGCTAATAGCTTGCCAGGATGTTCGACTAAGCTTGTATTTTACCAATATTAATCCATGTCTTGCCTTAAAACGTGACCCAACAAATAAGGAGAAGATTTCATTATGCAGGGAGGTATATAAACGGACACTGAAAAAGAGGAAAGCTGATATGCAATGGGAGTTTCGGGAGGAATTAATCAGTTCATGCAAGCATAAGGAACCACATGGCTTTTGAAAGACTGCTAATACTAATAAGTTATCCAAGTCCATGCTCAGGACCTGTCCGTGAACGTTGGTCCAGACACATGGGTTACCCACTTTGAAAAGATCTATCTCCTTCCTTTAAATGTTAAAAGCATCTGTGAGAAGGCCTCATCCTCATATCCTCTCAGCAAGCATTTGGATTACATTTGGTGGTAGCTGAAATTATTTATATCCCTAGCAACATGGCCTGGGACCGGATGGGGTCACTTTAGACCTATTCAAGGTACATTTTGACTTTGAGCCCCGATGCTGATAAACATTATCAACGCTGCTTGTTTAACTGGGTTTCCCCAATCTTGGCGCACTGCAAAAATAGAACCAGTATTCAAAAAGGACAAATTTAGGGATTCTTGCTCCAACCACCCAAAATCCTTGTTGGATTCTACCATAAAAATTGTGCGTTGGGTAGTACTTGAGAGGCTGTTGTTTTGAACCTCGGAGCGCTATCTAATTTTCACAGTATTGTATGTCTTCAGGTTGGACCTAGGCACCCTCGAGCCGTGTTTCAATCTAAATCTTCTCAGCTCCAAGTACATGGTACCCAAGTGTAACCCATTTTATATGGCCTTTATATATCTTTCATCAGATTTCAATAGCGTCAATAGGTAAAAATTGGGGGAGATGCAGTGTGATCTGGGTGTTGATAAAAGTTTGGTGAACCTTTTACAAGCATTGTATTTTTATCTTTTAGAATCTGTGCATTATGGGAATTCAGGGAAATGTACAAATTCATGTGGTTTAGCATGTGAGGTCTGATAAGAAGGTTGCGTTTTAGCCACAGTTTGTTTTCATTGTATATTAATGGCCTTGAGATTGCCTTGCTGGAAGTGAGGGAAGACATGCCAGTGATTAATCACCGGTATTTACCTGTATTTTTATATAAGGATGATGGAGCCATTGTGTTCAGAACCCCCCAATGGTCTAAAGAGGCTGCTTGGTTATTTTGTGCAGTTTATGGAGCAGTTAGACTTGGAAACCAATTTCTCCAAAACCTTCACCTTGGTCTGTCGCCATAAGAACTCGCTGCTATGCAATCAAGGGCAAACGTATAGAGTGGATCTCTCACTTTCCATATTTGGGGTCACTTTTGATTCCAACGCCTCAATTGAGCCATGCTCGGCAGCTAGGAAACAGTGTTTTGCAAAATTGTGGGTTTCTTATTGAATTTAGCAGCCAAGCTAGGTCAGAAACCAATAAGACTTTTGGAAATTAACAAACATTAATGTCCACCAATAATGAAATCTGGGGCTGAAATATGGGGGTACTATAAAAGTTATCTCCCTACTGATGGAGAAAAATCACCTACACCATTGTATTTTGGGTCTCATAATAACCACGAAGTAAACACTTGAGTCTAATCAAGAGGGGAGAAGGTGGGAAAACCAAGGATAATTGGTGTTTACCTATATGTGGAGTATTCCCTTTTATGGATGAATTCCCTCATCCACCAAAAGTGGCATGCTTCATCACAGGGAACGCCCCCGCACCGGGGTGCATAGTCACGGTGCGGGCTACAACCCCCGCACTAAAGGGAGGAGCTCAGGGATGTTTTTAGAGGTATAATAAATGCCTATCTAATGAGTGCAAAGTGGTGACGAAATGCAGGGCGTGAATGAAAGAATGTGATCTAAAACTGGCTACAAGGTAGGTGATAGTATTTTTATTTATGCGTCCTTGGGTCAGGATTAAAACAAAGCAGTAAGCCAGACAGGCGTGATTACATTTGCTGGATTTTCTCAAAGCATAGGTCAGATATTTTGGGTTGCCACACATGTAGCCCCTTTTACATGGACCATGAAGAATTGGGCCTAGGTTTTATTGAAGACAATATCAGGTTGGCTTCTTTGCTATTCAGGATTTCAATATGGCAAAAACTAGTTTGCAATCCTGAATAAGGACATAATTGAGAGCTGCCTCTCTTGTGATTATGGCCACTCTATTCCCTGGCTCCACTATATAAAAATCATGGCAGAGAACTTGTGCAGAGCTTCCCTGTTTTTTCCCCCAGATAAGTTAAGCAATGGTGATAAGTCCCGGATTATTTATAGTGTTTTGAACACCAGACACACTGAGCAGCAGATTGTGTAGCTCGTACAAATCTCTGCTAAGAAATATATATTGAAACAGACCGCCCAGTCCTTGAACAATACCTTGAGTATGTTGTTCACACTCAGGAATGGTCTCTCCTGACTAGGTTGAGAATGGGCTCTGTTGCACCTGGCCCTCTCTGCAGGGTCACCCCCTAACCTTTGTGCCTTCAACCCTCCTGTTTTGCTGACTTTTTTTTTACTTTTAGGACTGTGCGCTTTAACTGTTAACCAGGTTAACCAGTGCTAAAGAATATTGTGTGCACTCTCCCTAAAACATGGTACAATAAGCTTACACCTAGTTAGCACATTTAGCTTAGTTGGAAGTCCATACTACGTTGTACTAAATGTACCCAAGGCTTCTAATTTATATTCTACTAGTAGGTCTGCAGTAGTCATTGTGCCACCCACTAAAGTAGTCTTTTAAAACATTCCTCTGGTCTGCCACTGCATCCTGAAGTGCAGTTTTAAACTGCCATTTTGATCTGGGAAAAGAAAAACTTTTGAGAGGCTAAACCTTTCTTTTTTATTCATATAAGTCACCACTACGGAAGACCCTAAAGACTCATAAGGCAATGTGCATTGTATCTAAAAAGTAGTGCTTGTGGGTTTTAGGTTTGACATGTCCTGGTAGTGAAAACCCCCTAAAGTAATTTTTCATTATTGCAAAGCCTATTTTTCAAAAGGCATAACATTGGGTTATGTTATTACACTTAACAAGTGAGCAGATAGAAAATGATGTTTATGCTCAAATAAATTGTAATTTAACCCCATCTTTAATGGTAAACCTGGAATTAAAGTCACAATTATAAAAATGCCACTTTCAGAAAATTCAAATCCAGTAGGGTTAGCAAATATTACCCCAGGAAACTGGGTTTATTACTTAAATACAGCAATACATTCCTGAAGGAGTTATTTGTATAAACTTCCAATTTGTTTGGTATAAGAATCCAACTGATATTGACTTAAACAAAGAGAAACAACAATGAAGCATACCAACCACAATCACAAAAGGTGCAATCTTTTTATCCAAAATAGCCACACATAATATTAAATGCTCATTTTTAGGTCCTCAAACAGGGTTAAAATTACGGTGTCATTCAAGCTCCTAATGGGTATCATTGAACATATAAGTCAATTTACATATTAGTAGATGTCAGAGGGGAGCGGTGTATTCTCTTAACATATCAAGAAATTATCCCATACTTAGTCCATTCCTTATTGGTAGAAAATGGAGCTGAGGTGGACTAATTAATGTTCGGAGTGATCAATGTTGACATTTCGATCTCTTAAAGCCACACATTACATGAGACAATAACCAAGACCAAAATGACTAAACAAAACCAAACTAGACAAACCTCAAAGAGATTTGACATAAAATGCAAATGTATATATGGAATTCAAATAAACAGAAATCTAAAAAGGTACATTAATAAAAAAGAAGAAGAAGAAATCATGAGGGAGGTACACCCAAGAAAAAGCATGAACATGGATCCCTCACCAGCCCTGTGCTTATAGACCCACAAGTCCAAGCCATAGAAACACCAACAATGGGGCATATTCTCAAGAGCGTGTGATAATTATCGCAAAAGTAACTTAACGCAACCTACAACATCGCAGTCTATATCAAGAAATGTATGCCGTGTTAACCAAGTATTCGCAACAAGGCGGTACCATGCGATAGTCACCAGATAACGCGTCAAATGGCCAGGTTAAAATCAATGCCACACCGCAAAAATGCGAAACACGAATGCAAAAAAAGCTGCGATGAGGCCAAGCGTGATACAAAAAGCTGAGCAAACTAGCCGTAGGCCTGCAAATCCCATGCGTCTGGTGGGAAAATGCACTATAAAAACAGAACAAGAAAACACACCAGAAACAATCCAAGGTGCGCAGCACCACGGATTCACCCTGACCGAGCGCAGAGGCCAACGCAAACCCCACAAGCCCAACAGTGACAGGATGTGGGAGTCCTGCGCCACAGGAGGAGCAGGAGGAAATGGAGGCCAGTCATCAGTGTGTAGACGGTGCAAGGAGGTGGGAGTACAGACACAGCTCGAGAGGACCTGACACAACAACAACAGGGTGAGTAAAGACCAGAGACTGGGGGGACGAGGGGAGATGGGCACAATGACACACATGCACAATCAAGTATATTATACTGCACATCCACAATGATGCAGGATCATGTCCCTCATCCCCCTGCCACACCACAGCACACACACATAGCAATCACAGCACATCCCATGACAATGTGGCACAAAGTGCAACACCGACACTGCAGAACAAGGGACACAACTGGGTCCGCTCATGCGCAGAAATAGGCCAATCACATTGGACAAAGCAGGGAAGTGTGAGATTCAAATGCACAGGTGCAACCTCACATCCGTCATGTAGTCCCAATGTCCACTCTCCCCCTCAAATTGCCAGCAACGCCCAAACAGTCACAATGTACATTGTCACACAGTCTGCATGTAAACAAGAACAACGCGCAAACATAAATGTCAACACAATGTCAAAATGCATCTCCACGTCACATTGCAGAGGGTCAAAAAAGACCTCCAGCAGGTCAGACTAGGCACCACACCTCTGACACCGACGCCCTACAACAGCTCATGGACGCACTGCAATAATAGAACCAGTATTCAAAAAGGACAAATTTAGGGATTCTTGCTCCAACCACCCAAAATCCTTGTTGGATTCTACCATAAAAATTGTGGGTTGGGTAGTACTTGAGAGGCTGTTGTTGTGAACCTCGGAGAGCTATCTAATTTTCAGAGTATTGTATGTCTTCAGGTTGGACCTAGGCATCCTTGAGCGGTGTTTCAATCTAAATCTTCTCATCTCCAAGTACATGGTACCCAAGTGTAACCCATTTTATATGGCCTTTATATATCTTTCATCAGATTTCAATAGTGTCAATAGGTAAAATTTGTGGCGAGATGCTGTGTGATCTGGGTGTTGATAATGGTTTGGTGAACCTTTTACAAGCATTTTATTTTTATCTTTCAGAATCTGTGCATTATGGGAATTCAGGGGAATGTACAAATTCCTGTGGTTTAGCATGTGGGGTCTGACAAGGTTGCGTTTTAGCCACAGTTTGTTTTCATTGTATATTAATCGCCTTGAGATTGCCTTGCTGGAAGTGAGGGAAGACATGCCAGTGATTAATCACCGGTATTTACCTGTATTTTTATATAAGGATGATGGAGCCATTGTGTTCAGAACCCCCCAATGGTCTAAAGAAGCTGCTTGGTTATTTTGTGCAGTTTATGGAGCAGTTAGACTTGGAAACCAATTTCACCAAAACCTTCACCTTGGTCTGTCGCCATAAGAACTCGCTGCTATGCAATCAAGGGCAAACGTATAGAGTGGATCTCTCACTTTCCATATTTGGGGTCACTTTTGATTCCAACGCCTCAATTGGGCCATGCTCGGCAGCTAGGAAACAGTGTTTTGCAAAATTGTGGGTTTCTTATTGAATTTAGCAGCCAAGCTAGGCTAGAAACCAATAAGACTTTTGGAAATTAACAAACATTAATGTCCACCAATAATGAAATCTGGGGCTGACATATGGGGGTACTATAAAGTTATCTCCCTACTGATGGAGAAAAATCACCTACATCATTGTATTTTGGGTCTCATAATAACCACGAAGTAAACCCTTGAGTCTAATCAAGAGGGGAGAAGGTGGGAATCCCAAGGATAATTGGTGTTTACCTATATGTGGAGTATTCCCTTTTATGGATGAATTCCCTCATCCACCAAAGGTGGCATGCTTCATCATAGGGAATGTCCCCGCACCAGGGTGCATAGTCACGGTGCGGGCTACAACCCCCGCACTAAAGGGAGGAGCTCAGGGATGTTTTCAGAGGTATAATAAAGGCCTTTCTAATGAGTGCAAAGTGGTGATGGAATGCAGGGCGTGAATGAAAGAATGTGATCTAAAACTGGCTACAAGGTAGGTGATAGTATTTTTATTTATGCGTCCTTGGGTCAGGATTAAAACAAAGCAGTAAGCCAGACAGGCGTGATTACATTTGCTGGATTTTCTCAAAGCATAGGTCAGATATTTTGGGTTGCCACACATGTAGCCCCTTTTACACGGACCATGAAGAATTGGGCCTAGGTTTTATTGAAGACAATATCAGGTTGGCTTCTTTGCTATTCAGGATTTCAATATGGCAAAACTAGTTTGCAATCCTGAATAAGGACATAATTGAGAGCTGCCTCTCTTGTGATTATGGCCACTCTATTCCCTGGCTCCACTATATAAAAATCATGGCAGAGAACTTGTGCAGAGCTTCCCTGTTTTTTCCCCCAGATAAGTTAAGCAATGGTGAGAAGTCCCGCATTATTTATAGTGTTTTGAACACCAGACACACTGAGCAGGAGATTGTGTAGCTCGTACAAATCTCTGCTAAGAAATATATATTGAAACAGACCGCCCAGTCCTTGAACAATACATTGAGTATGTTGTTCACACTCAGGAATGGTCTCTCCTGACTAGGTTGAGAATGGGCTCTGTTGCACCTGGCCCTCTCTGCAGGGTCACCCCCTAACCTTTGCGCCTTCAACCCTCCTGTTTTGCTGACTTTTTTTTTACTTTTAGGACTGTGCGCTTTAACTGTTAACCAGGTTAACCAGTGCTAAAGAATATTGTGTGCACTCTCCCTAAAACATGGTACAATAAGCTTACACCTAGTTAGCACATTTAGCTTAGTTGGAAGTCCATACTACGTTGTACTAAATGTACCCAAGGCTTCTAATTTATATTCTACTAGTAGGTCTGCAGTAGTCATTGTGCCACCCACTAAAGTAGTCTTTTAAAACATTCCTCTGGTCTGCCACTGCATCCTGAAGTGCAGTTTTAAACTGCCATTTTGATCTGGGAAAAGAAAAACTTTTGAGAGGCTAAACCTTTCTTTTTTATTCATATAAGTCACCACTACGGAAGACCCTAAAGACTCATAAGGCAATGTGCATTGTATCTAAAAAGTAGTGCTTGTGGGTTTTAGGTTTGACATGTCCTGGTAGTGAAAACCCCCTAAAGTAATTTTTCATTATTGCAAAGCCTATTTTTCAAAAGGCATAACATTGGGTTATGTTATTGCACTTAACGAGTGAGCAGAAAATTATGTTTACGCTCAAATAAGTTGTAATTTAACCCCATCTTTAATAGTAAACCTGGAATTAAAGTCACAATTCTAAAAATGCCACTTTCAGAACATTCAAATCCAGTAGGGTTAGCAAATATTATCCCAGGAAACTGGGTTTATTACTTAAATACAGCAATACATTCCTGAAGGAGTTATTTGTATAAACTTCCAACTTATTTGGTATAAGAATCCAACTGATATTGACTTAAACAAAGAGAAACAACAATGAAGCATACCAACCACAATCACAAAAGGTACAATCTTTTTATCCAAAATAGGCACACATAATATTAAATGCTCATTTTTAGGTCCTCAAACAGGGTTAAAATTACGGTGTCATTCAAGCTCCTAATGGGTATCATTGAACATATAAGTCAATTTACATATTAGTAGATGTCATAGGGGAGCGGGTATCCTCTTAACATATCAAGAAATTATCCCATACTTAGTCCATTCCTTATTGGTAGAAAATGGAGCTGAGGTGGACTAATTAATGTTCGGAGGGATCAATGTTGACATTTCGATCTCTTAAAGCCACACATTACATGAGACAATAACCAAGACCAAAATGACTAAACAAAACCAAACTAGACAAACCTCAAAGAGATTTGACATAAAATGCAAATGAATATATGGAATTCAAATAAACAGAAATCTAAAAAGGTACATTAATAAAAAAGAAGAAGAAATCATGAGGGAGGTACACCCAAGAAAAAGCATGAACATGGATCCCTCACCAGCACTGTGCTTATAGACCCACAAGTCCAAGCCATAGAAACACCAACAATGGGGCATATTCTCAAGAGCGTGTGATAATTATCGCAAAAGTAACTTAATGCAACCTACAACATCGCAGTCTATATCAAGAAATGTATGCCGTGTTAACCAATTATTCATAACAAGGCGGTACCATGCGATAGTCACCAGATAATGCGTCAAATGGCCGCTTTAAAATCAATGCCACATCGCAAAAATGCGAAACACGAATGCAAAAAAAGCTGCGATGAGGCCAAGCGTGATACAAAAAGCTGCGCAAACTAGCCGTAGGCCTGCAAATCCCATGCGTCTGGCAGGAAAATGCACTATAAAAGCAGAACAAGAAAACACACCAGAAACAATCCAAAGTGCGCAGCACCACAGATTCACCCTGACCGAGCGCAGAGGCCAACGCGAACCCCACAAGCCCCACAGCGACAGGAGATGGGAGTCCTGCACCACAGGAGGAGCAGGAGGAAATGGAGGCCAGTCATCAGTGTGTAGACGGTGCAAGGAGGTGGGAGTACAGACACAGCTCGAGAGGACCTGACACAACAACAACAGGGTGAGTAAAGACCAGAGACTGGGGGGACGAGGGGAGATGGGCACAATGACACACATGCACAATCAAGTATATTATACTGCACATCCACAATGATGCAGGATCATGTCCCTCATCCCCGTGGCACACCACAGCACACACACATAGCAATCACAGCACATCCCACGACAATGTGGCACAAAGTGCAACACCGACACTGCAGAACAAGGGACACAACTGGGTCCGCTCATGCGCAGAAATAGGCCAATCACATTGGGCAAAGCAGGGAAGTGTGAGATTCAAATGCACAGGTGCAACCTCACATCTGTCATGTAGTCCCAATGTCCACTCTCCCCCTCAAATTGCCAGCACCGCCCAAACAGTCACAGTGTACATTGTCACACAGTCTGCATGTAAACAAGAACAACGCGCAAACATAACTGTCAACACAATGTCAACATGCATCTCCACGTCACATTGCAGAGGGACAAAAAAGACCTCCAGCAGGTCAGACTAGGCACCACACCTCTGACACCGACGCCCTACAACAGCTCATGGACTTCGCAGGCAACCCACCCCCAGGAGCACGGCAGCCAAGCTACATAGAGAAGACCCAAGCCCCTGCACAGACCACACAGCTGGAAGCACCCGCCACCATGGCTGGCTCCCAACACTTCACCAAGGCACACATTGCATTCCAATGCCAGGTGTCAGAATGCCAAAAGGAGGTGGCCGAACAGGTGTGGGTGGGCTCAGAGCTCATTGAAGTGAAAAGTAGATCACATACGTGGGTGTTCAAGTCCCATCAGGGACAACCTACACCCCACAAAGGAGACCCACACCGCGACAGATACACATGCATGTGCACATGTCCTGCAGGGAACCATGCCCAGAGCCACGGAATCATCATTCACACCCTGACGCTGGTCCTCCATACGACGTTCAGGTCCACTCCTCTTACGTATTGAGTAGCTGACGACAAAGCTACATGTATAAGGTCTTGCCCGCTGCCTGCAGTGGCATGTCTGCAGGGAGAGGAGTTGGCCTAATGGCTAGGGCACTCAACCTCGGACCTGGGGAACTGGGTTCAAGTCTCGGTAATGACGCTGAACATCCTGTGATTCTGGGCAAATCACTTAATCTCCCCGTGCCTAACAAAAAATGAATGCGTGTCCTCATGTAACGTAACTGGTGCTATGTAATCGCTCTGATACCCGATTGGATTTGGGTCAAGTTCGCGCTATATAAAACTCTGCAAAAAAAAACATGTAATGTCGTAGAGCCCAGGGCCCTCATGCATATAACAAGACCACAGGGACACACGCATATATCATGTTGAACTGGCCACGGGCACTTGCGCCTGGCCCCTTTATTGGCAGGGCCACATGTACAGTGATGCCTGTGCTGGATGTGTGTGGGATGAGTATAAGCCAGCCCACACGGAGTGCTTGGTGCTGGCAACAACTTGAACAGTGGACACCAGTGCAATGGAAACAGAAAACACCTGCATAACAGAGTCAACGGCTGAGCAACATGGAGGGAGACGGAGCAAGGACAGCGGTCACCCAACATTCAAACAGAAGTGTCCGTGAGTTGCAGTGCACTGAGGTTGGGGCACTAGAGATGAGCGCGCTCATGTGAAGAAACTGCTAGGATTGTGTCCCTTCAGGTTAATCCTGATGCAGATGCAGTGGGGTGTGTTACACCTGCATCAACTTCCTCATCAACGTCTCAGGTCTCCCACTCTGTCTGAGGTGACATTGCTGCGCAACCTCTCCACAGCAAAAAACTCAATCAGTAGCGGTCCATGGGTTGCGGTCCACTGAGTCAGTGGCACCTGGAATGCTGAGCAGGGGATCAGGCAGATGATGGCTTCCAAGACATGTCAGACAACTCTGCCCGTACCAATGTTTCGACTCTGGCAGATGGTGGATGGAGTCTGCCCTTGCGATGGTGGCGTGTGCCTCCTGCGGTGATGCGACATCCTGCCCGGTCAGGACTCGATTTGATGTGTGAGCCCTGGTGGTCCACAGTTGAGGCCGGAGGCAGCGGACAGTACAGGGCCACATGCACATGACGTTGATGACCCCAGAATCACCGTCACAGAGATCATCCAATATTTATTCAGACAGGGTCCCTGACGTGAGCTGCACAGTTAGTGGCCCCGGAGGCACAACGGTTGGCACAGGCACACCGCCACGGGACGGTGACTTGCGGTGCACTGAGGTAGGGCCACACGGACTGGGTGGGTCTTCATAGATGTCCAAGGTGAATGTGGCAGAGGGTTGTGGGGGACAGTGGAAGGTGTCCTCCAGGGCATGATGCAGAGGTTTGATGTTATCCGGAAGCAGCAAATGGAGGAGTGGAAAGCGACAGCCTTGTTGCCACCACCAATTCAGTGACAGCAACATGAGGATGAAAACTACCCCCTAGTCCATAGACTCAGACTGCACCAATGTACGACCAGAGAGTGTCTTTGAATGTCGGGGAACAGACTTAGTGGCACTGGGGCTGGGAGAGGGTGCAGTCTGCGATGATGCCGGTACACTAATATGAACTCCGCCATTGCTAAATCAAGACTCTGTGACCTACTGGACCGCAGTGTGGGCTGGAGGCAGCGGTCAGCAGTGGCCCACAGCCACGTGTCGTTGCCTCACAATGCACAGAGTTAGTAACACTAGGGCAGTTGTCGGTAGTGTCTGATCACCTCCGTAACGATGATCCTATTCCCTCCAGACTGCAACGCGGCATCCTCTTACGCCTCTCCTTGCGTGCAATGATATGTATTCTGCCTTTGAATAATCGATGTTCAGTTCCAATTCTGTGACCTACTCATGCGCAGCATAGGCCGAGGGCAGTAGTCAGCGTAGACCCACTGACACGTGTGGTTGTAATGCTATGCACAGACTTGGTAGCACCACATCGAAGGGAGTATAGTGACATAAACTCTGCCTTAAATAATGTTCACTGCCATGGTGTAATCAACACTCAGTTCCAAATGTGTGACCTACTTGTCCATAGTGTAGTCGGAAGGCAGTAGTCAGCAGGGGACAACAGACATGTGTCGTAAGAATGCCATGCACAGAGTTGGTGGCACCACATCAAAGTGAGTACACTGATATAAAATCTGCAATGAACAGATGTACTCTGCCATCATGTAATAAAGACTCAGTTCCAAATGTGTGACCTACTTGACCTACTTGACTGTAGTGTAGGCCGGATGAAGCAGTAGAGTACATCAACGACAAAGTAGTAAAGCAGGCCTGTGTCGTGGAGGCCATGATGGTCTGAGGAGGCTGCCAAGGTCACGGGCCTTGGGCTTGGAGCTTGCGCCGGCACAAGGTGGGCCCTCTGTGACATACACCCATGTCGGCAGGTGATCAGTGTGGCCTGGCTGCACAGGGGCGGGCCTGACGGGTTCGGGGTCCAGCGGGCCAGGGTACGGCAAGCGCACAGGATCGCAGGCAACTCCGCTCACGAGGACGGCGTCGACCTCATGGCGGAGTGAGAGGTGCCGCCCTGCCAGAGACGTTGGGCATTTTGGAAGAGGACCACGCCCAGGGCTACATGCTTTTTATTCACACCCCTACGCTTGCCTGGCGTACGCCGGGCCATCCCACTACGTAACAGTCAACATTTCCGCAAACTCCCCCACTGGCTGGGGTGACATGGTTGTGTCCACTGTCCAATACACTCCATACACTAGCGGTGTATGTCGCCATGGATATGGGTGTGTTATGCATACTGCGGTCTGTCCAGCACATCGCCGCCACTCTTGAGATTGTACACTTTCCTAATCACGGTTCTCCTGCCTCCTTCTCAAAAGCCTGGTTCCCACCTCTCCCCACATTCTGCTATTGTGTGGCTAAGGTGCCATGCCATTGATGGCTCATGTTCACGGCTTGCCCAGGTTACCATTGTAAGTTGTTCTGTCGTGTCTGGTTGATGGACATGTTGTTTTGCATGTTGTAAGTGATTTTGTGACGTGTTCATTGCCAGAGTTGTGAGTTGCATGGTTGTGGAGTTGAAGTGTGTGGGGTGTTCATTTGGTACTTGACAACGGGCAGTGCATTTCCATTGGTGTGATCCTGGAAGCGCTGGTTGATGATGTGTAGTAATCTAAATAGTAATCCCAAGGGCCACACTTACCAGTGGCCCGCAATATCAAGTCAATAATAATCAGTTGGCAACGTAGAAGGTTCAAGCGTTTATTGGCCACAACAGAACTCTACATAGAGGAGCCTCATCGATCCTCACCCATCAGGTGAGTCGAGGAAGACTGCTGGCCCCTTGACAGAATCACACTTATATACATAGCAGATTCGACATACAAAGCCTTACAAGTGGAAAAACACCAGTTAGCCCAGGAGCTCCTAAATGAGCTCATACCATATCCAGTTTCAGCTGCACACACAAGGTTACTATCTTTACAGAGAAGGTCGGCGGGGTGACTCCCTTCTCGTCTCGGGCCCAGAGGAATTTCGCTTGATACTTCCTACAGCAGATGTGACCTTGGGCCTCAGTTGCAAATACAATTTAACCTGTCTCTAGGCTGGTACGAGCTAAATCATGTAGACGGTAGGCAGAGAGAACCACGTGATCTAAAACACGACTGGTCATAATCCAAGATGGCCGTAGTATAGCTTTTCGGCCCTTTCTATCATACAAGACACAGAAAAGGAATGGGCCATCTTCTAAAGCATGTCTCGTTGTTTATGGAGTAGAGATACAGACCAAGATACATTATGCTAACTTCACATGCTGACTTGAATCCCACAGATGGACTGTCGGAGGATAAAGGAATCATGCACATTGGCTGGGTATTTGGTGACGACGTTGGTGGAGATTCCACGGTGTTCACGTTGGTGGAGATTCCACAGTGTTTGGATGTTGCCTGCACATTAATGTGAGACGTGTGCTTTCTGTTGCTGTGATTGTGTGCTGTGTCACCAGGTGGCACAAGTAGAACATGTGTGCTGTGGATTTCCCCAACACGTACGTTCATCCAGCTATGGCGTATGGTACTTGCTTGGTCTCCAGTGGATCCTGCGCATTGTGGTGGACGTGTAGATACTGGGGTACCAGGCTGATGATGGCATGGAGGACAGGTGTGAGGGACTTGGATGCGGCTGGCTGTGAGACTCCTCCGACTCTGGCGGGTGTTGGTTGGGGGGGTACCAGAGGCAAACAGGTGCAGCACAGCCAGCAGCTTTGTGTGGGGTGGGATGTTGGTTGTCCGCTGTGTTGGTGACGTCGGCCTGTTGGGCGATGATCTTCAGGATGCCTAGGATGGTTGTCCTTTTGAGCCTGTAGTGGGCAATGACATGCTCTGGTGTTAAGTCTGTGAGGCTGGTTCGTTTCCTGTGGGTCCACTGTCTCATTCCGTGCTGCCTCTGTTGTGGTCCGGGGGGAGGCTCCGGGGGGGGGAGTTTGTGGTCCTGAGTGTGGTGGCGGGGGTGTTGTTGCCCTATTGGGGCTCTGGGCTGCATGGTCAGTTGCTCGGGGCATCTGTTGTTCTTCATGTTTGGCTTTGAGCTGTGCTCCCTTGACTGCTGCCGGTTGTCGTCCGACTCTACACCAGGTCAGAGCAGGTGTTCATTTCCTGCTGCTAACGTGCATTATCGCATGTTTTGTGGCCTTTTTGCAGATGTGGCTGGTCATTGAGAATGTTGTGGAGTGGTGTTGTCACGGCTTTTTGCACGGGAACGCCTACTCTGCTTCTCATTAGCGATAGTTGCCGGGGCCATCTGTGGCGATGTTTTTTTGTGGCTGCGTTCGCGGATAAACTGGTGTTATGGGCTGTTGAAACCAGCTTGTGAATGGGGTGATACATTTATCGCAACTTTGGCTGCGATAAAGTGCTGTTAACTCGGCGATAGCTCCTTGAGAATATGGCCCAATGTGTCATGCACCCCATTAGAATAAAATAGCAGCACCCAGTGCAATCTATACTCACAAAAGGCTTACCAATGCACAAGCCATGAGATCTTTAATCTAAATAAAAATGAAAGTGGGTAAGCAAATGACCACTAATATGTTTCTACAGTCACAAAAGTACATACTTCTTAGCGGCAACGATTCCACATTCGTTGGATCTGCCTAGTTCCTGCACCAAATGAGGAGACTCTGTCAGCACTGGTATGTGAACGCCAAAACCGCATGCACTCTTAAGTAAGTCAGGCGCTGACCGGATCACTTGATCGGTCCGAAAATCAAGATGGAACATGTCAACCTATACTGGTTCAGCAATGTGCCAAGAGAAACTCTATATATATCATCAAGCGAGGAATATTACCATCTTGGAACTGCATCAAACTATATATTCAGCCGCCCAAATTATAAAACTCATAACATTGAAGACAAAGAGAAACTCTAAATAGTCCTATTGTGAGCATATCAGCCGGAAGCTGAACAGACTAAATGCTGTAACAAAATAACTCAATCCAAACTGTCCCAAAAGCTGGCAAATAGTTCTTAAGTCAGAACCCATCCTATTTTAAAAAATAACTTCAGAGATAAAAAGAGAAGGAGGCCATTCACATTGTGGATAGGGAATTCCAGTTGCCTTATTGATTGAGCTCTCTCTTAACAGTATCTGCTTGTCAAATCCATCTGTTCTCTTTCAATGTGAGTAAATGATTCACATCATGTCTTCTCCCAGAGTGACTGATAGTTTCAAGCACAAACAATTTCATTTCATTGGCAGATTGAAATGTGAGCATGATTTATAATGATGTATAATGATCAACCAATGGATCATTCTGTACATTACATCGAAATCTGGATGGATATTGTAAAATTTGTTGCCGGACTTCCTGAGTGGTTTTACCAGTGTAATGCAAAGTACATGGACATTCTATACAGTAGATAACATTCTTTTAACCACAATTAGTTCATTGTTTGAGTTGCTATGTTCTTACATTCAAACACATGATTTAACCTTGCTAGTGGTGGAGCATGCTGTACAATTACCACATGAGTGGTGACCAACAATTGGACCTAGACCCCATAGTTGAGTTAGTGTAGAAGTTTCAGGTTCCTATGAACTTGTACCACTATATCTCTTATATTGCTAGCTCTTTTAAAAGGAAACATTTGTCTGTCAAATTTGAAAGATTTGGAATCTAAAACGTGCCAAGTCTTTAGTTTGATCTTTTTAAAAATATTTGATTCTGCTCTGAAGGGGCTTACACATACCAGAAAAGAGTTATTGGTTCCTTCTTGTACTTTCAAAAGTGATTCTCTGTCATAGTGCCATGCTCTCCTTAGAGTTCTATTCACAAGACATCCATCTAATAAAAAGTGACTAAAAGATAGGTTGTCATTCAAATTACCGGTATGATGACTATTATACCTAAGCAAAGTGTTTCTTGTAGTTGGTTTTGTGTATGGCCCTGTATATAGGGTGCCTAAAAAATTTTTGATCATCAGATCCTAAAAATTGATTGAGCTGTCGTTATATTCCAATGTGAACTGTAAAGGACAGTTCTGATTGTTTAACTATTGGTGAAATTCTAGTAATTTGAGTGCAGAACTTTTTCATAGTAAAATGACATTGTCAATGTAATGAAGCCATTTTTCAATGTTTGTCTTGTAAGGATTAGATACTTTGTAAATAATTTGATCCTCAAAGGTAGAGACACAGAGATTCACTACATCAGCGGCAAAAAAAGTCCCCTTGCAATTCCTTGTATTTAGGCAAAATAATTCCCATTGAAGGTGAAATAATTGTGTTCCAATGCTTTTTTGACACATTTAGTGATAAAACTTGTTAGTATTCTATGCAGTCTGGGACGAGTCTAAAGGACATGATCTATTGCATCCAAAGCTTCACTTTGTGGAATGCTTGTAAAAAGCTTTCAATGTCCATAGTAACCAGAATATCTTTGTTTTCATCGAAAACGTCACCTTCAATTTGTGTAATAACCGACAAACTATTTCTAGTGTAAGATTTAGTCAAAGGAACAAACGGCTTAATGAAAAAACTGACATATTCTACCAACGGTTCAAGAATGGATTGGGTTTCAACCACAATTGATTGTCTTGGAGGTTTAGTTTAATCTTTTTGAACTTTAGGAAGCATGTAAAATGCAGGGATGGCATAGTTGTTCCTATTCAAATAATTAAACTCTTTTTTACTTACCTACATTTGTATTTAGTCCTGTTGTGGTTAGTGTGAGAATCTTTTTCTTGAATGTTAAAGTAGGATCTTTTGTGAGTTTTTCATAGTGCATAGGATTATTAAGTTGTCGCAATACTTTGTTGTCATAGTCAATTTTATTTTGTATTACAATGCTTCAACCCATGACAACAGGTTTGGTTATAATGTCATTGTATGATGATAATGTTTTTAATGCAGTATTCAGAGGTTTTGTCAAGGTGAACTTTACATACTAACACCATCAGAATAGCTGATCAACTTCAGTTAATATTATGTTTTCAAAAGTTATGATTTCTTTTTACATCAAATTCAATGGTGGTTAATGTGCTTCACATAATATTGAATGTCTTGATTTGTGGACCAGGTCAGGTATGGAGCACTAAAATTCTTAGTGGATTAGCACCACTCCCACTCCATCCACAGAAGCCCGTTATTGTTCTTGATTTGCACAAAGAAAAGCATTTATTCCTATAAACATTATCAGTATGTTTCACACACATGCATGTTAAATACAACAGGCTTTCCCCAGCACATTAACATTTAAAACAGTGATAAAAAACATCATCCATGGTAGAGAGAAGACCAGAGGTATCCAAATGTCACTTGACAAATTGACACATAACTAGGCCTGGGTATAAATTTTAATTCCACTTGTGGAACTGGAGGACCAAATTCCACCAATCACCACATAACAGATTTTTTCCCCATTTGAGCAATGCGATAACAATAAGTACAATGCGAGGCTCCAGCAAGTGAATGAGATTTTGTGTCCTCTAGGGCTGCTTCTCAAGTAGAATTTCTACTCGAGCAATAGCAAAATCGCCTCAAATGGCCACCTGCTCTTGTGCATCATGTGGTGCCATTCTCTTAGATTTTTTTGTGTGGCACACGCTATAGGCCATATATCCCAGTGCAAGCAGCAAGGCATGCATTTTTCCACCTGTTGGCGGAACTCTGTGGAATCTTCCTGAGTTTTTTTGTAAGTGAAGTTCTGCAAGTTCAAATCACCCCTAAACATAACAAAAGAAGAGAATAAGTCACCTGACCCTCATAGCCACAATTACATGAATTGGAATTCGCCGTATATAAATTCAATACACTCTTCACTGTTCAAGCTGAATACTCCCTAACCCATCTCAATAGATACTGTATGGACGGAAATAACAAATCAAAAGTCTACTCAAGCCTAAACAAAAGAAAAAGCAGTCTGCAAATGCGATTCAGATATTTACAAAAAATGAGGATGCTAGCTCACATCCTCTGTGAAACATGAATTCATTTTTAAAATTGTGTGGGGCATTATGCCAGTCTGACAACAATGACATGAAACAATCATGACTCAGAATTCTTAATTCTACAAATGTGGGCATAATCACTTTTCTCTTTTTCCTGTCTGTGGTTCTGACCCCAAAATCCCACCATGGAAAGAGACTTTGAATACCAAGCACAGGACAGCAGTACCTGCAAATGGGATAGGTGGGTAGAATGACTCTGACAAAATACACCTAGACTTGAGTTGATGAAGATTGCGGATAAGAATATGCCCTTACTATATTGCATTAATTATATAGCATGACGTTTACAGTGCATCCATTACATCAACAAAACAACCACATTACAAGCTAAGTATAATAGACGATTAAAACAGTTAATGTGGTTAGGTAGATGGTGTGCTTGTAAAAATAGTAATAATACACTTAGAATTACCATATAGTAATCAATGATATAATTGATGTCATAAAATTGTAGGCTAATGTGATTTACTTTGATATTGTGTCAAACAACCCTGTAAAGTAATCAGGACTTCACATCCTGATCCTGACATTGGTTACATTATCTATAATCAAAGGAAAGTGATCCCTGTGGGTCATGGAAAGCACTGGTGTGATCCGTAAGGTGTTATCTAAAATTACCTCCTGTATTGCTGCAATTTTTTTTGATAAAGGTGAAGTATACAGGGGCAGGATTAAAATGGTGCAATGATGACATTAGATGGACGTGTAACTTGGCCTTTACATTATACATCAGTAGTTAGCGGTCAACATGTTTCAGCACATGTTGCCCAAAAGGGTCTGGGCTTTCGTCAGGACCAAAAATAGAGATGCATAGGATCCCTCTCTGATGGCTTTTTTTGTGTATGTAGACCGGAAGTCTTTTACTCTTGCATAGATGTAAATGAACATGTCAAAACGTGGGTTTCTATTTGAGAAAGTAAATGACTTCTTACTAATAGTAACGGATAAGGCGCACCAATTGGGCACCCTTGTTTCTCATTAACCTTTTTTCTTTTCTCCGTTTTAGGTTTAGGCTCAATGAAAGCTCACCTAGTTTTCCAATAAAATAGATCAGATTGAAGACAAGTGAGTAAAAGAGAGAGGAACCCTTTAAACCTCTATTTGTGGCCTGATGAATGCTCAGACCCTTTTGGGCAACACAAGCTGAAACATGTGTAATGTAAAGGGCCATTTACATGTCCATCTAATGTCACCATTGCACCATTTTAATCTTACCCCTGTATACTTCACCTTTATTCAGAAAGATTTTGCAAGGATACAGGAGGTCATTTTAGATAACACCTTACAGATCCCACCAGTACTTTCCCTCATATGGAGACGGTACTCACCTAGGGATGCGACTACCTAGGTGCGAAACCCAATGATGATACCGCACAAGAGCCATAGCCTCTATCTAGGAAGCAGCTACACCTCTAGCAGAGACACTGAAAACCCCTGTTCCTAAATGTCCAACTGGCCACTCAGTGAACTCTAAGAGAAAAAACAGAGAACATCTTGACAAAGTCATCCTTAGTATCACAGGAGTAAGTCTGAAGTGAACAGCAATGGCACTATTTGAAAAAAAAAAGCAACTCGTTATTAGCGTAGGAAGCCTGATTGGAGGACACATGCTTCTATTGCATATAAGAAGCCACCCCTTTTAAACAGGTGCGATGTTGAAGATTGAAATGATCAACCTCCAGACTATTAGGCAGAAGAAAATCAGGGCTGATTAGAAAAAATATAGACACTGGAGAGGACTTGGAGAATTTGGAAGCTTCACAGGAGGAATGCTTGACTGTGTGCAGAAGAGGGATCCCATTGCCGGTGAAGTCAATATGGAGCAATTAATAGAACCTCAATATTAGAAGAAAGGGAATAGAAGGGAAAGGATCCTGGCCACCAGAAATACAAACGGTACGTTGGGCAAGCCTCCCAAAGTAAAAACATAGGACAAGTACATCCTTTTATAGAGCAAAAAAGTCAAAATATGAGTAGCATAGATGGGACAACAGGAACAAAAAGACATTAGAATGAAGACTGGAATTGTATGAACATGGAAACAAATGGCTCAAACAAATAATGGGTCACTTCCACCAGACACTGAACGCACACACCCCTGTTGCTTGATACAGGTCTTTGCAACCCGGTTATCTCTGCAAACTAGGAATGCATGTTCTGAAAGAGAAGTGAACATCTCCAAAGTCCAGAATGCAGCTGACAATTGCCATCATTTGGAAGGACAAGCAACCTCATGTGGACACCCCACTGATGAATCATTTTAATCCCTAGAGCTGAACCCTTACTCAGGGCATTTTGACTTTGATGGTGAGAACAAGAGGCAGTGGAGAAACCAGCAATACCCCAGCCAACAGATTAAACTCCAGCATGCTAGCTGATGACTGGGAGAAAATGGATGCTGGTTCAGGGGAGTGTGAGCCCTTTTCAAGCAACAGTCACATTCCTTGTCAGGGTGAACCATACAACTCACTAAATTAACCTGTGCTTAAGACGAGACCGAGTGAAAGTCACATGTTCAAGCCGACCACAATGGAGAGCAGGCTGGATACAGGGACTAAGTTAGTCCCATTGAAAAAGTTACCTTCTACAGTGCAACGTGAAGAGTTATGTTCGCGGTGGTGGAGGCCACGAACAGAATGTCACCGATGTGCATCGCTGTAGCATGAAGAGCATGCCAGGGGTCAAAGATGATTGTCACTGTAGTGCAAACATCCTTTTGGGCATTATGGGTTGTCATTGGTGAAAGTTCGCATTGGCAGTCACGGCAGACTGTCATGCTGTAATAGAAAGTGCAGATCTAGTGCTGATGTTGGTGGTCGTCTTCAGGCGGGAAGATCTCAGTGCAAATGGGCCGTTTTGCGGTCGCAAAGAGTTCAAAACTTCAGGATATCTTCTTTTCTTTTAGGAGAAGTTCAACTAATACCACACAAAGGAGCAACACTTGTGGTTAGGAACACACTTCAGCAGAGGCCAGCAAAGAACAGAGAGGTCAAATTAAAGGTCCAGTTCAGCAAGTCAGCGGGGCAGTTGCAGGGAGACCTCTGGAGCTTGTGGTGTCCCTGTAGCTCAGAACCGGGGGGTTCAGTTAGCTGATCCTTGGAGTCACTTCAGCCTGGGATGAAGGGAGTAGGTCCTGGCATCCTTGTCAGACAGCAGGGCAGACCACAATCAGCAGGGTAGACCTCTGACACAAGGCAGTCCTTTTTCTGGAGTATCAACTGGTCCAGGAGTGTACTAAAAAGTAGGCCTGAGGGCCCCTTTTTTATACCTGGTGCCCACTTTGAAGCAGAAAAACATCTGGAGTTTTCTCCCTACACACGTGTCTGGCATTTCCTACCTTCCTGTACAGTTCCCAGTCTGTTTGGGGCACAACAGGATAGTATGAAGTCATTTGTATGTGAGCCTGGGCCGGTGCCTTTGAAATGCAAGTGTGGTAGGTGGCAGCTCACCCCCTCCATCAAGCCAGGATGGCCCATCCTGCCAAGACCCAGACTCTCTATTGTGATGCTGTCTGAGAGGAATACACAAAGTCCAAGTGCCAACTTCATCTAGTTCTGTGACCCAAGAACAAGGTGCAGGCACCAAATGGTTAGGCCAAGAAAATCAGGCCACAAAGGATCTGAAGATGGGTGGAGGAGTGATCTAAATTTATAAGAGAGTGAAAAGCCTTTTGCTTTTCATCAATGGACAATTAGGACTATTAGGACAATCACCAATAAGAAACGGTTGTATGACGTTACAACGCATGCTTTTACCCCGCATGCTGTTACAACGCAATTTTTTACCCCGACTTGCATTCGAGGATGCGCTGGAGTTTGGAATAGTATAATTTACAATTCCAACTCCAATTTGTGCAACAGTAGGAAAGGTGTTGGAGTTAAATCCAACACCTTTTACCCCTTACAGCAAGCAATTTTCATTATAATGACATGCGGAGTAAAAGCATGCTTTGTAATGCATGCGCTGTAATGGTTGTTTCCCACATGAAACCCCTCAAAAATATGTCCACATGAACTAAAAAGGACAGTGTCCTCTGATTATCTCTGGTGGAGCTTTATTTCATGAGCCTTAAGTAGGCAACAACCACAAATCTTCCTATAGGGTAAGCATGGAATGGTCCTACCAGACAGTCTTATAGAGAAGGAAAGCATGAACCATACTATTTGGCCTTTATTTTAACTGGAAACATAAAGAATTCCACACCCATGCACTTCCTCACTTACCGTGACATCTGACTGAACATTGACACATTTCCTGTATAACGTTTTGCGAGTTTGGAACAAATACCGTGCCCGAAGGTACAGGACTTCCAAAACACTGCTTCATGTGTTTTGAGTTAGGAAATAGTTACTGTCCATGAAAACCTTCCTTTGCTTAATGTCACTTGAAATGCACGACTGGAGCAATGATTCGACCTCACTGAAAATAAATAAGCAAACTGTGAAGGAATTGGAAGCACAGCGGTATCACTTTATAGATATCCATACACCTACTGATCTTTCAAAAGTCAGTTTATTTTAATTAAGATGTAGGTGATTCCCGTTACATATTCTCAAGGCATTATCTGAATAAATGTGCATGCTGGTTACGTTTTTGTAATATGTTTTTGGCTTATACCGGGATACATACCTTTCTATAGTTTCAAGGTACTTGTTGTACAAGGTACAAGTGATATTTATGGCCAAATAAATTACTAATAACTTAGGAGAGAATTTAGTGTACAATACATGTACAACCTCATCAACCTCACCTATTTATCAGTGCCATCTTCAGAATTGTGACTTACAATCCTACTTTACCATTAAAGAGGATTTTAAATTGGAATTCCTCAAAAATGAAACATGACATTTCCTATTTGCTCTCTCACAAAAGTGTCTTTATGTATTAAATTTAATAAGGTAAACCAATTATATCCTATGGGAGCGGTAGGCCTTGCAGTAGTGAAAAACACATTTTGGAGTTTTTCCTACCAGGACATGTAGAACTTAAAAGTGCACGACCAACTTTTTCAATACAACACACCCGGCCCAATCAGCTACTTAGGGTCTCCCCTCGGGGTGACGTATATGTAATAAAAGGATGGTTTAGGCCTGGTAAAAGGTTTATTTTGTCAGGTCGAAATGGCAGTTTAAAACAGCACACTCTGGCTGCAATGGCCCACTAGTAGTATTTATTCTACGGCCCCTTGGTACCTGTAATCCCACTTTTCTACAGACTTACAAGTAAATTAAATGTGTCAATTAGGTGCAAGCCAATTTCCCCATGTTTAAAGGAGAAGGCACATCACAATAGCACTATTTGGAAGTCAAAAGAAACAGATTTAGAAAACAAGAAAGGCTGAGGCAAAATGTTTGGGGATGACTCTGCAGAAAGGGTCTAGTCCAACAATGATACATTAGGATATGGCTCCCCTGGCCTTGGCTCATAGGATCCCAATGAGCCACAAATGATAAATAAGGGCTTCTGGTGGAAATGAGACAAGTGGGACTACTGCTGTAGTACCCCAAAGGGAACCCTGGAATATGAAACACAGGAAGCACCTAGAGGACCAGGTAGCTGACAGTAAAAAGTGGCCAACTGGCCCAACCTGACTAGGTCCTACACCTTCAGAGTCAGGTCTAGCAGGGTACTCTGTATGGGAACACTGGTGTGGTGGCGGCCTAAGTAGACTCCTCACCAGTAGCACTGGTCCCAATGCAACAGCAGCCGAGAAAGGTAAGTTGACCGATTACCAAGAAGAGACGCTGCCTGTACTGTCAGTGAGTTCACTTGATTTTCCAGCTTGTGAGACTCGATTTATTCGTTTTCGGGCATCCGTTACGAAAATCCGCTTCAGATCTCTGAGGTATCAGCCATTACGCTGTACCTGCATAGGAGTTTAAACATAGGCTCTGCCCCTACATTAACTGTAACTTCATTCCTTCTCCACAAACCAAATGACCATTTAACTCCGGATACAACATGTACTGTTGGAACAGAGTGCCTATTATGAGGCTGCCTACACCTAAACCAGGCTGTTTTATCTAGTCCTGATGAAGACCAAGGATGATGTTTGATAGGAACACACAACTTTAATGGGTCGAAACGTTGACGATACTTATAGGTGTTCCGAATCCATACCCTTGTCGGGCATACTACACATCCAAGCAATGAGGATATATGCTTGAACATATATATGTTATTAACGGACACCCCACTAAGTAATTTGTGTATTTTATGTTAAACTGTGAAATGTCCTGTGTATTTAATGTTTTTCAGTTTTGATACACCTTGTCAATCTTGTATGTGTTTTGTTAGATGCAGGTGGTGCCTGTGAAATCAGCCTGCTACAGTAGTTATGTATACCCCCAATCGGTGTGAATCATCAGTGGAGCCAGTCACAATGACTCCATCTGGTACTATTGTGCCCTACTGGAGCCTACATGAGGTAGAGGGGCCTCATATTTAGAACAGCAAAGGAGTATTTTGGTGGTGGGGGATTGAAGAGTGGGGCATAGTTGACAAGAAAACACTTATGAAGATAATTCCCTTTCATTTGCCTGCATTCAGACAGGTGCAGCCACAAAGGGCTGAGGCAGCAACAGTGGTTGACAGCTTTTTGGATGCTGTTGTGACCTACTGATGGGCCATAGGACATGGAGTGTAGAGGGAGGACTCAGGATACCAGCTATAAAGGACAACGAGACGGATGGCTGGAAGCATTGGCCCTACTATAAAGAATCTGTACTGAAGTAAAGATGAATGTAGTCTGGAACTAAAGCATGTGGTTCCAAATAACCCATTAATACTCACATTGACGAGTCTAGTGCTGTGAATGGCACTGGCACTGCATACCTTTAAGGTCTACAATAGAAGTAGGACCGGGATAGTGTGAGACCCATAGAGAGCTAGTAGACTACATTGGGGGAAGCAAACTCTGCCAAGGATAATATCCACTCTTGGTGACTGTCAGATGTGTCAAAATATCAAAACACCAGAGAAAGTCCTTGTTCTAACTTTAAATGCACTAACCTTGTGTTACTGAGCCATCAGGAGTGATACTATGATGATTTACCTCCAAATCCCCTTTTTTACCTCTGGGAACACTATTTCAATGGTAAATTCAGTGTGTGAGTGGGGGAAAGGGGAAGGGAATGAGACACTGTATGCCAGTTTCAAAATTGGTTCTACTGGAGGTTTTAGTAGTTCTGAATAAGGCTTGATTTTCACATTGCTAACCTCTTTACACTGTCTGTGACTCCTAATGATGCACATAAACATAATAATAACCATTGTTAATAGCTGATCTTGTTATCGTTAAATAATTTTCAAATGTGTTAAAAAATTTCTAGGAATAACTTTAATATATTGAATGACTTCTTTATTAACAATCACCATGTAAGTTTATTCTATTTCTTTTTACACTTGGGTCTTTCTCTGTACTTCTCTCCAAAGAAGGAGTTGTCTGCACCACCTTTTGAAAAGCCCACTATATGTTCTGACAAGTAGCTTTAAAATTAATTTCAGCCATTCTCATAGCTAAAAGTTCATTAATTGTGTTTCAGATGTCCCTGTTATCTCAACATTTAATCACTTAAAAGGTATTTGTCGAACATATGTAGGTTTTGTTAATTGCTCATGCTTTAACCAACATATCTATGATTATCTGGGGTTATCTTCTGCCTTTTCTTCAAGCTTATTAGTTTGGTGGAAGATTCAGCTCCTATGAAGATCCACTTGTTGGATGATGCAGTTGCTGGCAGCCAATTCCATGAAGAACTGGAAAAGTTCATGAAGGTTTGAAGGAGTTTGTGATGATCATGTCCATTTGGCTTGATTGCCTAACAAATCATGGTCGAATGGATGGGGCTTAAATAGGCTCTCAGCCAAGATGTCATGCAAGATTCCAAAATTTAGCACAACATTTTACTACATTTAAACCCAGCTTCTCCTGTACAACACCACCGCACAACTGATATTCCCAATACCCAGGCAACAGTTAACACCTCCTGTAGTTAAAGCCAAGATGAAGGCATATAGCATCTAACTTCCTTCTCCATATCATTACTGTGTGAGTCTAAGACATAGAGTGTGTTCAATTACACAAAATTTCAGTAAAGGTTTTCATAAATACGCAAAACACAAATTCACCATTCAGCACTAAACTTTAGCTTAAAATGCAGAACTACATTCATTTCTGATGTTAGAGCATGTTTTGTGCTAATAAATAGCGCCCAAAACAAAACTTTTACAAAAAAATGCTGATCATGTTTGGTTGTTCCTGTGTGTGTTCTTGTTAAATTTTTATGTCACAACAGTAACACAGTACAATGCAGGGAAGGAGACGTAAGGATCTTTCCTGCAACAAGTAGGTTTTAAGCATATGGTCTGAGACCTGGGCTGGTGAGTATAAGAGAGGTAAAATACACTGGTCCCAAAAAACTTTGTGTCCAAGATGGAAACACTGTTCTGATAAAGAGAGTCCCCTGACCTCACCCAAAACTGCAAAGTGATCAACATGAAGGGAGGGGGGTTTATAAAACGAACAAGACCTCTATAAAGGACTTGCTTAACAGTAAGATCCTGCAAAGGAATCAGAAGGTGGGATGAAAGGAAGCAGTAAGGGATACAGTTCAATTTGATATGCACTGAGGAAGCTGGAGATAGAGTCCTCAATTGTTTTCTGTGATAATTCTTGGGTGCTATAAAGGCAGAGATTGAGACTATTAGGGATTGTCAAGAAAGGGTTTCTGACCGTTTAGAAATGGGGTTACTGGTTGAGTGGAGTGTGAGCCCTGGTGAAGCAGCAACCACAATCCTAGTCAGGGTAAGGTACAAGCAAACCCCAAATTAACCTGCGCTCACCATCTGGTAGCTTAGCATAGAGCAGTAAGGCTTAACTTGAAGGCAATATGTAAAGTATTTCTGCAACACTTTGAACAGTAAAAATGTGAAGACACAACGCAAAAAGGTCCCACACCAGGTTTAGAAGAATAGTTAAATTTTTAATAAATAAAACAAGACCACAACAACAGAAAATCCAGTCAGTAAAATCAGAGATATTGAATTATAAAGTTTTAAGTTAAAATAGCATCAAAAAGTGCAAAGCGCCAACAAGGGATTTCTGGTCACGCCAGACCGGGACAAAGTCACAAGATCAGGCTGACCATGATTGAGCGCAGGCCGCTTACAGGGACCCAATCAGGCCCGCTGAATAAAGTACCATAAATCCTGGATGCGGAGCGCTGTGTGGATACGAGGTGAAGAATCGTCACACAGCCGAAGCAATGCATCGGTTCCGTGCGTTGACATCGATGATCCAATCAACGGGGCTTGCAATGCGAAGTCGGGACATCGGGGATGTGGTGCACTGCTGGCGATGCATAGGTTCTGAAGAGCTGAAAAGCTGCAATGCGTAGGCCGTCATTATCATTGAGCAGCCCTTGACAAGGGATGCAAGGACCTGGAACGGAGATCTGCTGTTTTTTTGGCGATGCAATGGTTCCGAGGACTGATAGGGTGATGCCGAACTTCTGCGCCGGGTCCAATACACGCAGCATTAGCGATGCATCTGTTCTGCTCAAGGTTGCGTCGCTCAGCTGAGGATTTGTGTCAGTTCAGCTCAAGAATACACCATTCAGCAGAAGAGATGCTTCAGTTCCGCTGGTAAGCACCTTAGGCCCACTTCCAAGGGTCCAGGACTGGGGTGGCACCACTTGGCAGGGAAGACTCACAGATGGCAGAGTAGAGGTGCAGATGCAAGGTTGTTGGATTCCTGTTATGCCCCTGAGGTTTCAGATCAGGAGCCAGCCAATTAGCCTGTCAAGTCACTCTGGATTCCGGGATCAAGAGATAGAGGTCCAGTCCTTCTCACCCAGACAAGAGGACAGCAGGCTGCAAAGCAGGAATCCAGCAGAGTAGCAGTCCAGCAAAGCGGCAGTCCTTTCAGCAGCACAGCAGTCATTCTTCTTTGCAGAGTATCTAAGATCCTTTCTTTATACACAGTTGTGCCTTTGAAGTGGGAATAAGCTTCTAGAGGCCATGCCTTTGAAATGCGCAGATGTACTGCCTTGCCAGCCCTGGCTCCGGACTTACTACAGGGGGCATGCAGCTCTTCGTGTGGGGACAGAACACAGCCTATTCAGATGTAAGTGAGGCTGTGCCCAGCTCCTTCCTCCCATCCTCCCAGGACGTCCCATCAAGTCACACCTAAGTGTGTGGCTCTCTATGGGTAATAAACAAAAACCAACTGCTAACTACACAGAGTCGTATGACTAGAGACAGGCTGCAGGTCACAAATAGCGAAGGCAGGAAAATGCCAACTTTTTGAAAGTTTAGAAGCAGAAGGGGGGTTGGGCCAATTTTTTGACAGTAAGGCTAGGCCACTGAATAATTGTGAAACAACAAATAAAGCGGCAGTACTGACATCACTTCTTAACAAAAAATTATTTGTGATTATGTGGTCACGAAACTTTATCAGCGTGATTACATTTTATTTTTCACTAACAGTTAAAAACATTTGTTTCGATCTTTTTTTGAGATACTGCCATAAACATTCAAACATCAAAGACAAATCACGGCAACAAATCGTGGAATGTTTTGACCCAAAGCACATTCTAACACAAAGTGAATTTTTTTACATACTAATACAAAAAATGTCAATAACATAAACAATAAAACCTGAAAAATACATGAATATGCCCCAGTTCTAACATTTAACAGAACCAACGAGAACTCACTTGATTGAACTCACTTTGATCATACCACTTTACTTATTAGCTTGAAAAGAGAAGGGGACCCAAACAAATATCTCAAATTTGACAAAAGGGATCCCTATAAGCCAAAAATATTTTTTTGAAGGAGGACTCCCTGGTGATTTGATAGTTATCAATGCATTTCGAATACTAGCAGATTTGAGGGTTCTAATCAGGACTTCACATTGTGGGACATTCTCTTTTCTTGTATTTCGTCATCACTGGCAAGAATCTAAGTGATGAACTAGGGGGACTTTGTCAGCTGTAAAACATTTGCCTTTTTTTGGGGAAAACAGCAACAGCTTTAACTTTGACAATCCAAATTGCCAAATGAAGTTAGATTCCTTATTTCTAAACGGCAACTCATATTTTCATTCGAGCAAATTGTTCTTTTCCTTTCTGCATCTCGCCATCACAAGAGCTATTGTGCAGTAGTGATAACGAATTTAAGAGTTTTTCACCACCAGGACATGTCAAACTAAAACGTACATGTCCTACTTTTTAAATACATTGCACCCTGCCCCCTAGGCTGGCGAGGGCCTACACTAGGGTGACTTATAGGTATCACAAATAAAGCTTTGTCCCAGCAAGAGGTTTAACTTGACAGATCTACATGGCAGTTTAAACTGTACACACAGGATCTGCAATGGCAGGCCTGAGATATGTTTAAAGCACTACTTAAATGGGTGACACGATCAATGCTGCAGGCCAACTTGACGCATTTAATTAACAGGCCCTGGGCACCGGTAGTGCACATTACTAGGGACATTTAAGTACATTAAATATGCCAATTGGGGATAAGCCAATGCTACCACTTTTTAGGGAAAGAGCACAAGCACTTTAGCACTAGTTACCAGAGGTAAAATGCGCAGAATCCTAAGACCAGAAAAAACGATTTTACCAAAAACAGAAGGTCTGAAGTAAAAAGTTAGGGGAAACCACTCCAAGAGTGCCAGGTCTAACATGTCCCATTTTAGTTTCTCTAAATGTTTTGTTTTTGGATAACTTGGTCTTTGAATCTTTGATGTAAGTGAGTCCCACTAACTGAGTCTCGAGCACTGTAAACTCTGGCAAAATAACTTTGAGTCGTAGCTGGAAGTGCATGCCTTTTAAAATACTGCACAGCTTTGTTCTGGGGCTCTAGGCTGACTACAGGTGATCATGTGCACGTACCGAAGTGCACCTGTGTGTAGCTGAGCAAGCGGTCCTACTATTGAACTCAGCCACATATTTGCATACAAGTAGACTGGCACAGATGGGCGCTTTAATAAAGTGGTTATGGCCTTTGCAGACCTTATAAATTAATTTGGAATTCAAATAGAAATATCTCTATTTTCCATTGAATATAGCATGAGTCTTACTGCTTCACTCTATTCTGAAGAGTAGTAGAGAAATGCATGCTTCCCTAGTTTAATAAAGGTCCATAGTGCAAACATAATATTAATTTGCCCATATTTGCCTTCCTACCCATAAACCCTGCTGGGCAAAGGTAATTATACTGCTCGCCAGAGAGTAGACCAAAGCTACCGCACACAATAAGTCATCTAGGAAGGCGTAAGCCTGTTCACACAAGAGGAAGAAAGTGGAGGCAGAATCTGCATAAGGTAACAAGCCTGGACAAGCTGTTCTCAGGTGGACAAAGGGAGTAATAGCCAGAAGTCAGACCTTTGTCTCAATTTTCTCCTTGTGGCCCTTTTGAACTTGTGGTGGGAAGGAAAACAGTTTGGAAGTGTTAACTGGGGCTGACTTAAAGCTCTCAAAGAGTAGCGACCATTGACCATCTGAAATTGCCATTTTGCAACATCCCAAGATGCTGTGCAGGAGTGGTGCAGCAGGGGTAGTATGATGATGGAGCTTCTTTAGATTGGACACAGGGGCCCACTTTCTACAACCTTCTGCTCCCACTTAAAACTCTTGTATAAGGAAGAGACAGAGAGAAGCACTGAATATGCATGAGTCTAGGATTGAGGGACACTTCATAAATGAATCCTAGTCTGAAGTGGTTGGCACTCTGGACTTATACTGACTCCATGCACCCTCTGGGGCCAGTAGAGGGGTGAACCTGCTAGTGACCGAGGAGGAGAGGATTTACCTGGAACTGATCGGGACTGGGTGATCAACAACCACTAAAGGTAACCACGTGACCTCTGCTGGAGACACATGTGCCTTGCAAGTGCCCAGGAGCACTAATGGGATATCTGTGGGTGCAGGCAGTGAGAGTAGCCTGACTTGAGGATCTGAGGGTGCTACTGAGGAATACCCCAGGTAAACAAAACATACTGAGAGCCAAGAAGGAGGAGCAAGTCCTGGGGACTGACAAGAAGCCATAGCTAACATGTCATGAGGGGCTAAGGGGTCGGAGGGTAGATCCTGAGCTCTTTCCTAAGAGAGAGAGAAAGCAGTGCAAAATCAACCTCCTGAAGAATCTAGGAAGAGTTTGAGAGGCTCCAAATTAATGCACCTGATAGCCTGATCCCTCAACTGGAGCAGAACACTTAAAACCCACCTGAAAGGTCCAACAGGGCCACATTAATCTGTACTTCTTTGTTGTCACCAAGGGAGAGTTGCCCGGCTTGCTCCTGAGGCTGCAGATTACAAGACAATCCTACCGCAATTTGCAGCCCATTAATTTCCTCCTTGGGTAGTTCAGGCCCTGGGAGACCAGCCATAGGGAGCAGGTGGTGCTGCATCAATCTTGTAACCTTATATTCTTGGGGGAGGTGCCAGTGGCCCAATAGCCTAGCTGTTTGGAGCACACTCTGCTCCTCTTTCACCCTTGATGCGATGAGGAGGCTCCAGGCTATCAGGATCCCAGGAAGCGTCAGAGTTCCCGGGGGCACTTTTCTGTGCCTTTCACCTGCCCTTTTGTCCATGGGTGTGGAATCAGGGAACACACTCCATCATTGTCCCTGCCTGCGAAGATACAAGTGGTAAAAGGAGCAAAGGCATCTGACTCTTGCAGCAGCGCACAAAGCTGCTTTGTCCAGGTGGGGCGCCAGAAAGGCTGCGCGTGTTTGGGCTACCATGAGGTCCCATGTGCTCACCAGACCCATATGCCGCACAGGAGGGACAGGGGCACCCAGCAAAAAGTATTGAAGCCTTTGATGAAAAGGAATTGTAATACAAAAAAGAAAACTATTTAGGCCATGGGCGCATCAAAGGCAGCGCCATCGCTGAATTCAGCTAGCCACAAAGTTAATTCTTAAATCTGTGTTTAGGCCCAGAATATGTGCATATTGGGTTTGGTGGTGACCCAGGAAGTCAAAAAACTATTGGTTGGCTCAGGGCATCTACCAGAAGAGCTATTTCTCAAAAATGTGAAGTGCTACCCTTAGTTTCCCCGTTCTAGGTATTTATGACAGTATGTGAGTTTGCAATCAGTTCCAGAGCTGTGACCCTTTGCGTTGTGGGTCTGAGGAGCAGCAATCTTTATCTCCAGGTTGTATAGTTGCTTTACAGCAAGTCAGAAGGTGGAGGAAAGACTCATATACTGAAATCTTTATTAATAGTAATAATATCAGAAGAACATTATTGCAGATATTGTTGAATGCTGTTGAAAGACTCTACCATCATGCCAGATTTTCAGAACTGATTGTATTATGTGCTGGGTTTATATTTTCCCTTCCTTAATGTGGTGACACCCTGACAGTGCCAGTGGGATTGACATTCATTAATAGAACTCTCTGTGTTATATTATCCTCATTGGGGTATTGTGTTTTTAGGGCTCAGAGCTCATTTGAGGTACCTCCGGCACCAGGGGAACAGAATACATTTGTTGTGTTATCTGAACTGTAGAACCTGTCTTTAATGTGCGCCTCGTGTTGGTTGTGATGCCCTTTAGGGGGTACCACCATAGCTGTTTCTATGTGCCATTTTTTAAAGTATATTTGTAAAGTTGTGTGTTATAATCTATTTTTCCTTTTTTATAAGAAGACACACAGACTGGAGTGTGATTTATAAAGCGTTATCTGCTGCATTGCAGGATGATGAGTTCATAGTCCACAACACCCCCGTCAGTAATTCTTGAAATGCTTTGCCTTGCTACCCAAAGAGTCAAATACGAAAAGGAGCACTTGGTCAAAGGCTCCACAGTATGGAGGCCCAGGCCACCAGAGGTAAAATAACTCAACTAAGTGTCTCCTTTCTGCTTTGGGACCCTATTTTCCAATTCCATAGCTTACTGATACAACATGGTGATGCCAAGTTTGGTGTCCACTCAGGTAGGTACCATGAACTCAAAACCTATGGACTCTGAACTGAGTGAGTTGGAATGCAAGGGTGTGTGCCTACAGGGTTATCTGTCACATTCCACAGAGAAGAAATGCCTTTATCACGCAGCCTAAACAGTGCATGGCTAAAAAACACAAGCGAAACCACGCACGTCTAAACCACCCCAATTCATTTACCACGGATATGTGTGGTTTAGACATTAGTGGTAGTTAGCACTCTAGACTCGGACCTAACGGGAGGGGGTGAGCGGTGTTGCAGACTTGGACAGGCTTCCTGCCTGGACAAGAACGAGTTTGGTGAGTACGATTTCTGGGAGTGTTGGGGTTGGGGACGTTTTTAGGGTTTTAGGGCTTAGAGTGGATGGACAGGGTACTTTATAGGTAGAGGGAGGCCGGTTTTAGGGCTCAGGATGGGGAGCTTGTTAGTTTGCAGGCCTGTGTTTTAGAGCTTCAGGGTAGGGGGGGATCAGGGTAACATTTAAGGCTGGGGACGGTCTTAGGGCTCAGTGCTGGGGTTGGGGTGTTTTCTAGGGCTGGGGTCCAGGTTTTAGGGCTCAGGGCAGGGGGGGTCTGGGTCGTTTTCAAGGCTGGGGGACAGGTATTAGGGCTGGGGGCTGGATGTTTTTAGGGCTGGATTGGGTTTCATTCTTAGTGCTGGATGCTGCTTTTAGGACTCAGGATGGGGGCTTTGTAGTTTGCAGCACTGTGTTTTAGAGCTTTAGGGCAGGGGGGATCAGGGTAATTTTTAAGGCTGGGGGACGGTTTTAGGGCACAGTGCTGGGGTGTTTTCTAGTGCTGTGGTCAGGTTTTAGAGAGCAGGGGAAGTCTGGGGGAAGGGTATTAGGGCTGGGGTGTTTTTAGGGCTGGGTTGGGGTTCACTTTTAGGGCTGGATGCCGCTTTTAGGACTCAGGGTGGGGGGGCTGGAGTGTTTTTAGAGCTGTGGTAAGTGTCGTACTCAGGCAGGGGTTGGGTTTTAGGGCTCAGGGCAGGGCTAGGGCGTATCCTTAGCCGCGCACATGCCATTACCAATTATGTCACTACAACAAAATTCATTGTAAAGGTGTGTGTGGTAAAGGCATATGTGGTTAAGACCCAGTCGCTGTTAAGACCGCATTGTTCAGCCATTGGTTGTTGGGGATTGCGTGGTTCCGTCATAAAACCTCCACAGAGAGATATTTAGGTTTCTTAGTTGGTCAACAGCATACATTGAGGCCATGAATTGTCCAAAGTTGTCTCAAAACATGTATACATACCTTAACCAATCATTGTTTGGTTTGACTGCCCTAAACACTAAGAGCCACATGCATCAAGCTTTTTACCTGTCGCATACAGGGCGATTGGCATAATCGGCCAGTTTGCAAACGGTAAAAAGCCATTTCCGATGCATCAACCCAAAATGCATTTGCAAAATAGGTAATCACAGTTTTTGCGCTTACCTATTTTGCGAATATATTTAGGGAATTGCAATTTGTGATTCCCTAAATGCAATGCAAGAATCATTTTCAAAATGTGACTTTGCATAAAGGAATCACACATTTCCATCATCTTCAAGTTGATGGTAATTTGCAAATGCTTAGAAAAATTGCATTTTTCTAAGTGCCATGTGGCGCATACACATGCCCTTGAGGGATGTGTGTGCACCACATGTGCACACTTACCTTTTTTGGGGGTGCATCAGGGGGGGGCTCTAGGCCCATAGGAATGAATGGGAAAGCATTCACTAATAGCAAATCGCAATTTGCAATTCGCTATTAGGGAATGTGTAGGAATCGCATTTTTAAAAATCGCTATTAAGGAATCGCAATTCCTTATCTTGATGCATATGCCCCTAAGATTCCAAATAGTGATTTGTTATGGTTTTCTGAATGAATTTTGCAATTCCATAACCTGTTATGGTATTGGAAAATGGATTAAGTGCTTAGTGCCCTGGAGGGCTAGAATACTATCGGTGCCCTGCTGCTGTTCGCGCTGGTCGCGCGTCATCTTTGCTCTGCCTAGATTTTAAACTACCCCGTTTTGTGGAGTTTAGTTCTTTTATTTTCGCTTTCCCCCTGTTTTTATAACGCGCTCCTGGCCCCTACCTTGCACCATAATTTGTCATCACCACCGCTGTTTGGCGGGTCCGGGTTACCGGGAGGTCTGTGGGTTTTGCAGGGTTCGGCGCCATTTTGCATTGGGGAGGAAGCGCGAGCGCCATCTTGGAGCGTCCAGGTCACCTGGGACGCCGAGACGACGCTATTTAGGGCGAGCTGAGCAGCAGGTGAGTCTGCTTAGTGCCCTGGAGGGCTAGAATACTATCGGTGCCCTGCTGCTGTTCGCGCTGGTCGCGCGTCATCTTTGCTCTGCCTAGATTTTAAACTACCCCGTTTTGTGGAGTTTAGTTCTTTTATTTTCGCTTTCCCCCTGTTTTTATAACGCGCTCCTGGCCCCTACCTTGCACCATAATTTGTCATCACCACCGCTGTTTGGCGGGTCCGGGTTACCGGGAGGTCTGTGGGTTTTGCAGGGTTCGGCGCCATTTTGCATTGGGGAGGAAGCGCGAGCGCCATCTTGGAGCGTCCAGGTCACCTGGGACGCCGAGACGACGCTATTTAGGGCGAGCTGAGCAGCAGGTGAGTCTGCTTAGTGCCCTGGAGGGCTAGAATACTATCGGTGCCCTGCTGCTGGTCGCGCGTCATCTTTGCTCTGCCTAGATTTTAAACTACCCCGTTTTGTGGAGTTTAGTTCTTTTATTTTCGCTTTCCCCCTGTTTTTATAACGCGCTCCTGGCCCCTACCTTGCACCATAATTTGTCATCACCACCGCTGTTTGGCGGGTCCGGGTTACCGGGAGGTCTGTGGGTTTTGCAGGGTTCGGCGCCATTTTGCATTGGGGAGGAAGCGCGAGCGCCATCTTGGAGCGTCCAGGTCACCTGGGACGCCGAGACGACGCTATTTAGGGCGAGCTGAGCAGCAGGTGAGTCTGCTTAGTGCCCTGGAGGGCTAGAATACTATCGGTGCCCTGCTGCTGTTCGCGCTGGTCGCGCGTCATCTTTGCTCTGCCTAGATTTTAAACTACCCCGTTTTGTGGAGTTTAGTTCTTTTATTTTCGCTTTCCCCCTGTTTTTATAACGCGCTCCTGGCCCCTACCTTGCACCATAATTTGTCATCACCACCGCTGTTTGGCGGGTCCGGGTTACCGGGAGGTCTGTGGGTTTTGCAGGGTTCGGCGCCATTTTGCATTGGGGAGGAAGCGCGAGCGCCATCTTGGAGCGTCCAGGTCACCTGGGACGCCGAGACGACGCTATTTAGGGCGAGCTGAGCAGCAGGTGAGTCTGCTTAGTGCCCTGGAGGGCTAGAATACTATCGGTGCCCTGCTGCTGGTCGCGCGTCATCTTTGCTCTGCCTAGATTTTAAACTACCCCGTTTTGTGGAGTTTAGTTCTTTTATTTTCGCTTTCCCCCTGTTTTTATAACGCGCTCCTGGCCCCTACCTTGCACCATAATTTGTCATCACCACCGCTGTTTGGCGGGTCCGGGTTACCGGGAGGTCTGTGGGTTTTGCAGGGTTCGGCGCCATTTTGCATTGGGGAGGAAGCGCGAGCGCCATCTTGGAGCGTCCAGGTCACCTGGGACGCCGAGACGACGCTATTTAGGGCGAGCTGAGCAGCAGGTGAGTCTGCTTAGTGCCCTGGAGGGCTAGAATACTATCGGTGCCCTGCTGCTGTTCGCGCTGGTCGCGCGTCATCTTTGCTCTGCCTAGATTTTAAATTACCCCGTTTTGTGGAGTTTAGTTCTTTTATTTTCGCTTTCCCCCTGTTTTTATAACGCGCTCCTGGCCCCTACCTTGCACCATAATTTGTCATCACCACCGCTGTTTGGCGGGTCCGGGTTACCGGGAGGTCTGTGGGTTTTGCAGGGTTCGGCGCCATTTTGCATTGGGGAGGAAGCGCGAGCGCCATCTTGGAGCGTCCAGGTCACCTGGGACGCCGAGACGACGCTATTTAGGGCGAGCTGAGCAGCAGGTGAGTCTGCTTAGTGCCCTGGAGGGCTAGAATACTATCGGTGCCCTGCTGCTGGTCGCGCGTCATCTTTGCTCTGCCTAGATTTTAAACTACCCCGTTTTGTGGAGTTTAGTTCTTTTATTTTCGCTTTCCCCCTGTTTTTATAACGCGCTCCTGGCCCCTACCTTGCACCATAATTTGTCATCACCACCGCTGTTTGGCGGGTCCGGGTTACCGGGAGGTCTGTGGGTTTTGCAGGGTTCGGCGCCATTTTGCATTGGGGAGGAAGCGCGAGCGCCATCTTGGAGCGTCCAGGTCACCTGGGACGCCGAGACGACGCTATTTAGGGCGAGCTGAGCAGCAGGTGAGTCTGCTTAGTGCCCTGGAGGGCTAGAATACTATCGGTGCCCTGCTGCTGTTCGCGCTGGTCGCGCGTCATCTTTGCTCTGCCTAGATTTTAAACTACCCCGTTTTGTGGAGTTTAGTTCTTTTATTTTCGCTTTCCCCCTGTTTTTATAACGCGCTCCTGGCCCCTACCTTGCACCATAATTTGTCATCACCACCGCTGTTTGGCGGGTCCGGGTTACCGGGAGGTCTGTGGGTTTTGCAGGGTTCGGCGCCATTTTGCATTGGGGAGGAAGCGCGAGCGCCATCTTGGAGCGTCCAGGTCACCTGGGACGCCGAGACGACGCTATTTAGGGCGAGCTGAGCAGCAGGTGAGTCTGCTTAGTGCCCTGGAGGGCTAGAATACTATCGGTGCCCTGCTGCTGTTCGCGCTGGTCGCGCGTCATCTTTGCTCTGCCTAGATTTTAAATTACCCCGTTTTGTGGAGTTTAGTTCTTTTATTTTCGCTTTCCCCCTGTTTTTATAACGCGCTCCTGGCCCCTACCTTGCACCATAATTTGTCATCACCACCGCTGTTTGGCGGGTCCGGGTTACCGGGAGGTCTGTGGGTTTTGCAGGGTTCGGCGCCATTTTGCATTGGGGAGGAAGCGCGAGCGCCATCTTGGAGCGTCCAGGTCACCTGGGACGCCGAGACGACGCTATTTAATGCTCGCTGGTCTCGCGCAGCGGTAACGCGCAGCGGAGCGCCTTCCCTGCGCCTGAGTCGTGCCAGAGTCCTGCCCGTCTGCGCTCGTCAGCGTCTCGGAGGCGGACGAGGTCGGACTCTGGCCCTCGACTCCGGTGTTTGCTGGATTAGAGGTGCCTATCTGTGGCCTCAGGATGATTACGTACAGTGCTGCTTCTTTGCGTGCTTTGCGCCCTACACGCTCTGCTTGTCTGTCTCTCTTCCCTGGTGGTCGCCGCTTGGGTCGGGGTTGCCCCGTGTGTAATTGGCTCCCCTCATTATCATCTACCCATAGTCCATCTACCCCTCCGCAACACTACCAGTGCGCGCTGCTTAACACTAGGTCCCTGCCTCGCCATACTTCGGATATATGGGATCTACTCGCGCACTCCAAGATCTCTTGTTTATTTTTAACTGAGACTTGGTTGGGTGCGGGCTCTGAACCCGACATCGCCTGTGCTGTCCCTCCTAATTATTCCATCTTACGGAGGGATAGAACTGAGGGACGAGGCGGCGGGGTGGCTCTGGTAGTGGACAAGGTCTTTGACTGTTCCTCCTTTGTGGTGGACAGCATTGCCGGATGTGAAGCATTAGGCTTTACACTTCATCTATCGGTGTCCCAGACCTGTACTGGTATTCTCCTTTATAGACCCCCTGGACCCATTGGATCCTTTTTTGAGGATCTACAGTCGGCCTTGTCTGTACCTTGTATGCGTTCAGCGCACTGCATGTTACTGGGCGACTTAAACTTGCATATGGACTGCCTTACGGATCCGGAGGCTATTAAACTCCGCGAGATTACAGAGATGTTAGGGCTAGCCTGTTTTATCCATAGCCCCACTCACGAGAAAGGCCACACATTAGATGTGATCTTTGCCTCCAAACCTATTGAGGTGTCCCCTCCACTCCCGGTCCTTTGGTCAGATCATTATCTGATAAATTTTGACTTGGTGCTTGAATCCAAGCTTAGTCAAAGGGCTCGAGAGGAAGGTCCCCGGCATTTCAGAGCCTACCATCTTGTGTCAGCAGATATGCTATCCGAGGCTCTTGGCAAATATCCGTGTCCAGTGACAGGGGTTCTGGAAACTGATCTCATCTTGGTCCAGAACTGGATGCAGGCAAGATTTGAGGAGTTGGCCCCTCTGAAGCTTGCTAGAACAGCTCATCTCAATTCTGCTCCATGGTTCTCGTCCGCTCTACGCATAATGCGACAAGACTGCAAAAAGTTGGAAAGGCAGTGGCGGCGCAAATACGATCTTGTGGAGCGAATGAATTACCGTGGTGCGATAAAATCTTATTATAAACAGATTGTCGCAGCCAAAAAGAACTATTTGGAGCAGAGGATTGATAAAGCGGATAATATGAGCCGGGAACTCTTTAGGGTTGTGAAGGAGTTTGTCAACCCGGCAGTTGGGACCCCGGTCCATTCTCACTCGGAGCAATGGATCAAACAGCTCGCTGACTTTTTTGTGACTAAGATCACAAAGATTCAGGCCACTTTTCCAACGGCGGATTTTCAATCAGTGGACGTGGTGTCAGGGGACAAGTTGACTTATTCAGCGCCCTTGCGGGCTGAAACTGGGCCCGTATTGTCTGCTTTTCCCCAGCTGTCCTGTGAAACATCGCTTGAGCTGCTATCCAGGCTACAATCTGGTTCGCCGTTGGATGTTTGTCCGGCGAAATGCTTGGGCAAGGTGGCTCCGGCGGTGAACGGTCTGCTGAACCCCCTGCTTAATCTTTCATTGAGCTCAGGGGTGGTTCCACGCCAATGGAAACACGCACTTATTCTGCCGCTGATCAAGAAGCCTCTGCTCGACCCCCTGCAATGTGCTAACTACAGACCAATCTCCCTCCTCCCTGCTCTGGCGAAGGTGTTGGAGAAACATGTTCAGCATACTCTGACCACCTTTATTGAGAACAACAAACTGCTGCATGACTCCCAGTCCGGCTTTCGTGCGAATTACAGCACGGAGACGGCTCTGGTTGAGGTCACCGACGCCATCAGGGAGACGCTCGATCATGGGGGAAAGGCTATGTTGGTTATGTTGGACCTATCGGCGGCATTCGACACCGTCCCACACGCAGGCCTTCTCTCAAGACTTAGGGAGATTGGTCTGCGAGGGACGGTGTTGGACTGGTTTCAATCCTTTCTTGCCGACCGTCGACAGGTGATCTGGGCCCCACCGTTCTCGGCCGAAATGCTTCCGCTGGAGGTGGGGGTGCCTCAGGGCTCTATCCTGAGCCCCACCATCTTTAACATATACATGGCCCCTCTTGCGGAGGTAGCGGAGGCGTTTGGGGCCCGGGTCATCTCATATGCTGATGACACCCAGCTCTTGTTCACTTGCAGGAAGGGAGAGGCCTTTAACGGCGGCAGAATTAAGGACTGCCTGAGTGCAGTCTTTGCGTGGTTCCAGCGGCACAGCCTGAAATGCAACTCAGACAAATCTGAGCTGCTCTTTTTCGGCTGTGCCCCTGATCCGGGCTGGAAGTCATGGTGGCCCCAGGACATGTCCCCCCCAGAGAAGGCATCTTCCCAGGTAAAAAATCTCGGAGTGGTGTTTGACGATGTTCTATCTTTTCGTCCACACATCCTGGGCTTAGCAGGGAAATGTTTCAGCATCCTTAAGATGCTTAAGAAATTTCTTCCCCTACTTTCACTGCAGTATCGTAGGAAGGTTGTCCAGGCGCTTGTGGGCTCCCGCCTGGATTATGCAAATGCTCTTTTTGCAGGCCTACCTAAGTATTTGTTATCCAAACTGCAGATTGTCCAGAACTCGGCGGCCAGAGTTATTTATGGGTTGCCTAGGAGAGCTAGTGCCTCTGCGCTTTTGGCTAGGCTGCACTGGCTCCCAATTTTGGGGAGAATCAGATTCAAGCTCCTCTCTCTGGCATTCAAGGCCCTTCATGCGATTGGCCCTCACTACCTGAGGAAGCGTATCGTCTTCTATGTGCCGCGGAGGCTGCTGAGGTCAGCGGACCTGGCTAAAACGGAGGTGCCGGTGGTTAAACGCGTCCGGATGGGAGGCCGCTCCTTCCAGTATGTGACAGCCTGCCTGTGGAACGAGCTCCCACTTTCCCTTCGGAAAGCGAATAATCTTCTGGCTTTCAGGAAGGAGTTGAAAACTCTGCTTTTTACTAAGTAACCTAGTGTGACGGTAGTAGGTCTTTCCCTATGGTTTCGTGTTTCTCTGGGTCACTTTGCCAAAGCGCCGGGACACCCTTTTGGGGTAGCCGTGCGCTCAAAAAGTGCGGAGTAACATAACATAACATAACATTAAGTACACAACAAAAAATAATTTTGCTGTTGTAAACTCTGTGAATATGTGAATCTCAGGTTTTTCAACCGTAAAATGCCTGTGTATTTCAGTCCTTCAGTGACATTCAATCTATATTATACGACGAACCACAAACTAATTTTGAGCAACGAATAAGAGAAAGAGTTGGAATAAAAAATACAATAAAAGAAAAAGACGGGCGTGCGGCGTAATCTTTTAAATTATTTCAAAATTATAGACTACATTGTACATGAGCATTTTGAAAAAGGTTGAACCTATTACATTTTGAATTTTAAAATGCAACAAGGTCAGAATAATTCAGAAACTATAAAGCATACGAATTTTAGGTTGTTAAAAAAACATAAAACTGTATGGTATGTCTTCTGTATCACCATGCATACAAATTCGAATGTGGAAAAAAAAGCTTCTCCCTCGTATTCTGGTTTCCGAGAGTACATCATTTGTGTTCCTTAATCTGATTACTGAATTTGAAATACCAATGGTTAATTTTAGTAGTAACACTGCTAGGTGTACTTTTTTAAATATAAATATATACATGTCCATAAAACGTGGTGAAGGTTAAACAAGTGCACGCACATCTGTTTAAAATATGATGGAGTTATTAGTTTTTTTAATTCGACCTCTCGCACTGCTTGAAGGCACTCCAATTAAATATAATTTGGATCACGTATTTCCATTTGTTTGTAGCTCCGCAGTTACAATCATTTTAAAATTGTTAACAGTTCCACTCTAACAATTGTCTCATGACATTAATTACAATAATTCAGGTTCTATCTAATGCCTTCATTTCTGAAGTAATTTGATATATTTAGAGTAAACATATAAACATGAAAAATTATGTTTATTTAATCCGGTTAATCATAAAAGAGCCATCAGTTACAGACATAAAACTATTGTTTTTTTTTTTTAACTCAGTATTTTTCTTAATTAAACATAATAAAAACTGGCAAAGACGTTGCTCTTAATGCATTCCCTATCCTGTCTTAAAAATCTTAAAAACAGCTGCATTTCATATTTGTTTGCATTCCTATCATTTGAAGTTATAAAAACAAAATTAGTCACACACGAGTTAATAGATGGATTCTGTCAGATCACAGCAATGGAACCAGTGGTGTAACACAAATTTATAAGGGCCCTGCTGCAGAATGTAGTGAGGGGCCCCTGAAACTTCAAGATCTTTGGGATATCCGTAGGCCCTAGGTTGAATGGGGCCCCTTGGAAGGTAAGGGCCCCATGCAGGGGCCTAAATGAAACATAGAAAGGTTCATGGTCCCAGAATTGCATTTACAGCAGCAAGATGCAGAAGCATTCCTAGGCAGATTAACCAGCAAACCAGAGATCAGATTAAAACAGAGTAATATGATGCTGTGTAGCATCACTATATCTAAATAAGCTGTGTGGGATCTGACCTCACAGAAAGTACATATGAGAAAAATAACCCCATGCCATGCATTATAGATATATTGCAGTCACCGAGCAGTTCTATACCCTTATAGAAGAAAGAGAGGGAAGACTGTATTCCTTTATAAGATCATTGTTCTGCAAAGTGACTTGCAGTATCCTTTTATGTTAGGGAACAGTGTGCTTGTGGGAATGGGTGTTTTTTCTGTGATTGCAAAGGAGGAGACAGAAGTGTAAAAGTGATGAGAGGGTGGTAGGGATGATAAAACAGAGCCTGAGATTGACAGTAATACAGATGATGAGTTCTTGGATGATTTGCTGAATTCCTGAACATCACTATACAATGCTATTCAGCCACCTGTAGTACAACCACAACCACTGTACGTGACAGCGGAGGCACATAGAAAATGTGATTGTACCTTTGAAGTAGGACCCCCTCCCCGAGTGAAGGTCTATGCCCGGTTACTTCATGTCCATCCCTAGATTTCCCTAGTATATCTGTTGTCACTTCGGCTTAGATTCAGAATCACGACCTCAGGCTTCCTTCAATGAGATTCATTTTAGTGCAATTATTAATAGAATGACTTCGAAAACACATGCAATGAGGCTGAGCTCATGTTTTTGAGTAGAGAGGCTGCAAGATATGCCTGCAAGGTGCATGTCAGGGTCGAAAACCCTGCCTGTGATTGATTTGAGTGAAAATAAGTACTCGTGGAAGAATGTCAGGATAGTGAGGAAGGATGGTGAATTAAAGAAATTGAGACTGCCGAGTTTGAAGGACATGCTCAGGAGTTGGTGATCTGTACTAAGGAATATGGGAAAATACAAAAAAACTGATGGGTGAAACGTGAAGGGGATAAAAAGAAAGGGGGCACTAGAGGAAAGGAAGGTAGAGTTAGCATGAATGACTCAGAGGCTAAAGAGTTCCTGTTGAGGGAGGTGCATGGAGGTGTGTATGTTCATGTGCCTTAGAGTCACTCTGGCCTTTTTTCATTCACAGATTTATTTCTGATGTTGAGAGGGAATCCAGGTGCCTTGGGTAGACTTGAATAGGCTTTTTGAAGTTGTGGTCCCCAAGAATTTGTGGGCAGAATACAAAGTTTTCATAGATTGGCTCATCAATGGGTGGCATAGACAAGCACGGGCTCTCTTTTTGTCATGGACCAGTATAAGAAAGTATAAGAAAGTGATTGCATATTTAAAAACAAAGGACCTGCAGAAAGACGTACATTGACTCAAAATAACAAGAACCACACAATAGTCCAAAGAGTCAGTGTATTTTGTTTTGAGAGGTTGATACAAGTGTTCAAACAGCAAGGTGGTGTCACAAATCCAGAAAAGGAGAATCATTGTGGGCCCCTTTCTCCATTTGTACTCAGTTTGCATCCAGAAATTAGTTCTCAGATACAGCACAATGTAATTTGCTGGCAGTCCAAGTCATTAGACATAAATGAATGGGCGCAAATGTGGTGCCCATCTTGTACAGACAGGGAATGTTGGTTTGCACAGCAGAGGCTAAGGGATGGCTGCTGCATGGAATTGAAGGATGGACATAAACATGCTGAAGAAAACCACTGCTTGTCATATTTGTAACAATGTGGTCCACTAGAAGTGAGAATGCAAATGGAACCCAAATCATGTGCAAAATATTGTTGAAATGCAGATTTTGAATGCAACACATATGTAAAATATGCAAGTTCAAAAGTCATACAATGCTAAGGTGCCCCAAGCGTCAATGATAAAGCAAAACATGGTAATCAGAGGGTAAAGTTTTAATTCCAACTCTAAGATTAAGTAGAATCCTTTCATACGTGCTCATAACTTCCAATAGTTCCCACTTTTTGACAGTCCCATTGGACTGGATCCTGGTCAATCACAATAACGGTGCCTGAAACAGGAGGAGGATTGCATGCTTGGTGCAGTTGAAGAGGTAGATCATATATAGAAGGAGATGTTAATGGCATTTTGAATCAATACTGTATCTACTCGCTCTACTGTGAGAACAGTAGAGGTCTCTAACCTATGCCTTTCCGGAAATCAACTCCAAGTTGTAGGCATCTCTAAAAGGCAGAGTATGAACCTAGTGTCTGCTAAGCTCCTTGTAAAGATAGGTTCCATTCAAAATGACCATCAATTATTAATATGTAACTCCAGACCAGTCAATCTGTCGGGCAGCGATTTACTCTGCAAAGTGAACAGTGTGATCTATTGCATACCGAGTGGGGTGTGTGAGTAATTGGGTTACTGGTTGGGGAGGTAAAGCCCCACTCAAGCAGGAACCACAATCCCAGTCAGGGTGAGGCACAAGTCAACCCTAAATTAACATGTGCTTCCCCCGTCTGGTAGCTTGGCATGGAGCAGTCAGGCTTAACTTAGAAACAATGTGTAAAATATTTATGGAGCAATTCAAAGAGTAATAAAGTGAACACAGAACACAAGATAAATCCTACACTAATTTAGAAAAACAGAAAAATTTTTAATAAATAAAACAAGACCAAAATATACCTGAGACATGCAATTTTAAAAACTTTAGAGAAAATAGCATAAAAAAGTACAAAGCGGCAACTGTAGATATCTGGTTGCGCCAGACCTTAACAAAGTCACAAGTTCAGGCTGACTGCGATGGAGCAGGGGCCAGGCTACAGAGACCCAGTGAGGCCCGATGAACCAGAGTATCTGAAATCCTGGTTTACAGAGCATTACGAGTTCCTGCACCAAAAATGCATTGAGCAGCCAAGGCGATGCGTAAGTTCCGAGGGTCTGCAGAGCTACAATGTGAGGTTCCATGTCATCCTAAAGGATCCCATGAATGAGGGCTTGTGGTGCGGAGTCTGGGGTCAAAGATGCATTGCACAGTCGAGGCAATGCATCAGTTCCAAAGAGCAGCAAGGAGGAAGTGATGTGAGAACCTGTGTAATCTTGGAGGCTGCAAAAGCTGTTGGAGGTTTCTGCTCTAGTAAGTCCGATAGCTAACTAGCTCTTGGAGTCACTTTGGAATCCAGGATTTAACATATGCAGGGTCAGTCCTTATCACCCAGGAGAGAGGGCAGCAGGTCAGCACAGCAGGGGAGCAGTCCTTCAGAGCAGCAGCCCAGAAGAGTGGCATTCCTTTCAGCAGCATATCAGTCCTTCTTCCTCGTAGAGTAGCCAGAAGTGCACTGTAATATTGGTGTCTTGGGTCTAATTTTTATACATTGGCCTTCCTTTGAGGTGGGAGACACTTCTAGAGGTTTCCCTTTGATGTATCTAGGCATCCTACTTTTCCTGTCCTGACTCCAGACTAACTACAAGCGGTATGCAACCCTTTGTGTGGTGGCAGGGTACAGGCTATTCAAGTGTAAGTAGGGCTCTATCCAGCTCCATCCTCCCATCCTGTCAATGATGGCCTATCCAGGCACACCTAATCTCTTTATTGTGTTTTGCTGTCTAGAAGGACTACACAAAGGTCAACTGTCAGCTACACCCAGTCATGTGGCCCAGAGACAGGCTACAGGAGCTAAATGTCTAAGGCAGGAAAATGCCAAATATCTAAAGGTAGAATTTTCAAAATTGTCATTTAAAATCTGGTTTAACCGTGAGACAGGGGATTTCATTACAATTCCACAGACACAAAACATCAACTGTTGACCTGCTCTTATTTGGAAATTATCACCTATGGGTGTAATAAGGTAATCCCAATGCTAACCAATGGGAGTAGTGAAAAACACATTTAAGAGGTTTTCATTACCATGACATGTAAAAAAAAAAAAGCACTACCTTTTAAATGCTCTGCACCCTTTCATCATGGCTGTCCAGTGCCTACCTTAGGGGTGACTTACATGTATTAAAAAATACGTTTTGGGCCTAGCAAGTGGTTGATGTTGCCAGATCGATATGGCAGTTTATGAACCGCACACACGAGCTGCAATGGCAGACCTGAGACATGTTTAAAGTGCTACTTGAGTGGGTGGCACAATCAGCATTGCTGGCCCACTAGTAGCATTACATTTACAGACCCTGGGCATATGTGGTGCCTCTTTACAAGGGACCTACAAGTAAACTAAATATGACAATTAGGTATAAATCTATTCTACCATGTTTTATAGAGAGAGAGCATACGCACTTAAGAACTGGTTAGCAGTGGTAAAGTGTTCAGACTCCTAAAGCCAGCAAAAACAAAGTCAACAAACAGAGGGATGAAGGCAAAAAGTTAGAGGAAAACTCATGCCAAGGATTCCAGGCCTAACAGCGTGGAGCTACAGACACATGATAAAGACATAGATTTTAAGGTGAAATCATGAGAAGCAGCAGTTGGCTTGTTTCCAGTTTAAGCCAAGGAAAACTTAAGGCCTGATTTAGATCTTGGTTAACCGGTTACTTCATCACCACAGTGATGGATAGCCCATCTTTTGAAATATAAATCCCATTATAACCTATGGGATTTATATTTCGGTGGACGTGATATCTTTTACTGTTGTGACAGAGTAACCCTTCCGCCAATATCAAAATCAGGCCCTTAGATCCCAACTTAAGATATATGGTGCACAAGGATGTCTGGGACTTTTCAGGCAAAGGTATAGGGTTGATTAAGAATGTTGATCCAGTGAAATTCACAAAGAGGCCTAACACAGATTATCCTCGAATGCCTCACACCTAAGGCAGTGGCAGGAATTACACCCATCATCAAACCTATGCTAGAAAAGGAGATTTTGAAGGAAGTGCTAGGGATTCCTTCCAACTTATCTGTGAAGTGTTTGCAGAAATAGTGACAGAAATGGAGGATACTTCTGCACACCCAAAAGGTGATTATTTTGAAGTCCTGTGTTGTCCCATGGCACTCATCCTGTTGTGATTCTATTTCAGATTCCATGTGATGCCAAGTGTTTCACAATTATTGATCTGTGTCAAGCATTCTTTTCCATTCCCTTACACGAGGACAGCCCATTTCTTTTCACTTTCCAATTTTTGGGGAACATTCTTGTGTGGTGTTGAGTCCCACAAAGGTATACAGAGAGTTTCTCAATCCTAACTCAGATATTAAAGAGAAACTTTGATACCCTACAGCTGAATTGCAGAACAGTTCTAGTGAAGTATATGGACGACCTATTGGTGGTGTCTACATAATTCAAGAGACCTGCAAGCAAGACACAATTGACTTGCTGAATCACCTAGCAGAAAAGGGACACAAGGTGTCCTCTACTAAACTTCAGTGCTACCAGCGGGAGCTTCTCAACTTGGGACACCACATTGAGAAGGAAGCCAGGAGAGTGTGCAAAGAATGTATCTTCACAATCCGGCAGATGAACACCCCCACAACATGGGGAGAAGCCAGAATGTTGTGGAGAAATTTCTGCTATTGTTGTCAGTGGATTTTCAACTTTCTGTTTGTGGCTAAGCATCTACAGAGACTTACACACAATGATGGGAATGATTTGATCCCATTAATAATTAATGCATGGGCACTTTCTTAGAGCTCAGAGAGAAACTGCAGTGTACCAGCATTAGGAATGCCCAATTATAGCAATGACTTTGTTCGTTATTGTCGTGTGCGAGAAGGCTGTGCATTGTCTTTGTTAACGGAGACCCATGGGGAAGCATATCAGCTGATGGTTTATTTCTTACTCAATCCACTGACCTCAGCATTTCCTGGTTGCATTAAAACTGAAGCTGCTGTGCATGTTATAATCGTGAGGGCATACCAATGGGGTATTCACTTATTGTGATGGTTCCCACATTCATTTGATATCTTATTGACTAGTACTCAAACTCAGCACATGACAAACAGCAGGCTCTATAAATATGAGCAAGTGATTTTGGTAGCAGAAAATGTTTCCCTTAGGAGGTGTAATGTCTTAAATCCATCTACTATTTTGCCCCTCTGAGAGACCAATCAAGACAGTAATGATGTTGACAATGACTACCTCGATGTTACCAAATTTTGGACCAAGCCAAGAACTGTCATTCAAGATGTGCCCCTTGAATAGCCCAACATTAATTTGTTTGTGGATGGGTCTAGTTTAAGAGAAAGACAAGGAATTTTGAGAGCAGCATAGGCTGTCTGTGTCATAGATATTGTTGTGGAGGCCTCCAAATTGTGCAATGTAACTTCTCCTAAGATAACTGAACTGATTGCTTTGACAAGATCATACTGCATTTACAATATTGTGAATGTCATCTTTTATACAGATTGTCAAAATGGTTTTGCCATTTTCCATGATCTTTGGTAGCTGTTCTCATAAACGGGTTCCTAATATCCTCTGGTCATTGATTTATTAGAGGCATTGTAGGTGCCCAGAGAGATATCAGTCCTAAAATGTGCAGCACTTAAGAGCGGATGTGATTTTGTTATGTTAGGAAACCCGGATGAATTGTCCAGGTATTGTGCTCTTGAATACTGCACATTTAATCAAGACTAATATTGTGAACTTGATAATGACCCTGTTTGGTACATTTTGATACTGTGAACTCCTATGAAGAATTGAAAAAGTTGTAGAATGAAGTGCCAAAACTGAGAAGGGAAAGTGGGTGAGGGCTGGATGTGTAAAGAGTCAGAGTGAGATTTTTGTTTTAAAGGATGGGAAACCTGTTTTACCTGATTTTAGGCTTTCCTAACTATCCAGACTTGTGCTTGGTTACACACATACAGGAAGAGGCAGGGCCCGATTCACAGAACTAACTTAAGACAAAATCCTAAACGTACTACCATTTTGGTATTCACAGAAGGCACTTACTCATTTTGGTATTCACAGAAGGCACTTACTCATTTCGGTATTCACAGAAGTTAGGAGTCCTAACTTTAGGACTCCTAAATGCCTTCTGTGAATACCGAAAGTCTTAAAATTAGGATTTTTCTCAGTTTAGTAGTAGTATAGTTAGGACTCCTAACTTTAAGACTCCTAAATGCCTTCTGTGAATACCGAAAGTCTTAAAATTAGGATTTTTCTCAATTTAGTAGTCCTAAATTTAGGACTCCTAACTTTAGGACTCCTAAATGCCTTCTGTGAATACCGAAAGTCTTAAAATTAGGATTTTTCTCAGTTTAGTAGTAGTATAGTTAGGACTCCTAACTTTAGGACTCCTAAATGCCTTCTGTGAATACCGAAAGTCTTAAAATTAGGATTTTTCTCAGTTTAGTAGTAGTATAGTTAGGACTCCTAACTTTAGGACTCCTAAATGACTTCTGTGAATACCGAAAGTCTTAAAATTAGGATTTTTCTCAATTTAGTAGTCCTAAGTTTAGACTTAGGACTACTAAATTGAGAAAAATCCTAATTTTAAGACTTTCGGTATTCACAGAAGGCATTTAGGAGTCCTAAAGTTAGGAGTCCTAACTATACTACTACTAAACTGAGAAAAATCCTAATTTTAAGACTTTCGGTATTCACAGAAGGCATTTAGGAGTCCTAAAGTTAGGACTCCTAACTTCTGTGAATACCGAAATGAGTAAGTGCCTTCTGTGAATACCAAAATGAGTAAGTGCCTTCTGTGAATACCAAAAAGGTAGTAAGTTTAGGATTTTGTCTTAAGTTAGTTCTGTGAATCGGGCCCCATAATTTTAAGACTTTCGGTATTCACAGAAGGCATTTAGGAGTCCTAAAGTTAGGAGTCCTAACTATACTACTACTAAACTGAGAAAAATCCTAATTTTTAGACTTTCGGTATTCACAGAAGGCATTTAGGAGTCCTAAAGTTAGGACTCCTAACTTTTGTGAATACCGAAATGAGTAAGTGCCTTCTGTGAATACCAAAATGAGTAAGTGCCTTCTGTGAATACCAAAATGGTAGTAAGTTTAGGATTTTGTCTTAAGTTAGTTCTGTGAATCGGGCCCACACTATTGTCTGCACATTCCAAAACTACTGGTATAATCCTCATTTCCTTGCCGTTGCTGAAAATTTGTGTCAAAGTTGTATAATTTGCCAGCAGTTAAATGGGGCCAGAAAAACAGTTGTAACCATGCGTCAAACTGGGAACTTTGATGGTCCTTTTAATCACTTGGAAATTAATTTTATTTGAAGTTCCCTTATGCAATGGGCTTTGTTATATTCTTGTGACAGTGTGTCTGTTCTCCTGATTAGGAGTTGTGATACTCTTACGGTTGCCAAATTATTATTAAGGACATTTTCTCCTCATTTCGCCCTTTCGGTTTCTCCAGAGTCAGATCGAGGCACTAATTTTGAAAATGAAATCATGAAGTTGCTATGTGTAGCTTTCAGTATTGATCAGAGATTCCACTGCTGTCACAGGCCAGAAGTTTGAGGTATTGAGGAAGAGATTAACAGCACTCCAAAGTAGAAGATGACAAAGGTGTGTGCTTGTACCTCTTTGAAATGGCCCAGTTCTCTTCCTCTTGTTCTGATGAGCCTCCAAAGCATCCCCAGTGAAGAGGCCGGAATTCTCTCACAAGAAGTGCCAATGGGGAGAGGTTTGAGAATTCTGTCCGTGCCTGCAGCTACGCTTGTGAATACAACAGAAGACATAGTTTTTGTAAAAGATTGGTTGAAGTGGTACATTCTGTCTCTCATACAGTTGATTTGGTGACCCCACCTGCAAGACCAGAGGTGTGCCATGATCTCACTCCAGATGACTGGGATTTGATGAAAAAACACATAAGAAAGGCGTGTCTTGACTCTTGAGCCAGCAAGGATGGGAGCCTTGCAAGTATAATTAATAAATGTACCCACTGGATACGGAGAGTGAGATGGTGCAGGGATATCATTAGGGAAGACATAACCAGGGCTAAAAGGTTGCCTGATCTGGGAGGACAAAAGGACGCACATGAAGTGATAGCGCTCACTCTGACGCACCGTGATTTGGTAGAAAACTTGGTGTCCTTTGATCTGCGCACTGAACAACCTGGCTAATACTAAAATATGCTTTAAGTACAACTGCCCAGAATTGCAAGCAGAAATAAATCGATAATCTTGTGCAGTTCTTCAAAATAATGGGTCTCCATTGAATGAGATCGATTGAGGGTCAACCCTGCCCCCAGTAGCCACCAAGTACCAGGCCAGTTTCTTAGTACAGGACATAAAACACCGTCAGTTGCACCATGTTGAAAACTCTCAGCAGAGGAAATCACAGTTGAAAATCCAGTGCATGAGATCATTTCGTGTGGCCCGCTGTTCCTATGGTCGAGCCTTAATTGCCCATCAACCGATCACAACGAAGTCTATCGAAAGTATCATGGAATATTGCTGGACTGCGGTCCAAGGGAGTGTCCCCCGACTGGATTTCCTTTGTTGAGGAAAGAGACATATGTATCTTTCAAGAAACATGGTCAGTTGAACCATACTATCATTTGGGTTATTTAAATTATTATAAACCAGCCACCCAAGGCCACAAGGGACGCCTTTCGGGGGGCCTTACAATCTGGGTCTGGCAGGACATTGGCCTTTCCATAAAACCACTCCAGACGGAGAGCAATGACATTCTAGCCATCCGCCTGGGGTGCAGGACATATGGTGACATCGATATTTATAACATCTATGCTAGAGGGCATAATGGGGGACGTATGTCGGAAACAATTTCTGGCCTTGATGAGCTCCTACATAACATCTCCTGGTCTTCCTCAGTAATCTTAGGAGGAGATTTTAACACCACCTGAGCCCTTTGATAATGGGGAACTGGATCTAGCGGGAGAGGAGGACGAGCAGTGGGGTATCCCTACCTAGGAAATACCCCCAATTCGAAAATGGACGGACACTGTACTACGGATGAAGGCTATAAGCCTTGAGCATGGTCTAAGGGCAGTTAACGGAAGAACAAGATCTGACAAGCAAGGGGCACACACGTTTAGTAATGGCTGCCGTTCAAGCAGGATTGACTATATGTTAATTAGCTGAAAAATGTGGCACACCTTGCAGGATATGGTCGTGATGGATAGAATCAAGAGCCACCATAATCCACTCTGTACAACACTCACACTAAAGGGCCAACAAGAGCAATCACAATTTTCTAACTTCACCCAGACAGGCGAACTGGCATTGACCAATGACATGCGACACCTTAAATGGCCAATGGTAATTGAATGTCCCAACATAATATCAACTATAAACTAAGATTTGTAGCATAGTCTAACACAGAAGCTGTCTTTTCACTGTGACTCCCGACCATTAAAAGATACAATACTTTTACATAATATCCTTTTTAATAGAATACGTATACACTTGCAAATCCCTTGTTGATCTAGGGTCAAGGGAAGCCAGCAACATCCTCACGGGTATAATAGCGAGTGCAAAAAAGCGCATATAGCTTTGGGGGCGGGCAATAATAGTAGGAGATTACCTTAGTGTCCAACATTCAAGGAAGTTATACAAGAAGGTGATTTTGTCAGCCAAAAAGGCCTGGGATGAGAAAAGATGGCGGGACCTAAAAGAGGCATGTAAGGAGAGAAACATGCAATGCTTTTGGAGCCTGGTAAAATGGGGTGCGGGTGGCCCAGGGCAATCCCCCCAAAATCATGTGGTGTCTGGGTTGAGCAAGGCAATTCCCGTTGCGCCCCCAAGTCAGGCCTATTGGGTGTAGTTGTGCATAGGAGCAATCGATTTCAACCTCGCAGAGTAATGTCTTTGCGAGTAATTACTAGTTTGTTTCGTAACGTATTTAATTCCCTTCGGCGGAAATCCAAGATGGCCGTCAGCAACACCAGTCAAGAGTCTTCGGGTTGCCGCTCTAGTGTTTGGCCAGTGAATCCTTCGCAGCTGTGTTCGCGCGCTCGCGCCCAGAGTTCTCCGCACTTCAACTGAGTATTCTGAGGAAAACGGTCGCAGTTTGAATTTGCGACTGATTTTCTCGTGAGCGAAGAAGTTCCGTGAGCGAAGAAGTTCAACAGTGTTTCACAGAATTCTGTTTCCTGAGAAGCCTTCTGAGTTCAACTACAGAGTGGTCACAGTAGGTACACTGTGACGGCAGGTCAGTCTACTCGCGGAATCTTCCGCGGAAGAAAACATTGCTTACCAGTACAAGAGGAGTCTAGTAATAAGTGAAGAGTCAGGAAAAATCTTAACTAGGAATTTGGCTCAATTTCTGCATAGTTTACAAGTCAATTTTGAATCTTGAAGAGCCAACGTTTTTCATAAATGTGCGAGTACATAAACTATTTGTAGAACATTATATAGACATTTCATGGAACATTTGGAGTAAAGAGTTTTTGGAAACCAAAGCCGTACTGAGGTTTTGAGCCAGAGTATCGAATAAGACTTGCAGCGTACAACCTGGATACAGTGACAGAGAGATACCAACAGTAGATATAGTTATATATATATATATAAGTATACGTACCAACAATCCAAAGAACAGCATATATCAATTTGCGATAAAAGAAAGAATACAGAGAAGAAGAGATAAGACATAATACATTTCTAAAGTAGAAGTGGCAGGTAATAGAGCAGGAATTAAGATTGAAAAAATGATTCAATTCAATCAGCGAGTTTCTTAGTTTATTGATTTTCTTTTATCTTTTCACAGAGTCCTATAGAGAGAGCAACACAAATAGGAACAAATAAAACTCCTGCCCCAAAAATAAACCATACAAGAGAGTGGCAAGCCAATAAAGAAGTACAGGTATTTATGAAAGGTTCTAGGATATAGTGGGAAGTGTAGGAAATGATTGTTGTTGCATAACCTTCTATTTTCTAGGAGATACTCGGAGTCAAGCAAGAGTCCGGTCCTACTGAAGAGAAGCAGTGGCAGTCTTAGGCAGTCTCTCTTTTTCATTCCAATTCCCCTTTCCCCCTCTTTGCTAGCTGTGAACTTAGTTCGCGGTAGCGGAGTAGGGGATTGGGGAGCATTCGTCTGCTCCTGCGGAATTCCAAGGTTCTGGATCAGGTACTTCACATGTGGAGCCTGCTGTGTGGGTTACGTTTTTCTCAGATCAATACGCAGCTAATGACAAAATGGATTATAACCCTTCTTGGGCTTAGTTTAAGTCATCAGATACTGTAACTTAGCTGGTGTAACAATTGTGCTGAGCACTGTTACCAGTGGGAGAGCGCCAGGCATAGATAAGGTGCCCGCAGATATTTTACTCCAGAACAAAGCAAATGGAGCCAGTACATAATGCTTTTAGCAAATGCAATCGCTCATGGAGCACCAATCCCGGATACCTGGAAAGGGGCGCAGATTATCCCGATTTTTAAAAAGGAGATAAATCCTCACCCGGGAACTACAGGCCAAAAAGCCTGATAGAGTCAATCCAGAAAGTCGTAGCTCGACTTGTTTTTGCAAAAATCCAAACCTGGATTGATGTTAATGATATTTTGAGACCTCTCCAGGCCGGCTTCTGGGCAAACATGAGTACTATTGATCAGGTTTTCCAATTCATTTTAATTTTTTGGCAGAAAGTGACTCTTGGAAAAGGAAGCATTTATGCAGCCTTTGTTGATCTTAAGTCTGCTTTTGACTTAGTATCACGGTCCAAATTGTTGAGGGTACTCTGGGTCTGCCCCCTGACCTACTTTTCTTAATTGTTCACCTCCACGAACACAACTATGCCTATGTTCGCTGGGAGGTGCAGGAAAACAAGACCTACTGGTTCCCAGTTGAGATGGGAGTACGCCAGGGTTGGGTTCTAGCGCCTACATTATTTTCACTTTTTATTAACGGTATAGTTAGTTTTTTAGCGTCCTTTTCCACAGATGCCCCAGTTTTACCAGGTACACAAATTCAGATATTAATGTTTGTGGATGACACGCTCATATTGTCTAAAACCCCGTGTGGGTTAAAGCGTGCGCTGCCACATTTTGAAGAATTTTGCTCATTGCATGGTCTAAAAGTCAATAGTTCAAAAACAAAGTTCCAAGGTACTGAGCTCAGCTCTGTTTGGCGCTGCGCTAAGGGGCTTTGAGAAATTGCATCCTCTAGCCATTTCCGAGAATATGTTCCTGCGTGGGATTACAAGCCTCCTCAAAGTACCCCCTTGCTCCCCCTGCGCTCTGACTTAGGCAGAAAAGCCATAGTAGATCTCGCAAGACTACGTCCTATTCTCTACTGGCATAGAATCTGGTGCACCCCAGAGTTATCCATCTTTGCCGAAGGTCTCAATATCTAATGGAGGCTGACCACTTCCGCATGATTGGTTGGTTAAGTGACATCAGATCCTTACTAACCAGCATGGGTATGCCACTATTGTCGGATGATCCTAGTGGCACGAGTGATGCCACTTCATTGACAGGGAAGTTCTTACAAATAATCCATGTATTGAGGACTACTGGGACGTAATTACCAAGCCGCTTGATCGTAAACTTTATTTTCAGTTTAGAGCAGGCTGTCTACCCTTGATATCCTTTACCGCTGCATGGTCTACTGTGGCTGACGACAAATGCCCAAATTGCACTGACATTGAAGAATCATATGCACATGTGCTGTTCATTTGTCCGGCGTACGCTACACCCCTCAAAGCCTGGTTGGCACCCACATGCAGGAATATGGGCACTCACCTGTCGAGCATAGCAATGAGAATATTGTGTACTGATCCATCAGTGCTGTAGGCAATATCAATGGCAAAGTTTATGAGATGGATGTGGACAATTAGATCTAAGCTTCTTTAGTACACTGATGAATAAAGACTTCCACCACTAATAATAATAAGCTATGTTTTTAATGCTGGGACTCTAAACGTTTTACCAATTAGCAGCCTTACTTTTTTCTAATAACATTGCGTGCCTTCTTTATTTAATGTGTTTGATTCTCTCTTTTATTTGTATTTTAATATATTGTATTGATTTTTATAGAACTTGAAAATTTGCTTTCATGTGAATTGCTTTTATGACATTTTTGTCGAATAAAGCTTATGTTGACTGACTGACAGATTATTGTGACAAACACTACTGTCAAGAGTGGTGGATTGCCCCAGTGGATATTGCATATCATTCCAAAATATTGACACAATCTGGTGTAGAAGTGGTGACAGTAGCCACTGTTTTGTAGAGTCAAACCCAAGATCTGTGCAAACATTCAGAGGGAGGAGAAGACAGTATGAAAAGGTCGCAAAGTCAAGTTGTGACAGGCACTTAGTCTGTGGCGAATTAGCAGAGAATAACAACAGTACTACATCAATGTAAACACTTTAGATAGTGCAGTGCAAAGGGTAGAGAAGTGACTGAAAAGTGATGAGAGACAGAAATATCTTTGTGAGAAAAGAAAACATTTCAGAAAAGCTCAGGAAAGAATCAGAACCCAGCGAAGAGAGTGCTAGTGACAGTGAGCAACCAGAAGTCAGAACAACTAAGTGCCAAACCAAATATATTCAGCTTCTGTGAGGACCTACTTTGTTCAAACCGATCCTGATATGAGAGTTTATGAAACTGAAAATCATGAAAATGTATTTGAAAAACCCCATGAACAATGTTACCACAGTTATGGAATAAATGTGTTTTGGGTTAATGAACCGAAGTGACATACATCCAATCAATCAATCAATCAAATAATTTGTAAAGTGCACTACTTACCTGCAAGGGTTTTAAGGCGCTGAGGGTGAGGAGTGGGGGGGTGCTGTTGCTACTGGTTGAACAGCCAGGTCTTGAGTCGTCTCCTGAAGGTTAGAAGGTCTTTGTTGAGGGGGAGGGTGTTCCAGGTCTTGGTGGCGCGGTGGGAGAAGGATCTGTCTCCGGCTGTGGTTCTACGGATGTGTGGGACGGTAGCCAGGGAGAGGTCTGCGGAGAGGAGTTTCCTGTTGGGTACGTAGAAGGAGAGTCGACTGTTGAGATAAGCTGGGCCGGTCTTGTGGAGTGCCTTGTGACGTGGATCAGGAGCTTGAAGGAGATTCTTTTGTCGACGGGGAGCCAGTGCAGGTTCCTCAGGTGGGGGGTGATGTGGTTGCGGCGCGGGACGTGGAGGATCAGGCGTGCTGAGACATTCTGGATTCTTTGCAGTCTGTTGATGAGCTTGGTCGGGGCTCCGGCGTAGAGGGCGTTTCCGTAGTCGAGTCTGCTGCTGACTAGGGCCTGGGTGACTGTTTTCCTTGTGTCTGTCGGGACCCATCTGTAGATCTTGCGGAGCATACGGAGGGTGTTGAAGCAGGTGGAGGAGATAGCGTTGACTTGTTTGGTCATGGTGAGTTTCGAGTCGAGGATGACTCCCAGGTTGCGTGCGTGGTTGGTAGGTGCAGGGGGTGTCTCCAGTGATGCAGGCCACCAGGAGTCGTCCCATGCTGAGGGGTTGGGCCCAAGGATGAGGATCTCCGTCTTGTCTGTGTTCAGCTTAAGACAGCTATCCTCCATCCAGCCAGCGACGGCCTTCATTCCCTGGTGGAGGTTGGATTTGGCTGTGAGGGGATCCTTGGTGAGGGAGAGGATCAGTTACGTGTCATCCGCATAGGAGATTATGTTGAGGTCGTGATGTCGGGCGATGCGTGTGAGAGGCGCCATGTAGACGTTGAACAGTGTCGGGCTGAGGGAGGATCCCTGCGGGACACCGTAGATGATCTCAGAGGCTTCGGATCGGCACGGGGGAGGCGGTCTCCCTGGGTTCTGCCGGAGAGGAAGGAGGAGGTCCAGTCCAGGGCCTTGTCTCGGATCCCTGCGCCGGGGAGTCGTGTGCGTAGTGTGCGGTGGCAGATGGTGTCGAAGGCGGCGGAGAGGTCCAGAAGGATGAGGGCCGCCGTCTCACTGTTGTCCAGTAGGATCCTGATGTCGTCTGTGGCGGCGATGAGGGCGGTCTCGGTGCTGTGGTTGCTGCGGAATCCTGACTGGGAGGGGTCCAGGATGCTGTTGTCTTCGAGGTTGCAGGTGAGCTGGATGTTGACTATCTTCTCGATGACCTTAGCTGGGAACGGAAGCAGGGAGATGGGCCAGAAGTTTTTGAGTTCGCTCGGGTCCGCCTTGGGTTTCTTCAGTAGGACATTGATCTTGGCGTGTTTCCAGCTCTCAGGGAAGGTCGCGGTCTCGAAGGAGAGGTTGATAATGTTGCGCAGGTGTGGTGCGATGGAGCTGCCGGCTTTGTTGAAGATGTGGTGAGAAAAAGGGTCAGACGGCGAGCCGGAGTGGATTGTGCCCATGGTCTTGATTGTGTCTTCGATGCTTACATTGGCCCAGGTTGTCAGGGGGTCATGGTCGGTGGGGTGTGGGAGTCGCACAGGGCTTGCGACTGTGGGATGTCATTGGCATTGGAGCTGGGGTTGGAGAGTTCCTTGTTGTCGAGGCGGTCTTTGAAGGAGGTCCTCTTTGCAGTCCTGATGAGGTGGTGGTGGTTGCGGATGGTGTCTTTGTGGGCTGCGCGGCTGCCCGGCGACTTCTCGCTGTGCCATATGTTCTCCAACTTCCAGCAGGTGCGCTTTGATGCTAGGAGTTCCGGGGTGAACCAGTTGGCTCTCTTGCTGGTGTCTTTGAGGGTTTGTTTTTTCAGCGTGGCTAAGGTGTTGGCGCAGTCGTCCATCCGTCGTCCGAGGGTGCACGCACACTCATCAGGGTTGGAGGGGTTGGTCGGTGGGTTGAGTGCGAGGTTTGTCTGTAGTTGTACTTTGGTGATTTTGCCCCAGCAGCAACGGGGGATCTGTAGGGTGCGGTGATGTGCGACGGGTTTCCGCAAGGAGAAGTGGATGCAGTGGTGGTCGGTCCAGGTGGGTTCGGAGACGTGGCTGAAGGAGACGTGGGGGCTTGAGGAGAAGATGGCGTGGAGGGTGTGTTCGGCGATGTGGGTCGGCGTCATGACGAGCTGTTCCAGTCCGAGGTTGGCGAGGTGGTCTACCAGGGTGGAGGAGTTGCTGTCGTTGTTGTTCTCCAGATGGAAGTTCAGGTCTCCGGGGAGGATGTAGTCGGTGGAGGTCAGTGCGTGCATGCTGATGAAGTCGGCGATGGCATCACAGAATTGTGGTCGGGGTCCGGGTGGTCTGTAGACGAGGGTGCCTCTTAGGGTGGTCATGGGGTCCGTGTGGATCTGGAAGTGCATGTGTTCGGCGGTGCTGAGAGTGTCGTCGGTGTTTGTTGAGACCCTGATGGTCTTCTTGTGGACGATGGTGATTTCTCCTCGGACTCCGTTGGTGAGGTCTCTGCGGGCGATCTTGTATCCGTCGGGGATGGCTATGGGGATGTCTGGAGAGGAGGTTTCGTTCATCCAGGTCTCGGTCAGGAAGGCGACGTCTGGTGATGCAGTGTCGAGTAGGTCCCCGAGCTCGACGGTGTGTTTGCATGCCGAGCGGGTGTTGATCAGGATGCATCGGAGCTGGTTGTGTTCTGTCGTGGCGGCTGTCTCGGCGTCTTCGATGCAGGAAAAGCTGCAGTTCCAGCAGGTGAAGGGACCGTGGGTGTGCTTCAGGGCGGCCCTGCAGCAGGTGAGGGTCCATCTTGAGTTGAGAGCATTGAGGGTGCTGGTGTCGTATCGGAGGTGGTCTTCATGGCTGGTGTGGGGGCCAGGGGTTCTGGCGCTTGGCGCGGTCCAGGCGCGGACGGGTGCAGACGGGCTTGCTTTAGGTGCACCTTCGGTGTGCCAGCGGCGCGCCCGCAGTGTGGCCGCACAGCGGCCACCATTTATTGGGAGGTGGTAGGGAGGAGCAGCTGGAAGGCGGGTGGCAGGGGGCAGCGAATGGGCACGGAAGGGGTGGGGCTGCAGGGGATGCAGCGGCGGAAACGGGAGCAGCGAGGGGGGAGAGTAGGCACAAATGGGTGCACGGGGTAATGAAGGCAAAAACGGGCAGCGGGGCACAGAAGGAGCAAAAGGCACACAAGAGCACGGGGAACAGAAGGCAAAAATGGGCAGCGGGGCACAGAAGGAGCAAAAGGGCATGTAGAGCAGAAGAAAACGGCAATGTGGCAACAAGGGCACTCAGAGAAACATACAAACCTAAGGCCACCACTGGCCACCAGGGATGAGGCGCAGGTGGTACCCCCAGGTGGAGGAGGGCCTCGACTTTTGCGGTGACAGCAGGAACGCAGGTGGAGCTGCAGCGGGGGGGAGCAACCTACCTGGCAAGGTATACGCTTGTAAACTCATATACAATTTCCTTTCAGGTATTCAATCGCAGGTTCATAACTGATCTTGTGTTACTGATCCAGCATGAGTGATAATATGTTTATATACCTTCCTTACCCACCTCTTCATGTAGGTTCACACCATTTAAAAGGTTAGTTTACTGTGCATGGTGGGGCGGTGATGGGACTAAGACACTGCATGATTGCTACAAAATCGGTTCCCCTGGAGGTGTTAGTAGATCTGAAAAAGGCTTGATTGTTTACGTTGTTATCCTCTTTGCACAGCCTGTGACTCCTAATGACACACACCAATACAGATAATGATAACATTTGTTAACAGTTGATCTTGTTATCACTAAACACTTTTTAAACATGAGCTCAAAGCATTTCTAGGAATAGATGAAATGTATGGCATTACTGCTTGATACTCAATTAGCATGTAAGTTTATTATATTTCTTTTCGGTCTAGAGTCTCTCTATGTCCCTCTGGAGGAGGAGAAGACTGCACCACCCTATAAAAAAGTTTGCTATGTTTTCTTACAAATAGCTTTAGTGTGACTTTCAGCCGTTCTCATAACTTAAAGTTCCCTATCAATAATTCTGCTTCAGAATTTCCTGTCATTTCACCAGTCGATTGGTTAATAGTCATTTGTCAACCTTCTGTAGTTTTGTTACTTGCTCTTGCTTGAAGTAAAAGATTTGTACTTATCTGGGGTTGTCTTCTGTTTTGCCTTTCCTTAAGCTTTTTAGATTGCTAGGAGATTCAGCTACTATGAAGATCCAATTGAGGGAGTATGCAGTTACTGCCAGCCAATGCCACATAAAACTGGAAAAGATGACGAAGAATTAAAGGAGTTTTCAATGAGCAGGTAAATTTGGCTCAATTTCCTTGCAAGGTGTGGTCGAATGGATAGGGCCGAAATAGACCATGCCATGATGCCATCCAAGATTACAAGATCTAGCTCTGCATTTTACTAACGCATTTTCTATGTAAACCTAACTTCTACTGTACAACACAACTGCACCCCTGAGATTCCCAATACCCAAGCTAAAATTAAAACCACCTGTAGGGAAGGCCAAGGTGAAGGCATACAGCAGTTAGCTTCCTTCTCTATATCCCTACCATGCGAGCCTAAGAAAAAGATGTGCATAATTTCACGAAATTCTAGAAAAGCTATGCATAGTTACACAAAACACAAAGGTATCATTCAGCACTATATTTTAGCATGAAATATGTCCTAGTGTCAAGTTTTGATGTGAGAACACGTTTTTTGTGCTAAAAATAGTGAAAATCCAAAAGGTTTCACAAACAACCGCTGCCCACATTGTGTTGTTCCTGTGTGTATTTGCGTAAATTTTTATTTCATAACAGAAACAAAGTGCAGTGCAGGGCGCAAGAAACATGGGGGCAGATTTATGTTAGACTTGCGCCACTTTTACGCCGCTGTTGCGTCACTTTTGTGACGCAGCGGCGGCGTAAACCCTGCGCCACGTTGCGCCCCATTTACATCCTGACGCATCTATGGAGATGCGTCACGGTGTAAAGCCCTGCGCCACATTAATCCTGCGTCAGGTTTAATGTATGTAGGGTGGGCGTTCCATCGGAAAAAGCCTCGGAAAAGTGACGCAGTGAAATCTACAAGATTTCACTGAGTCACTTTTCCGACGCTGCTGCGTCAAAACCTTGCGCCTGCTTGAAGCAGGCGTAAGGCATGACGCAGCATGTTAGGTATGGGCAGCCACTAAACATTGCTGGAGTTGCGTCGTGCTTGCGACACGACTCCAGCAATGCGCTGCCCTTACGCCATCAGATGCGTCACGCATCTGTTTATCCTTGCGCCACGATGCGCTGCATTGTAAATGCGGCGCATCTGTGGTGGCGCAAGGGTAAACTTGCATGACGCATCTTTCCTGGCGCATCCCTGCTGATTTGCGGGGATGCGCCAGGAAACATAAATCTGTCCCATGGACCTTACCTGAGGAAAGTAGGGTTTAAGCATAGGCTCTGAGACCTTGCTCTGGGAGGATGAAAGAGGAGAAATATTGTGGGCCCACAAACCATTGAGTCCAAGATAGAGACAAAGTTATGATAAAGAGTCTCCCCTGGTGTTACCCATCACTGCAAATTAGGTCAACATGAAAAGAGAGGGGTTTAAAGAAAGAGACCCTCATAAGAGACTTGCTTAACACTATTTGCCCTGTAAAGGAATCAGAAAGCGAGGTGGAAAGCAAGAGGTTACCGCACAATTTGATATGTGCCAAGGAAGATGAAGATAGGGTCACCAATGGTTTCCTGCAGTGAGTCTAGGGTGCTATCAAGGCAGAGACTGGCACTATTAGGGTTTGTCAAGAATGTGTTCTGCCTCATTTAGTCTCACTAGATCCTTTCTCTTTTGGATCAATTGGTCTCTGCTGTAAGTGAGTCACATTAACTGCGTCTGTAGCGTTGGAAGCTCTGGCAAAATGGCTTTGAGTCCTAACTGGCAGTCCTTGCCTTCTAAAGTAAGGGTCACTACTGCACAGATATGTTCAGGGTTCAGGAGATCATGTGTGTTCACGCAAGGGCACCTGTGTGTGGCTGAGTAAAGGGTGTACTGTTGAACTCAGCCCCATATCTGCACTGAGGTAGGTTGGCACAGATGGCAGCTTTAACAAATTGATTATGGCAAGTGCAGAGCTAATAACTTAATTTGACATTCACAAAGAAATATCGCTATTTATTTTTTAATATAGTGTGAGTCTGTAGTGCTTCACTTTATTCTGAGGAGTAGTACAGAAACAGGTGCTTCCCTGGGTTAATAAAGGTTCAAGGTGCAAACATATTATTAATTTGGCCATATTTGCCTTCCTACCCATAAATTGAGCTTTAGTCATACTTCTCTTAGTCAGCCTTAATTACATGTGCGCTTTGATGAATCTGTGCAAAGTTAATAATCCTGCTCGCCAGAGGGTAGATCACCTCTCCCTCACACAACAAAACCGTGCATGAAGATTATGCCTGTTCACGGGAGGGGGGGCAGAATATGCACAAGGTAATTGCATCAACACATCCTGACATGCCTGGACAAGATTTTCCCAGGTGAACAATAGAGGATTAGCCAGAAGTCAGACTGACCTGCATCTCCATGTTCTCCTTGTGGCCCCTTTAAACTTGTGGTTGCAAGAAAATAGATTGGCAGCTTCAATTGGGGGCTGGTTTAAAGCTGTTGGAGAGTAGTGACCATTGACCACCTGAAGTTGCCATTTTGAAAACTCCGAAGAAGCTGTCTAGGAGTGATGGAACAGGGGTGGTATGATGATGTATCATCTTTAGATTAGGCAAAGGTGCCCACTTTCTGAAGCTTTTACTCCCACATAAAACTCTTACACAAGGGAGACACAGAGAGAAGCACTGGAATCTGCAGGAGTCAAGGACAGAGGGACCCTTTATAGATGAACCCTTTGTCTGGAGTGGTATGGTACTCTGGACTTGTTTTTACCTCTATGTTCCCTCTGGGGTCAGTAGAGGGGTGAACTTGCTAGGGACCCAGGAGAGATTTTCGGAACTGATTGAATTATTTGCTGGGCTGATATTTTGCCTTCGTTCATATGGTGACACCCTGACAATGAGTGTGGGTTTGACTTTATTAACCGAATCCACTGTGTTGCATTAGCCTCATTGGAGCATTGTGTTTTTTAAGGCTCAGAGCTCACTCTCACTCAGAAAGTTAGTGGTAAGTCCATCACACATGAGCCAAAAGATCTCAGCCAAGTGCCCTCTGTCTGCCTTGAGAAACCCATACCCAAATTCCTCAAAATGAATGCCAGTGCTAGGATTACTAATTTCCAGTTCCAAGGCATACTAATAAAACATGGTGATGCCAAGTCTTGTGTCCACTCAAGTAGGTCCCATGTGATCAAAACCTATGGACAAGGGGCCAAGGGGCAGAAGCTTATGAGAAGATGGAGGCGAAGGAGGTGGGTGGACCGCGAAACAACCTTTATATTGCGGTCGTCAGACCGCGATGCCTTTACAACGTGATGCCTTTACAACACGGTCCTTACAACGACCACGTTGTTACAACGCGTGCCATTACCACGCAAGTCATTACATCGACCTGCAGTAGATGGCGATCTAACATAAGGAATAGTATAATTTACTATTCCAACACCTTCCCTACTGTTGCAAAGGCTGGAGTTGGAATAGTAAATTATACATTCCTAATGTTACAGCGCCATCTACTGCAAGTCGATGTAATGACTTGCGTAGTAATGGCATTGCGTTGTAACAATGCGGTCGTTGTAACGATCGCGTTGTCATCTACCACGTAGTAAAAGCACATGTTGTAACGTGCTATATTCGGTGGAGCCTGCAATGACATATCCATTTGGCCGGGTGATGTCTGCTTCAAATAGAAGGGACCCTGGGCATCACACTGCATAAGTGTTAGACAATTCTTTTAGGGATCGTCCCTCTGATCTGTGAGAAGGGCAGGAATCAGAGAACTTTGCTTTGGCAGAATCCTAGCTTGTGCAATTAAGGTGTACCAGTCTTGGGGTGGAAGACTTTCAGGCCCCCTCCGAAGTCCTGGTTTGCCAGGCATCAGTTAAGCTGTTCGGTGGTGGACCCTGAGCTGAGTGAGATGGAATGCAACAATGTTATGTCGCAAAATATTGATACATACTTTTACGAATCAATGTTTGGAAGGGACGTCCTAAACACACCCCTTCCCCGTAATGATTCGTTATAGGTTTCTAAACACATTTTTTAATACAATATCCTGTTATTGAATTGCAAAATGGATTCATTATATAACAAAAAGTAATTTTACTGTTGCAAATTCTGTGATTTTGTGAATCGCAGGTTTTACAACCGCAAAATGCTTTGTATATCAGGACTGCAATGACATACAACCTATGATGCAAAGAAACACAAACTAATTTAGGGCAAATAAGTCAGACCATATTGAAATGACATTGTTTTGTGTCCTGAACAACGAATGAGAGTTTGAATAATAAATACGGTTTTAAAAAAGTCATGGAGCGTACTGTGTAATCTTTTAGATGATTTCAAAATAATAGGCTACACTCTACATGTACATTTTGCAAAAGGTTGAACCTATTACATTTTGACATTTTATGCAAAATGCCTCCAATTTTAAAGTGCACCGAGGTCAGAATAATTCAGAAATTATGAAGCAACACATTATTGTTATTTAATGACACTGTAAAGTTTGTCTTTTATATCGCCAATCATAGAAGTCTAAAAAATCGATTTCGGTTAAATGAGTGCAGACGCTCATTTCTGTTTAATATTTGATGGCTTATTTTTTTTAATTCGACCTCTTGCACTGCCTGAGTGCATTCTAATTAAATATAATTTGCATCAAGTATTTCCATTTGTTTGCAACGCCTCAATTATATTCGTTTTACAACTGTAAACGGGTTTCACTGTAACAATTGTCTCATGACATTAATTTAAAGAATTCATTTTCTGCCTTCATTTCTGGACTGTTTTAATATATTTCGAGTAAACATAAACACATGCAAGACGATGCTTATTGAATCCGGTTAGTCATAAAACAACCATCAGTTACAGACATGAAACTATTGAAACGTTTTTTAAAAACTGATTATTTTTCATGATTAAACATAATAAAACTCACAAATACATTGCTCTTGAATCATTTAGCATGCTTTCTTAAAAATATGAAAACAGCTGCATTTCATAATTATTTGCATTCCAATCATTTGAAGTTATAAAACAAAATCAACTTAATTTGAGTGCAATGATTGTTAGCCCCCCAGATTAGCCATACACTGGTTGTTAGATTGAATCTGTCCTTCGGCCAGATCACATCAATGAAACCAGTGGTGTAACACAAACTGATGGGGTCCCTGAAACTTTTATAGCTTAAAGATATGCCTAGGCCTCAGTTAGAATGGGGACCGATTGAAAGATGGGGGACCCCTGCACCGCAGGGGCTACAGGATTCAATGATATGTTTCTGAATGAAACATGGAAAGGTTCATGGTCTCAGCATTGCATTTACAGCAGCCATAAGCATTCCTAGGATGATTAACCTGCAAACCAGAGCTCAGTACCTGTTCAAAACAGAGAACCATAAATGATCTTTTCATCTTGTGCTGTGCAGAATCACTATGCCTATATAAACTGCGTCGGACCTGACCTCACAGGAAGTGTGTATGGGATAAAGAAGCCTCATCCCCTTTGGTTTTGCTTTGTTCGCCCTAAATTGGCAGGGTATGCCCAGACGTGGGTCCCTTGCTCACTTTGCCACTGGATTCAAGCTAGCCTGCCTGATGACGTCTGATTAGCCAGAAACCGGTCCAAGGATGCTTGTTTCCGGTCCAGGGAAAACATGGCTTGGCAGTTTGGGCTGGACTGTTCCCATGAGGCACAGGGTCAGACTGATTTGCATATGGTCATGTCTGAACTGGGGTGGCGGAGTGAGCTAAAGAATGATGATGGATTACACCCAGATCAGTTGACTGGGGGTGAGTGTTTGCAATGTTCAACACTCCGTCCATCATCCCTTTTGGTTTTGCTATAAAGAAGCCTCTGCCATACTTTACAGAGATATTTTCGTCACCTCTAAGTTCCATGACCATATAGAAGAGCGAGACCGAAGGTTGAGTCCTTTATAACGTCATGGAACTGCAAGGTGACTTCCAATTTCTTTTTAACTTATGGAAGAGGATATTTTATTCCATATAATACATGGTCACACTATCACACTTCCCACAAACTGCCAGAATCCTTGGAGCCTTTCTCTTTCATATGAAAGAGATGTTTTCAGATCTTCAAAATAGAAATAGAATCTGTAGTGTGGTATTAATCACACCAAATAGCAGCTAGTATGTTCTTGCAAAAATGTATTAGAATCCGTTTCTTGTAAATCAGATTAAGAAAAAAGTGACGTTCAGAATGTTTAGAAGCATACAGAAATTCTATCCTTCCAGTAATGATGTATACAGTGAGAAAATATATACACGTTGCCAATAATATCTCCTCTCTTCAGTTCAGTTCAGAAAAACAGATAAGAAGAATAAAAAAACTGTTCTCCTTTTGTTTAAACTGCAGCTGTACTTATGTTCTGTAACCTAACTTTCAGCCTGATGTCTGGTTCTGGCAGCAGGCATTGTGACATCAACGTATTACAGCTGAGCAGATTTCTCATTATTACAGGTAACTAGAGATGTCACAAATCGACGATAATAAATACATTAGAGATGGGCTTTTTAACAGGGAATGCAGGCTCCCATATATTATATATGGGACAAATTATCCTCTAAAATATATTATAAGGTTTTTGCAAATCACTGATGTGACTTGAAATACCCTTAATACCCTTAACAATGTAAAATAAGGAGCCATTGTGCCCCATGATATATATTGGTTTAACTCATCTTAGCCACTTAGCTGTTAAGTGGTCCAGTATAATTTGTTACACTTTCTGACAGCCCTGGCTCTTTAGTCAACAACTTCAAATATGACAGCAAAGCTAGAAGTCCCACAGACCAACATGCATTAGCCTAAAAAGATAAGACTGACTGTGTTGCCCAGAGTACACACCCACTTGACTGCTACGTAGTCAAAATGAGTTAAGATCCTGGCTCTGCTGATAAAGTAAAATTAAAACCTCACCCTGGAATGAATTGACTACCTTTTTTCCTAGCAAGGCTAGAATTGTGTTGCTGCATTGCTGCCTCCTACTACCTTTCAGGATTCCCAAGGTAAATAGGGATGTTGAAATTCAGAACAGAAATACTGTCTCTGTGCAAAGGAAAAAGAAATTTGCATGTACAGTGGCCAGCACACAGATTTTGCTCCTACTGAAAGTAGCCGAATATAGTTAATTGATGTCACTAGTAAACAATCATAACTTATTACAAGCCACTGTATGTGCCACTGTAGGGAAGTGGATTATTAGTATGTGGGGGTATTCACCCTTAGCTAGTAATAATACCACAATTACTAATAAGTCCAATTAAGTCTCAATACATTTAGCCTTGCTCAACCTTTGGTAAGTTGGAAAATGAGCAGTCGGCTTAACTTAGGACACAGGTATGTGTAAAGCATTTAATATCACCAGAACAATAAATAAGTAAAAGGCACAACACAATAAAAATCCATCAATTTATAAAAAATAGAAAATATTTGTATGTTTAAAATAACACCAAAAGGACCATAAACCAATGTAAGGAACCCCAGATATGGATCTTTTAAGATTAAATTGAAAATGGTATATTCTAGTGCTAAAAAGCATAACGCGCCACTCCCGGCTTTCTGGTCATGTTGGACCAGTAAAAAGTCAAAGTTTTTGGCCAACTGCAATGGAGTGTGGGTCGGCTAGGCCGAGGGCAAGGTACCAGTCAAAAGTTTACCTTCAGACTTAGTATTTTTCTTGGAGCTTTTCTCTCATTGACGTACTTGATGGCGGGTCTTCGGGCTTCTCACATCCAAAGTTCGATTTGACGATGGTGGCCTGCTGCAGTGCAATGCCTCAGTGAGTCTCTGGAAGTCTTTGTCCTCGATGTCCATGGCAAGAAGTTCCTGAGCATTCAGCAGGACAAACCAGAGTAGTCAGGCTGATTTGTGAGTCGACGATGGCGGCTTGACTCTCAACATCGAGGCAGTCTCCTGCTGAAGGTTTTCCTGCAAAACTATGCAGATTTTGTAGTTTCTTGGTTCCTTTGGGGAAGATAAGCGTCCAGTAGCTCAGTCAATGCGTTAGGAGACTCTGGATTGCCTCTTGGGGGCTAGGACTTTCCCACAATGCACCTGCGCATTCCAGGAAAAATCCAGTCGCAATAGGGCAGCTGGGGTGATCATCTGTTTGGGCTTGCAGCTATCTTCTTCCAACTGTGTTGCACCTGTTGCTGATAAGGAAGTTGTTGTGTAAGTGTGTGTATCCTCGGTCCCAGTACGGACTGCTCATTCTGTTCTGGAATGATCAAGTCGGTGCCGTGATGGTGTAAGGGTGGTTGACTGAAAGCTACCAATGAGGGCAGTCATGCAATCAGTGGTGTCCTATCTTCTTGGATTAAAGCTAATCATTACTACTATCCAGCCTTCTGTCCCTACTTCACAATTTGGTGATGATTATGGGATTGGCACCACCATTCGGATCTTCACGTGTGTAGAGCAGGATATTTTTTTTGTTGAATCAGCTCACTGTGTTTTGTACTTCCTTCGTGGGTACCGTCTTTTCTAGCTTGGTTTGCACCTGTGATCAGCGCTCCTGGTGTACTCTGTGGTGCACATTTTGAATTTTAGCGTGTTTTAGAACTTTAATTTTACCCAGTGTCTTCTGGCATCTTTTGAAAAACTTACCAGAGTGCTTTGAAATCCTCCGTCCGGTGAGTTTCAGCGTTGGATCTTCTGAGTGGTGTGGAATGCAATGGAGGGGCAACGCACATAAGCAGCCCTTGCGTTTGTTGTCGGCACGTCAATGTAGTCTTGTCATGTGATTACGTGGTTTATGTCCAGCCATTTTGGTACGCTTTTACGGCTTATCCAGCAGTAACTTTCACCGGATTTAATGTTTTACACGCTTACCTAACCCCATGTGATGGAAGTTTCATTTACTTTTGTTTCGCCAAGGAGTCCTTATCCAAACTGGAATCTCATGGTGAGATCGTTATTTTCTCAATTGTATCAATTTTGAGAATTTGGGGGTTTATTTGGATAATTCAGGAGTTTTGGACAATAACCAGTATATTTTCTACCTGTTTGGAGCTACTTCCAACCTGCATGAGGGTGTACTTTGGATGCTGGATTGTTACTTTAGTGAGTAATTCCCTTGTCCATAACTTTATATAGTTTTCGTTTGACACGAGAAGCGAAATATTGCAGTTTAAGTACAGTGCCTTTTATTTTTTTGTTGCGGCAATGTGTGCACAGAGTTACACTTTAGCACCACCCCAATGTTTTGGCCTGCAGGTGGTTCACCTTGTATGAAGTGGTCAGGGTGGAAGGCGTATTTCTTTAACTATATGGAGACTTTAGATGTCCAAGGGAAGATGACAGTAACACAGAAAAAGGGATTTTCTTGCATTCTGTGGGGCCAGAGGGACTTAAAGGTGTTTAACCATATGTCCAAGGTTGGTGGGGGTGGTGCTAGAGATGTGTTTGTTACAGAAATATCTGGTTTTGACAGCTACTTTTCGCCAAAGGTTTGCATTGGAATATAAAGGTTCAAATTCTTTCAGAGAAAGCAAGGCACTGATGAATTGATAGATAGTTATGTTTCTGCGCTGAGAACATTATCCTTAGATTATGAATTTGGAGGGTTAGAAGAGGATTTCATCAGGGATCAGGTGGTTATTCATGTAAAAGAGCCTGCTATCCAAGAGAGATTGTAGGCGAATGGTGTCGCTGATCTTGATTACATTTTAGCCATAGTAAGGAAGGTGGAATTGTCTAGTAGAAGAGCAAAAGAGGTAAAGAATGAGTATAGTGGCAAAGACAGCGAAATTGTGGCTAAAGTGGGGTGCAGCAGTGTGAAGAAAGAAGGGTACAATAAAAAGAAACCTAGGAGTACGAAGGATCGGCCTGCAGACTTTAGCAGGGACAAGTCGAGATGTTACAGATGCAACAGTACATTTCACCTTGCTAACAACAAATTGTGTCCAGCTATCAAGCAAAAGTGTGCTGTGTGTGGTGCAATTTGACACTTTGCTAAGGTGTGCAAGAACGGCAAAAACAACAGGGTCAAGTGTGTGGAAGATGGTTATATATATCGAGGGGGAATTAGAGAATCATGGCACAGATGATAACAATTTGTTTGTGCTAAACATTAAAGAACCTTCCCCAGTTATTTTTAATATTGATAACTTTATGATTGGAAAGAAACCTATTTGTGATTTGACAATTGGGACAGTGGAGATTCAGATTTACGCTGACTCTGGGTCTCCCTACTCCATTGTCAATGAGAATGTGTGGTTATCTAGGTTGTAGTGAGATTGGGAGCTAACCTAGAGTTACCAGATATTCATCTAGAGGGGTATTCAGGTGAGCGAAAAGAAATAATTGGTTTCCAAACACTTGTTTTTAGATTAATAAACTGTGAGTGTGTTGCTAAACTATATGTGGAACTTCAGATTTGGGTTCATTCGAGCAGGCAAACTTCACATCATACTAAAACCCACACAGTTCAAATCCTGTTATGGTGGTTAGTGAGTGCAATGGCTGTGGGGAAGAAATGCTGAAGAAGTTTCCCGAGGTTTTTAAAGATGACATTGGAGAACTAGTCAATTTTAAGCATTGAATTATTGTAAAAAGAAAATGCATGCCCTAAAATTAATAAAGCAAGGAACATTCCCATACTGGTGAGTAATGAGGTGGAAAAGGAGCCCAACAAATTGGTTGAGGAAGACAGCATTGAGAAATTGAATCTTCAGAGTGGGTGTTTCCCATTGTGGTCGCAAGGTATACTGAAGGCAATATTAGATTATTTATCAACTTGCGCCACCTCACTCATTACATTGTCATTGATCAATTCCCTCTACCACGTATCACTGAAATGTTGGCAATGGTGGACCAAGCCAAATTCTGTCCATTCATTTAACTGTCGGCTGCCTACCACCAGATCGTGCTGCACGATAGTTGAAAAGATTATACAGCTTTCATCACACTATTTGGCTGTTATCAGTTTAAGAGAATGCTGTTTGGTCTTGCTTCAGTGGCTTGCTGCATTTCAACACATTATGCAGGATCTGTTTGGAGATTGTAAGAAGGTTGTTTGTTTCCAGGATGATATCCTGTTTTTTAGAAACAACAAAGCAGAGCATGATGACACTTGGGAGATAGTCTTGAAACTGTTATGTGACAATGGATTAACTGTGAAACACTCAAAATGCAAGTTTGCTGTTGCTTCAGTTATATATTTGGGAAATGCGAGGAAGGTATCAAACCCAAACCTGATCTAGTTGAGGCCATTCGTTTAGCACGGTCTCCGAGTTCCAAAGATGATGTGAGATAATTTTTGGATTTAACTGAGTTTTACTCTAAGTACATACAGAATTTCTCATACAGGGCTTTCTATATTAGGCAATTATTAAAAAACTAGAATACATTTGTGTGGGATGCCGAGTGTGAATAGGAGTTCCAGGATGTGAAGTTGGCAATAGCAAAAGCTGCTGCTTTGAGTAGATTTTACCCCCAACTTACTTGTGTTGTCTCAACAGATGCCAGTTCTAAAGGGTTGGGTGCTGTGCTAGCTCAAAAACTTGAGAGTGGTGGTGAGTCCATCATAGCGTATGCCTTAAGGGCATTGTCTCCTACTGAGGAGAAGTATTCTACCATTAAGAGGGAGACGTTGGCTTGCGTTTGGGCACGGGAGCAATTTAGGCCTTTTATTTGTGTTAAACAGTTTTAAATCAGGAGCGATTACAAACCATTGGTACGTTTACTTACCACTGAAGTGATGATCAAAGCACCAGCAAGGATAGTTAGAATGTCTATGAGGCTACAGGACTTCATTTATAAAGTAGTATATGTACCAGGCAAGGACAACATGACAGGTGATTTTTTATCCAGGCTAACGTTACCTATAAAGGAGAATATTCAGAATGAATGGGATGATTTTCACATTGCTTTGGTACATGGTGAAGGTGCTATGCCTATTAAAAAAGAAGTTTGGGGAGAAGAATATTTTAAAGACAAAATTTTGCAGGAAGTACTAAGGGTATTGTTAGGGGTTGGCCTACCAAGAAGCAAATTCACCCTGATTTAAGGTGTTTTCGGGAAGTAAGAAACACATTTTCAGTTGTAAATGGCACTATTTGGAGAGATGATAGTTCTGTCCCTCTAATAGGGCTGAGCAGCACCATAGTTATGTATGGTCATGAGGGACAGAGTGGAATTGTTAAAACTAAACAGTCTGTGAAGAAGGGTTTTTGGTGGCCAGGGTTCGACAAGTTGTGTTAGTTATGCCAATGTAGACAAGTCTTTGAAAACATTGAGGCCCAATATGAGAGAGCACACCATTCCGAATGGCCCGTGGGACACCATTGCTATATTATGGGGCCAGTTGGTCCCAAATGTAAATATTTCATGGCAGCCATTGATGTATTTTCCAAATGGCCATTCATAAAAGTTGTGGATAATGTAGACACGGATACTGTGTTATCGTTTCTGGGTGAAGTTTTTACTGAAGAGGGGTTTCCTGTGCACATTATCACTGATAATGGGGTGAAGTTTTTGTCAACTAAGGCAAAGAATTGTTTTCAGAGAGTAGGGATTGCTCACTGCTCAACTTCCTTGTATAACCCCAATGGAAATGGTATTATTGAAAGGTTAAATAGAGTGCTCAAAGGTGCAATACAAATTGCAGATGTGGAATGTGACAAGTGGGAAATACAAGTGTTGAAGACTTTGGAAGTATAGGATTGCTTCTAATAACATGACAGATTGTTCTCCTTTTGAGATTATGAAAGGCAGACTATCTAGGTCCAAAAGCAACACCTTTTGGTCAGTGAAGTCCACAGAAAGGTCTGTAAATATGGAGGAAATAAAGGAGAGAATAAAAATAACTCATATAATCAACAAGTGTAGATTTGACAAGAAAAAAGCTAATAGATATCACTAGTCACTTAGTTTTGACATTATAACAGACCCCAATTTCAAGCAACCTAGTAGTAACATGGTTAGACCAACATAACCCTAATATTGACCAAGCAAATGTGTCTCTTAATTTCACCTCGTCCTATTGTGAACAACAATATGTTAGATCTTGTCCTCTGTTTTTAGCAAATTTTAGGTGCTTTTGGAGAAGTAAATGTAATGGTTCCTAAAGAATATCTGAGTTTATGCTTGTGTTTGACAAGAAGAAGGGTAACGTATTGCCCCACATGGACTCTATGATTATAGGATAGACTTCCAACCGGGTGCCCACTTGCCTTGAAGTAGATTCTATGCCCTGACAGAAAAAGAGAACAAACATCTCAGGCAATATTTGGATGAACTCTTGGAAATTGGTTTAATTCGCCCTTCTCATACTCCAATTTTTTCTCCCTCACTTTTCGTCCTAGAAGTGGGAAACTGCAAACTTGTATTGACTATTGGGCTTTCAATCGTTTGACGACCAAGAACAGTTCTCCACTACCCCTCATCTCTTCCTTATTGGATCAGGTTAAAAGGCCACTATTTTTAACAATTGATCTTTGAGGGGCCTATCGTTTGGCACTGATTAGAGAAGGGGACAACTGGAAGAACCCCTTCTGTTCTAAGTTTGGTCTATCTGAGTATTTAGTGATGCCATTTGGCCTTTGCAATGTTCCTGCAGCTTTTCAATTCTTTATTAATGAGGTACTGCACTACTATATTGTCGTATGGGCTGTGGTGTATATTGATGGCATCCTAATATTTTCAAATACTATGGAAGAACGTCTGGGCCATGTGAAAAGCATTTTGACTACACTAAGAGAACATCAGTTGTTTCCAAAATCAGAGAAGTGCATCTTTTATGTGGTGGAGGTTGAGTTTTTAGGATTCATTATGTCAGCTAAAAGAATAGAAATGGATCCCAAAAAGGTAGAGGCCATTCAGGATTTGAAATCATCCCAACCAGTTAAAGATGTGGAAAGCTTTTTGGGTTTTGCTAATTTTTATAAGAGGTTTGTCAGTCCGTTTTATGTTTTGATGTCTCCAATTACCAGTCTCTTGAAAAAAGGGGTTGTGTTTCCATTGGACAGAAGAAGGTGAAAAGGCCTTTCAGACTCTGAAAAAGCATTTCATCATGGCCCCCATCCTAAGACATCCTGAATTCCTCTCAAACTTATATTGTTGGAGCAGATGTATCACAAATAGCTGTAGAAGGGTTATTGTCCCAGAGACACCCAACCACTGGTCAAATGCATTGGGTGACCTGTTACTCCTGAAAATTGAGTCCAGCTGAATCAAATTATACAGTAGCTGACAGAGGATTGTCAGCAATTAAGTAAGCTTTTGAAAAATTTAGATAATATCTTTTGGGGGCACCACACACTGTAACCATTCTTACTGATTATTGTAATTTGCAATTCCTCAGATTAGCCTGGGCTTTTTTGGCCCGTCACCTACAATGGTCCCAATTGTTTTTAGAGTACAATTTGGTAATAACTTGTCAACCCGGCAGAAAAAATGGAAAAGCAGACACTCTCTCATGGTATGGTCAAAACCTCAGGATATTCCTCCTATCATATCAATTGAAAAGGTGTTAGGTTTAGAAGCAACTTCAGACTTTTTGAGAATGGTTCAACAATAACAAGGAATAGAGGATAGTAGACAAGTGATACAAGAATACAAAAGTGAGGAGAGAGAACAATTATATTATATAAGAGGGGGCTTATAATTACCAACACAAGATTTGCAAGAGCAAGCACTAGATTGGCATCACAATAGCAAGTTAGCTAGCCATCCAGGGGAAAAAAGAACCCAGGACTTGCTACGCAGGCATTTTTGTTGGCCCACTATGGTTAGAGGTACACAACAATTTGTTGCTATGTGTATGTCTGCGCTCAGAATATGCAAGGTTGCACTGCATCTGCGGGGTTACTACAGCCTATTCTAGTTCCTCCCGGGCATGGCATTCTGTGTCTTTAGATTTTATTGTGGAACTGTCGCACACCTCAGAAGGGTTTAATACTCTGTTGGTCATTGTAATTCATTGAACAAAAATTGCATATTTTACTCCATTGAAAGTTCTCCCGCCAGCTAATCGATTGTCTGAAATCTTTATGCAAACTATTGTATGCTTACATGGAGTTCCATCCGCGCCTATTTCTGACTAGGGGTCTCAGTTTTATTTCCATTTCTGGAAGTTAGTTTGTGAACTTATGGGTACGGTTGTTGTCTAGCCACCATCTCCAGACAGATGGTCAGACAGAGCGGGTGAATCACTGTTTGGAACAGTATGTTTGGTGCCAATCATTCTCATGATTGTTCACATTGGAATTAACTGTTATGGATATCTGAGTTTACATATAACAGCACTGTAAATGAATCTTTAGGTTTGCCTCCTTTCTTTTGTACATATGGTTTTCACCCAAAAATGCTGGACAGTGAAGTACATACCTCGCCGATTGTTCCTGCTGCATATGAATTTCAAGAACATTTGATTAAAATACATCAAAATGCACAGGAAAACTTGCTACATGGCAAGGACAGGTGTAAGAGATATGCCGATAAACATAGAACTCCAGAAAGAGTTTTTGAGACTGGTGATTCTGTGTGGGTATCCACTAAATGTTTGTGTTTGAAGAGAAGAAACACATTTCCGCCAAAGTTTGTGGGAAGGTCTCTTGGGTGAATAATCCAGTAGCCTTGAAATCTGACCTACCAGCCGCTTTAAAATTCCATCTCATTTTTCATGATTTTTTGGGTGAAGTAATAAAAGATAATAGTGCTCCACCTCCTATTGACGTCAGGGATTCTTTAGAATATGAGGAAGGAGCGATTTTGGACTCAAAGAGAGCAGGAGGTTAAGTTTATTATCTTATAAACTGGAAAGGGCATGGACCCGAAAACAGATCATAGCAACCTGCTGGTCATGTGCATCCCCATTAATGAAGAGGTTTCATTTTTGTTACCCTGACAAACCCAAGCTGGTGGGTGTATTTATGGGAGGGATGCACTGGTAATGGGTGCTGCCGTGCATCCCAATCTTGGGCACACGGCGCAACCAACAAGGCGATTGGAGCAGGGCAGACGAGCATGGGAGACGTGCTCTAGTCTTGTGTGCTCCCATGTAGCCCCACCCATCAAGATTACGGTGGGCGCAATGTGGACTCTCGGACGTGAGATAAAAATAGCGTTTGAGAGCCTGCACCTTGCCTGTAATTGTAATTTAAAAAATAAAACAAACAAACCAAAAACGTATTTTTATGCATTATTTCCTGCATTGATACTTACCTGGAAATCTGTCCTGTTATTCTATTCTTGGATATTTGGCTAAAGGAAAACTCTCTTCGGTGATTGCAACAACTAGAAGTTGTCTTTCCTGATCAGGGCCGGCTTTAGCACTGGTGGCGCCCAGTGCGACAATGTTTTTTGGCGCCCCCAACGACCACCTCAGTCATGGATGCCCTCACTACCACCCTTTAAGAGTCTCCATAACCTCTCTCTCAGATGCATTTAATTAATTTTATAGCGTCACTCATAAAAGTGAAAGGTGTCAAAGCATTTCAGAGAACACAAGCATTACACAGAGACAATCAATCGTAGGTCTGTAAATCAATGTATAGTAAATGTTGCAGAGTACTTGGTCTGGAGAGCACAAATTCTGAATTTAAAATGTAACACAATGAAATGGGGATCTCTTTAATAGCAAGAACGGTTAGTGCCCCAAATGAACCCTTTTTGCAACATTACAATAATGAAAGTCTGGGGAAAAAATCCATAGCTCTAATTTATACCTTGAAGTCTGCACGCAGTTCATTGATGACAGTTAATAGCTAACTGTAAACTGAAACTAACAAAAGGAAGACTCTGACAAAAGCAGTAACCCACTGAACTGTTTACATTATATTCACTTTGTTATCTGCATGGTACATATTATGTGCAACAGGCATATTAACCCTCTGAGCTACCTTCACAACTTCTACGATTCAAAACTTCTAAGACAAAAAACTCCGATCTTGCCTGGAAGAACATTAATCACTGGAGCTTTCTTGACATTTTAATTGTTGACTGAAAATTGCTTGAGGCCAGGAACGCAGCAGCAGGTGCCTTTAAGCAAACAGGCACCCCATGTGAAGTCAGCACCCGGTGCGGTGGCACCGGTCGCACCGCCCTAAAGCCGGCCATGTTCCTGATCGTGGTCTTCTGCAAAAGACAAAGAAAGAAGAGCATTTATCAACAGCAATCCATTCCTCTACATCAGGTGAGGCACATGCTTCAATTATTTTTCAGAAGTCACTTACCATCATTCCACTGGTCTCAGACTGGGATGTTCACACGGCTTCGCATCTCTGATGTTTGTAGGATCATTTCATGCCCTAAAAGTTAAGTACAAAGAAGAGAAAATATTTATACGTTTTAATACACTTTTTGATTATGAACCTGAATCAAGAGAATATATTTTGAACCTTTGTTTCTTTAGATTATTCAGATGACTAATACAGGACTGGTGTAATTGCTGGTGTGAAAGTGCTACAAGGTATTATATTTAGTGGAAGGGGCGGTTTATACTGTACATGAAGGTATAATCAGGCAATACTCTGTTTTGTTCTAGTAGAATAATTAGTACTAAGTGTTTTTTGGGATAGATCGTGTTGAGTGCTGACTTACATCGGGGAAAGAGGGATGTTTTTGGTAAGAGTTTTTATGATGGTTTTATAAGCCTTTAGTTATCACCGTTAAAGGAAGGACTGAGAGAAATATTAGGGTTACCTTGTATTTTCCAGACCAATCAATGCCTGGGAGGCTATGGAGGCACTCATGTTTAAAACGAACATCCTGTGCGAACCCTGTTTCTTCCTCTGTGTGTTTTTTTCCCTTTCTCTCGAGGGTTGCTGTGACTGGGAGAGTTGTATATCTCTCTGATGGTAACAGGGCTTGGGAGACATGGAAGTAGGCTTTCGGCCACTCATCTTGCTCTCATAAGATCTTTTTTTGCTACCACTTGTTGTGGGTTGTGTATCCATGACAGTAACCTAACCCAAAGGTGTGGCTAACAACTCACCACACTCCTAGCCCCTCTCCTATTCTAATGGGGGGCTACCATCTGGATGGGGATCAAGGAAGTTGAGGCTGACCTAGGTACAGTGACATCTGTCCTCCTGCCTATGAAGTCCTGCTTATTTCCACTGACTTCTACAGGAAGCAAATCTCCTCCCACCAAATGACTGTATTGATTCAGCCCCAGGCCTCTTCACACTTACTCTGAGAGCTGCTTGGCATAGGCTATCAAATGCTGAGAAATCAGAAGAGGCTGCTACAGGGCTGCTTTAGGTAGCCTCAGGATAGTAAGGCCTAAAACTACTTTCCTGTAATAGCTATAATAAATCTGACATTAGTAAGTTGTTGGATTTATTGTACTCATTATTTTGATACTTAATGATATTGCTAGCTAGCTCTCAGGCAAAGAAATACTTTATTCAGTTTAGTAAAGCCTTCCCATGTTGGCCTAACAGGCTAGCAGCACTACAATAGGGAAAAACACCTTTGGCTGTTTTTCTCTAACCGGGCATATAAAACTTATTTTATATTGTTTCGGCTTTATACAACAATACACCCTAACCATGGGGTACCTAGGGCAGACCTTAGGGGTGACTTATAAGTAATAAAAAGGTAGTTTGGGACTTTGGCAGCACTTTTAACTCCAATGTCAATTTTAAACCAGCCTGCAAGCCAGACCTGGCTTTAAAATTACATCAGACACCACAGCAGTGCACACTTATGTGCCTTAAGTCCACTGGGGTCACTAAACCTACATGCCCTACCATATACTAGGACTTTCGGGTAGGTTGTCTTTGCCAATTATAATATACCTTTGGAGGACAGACCACTGGCCCTGGGCCTGATTAGCAGAGATCAGGGAAGTTTCAGACTCAGTAACCATGAGCAACAGACACAAACATTATGACTTCCCTACAGTCACGTTTCTATTACAAGAGATTCCTGGCATCATAACAAGTGTTTTATTCTCATGAACACTTTACTATGGAGATAACAGGAAGGATGAAGGAAAATTGTTTCAAAATCATCAGCTCAAGAAGCCAGTTTTAAATTATGCCCAAGTAATTTATGATTGGTCCAAGATAGTTATATGACTAGTAACTATTTTACTTAATCGTAAAACATTAGCTGATATATGCAGAAGGCAACACAATGTTTTGTTTAATCAGGGCATTTAGACAAACTTCTTTATATGGTAGATCTTTGATAGAATTTTCCCTGCGTAACGAGATAAGTGTGAATGTGCATTTATTTGTACAGTTGTAAATAAAGTGATATTGGGCCATATTTATTTATTGGCCGACAAAACAAATGTGGGCCGATACTGTGTCACTTTAGAGTGCCTCTACAAATAAATCCTCATTCACACATGTATTACTACAGTGCAATTACCACAGTACAGTGAAATTGACTTTAGAAAGGCACTGTTTGTTAAATTACAGATTACATGCTGCAGTGTTTTAACTGAGGCAAACAACTCACCTAATAGCAACACTTCTTCTTCAATGTCATTTTATCTCTGTGTAAATACCCTTTTTTTAAAATAAAAAAAGTATGGCATAAACCATATGTGGATGCGCAGATTATAATATGATATTCACAGTTTTCACCACTGATTGTCTGCATTTCAAGCAATTTGATAATTATATAACTATTTGTTTCTATTTTAAGCCATTCAATGATTATATATCCTAGAAATTCCCCCTTGATCAAGCTGCATACAAATAAGATCCATAACTGCTAATAGTGTTGCTTACATACTGTGAAGAGAGAGAAAGCCAGCTTGTGTGATATCCAGGATGTTATTTACTGAAAGTAGAAGGTTGACTAGTTACCACATTTCTAGCAAATTACCAGGTGAAGGGAGAAAGTAAATCATGTGGTAATTACTGAGGCTTAAGGAGGAGTCTAGGCAGGGGCATCACCCACCCACACCAAGCCAATTGCATTTCTATGAGACTGGAGGCATGTAACTTACACTTTTGTAGTATGTTTCCACTCAGGGTTCATGAATATCAAAGTAGTAAACTCACTACAGAATATGAATTTACACAAAAGTGTAAGTTAACGTAAAGGTGTGAGTTACCTTTGTGAAGCAGGTAAACAATTTCTAGTTTAGCAGTCAATGAGCAAGAAAATCTTTTGTGAATGCTGTGAGATAGAACCTGCATTATTCAACATGCATCTAAAACCCCACCCTATACATTTGGGCCAACTCCCTTACCTGTGGGCTTGAGTCCTATCTCGACATAGGGGGGATGTTAGGAAAGCAACATACATCAGTGCCATTACACCCATAGTGCGGGTACAAGGAGGATGCAGAGCTAGGAGTTGCACCTAGCTATGTGCTCCTCTCCTCCCTGACGAGGAGACGCACCTTGAGGCAAGTCTGACTACAGGGGGACTTCCTTTTGCCCCCCCTCCCACAGGGCATTTAGGTTGCTGTCCTAGGGCTTCAAAGTGAGCCACTTCTAGGTGGAGTGTGACAGAGATCACCCCACCACGTGGCATCTTATCACCACAAGGTTGGTAAGAACGGAGCCCTCTTTTCTTAGGTCCTGATGAATGCCATGGGCCCTATTGGGTCATATGGCAGAAACATGTCAACCGCACTTTCAACGGGGAGGGGACAGTAATCTCCCCACAGCACTGTTCACTTGTTTTTAGTACCATATAGGTGCCTGTCACATTAAAAATAATTTGGTGACTATAATGTTTTTTAAATCTCACTCACTTCCCATGAGCCCCCACTTAGTTTAGAAGTGCATCTCTGTCGTCAGGTGGATGCCCGTCCTCCACCAAACTGAGTTTCTGGAGGGCAAGGTCTCACACACCACCTGGTGTCATGCTTCATCATTGACCAGTCCTTCACATTTTGTGAAATGCCCACACTCATAATTTAACCCCTCTTCTTTGTGCACCTAGGTCACTATTCTGGGAGTGGCCCCATTTTGTGTTGCACATGTTATGTTGGAGGCTGGCCTGCTCCTAGTGCCCCGGGCCTCTAGTTCCCTCCCCCAGGAGCTCCTGGGGTCAGTGTGGTTACACCCCAAGACAAGAGACATGACATGAGGCCTCTACAAAATAAAACAAAGAACAAAGCAAAGGAAAAGCATCATGCGGTAGAGCTAATACTTGAATATGCACTGCACTCATGGGGAGCGCCCCATAATGCCCTGCGGGGCTGGCTCATTTCAGATCGTTTTTACATTTCTGTTTCTTTCTATCCTTGTGGTATCCCAAGGACAGCTGGGTCACCACCAATCCCTTTAAAAGGACCTAACCTTTCATCCCTAAAGGACATAAGGAGTCCCCACCCTAAGTTGGGTGGGACTCAAAATCAGTAACCTCTTTAGGTTTTTCTTCTTAGTTTCAAACACTCCCAAGGATGGAGCATTTGCTCTACAGCTGGAAGTGTCAGGCATTCAATGGGTTATGTGCATGGTTAGATGCATTATGGCCTGGAAGGACCAAAGGGGTTTAAAGTAAATACAGGTAGAGAAAGTGCCCTATAGGGGCCAAATGACTGGTTTCAAGGCAATGCCAACACATGGTGATGCTGTCTAGGGACTACTTTTATAAATGCAGTTTGATTGTATGAAATGTATAAAAAAACAAACAGACACAAGTTTTTATTGACCATAAAGATTTCAAATGCTTATTGATTCACCATAAGAATTTTAAATGCTTTATTGGTTCCCATAATAATGTCAATCAATACTACTCACAGTATATAATTTGTATTATCTTTCATAAGTGCATTCATGCTGGAGTATTATTTTTGATAACGGCATCTAGGTACACAATGATGATTTTAACATGTTGTTGGTTGCTCTTGAATCATGATAGAAAAGCAACTAAACTCACTCCATATGTTAGTGTTACCCTTTTATGGGGTCAAAGATAATTACACAATGTCCTATATAGTATTTTCCATCTGCCAATGTACATATTTGTAAATGATTGCATGACCTTCAGTAGTGTGTGTGTAATAAATGTACTTCTCATTTTTCTAAAGAAAAAGTACTGACTGGACAATCATTTATTAAGCGTTATTATTGTGTGCCAGTGAATGGAGACTACTATCGCACACCACCACCCCTGTGTAGGCATTAGACTGCTCTGCCTCCTGACCCTGAGAGTCAAGCGATACAATGGGGTTCTGGGTTCCCAGTAAGTACAATTATCAACCTATTATTTGTGCAGGCCGCACAACTAATAACCCAATTTCCAACAGTCATAAAATGAGCAGCTAGACCCGTGACCATCACTTTTGAGGATAGATAGCTTGTCTTTTTGTGTCTTTGGCACACTCCTGCTGTACAGATCTGCAGCCAGACCTCTTAAATAGGTAGGGAGACATCCACACATTAGAGCACCAAAACAACAAAAAACAAATAATAGAATGGGAAATATGCCATTTTAAAATTATAGGTAAAAATAGTGCTTAAAAGCACAAAGCGCCAACTGTGGCTATCTGGTCATGCTGGACCGGGACATTGTCACAAGTTCAGGCCAACCACGATGGAGCACAGGCCAATTACAGGTGAGGCTTGCTGAGACTTGTACCTTCTGTCCTTGATGCAGAGTATTGCACAGCACAGCGGCAGTTCCAAAGAGCGATGTGGGGTTCTGTGTCAAGATGTATCGTGCTGTGTCAGTTTCAATGGGGAGCTGCGAGGACTGCAATGTGAGGTCCTTGTCAAGTTGCGACATGCAACGTCAGTTCAGAGATGGAGCTGGGAGGCTGCGTTGGGTTGCATCGTGTTGCGTCAGTTCTGATGTGGACCACAGCTGGGCTGCCAGACCATCTTCATCCCCAATTCCAAGGGTCCAGGACTGGGGAGATGCAATGTGGGTGGGTTAAGATTCAGAACAGGCAGATTCCAGGTAATGGTTGGAGACTTTTCACTCCTTGAGGCTCTGATCAGGAGGCCAGCCAACTAGCCCTTGGAGTCACTCAGGTGGTCCTGGATTCAAACTGCCCATCTATTCTTTCCTCCTCAGATAGCAGCGCAGCTGGGCACTCCCTCTTTCATCAGAGTAGAGGAGCAGCAGAGCCACTGGGCAGTCCTTGCAGGAGAATAGCATGGTATCAGAGAAGTCCTTCTTCCGAGTCTTCCAAAGGTCCAGATCTGATCAGAAGGTTTGGTCTGAGGGTCCTCTTTTTATACCTGGTGCATACTATGAAGTGGGAAAAACATCTGGAGACCTCCCCACTACAGACTTGTCTGAAATTTCTTTCCCACCTGCGCTGGATCCAGCCTGGCTGCGTGGACAAAAGTCTAGCATGAATTCCCATTGTGGGAGAGCAGGGCACAGTCTATTGAAGTGCAACTGGGGTTGTGCACAGCTTCATACCCCACCCTACCTGAGATGGCCCATCTAGGCACAGATGTCCCAGTGATCAGCTATGAATAGAGACAATCAGCATTGTAAAAAGAGCACGTTTTTCAACTTCTTTTTAAACTGCCATTTCGATTCAGCAAGCCGAAGGTCTAGGGGAAGTTTATTCCAGACCAGGGATCCCAAGTAAGAAAAGAACATCCTCCTGCTCTGGAGAGCCAAATGCTGGGTACTGTAGCCGCTGCCTCATTGGAGGAACACTGCTTCGTGTTTGGGAGATATGAATGTATCCTGGACTCAAGGTAGTTGGGTCCTGCTAGATTCAAAACTCTATAAGGGAGTAATAGAGTTTGTTTTTTTAAAAGTTTTTGTATTGCATTTTTCAAAGATTGAACATATCAGTGGCCCGCAAATATCTGGGCCAGGCATGAGGTTATGTCAAATAGATAACATTCTCTTGCAATCAACACAACACAAAAAGAAAAACAATTACAAAGGAGCAGCGATCAAAAAGAAAATTAATCTGACAATAAGTGCCACTCAGAGACCTCTCGGTTTACAATCATGACATTCTTACTGTTGCACACTCTGGATATTTATGCATATCATGTGTCCGTCAGACTGTAGCTATTTCCTGTCCCGGGTGAGAGTGACATACTACCCACATGTGGGAATACCCGTATCAGTCATTATCAATAGAGTAGGTTTGTAAATAGCTTTTGAGTGGTTGCCAGAAGTCACGGGGACGTGAAGTGACAGGCAGAAGTGTGGCATATGTGTCGCTCTTGGTATCACAGTAAGTGAGATCTCGAATCCATGCCCGTACCGACGGTGTTTGCATTCCAGCCCAATTTAAGGACACCTGCCACTTAGCCACCTATAAAGCCATTGCTGAAAATCTTCTACTGCTTCTCTTCAATGGCTTAACATAAGCCAAAAGGGCTGTCAACGGGCTGGGAGGTTTAGGTTGTTCTACCATAATGGACAACTGCCGGAATATGTCACCCCAGTATTTGTTCACCGATGTGCAATGTCACACTAGGTGTGAAAAGTCAGCCTCTTGAGCACCACATCTCCCACATGCTTTTGATACTGTGGGATTAATTGTTGCCTTGCAGTTTAGGAGTAACATAAGCTCTATGAAGATATTTAAAATGTAGCAGCCCATGCCTGTAGTTTCCAGAGATGTAGCGTGTCTGGGAATAACAGTAGTGCCACATGTCGTCGGTGATGGTGATATCGCAATCCCGCTCCAAGGCCATGTGCGCTTTAGTGCCCACTGGTGGGCGAAGGGAGAGCGATAAGTGGTAGATACGTGACACCAAGTGAGCTCTATCAGGCGAGGTTATAAGAAGCGTGAGTGGGGGGAACTCCTCCGGTTCAGTCAAGGCATCAGAAGGGTCTATAACAAAGAGCTATGTGTTCTGTGTAGTAGGAAACTGTCCATATATGTCGCAGTAACACATGAGGTCAATTCAGCAGTTGAGCATGGCCTACAGTTGTGGAACAGGTCTCCCAGTTTTGTAAGTCTATGTGTTTGTAGTGTCCGCTTTGTGAGTGCCTCCATAGCGGGGGGTATGCATGGATTGTCAACTAAAGGTAGGTGTGGTGAATATAAGGACTTGTAGTACAAATACCTCTGAAGTTTAGACCACGCCCAACATTTCGTGGGAACTGTTTGAATTTCTGCAGGGCAGCGTGGAAGGCCTAGGGGCAGCAACATCGATAAGGAGTGGGGATGTATCTGAGAGTCATCGGGTTTAAGGTATTGAAGTTGGGCGTCTGGGTGGAACCAGTAATACGTAAAGTGGACTTGGGCCATCAGATAGTATAAATAGTAGTCAGGGACCCCAAATCCTCCCCATTCAAATGGCATATTCAGCGTGGTCCAGTTCACCCGCCCAAACCAGACGTATCAAAAGGGACCGAAGTGCGTTAAAAAAGGACAGTGTTAGAGGAATGGGGATATTTAAAAAAAGGTCCGAAAAATGTGGTAATACCACCATTTTAGTGTTAGCGGTCCTACCCCCGATGGAAAGTGGAAGTCCATTTAGTGATTTGTGTCTCGAGTTGGTCAATTGCGGTGCCGTAGTTTAGATGGACAACCTCTGGGGCACTACAGTGCAGATAGATGCCCAGATATTTAGGTGGATCAGTGCACCATCTCAAGGGGAATTCTAGGTCACTCGGGGCAGCGGCAGGAGTCAGTGGGAATATTTCAGACTTGGTCCAATTGATGACCAAGCCCGAGTGCACTCCAAAGCGGACCACTTTTAGTAGAAGGGGGGACAGGTTATCAGCCGGTTTACGTACGAATGGCATTACATCATCAGCGTAGAATGATATGACGAGCAGACCTGTATGTAACTACAGTCCACGATGCAAATGATGCTCTTGAATGTGGCAAGCCAGTGGGTCCATAGCTATTATGAATAGCAGGGGTAACAGCGGGCACCCCTGCTGTGGCGTGCCCCGTGTTAAAGCAAATTGGGGTGTAATTGTACCGTTTAATTTTAGTTGAGTGACTGGATTGGAAGATAATAAGCGGACAAGATTTAAGAAGATTTGAAATGTTATGTGCAGAAGGAGCCATTGTTTGACAAGTGACACACTATTGGCTTTACTGGAAATCACAATACTTTTTTTTGCTTTACAATGAAATATGTCATTTTTGATACATTTGTTTATCTGGTTTTGTATGTTTTGAAAACGAAATCTATTTTCAGTTGCTAAACACAGTTTGGGCAAATATAGTCTGCTTCTTGGAAGAGCCAGCACAGTATTAGCAGTAATTGATTTCAGCTAAATACATTTTTGAATCTGGTGACTGTGGTTTTGTATTTGCAGAGTACATTTTCAATAGACAAGGTTGCATGCACATTACTCATTTGTCAGAAGGCCCTGCTGCAATTGAGTGGCTAGTTCAATCTTTTCAATTTATCTCCAGCACTTCATGTAGCACAGACTTCTAAAGGTGGCTCATAGCAGCTACCTATTGACATATCAATCTCTGAGCTGAATTTGTTATTCAGTCTTATTGATTGTGCTCTCTTGATAGCCACTTCATCGCTGCACATGGACAGAGAGTACATTTTATTTATTTATTTTATTATTTGATCCGGTGTAGTACATAATTTACCTTAGCTACACTTGCAGCATATAATTATTTGCACAAAACTGCAATTAAGTGAAATTATAATGAAAGGTGTTGATCAACTCGGCTAATCCAAAAAAGTTCACAAGGGCAAAACAGTAGTTAATTTGTGTAATGGAAATTCACATTTTCCAGGTGCAAGTGCTAAGTGTCAGTTTTCAAATCGAATGTATGAACTGAGACTGTCTAAAACAATTTTGTATTAGACATAAAACAAAACTTCAAGCAGTCAGTCTGAAATTCTGTCAAGCATTTATATATATGTGAGCAAGAACGCGGAGGCAATCGAAACGCATCTGGGGCGTACACTTGTCTGCATTATTCATGGATGAATACATCAACTATGCAACTGTGAACCTGCATACCTTGATTTTGTTGGAGTGATGCCTTTGGTGGTCCAGACCTGCGGTGTATTCCCTCCTAGCAATTGGAGGGTCAGGACTTTGGTAACATATATATACATATTCACTGAAAAAACCATAGGTTTCAGGGGTGTTATAGTTAGATGGACATTTCACTCGTACAAACCCTAGAAATTCCCCTGTTATAGTTAGTTCAGCTAACTATAACTCACGCCCCCGCAATGCACTGCTGATGACGTCACATATTACATCACTCATGACATGGTCAGTGACATCACTGATGACATCACTGATGACATCTCAAATGACATCACTGATGACATCACTGATGACGTCATCCATGTGATAAATTACTGCATCTTCTCACACCCTAATTAAACCGTTGATACACCAACTCAAAATTTCAGACGTCCATTCTCAAAACCATAGATACTCCAATAACAATAACTACATACCCACTTATTAATTCTTAGGTCTACATATACCTCCACTCATTCACCTGTACAGTCACTCATACTTACAGTCACTCCGTACAAGACTATCATATGCATTTATACACCTACATAGACACTCACACACCACCAATCATCTATAGAGGTACTCTCACACCTAGTCAGTCATGCAAATAATTAATTACACTCCCATTTACTCACCTATGCAGTTATACACACTCAAGTTCACTTACTCATAAAAATAGTACCACATTCATACGCTCTTATACAATCATTGATACAAGCACACACTCATCCATACTGACACTCTCACAATCACACACTCTCACATATACCCACTTATATACTCTTACACGCATATATACTGCCTTTCACATATGTAGTCAGTCACAAATGTACCACTGAGATATACATTCCATCCCTAACACACCCATACATACACTCACTCAACCATATAGTTCATCACAGATGCACTCTTAAAACCATGCACCCATAGAATCACCCACTCACACATCTATGCACAGAGTCACACACTGCCTACGCACACAAACACTCAGGCACCCATACAGATACTCAGACAACCAATCAATAACCCATATAGACACTCATATAGCTATTCACAAAACCATGCAGCCACTTATACACCAACACACAGACACATACAGACATTCACACAGTTTAGTCACTAGTCTGTAGTAAGATACATTTAATGACTCACTTATAGAGTCAGTTACACACCTACAAAATCATCCATTCACACACTTGTACACCCACTCATTCTTCAACAGGCCTTTCCCTATATATAGTAAACATATTAAAACTTTACAGAAACACATACTCACTGGATGACGCCATCAGTGATGTCATCAGTGATGTCATTTGAGATGTCATCAGTGATGTCACTGACCATGTCATGAGTGATGTAATATGTGACGTCATCAGCAGTGCATTGCGGGGGCGCGAGTAATAGTTAGCTGAACTAACTATAACAGGGGAATTTCTAGGGTTTTATACGAGGGAAATGTCCAGCTAACTATAACACCCCTGAAACCTATGGTTTTTTCAGTGAATTTCTAAGGTTTTTTAAATGCCAATTCCTAACTATAACGCCCCTGAAACCTTTTGTATTATCAGTGAATTTCAAAGGTTTTTTAAATGCCAATTCCTAACTATAACGTGCATGAAACCTATGGTTTTTTCAGTCAATTTCAAAGGTAAATGCTAATTCCTATCTATAACTTATCTCTGAAGATATCATGTTTAATGATTTTGATTGGATTTGTATATTTTTCATATTCAGTGTGTCAATTTCATTAATTACACTTTTTTTAAAATACTTTTTTATCACAAATTAAAAAATATTATTTGAACTTAATGGGTTTTTCAAACATATTTTTTTATATTTTTCAAAATATTTTTTTAACTATATGTGCAAAACTTTATTTTATATATTTTTTTCAATGTTATTGGATCCGCGCACCCTAAGTGCACCGTTCCTGAACCCTACGCGATAGCATCCGCATATGGTATGCGTTGGGTACGTGTTTAGTGCGCGATTGCAATGCGACCGGTACGCGACTCTCAGCGTATACGCGACACGTTCGATGTACGTAACGCGACGTTTACGCGCTTCCATGACGCGTCATCTGCGTCTATGACGCGGTAGGTGCGCGGATCCCGCAAAATATTTAACATTTAAAAACACATATATATGTATTTCAGGTGAATATTAATTGAAGACAAACTCTGAACTAGTCTTAAAACTAATATATTTTTACATCTAATACTATACATTTTTTTAATTCAATTTCGCGGATGCCCGCTGGGTGCGTGCTGCGTAAGCGCAGGGTGCGCGGATCCCATGTGACCTGCAAAAAAAGAGATTTGATTGGGTCATTACACTTCCTCTTCTAACAATTGAAAGACCCCACCCATTTCAACCATTCTTCTTTGACCTTCTTTAGAGCACCATCTCTTTGGAGAGAAGAAGATTTTTTAGACTAAGTTTCCACTTAGTTCTAACTTTTTTCAACCAAAAATGGCTTCAGGGCAGCAGGTATCACCTGCATCACCTCATACTTCTGAGGATGAATTTTTGGCGGAGGCACCACCCAAAGAACGTTTTTCTTCAGTGGTGTGGAAATGTTTTACTTTTCCCGACGGACAGAATAAGACCAATGCCACCTTGGTCACGTGCAAGATTTGCAAAAGAGTCCTGTCGCGAGGGGATCCTAACAAGAAATACTCTTGCGGCAAGGCAAGTATGATGAAGCACATGAGGACCCTTCATCCAAACAATCTTGCACGAGAAGAGTGCCGACAGATGAGAAACACTCCTGCTCCTGCTCCTGCGCCATCCACCTCATCGCAGCCGAGCACATCAAGAGTGCATCCATCAGCCCAAGCCTTGGACATCCGTCCTCAATTTCAATTTTTAAAAGTGCTCTGCACTAAGTGCAATGCGACTTTGTGCTATGGTGAGCAGTCGATCGATCTGATCTGCTGCCGCCAAGAAAGTCACATTTGCAATATATATATTTTTTTTTATTGTTCCCTGAAGTTCATTGTTTGGTTTCTCCTGTTTTGTTTTGTTTTTTTGCAGAAAAAAAACAAAAAAAATTAAAATTGTTCAGAAAACCCCAAAAAAATTATAAAAGAAGAAAGAAGAAAAAAAAAAGTTCTTGTAAGAGCTAACTTTCCTGGTTTAAAAAAAGAGCAAAATTTCTTTGTTAGTGTTAGTTTAGATGAATGTATGTGTAGTACGTAATTGACTGAATGAATGCATTAGTAACGTATGGTGAATGTATAAGTGCAGAAATATGAGGAAGTGCTGCAGCATCACAAAGTAACCTCTTTAACTGCAGTGTGCTGTAGTACTTCCGAAGCACAGGGATGCAACATATGTACATAAATATGTTGCAAATCTATGCTTCTGTCTGCACGGCTGCTTAAACTGCAGCCATGTGGTGACACAGGCACCCTTGCACCATAGTGCAAGGATATCTGTGTCATGTGCTGTTTGTTTTTCTGCAGGAAGACACACCTTCCTGCACAAAAACAATGAGAAAATGCAAAAGGAGAATTGTTTTCATTTCTCCAAATTTTTATATCTTCAATGTATGCTGAAATGTTCAGCATACATTGAAGATATAAAAATTTGGAGAAATGAAAACAATTCTCCTTGTTGTGCTTTCCTACACCAATTTTAGAATGGTGCACCATTCACACACATATCGAGATTTATGATTTCTGATACATCTAGACATGTGTCTTGTTCTATGAGTATTCAGTGCAATCATGCACAACAACACTTATAGAACACCCATTCAAAACAAAGTGGTCGCATGATGAGGTTTTATTTACATGGAGTATAAAAAGTGCACAGAGTGCCTTTTCTTCTCTTTGTAAATATGAAAGAGTATCTTACACAATAACTATGTTACAAAAAGTGACATATTTCCGTTTTTAAAATTCCTTGCGAATGATAAAAGGTAAGCACAGTTTTGTCTGCAAAGATGTTCAAAGAAGAATGATTGAAATAATTGCAGTCCTTCAATAGCTAAAGTAGGAAATACTGTGAACCCCTCAAATCACTTTTTTTGCAGGTCACATGATATCTGATTATGGTCAGAATTCAAAACTACATAGGTATAAACAGAGTGTTTTTAGAAACATGTTTCCACTTTGTAGCTTCTTGCAGACCTCCTCATTCAGCATATTGAGACTTAGTTAAACTTACCTTCACAGTAATAGGAATAAAAAATGGTACACATTTTTTTCACATTTTCATTCCAATCTAAATTCTTAAAAATTGCTTATTTTAAAATTTGGATCTGTGAAAGAAAAGGAAAAAAAAATTATAACAAGTAATATTACATTTTTTACAACACAGCATCATTTCCACAAAGTAATTTTTTTGCCTTTTTTGCTGTTCTCAGAATATATTAAATTTCACTAAAAATAGTGATTTCAATCGTACTCATCACTTAACAGCGGGCAAAAAAAACACAATCTCAAAGATTGTTAAAAAAAAAACAACATGCTATTCTCCCAAAAAAAAAAAGATACAAATCACAGATATATAAAGAGCACACAGCTAACACATTTTTTTAACTTTAACTTACAAAAACTGTAAATGATGCACCACGCCCACAACGTTTTCCTTCAGTGATGTGGAAATTTTCTACTTTCCTTGAGGGGCAAACAAAGACCAATGCCACCTTTGTCACGCGCAAGATTTTCAAAAGAGTTCTGTTACGAGGGGATCCTAACAAAAAATACTCGTGCGGCACAGCAAGTATGATGAAACACCTAAGGACCCTTCATCCAAACAATCTTGCACGAGAAGAGTGCAAACAGATAAGAAACACTCCTGTTCTGTATCTGTAAAAAAGAATCACAAATAAATGTATATTAATAACTTTCAAATTTATACTATTCCATTACTGTACAAACACATTTTATATAAATACTGACTAAGAAACTATATCCCTGAACCACAAGTGTGACGATGGTTAAAACACTACATGCATAGTGCATACTACTTTGAAGCAGTTCATGCCCTAAAGCCTACCTCACTTAAAAACACTACATGCTAACTGACTAAATGATTACAGTACTATAAGGAGACACACTGGGTGAGTGACAGGGTATTTGCTAGAAGTGTATGAATACTAACTAGGGAATTGAAGGTGTGAAACACAACTGTGTAGGTGATTAGAGGACTGCATCCATACTGCATAGACATTTAAAGCAGTCCATGTGGTAAGGCCTGGCTCACTGCATGACTACGTTGGTACTGACTAAATGATTAGAGTACAGCAAGGAGAGTGCCTAGGTGAATTTATAAGTGGTAGGCTTTTCGCACAGGGAATGGATTAGTACTTGGTACTGAATGGGTCACTAGAGGAGTGCAAAGGCAGTGACAGGATGTTTGCTGGACTGTATGGATACTGACTAGGGAATTGAAAGTGTGAAAGACAAGTGTCTAGGTGGTTAGAAGACTGCATACATAGTGGATAGGGGTTTGAAGGAGTCCATGTGGTAAGGCCTGGCTCAGTGCATGAATACTTAGGCACTGACTGAATGATTAGAGTACTGCAAAGATAGTATCTTTGTGAATTTATAAGTGTTTGAGTTTTCGCACAGTGAATGGATTAGTACATGATGCTGAATGGGTCACTAGAGGACTGCAAAGGGAGTTACAGGGTGTTTCCTGGAATTGTATGGATACTGACTAGCGAATTGAAAATGTGAAAGACAAGTGTATAGTATGTTAGAAGACTGCATGCATACTGCATAGACATTTGAAACAATCTATGTGATAATGTATGGTTCACAACATGAGGACTTGGAAACTGACTAAATCATTAGACTACTACTAGGTTAGTGCCTCGGTAAAACTTTTACATTTTCAGTTCTGGCACAGTGAATAGAATAGTACATGGTACTGCACTTTAGTGTCAAACCCTGACTCATTTTATCAATGCATAAGCAAAGAATAGCTTCTAAAGCTACTAAAACTTGACAAAATGACAGATTTTAAAACAGTTATCTGTCATCAAATACACTATGTTACCAAATGCTTCTCTCACAATCCTTACCCAAATGTACACAGACTCACAGTATGATTTTAGACAAGCAACACTATCCCTACCAGTTTAACTAAAATCATTCACTAGTCTAGAAGAGTTAATGGTACTGCACACAATCTACATATTTAAGTACAGCACATTAGTGTCAAAGCCTGAGTCATTTAATCAACGCATAAGCAAAGACTGGCTTCTAATCCTACTAAAACTTCACAACATGACAGGTTTTAAAACAGTTATCTGTCAGCAAATACATGATGTTACCAAATGCTTCTCTCACAGTGATCCCAAATACACACTAACTCACAGTGTGATTCTAGACAAGCACCACTATCCCTAGGAGTTTACCAAAACTCATTCACTACAGTGCAAGTGGTAAGGGAACTGCACACAATCTACATATTTCAGGACTGCACTTTTCTGTCAAAGCCTGACTCATTTATTCAAAGCATAAGCCATAACTGTCTTCTAATGCTACTAAAACTTCACAACACGACAGGTTAAAACAGTTATCTGTCAGCAAATACACAATGCTACCAAATGCTTCTCTCCCAGTGGTTCCCAAATACACACTAACTCACAGTGTGATTCTAGACAAGCACCACTATCCGTAGGAGTTTACCAAAACTCATTCACTACAGTGCAAGCGTTAAGGGAACTGCACACAATCTACATATTTCAGGACTGCACTTTTCTGTCAAAGCCTGACTCATTTAATCAAAGCATAAGCCATAACTGTCTTCTAAAGCTATTAGAACTTCACAACATGACAGGTTTAAACAGTTATCTGTCAGCAAATACACGATGTTACCAAATGCTTCTCTCACAGTGGTTCCCAAATACACACTAACTCACAGTGTGATTCTAGACAAGCACCACTATCCCTAGGAGTTTACCAAAACTCAATCACTACAGTGCAAGTGGTAAGGGAACTGCACACAATCTACATATTTCAGTACTGCACTTTAGTGTCAAAGCAAGAATCATTTTATCAATGCATAACCAAAGATTGGCTTCTAATGCTACTAAAACTTGACAACATGACAGGTTTTAAAAGAGTTATCTGCTAAAAAATACACAATGTTACCAAATGCTTCTCTCACAGTGGTTCCCAAATGCACACAGACTCACAGTGTGATTCTAGACAACAACCACTATACCTAGGACTTTACCAAAAATCATTCACTATTGTGGAACTAATAAGGGAACTGCACACAATCTACATATTTCAGGACTGCACTTTTGTGTCAAAACCTGACTCATTTAATAAAAGCATAAGCAAAAACTGGCTTCTAATTCTACTAAAACATTACAACATGACAGGTTTTAAAAAAGTTATCTGTCAGAAAATACACGATGTTACCAAATGCTTCTCTCACAGTGATCCCAAATACACACTAACTCACAGTGTTATTCTAGACAAGCACCACTATCCCTAGGAGTTTACCAAAACTCATTCACTACAGTGCAAGTGGTAAGGGAACTGCAAACAATCTACATATTTCAGGACTGCAATTTTGTGTCAAAGCCTGACTCATTTAATCAAAGCATAAGCAAAAACTGCCTTCTAATGCTACTAAAACTTGACAACAAGACAGGTTTTAAAGCATTTATCTGTCAGCAAATACACAATGTTACCAAATGCTTCTCTCACAGTGGTTCCCAAATGCACACATACTCACTGTGTGATTCTAGACAAACAACACTATCCCCTGCACTATACCAAAACACATTTCTTCATCTAGAAGAAGTACTACATTTTAGTATAGAAACATAACATAACTCATTTCACAAATTCATAAACAATGACTGGTTTCTAATTCTACCAAAATATAAAAACTGCACAGTTATCTGTCTGCAAACACATGAAAAACACAAATGCTTATCACAGAATGGTTTCTACATGCACACACACTGTCAATAAGATTGTGGAGAAAAAAAGTACTCCCTACACTTTAGCAGGAGAAAAACATTAGTCTGATTAAAATCAAAATAGTCTACATACATCCCCTCACAATTAAATAACTCATGTTTCGAGTTGTTTTGTAGATTAAGAAGTATATCAGTCACTCACCATATTTTCTTTTACAGAATCTCTGCACTGTGCACCTCTCAGCAAATGCAAAGAATGGACAAGTTTCCCTTTCATTTTCCACACATATACATGTAAACATCAAATCACAATCCTTCACACATAAACTCAAAAGCAAACACACATTTCTATTGGTTAAACATTTCAACCCTTTCCAACTGAAATACATTTCAACCCTTCCCCCAATCTGCCTTGTGCCTGTTACCATAGAAACAGGTCATGGAACACTGCACTGAGCACACAGGTCAGAAGTTCAGCACACAATGTTGCTAAACAAGACAGGAAGTGTGCTTCACTTTTCAACATATCAGCTCATCATATATAATGTTCCTTACAATCTGTTTTTGTTAACCAATAAGAATCATACCTTTAAAAAACAGAAATATACACCCTACCTTTCAGTGTCCAAAGTAGTTATACAACCAATGATTTCTTGCCTTTTTAAAAAAAAAATTTCCGTGGATCCGCTCACCCAACGCGATAGGATGCGCGCACCGTGCGCACATTTCGCCGTTTTTTTTTTTTAAAAGGGGGCCCAGGGGGTCCTTCTGGGACCCCCTAAGCACCTCTAGAGGGTCAGAGTATTTCTACTCTGTCCCCTTTATATGTTTTACACACTTATTACCCTTGCTTCTTCAGCCTCGCTTCTACCGAGGCAGAAAATGGCCGCCAACAGTTCCTGGTTTCGAATGTAGACAGACACTCGACAGCCAATTAGCATTCAGCGCGCGATCGGGAGGGTGCGCGCTCGGTTCGGGGAGGGTGCGCTTACGGTGCGTGTAGGGTCCGCGGATCCTCCCCGGCCATAAATATTTATGTACTTTTAACTCTAATTTTCTCAGGAACTACTGAACGGATAACCACCATTTATGCAAAAGGCACAACTCTGAACTAAGGACTACCTCTTTGCCAAATTTGGTGTAATTCCGTTCAGCGGTTCGGGCTGTAGCTGCGACAACAGATCCTATGGGAAATTGCATGGGGAAAACGCGTTTTGGGACCCCCTTTTTTCTCGGCCCTCGCTTGACAAATCACCACGAAACTTTCAGGGTAGGAGCGGAGTGGAGTTGGCCAAAAGTTTGGAACATTTCGCGAAGATTCGTCAACCGGCGCCAGACATATTGAGAATAGAATGTTGCGGATTTCCTATGGAAAATATGTCCTAACAATAACTATCTACTGGCGACCGCCAGCAGATAATATATAAATATATATATAAATTCACTGAAAAAAACAATGGTTACATGGACGATGCAGTTAACTCGTACATAACTAGTGAAATTTGGCAGTTATAGTTACCTGAGCTTAGGGCCCTGCAATGCACTGCTAATGACCTCACATATTACATCACTCATGACATGGTCAGTGACATCACTGATGACATCAGTGATGACATCTCAAATGCCATCACTGATGACACCATCCAGTGAATGTAAGTATTTTGTAAGGCTTTATGATTGAAGTAGTATACTAGGTGTACTACTAATGAGTGATACTACTTTTAATATATGTCATGTGAGTGGCTGTGTGGCTGTATGTATCATTGTGCGTATGGGTGTGTGAGTGGCTGTATTAGTGGTTGTGAAAGTAGCTGTGTTGGCGAGGGGGTGCTGTGTGAGTGGCTGTATTGGCAAGTGATTAGGTGTGCCAGGGGATAAATGGTTGGGTGAGTGGCAGTGTAAGTGGCTCATCAGTGTGTAAGGGGGTGTGTAGTGACTGTATGGGTAAGTTAGTGGATGTCTGAATGGCTGCATGAGTAAGTGACTGGGTGTGTAAGTGGCTGTATGGGAGAGTGAGTGGATGTTTGAGTAGGTGTTTTGTTAACTGACTTTGTGTGTGAGTGACTGTCAGACAGTGAGTGTCTGTGTGAATGGCTGTATGGGTGAGTACAGGAACGGGTGAGTGCTTGTATGGATGTGTGAATGGGTATGTGAGTGGTTGTGTGAGTGTGTGACTGCTTCTATGGGTGAGGGAGTGGCTGTTTCGAGAGGCTGGTTAGGTGAGTTAGTGGGTGTGTGAGTAGCTCTATAGGTGAGTGTCTGGCTGTATGGGTGAGCAACTGGTTATATGAGTGGCTGTATGGGTGAGTGAATGGTTGTATGAGTGGTTGTACTAGTGAGTGAGTGGGTGTGTGAGTGACTCTATGAAGGAGTGAGTGGCTGTATGAGTACTGGTATAGGTCTGTGGATAGGTATGTCAGTTGTTTTACGGGTGTGTGAGTGAGTGCGCAAGAGGTTGTATGTGGTTGTGAGTAGGTGTGTCAGTGGTTCTGTGGATGATGTCATCAGTAATGTCATTTGGGATGTCATCAGTGATGTTATCAGTGATGTCACTGACCATGTCATGAGTGATGTAATATGTGAGGCCATAAGCAGTGCATTGCAGGGGCATAAGTTATAGTTAGCTCCGGTAACTATAGCTGCCAAATTTCACTAGTTTTGTGTGAGTGGAATCTGACCTTCACTAAACCATCCCAGTAACCTTTGGTAGTTGGGTAAATTTCTATGTTTTTTAAAATTCTCTTTACTAACTACAATGTTCCTGTAACGTTTGATTTTTTCTGTGAGTTTCTGTGGTTTTAACTAATAACCGTGTTTGCAGAGTGATAGAGAAAGGGGTCTGGGTTTCCTACCAGCTCTTAGAAATCCCGCTGTGTAGTACTTACAGGAGGTATCAGGAGGGCTTCTTGACCTCCAAGGTCCCTCAGGAGTGAAGTAGATTTCATTCCCATTCAGTAGTGCACTGCAAGCCACATTTGAGGAGTAGTGGAGAAAGGGGGCGTGTCCTCCGAACACATCTTACCAATCCTGCTATTTGGGACATACTGGAGGTAAAAGGAGGGGTAGTTCGCCCCCAAGGATGTCCTTGGGGCCCATCTGTCCCTCCTATTACCTCCAGTAAGTCCCACACAGCTGGATTGCTGAGACAACGCAGAAGGCCGCGCCCTCTTTCTCCAGCATTTTGCAAACGTACCTCGTGGCACACTAATAGTAGGGGGAGGAAGTTCCCTTGGCTACTGAGGTTGAGGGTCCTTGGGGGCCAACTACCCCTCCTGTTACCTCCAGTAAGTCCACAGTGGGTTTGTTGAGAAGTGTTTGGTGGCCACATCCCCTTTCTCCTCCACTCTGCAAACGTCCCTCCTGGTACACGACTAGATGGCAAATGAAGTCCCCTTGGCTTTTGAGGGTCCTTGGGGGCCAACTAGCCTTTCTGTTACCTTCAGTAAGACCCACACAGCTGGATTGATGAGAGGTTGTCAGGTCAGAGGCCACGCCCCCTTTCTCCACCACTCTGCAAACATGCCTCCTGGTGCACTGCTCCTCGGGGGATGAAGCACACTTTAGTCCTGAGGCCCTCAGGAGGCAAGGGGACCTCATTCATCCACCATCAGTGCTCCAAGAGGCACATTTGCAGAGTGGTTGAGAAAGGGGGCATGGCCTCCAACCACCTCTCAGCAATCCCACTGTGTGGGGCTAACTGGAGGTAACAGGAGGTCTTCCTGGCCTCTATGGACCCTCAGCAGCTAAGAGGACTTCATCCCCCAACCAGGAGTGTGGCAGGAGGTGAGTTTGCAGAGTAGTGGAGAAAGGGGGTGGGGCCTCAGCCATTTGCCGGCTATTCAAATTTTATTTTTGCTATTTTTTAGGAAGAGGGGGCTGCGTGGCCCCCCTTTCCTAAACCATTTTGGGCCCCGTGGACCCCATCCTGGTGCCTGCATCTTTTTTAATTTGAAAAATGGGATGGGGCTGCACACCCCCCTCCTGGGCCGATTTCAGCCCGGGGACCCAATTCCAAGGAGCCTTCCCCTTTTAATATTATTATTTCTTTTTTTTAAAGGAAGGGGGCCCCCTCCTGAGGCCAATTTTGGCCCAGGGGGGCAGGCCTTTATAGTTTCTTTTTGTAAATGACTGGGGCCACACCGCTCCCCTCCACAGGCCCATTTCAGGTCCGGGGACCCCATCCCCAGTCGCCCAGCCATTTTTGTTCTTCTTAACAGGGAGGGGTAAATAGCAGCCCCCTTCAGGGCCATTTTCGGTTTGTGGACCCCATCCCCAGGGGCATGGCCATCTCGTTTGGGACCACGGGGGAGCCTGAACACCACCACATTCCTGGCTGGCTCCCGCCTCCTGCAGGAGCCAGCGTCACTTTTTATACACAGGGAGCTGCTAACATGTAGCTCCCTGGGTGTAAAAAGCAAAGTGTGCTCTATTTTGAGAAAGCGAGAGCATAATACTCTCACTTGCTCAAAGTGGAGCACACTGTTTGCTATGGCACACCAGGAGCAGAACTCCTGCTATCCCATAACAAACTTCAATGTCCCAGGGGTGGGCACCACAGGACTTTGCTTGAGCTGGCCCTGGCAGGGTGGCGGTCCTCAGGGCTATGAGGGAGGCCATAGATCATCACCCGCTTTTTAAAATTTAATATACATGTGACCCAGGGAGGTGGCAGTCCCCAGGGCAACTATTAAAATTAGCCCCAGGAAGGTGGGGGTACCCGGAGCAGAGGGGTCTGCGAAGAACCCCATATTGTTTCAATTAGCCCCGGGGAGGTGGCGTTCCCTGGGGTGCGGGGTTTGCAAGGCCTCTCTCACACAGCAGATGCAATAGCCTCAGGGAGGTGGCTGTCTCCAGGGCTGCAGGCAGGTTCAGTGTGCACACCTGCATTAATAATAATATTATCCATTGGGGGGGCGGTCTCCAGGACTTTGATAAGCTCTAGGAGGGGGGCCCCATGCTCCCCCCTCCTCTAAAGATTATATGCCCCTGGGACCTGGCCCACCCGGGGGTTATTTTAAAGTAAGCACAGGAGCCCTCAATTGCACAAATATTGCGAATTCTCAGCATTAAAAAAAAAGTTTTTCTTCCATGGCAGGGTCCCAGAAGGACCCCAATACCATGGCTTGGGGGTCAGAGTATTCCTATCCTGCCCGTCTTTCTATATTTTCACTTTTTTGGGGGGACTCAGAGATGGCTGCCAAGATGGCTGCCAACACTTCATGGTTGAAGTGTTTGCAGCCAATCAAAGCAGTGCATTTCCCTGCATGAGCTCGTCTTTGTTCACAAAGTTTTTGAGATCAGAGATATCACTGTAATTTAAGACTTACATTTCTCAACAACTACAGAACAGCTCTATCTCTCTACCAAATTGTGTTTAAGCCCATTCAGTGGTTCCGGCTGTAGCTGTGGCTAAAGGTTCCTACAGAAATTAACATTGCAAATGCACCTTTATTTTGTACTTTGTACTGTATTTTCTCTCTCCCCACTGCACGGATCACCCCCAAACTTTTCATGACACACGGAACCTACCTTGACACTTTTCCTGGAAAATGTCATGACGATTGCCTTTCCTATGGAAACTAGTTGGCCTAATGGCTAGGGCGGTCGACCTCGAATCTGGGGAACTGGGTTTGAGTCTCGGCAATGACGCTGAACATCCTGTGATTCTGGGCAAATCACTTAATCTCCCCGTGCCTAACAAAAATGAATGTGTACTCATATAACACAACTGGTGCTCTGTAAAGCGCTCTGATACCCGATTCGGGTCAAGTTCGCGCTATATAAACTCTGTAAAAAAAAACTTTAAAAATAACTATAGCTACCATCCGTCGGTAATATATATATATTTTTTGAACGTTTTTTGAGGTTCGTCAAACAGTGCCAAAGATATCAGCAAACCAAAAAACATTCATTGTATGATAGCTAGGTCCTAACTATAACATTCATTGTATGATAACTAGGTCCTAACTATAACTACACAGTGGTGACTGTTTACATATATATGGTTTGCTGATAACTTTGGAACTGTTTGATGAATCTCACAAAACTTTCAAAAAAAATATGTTCATCCCCCTTTGCTCCTTCCTCAAAAGTTTTGGGGTGATCTGTCAAGCATGGGCTGAGTCAGAAGGGGGTTCCAAAAAGTAATCTCCCCATGAACTTTAAGGTTTAAGTGTGCAGGTTAGGGGTATCCTGAGTAGGGGTGGGCGGAATTTGCGAAATTCACTTTCGCAAACTATCGCGAAAATGTTAAAAATCTCCGCAAACACGAGCAAATATCGCGAAGACGTGGAAGTTTTTTTCCCGCCCGTTCGCGGTATTTTCTGCGTGGTCGCGGCTCGCCAACTTACCCATGCAGTTGCTCACGGGAGCGGCCATCTTGTTTTCACTTGTTTCGCGGTGCATGATCGCGAGAAGAAAGACGTGATCGCGCGACGAATGACGCAAATGGCCACCAACAATCCAACATCTTGTGGAGAACGTGACCGGATCGGGAAAACTTGTCAGCGAACGCGGGGATTCAGGTAAGGCGATCACGTGCACGCGAGAATGTATTTTTTTACAGCGCGAGCAAGCAAAAAATTTTCTGTGAGATGCGGATTGCGGAAATTTTGACATTTTCGTGCTCTCCGCGAAAATGTCAAATTATCGCAATTTCCGAGAGCGGAACGGAATTTTAGCCCAGGCCTAATCCTGACCCCTTTGACCGTGTGGAAGTGGGTGGCCCGGCACCAAATTTTTAAAACATTTATTTTGGGTTGCACCAATCCTGCGGGAGACTCACAGGAGTCAACAGGAACATCCCTCACCCACAAGAGTCCCTCTGGAGTGTACAGACTGAACTGGCTTCTGCAAGATATCAGCAGGTTTGGAAAACTCACATTGTGCACAGCCGTGTGTTGTGGAGGTTGGCCGCTCCCGGGGGCAGGGGGTTGGAAGCCAGACCCTGTGGCAAATCCAACATCAAACACGAGCGAAGGTTAAAGTAATATAATAGTTACATGAAAATATCAATTTAAACATAACATTTCAAACTAAAAACACTGAAATTCACAAGTTTAGTTATTTCTAGTAACTATAACTCATGCCCTGCCATGCACAGTGTTGTCATCCATGATGTCTTTTCAGATGTCAGTGTTAATGTTATCAATGATGTCTTAGAACATGTCATGAGTGATTTAATTTATGAGGTTATAAGCATTGCATAACAAGGGCATGGTGAGGTGGCTTTTTGAAGCCACAAGGACACAACAAGAGTCCTTTTTTGCAACTGTCCAGCTGACCAGCACGGGCTGAATATCTCTGGACCCTGCTTGTGACCTCTGCTGGAGTGCACTCCTCAAGGTCCTCAACTCTTGTGCAGTGTCAAAGTGTAATCCCCCTGCTACCTCTGAAAGCCTGTACTCATAGAAAATGCTCCCACAATCAGACCTACAATTAACACTTACCAACTGAATGTATGATATATTATAGAACACTATACACTACCGTCTTAATTGTAGAGGAGTAAAACCTTGCCAGCATGGGCATGCACAGCATAGCAGTCCTTAAATTCTACAGAGTACAGTAATGACCAATATATGCTAGTTCAGAATGGATACTTAAAACAGAAAAATGGTGTTGTAAACAGCCTTGCAAATAATTTCGTAAAATACAAAGGAATATCAATCAGAGAGTCAAACTGTGACTTGGGTTCTTAGGTTTGCAGACAGGGCGATTTGCCACAAACATATCAGAGAACCCTGTCCGCCATAGGGTTGCTTCAGCTGCTCTATTTATAGTTGAGTGAACAGTCATGTTTTTCCCAGCTGAGCTCCGGCTCGCTTCCCCAGCAGAAATCTTAACCTGAAGGCCCCACAACATGAGGCCCTCAGTTTAAATACCACAGACCATCCTGCCAAGTTAGGCTGAACATTCTGTTATACTATCTTTCATTTTGGGATTGCCAGGAAATGGCTTGTATTTTCAGAATTTGGTGGATCCCCTGGAAGCACAGAGATCACCACCAGACAGATGAACATCTCTAAAAATGATGGGTGGTCATCCACCAGAGTAGTGGCCTTGTAGGACGTTTGTCACCGGCCTAACTCAAAACTAGCCCTTTAGTCAGTTGATAGGCTGGAAAATCTATAAATATTAAATGCGGATCAGAAGTTATGTTAAAAATATAAAATGCATTTAAGAACTCCCCCAATATTTTAAAAAGGTATGCGTTAGAAGTTACAACCAGAGTCCATGTTCCAACTTCTATTTTAATTTTGAACTCTGGACTTGTAATCTCTCCTTCACAATGAGACTGGCAGACTACTCCTTATTCTCATATGCCCTCACAAAATGGTATCCTCATAGCCTTGCCTACAACTATAGGATAGTCCAGGGTTTGCAAGGCAAAAGAGGCTGGCAATTATAAACTCAAATATTTATATCAACTTCTTGTAATTTATCTATAATAGTACAGGATTGCCTACCTTACTTCACAGTTCCTCCCTTATCATTCAGCGTTTAAGACCTATGCAGAAAATCTAACAGGTTTTTCATCAACCTCATTATTCCTTTAGGTATGCACCTTCACTTTTTAAATAGATAACATCTTTCATAACAATATCACTGGTATACTGAATATAATTTGGTATTTTGAATCACTCAAATCTGTAATCCGATATGAGCTACTTTTATTTTATGTTTAAAAGTTAGTTTGAGTGGTGCACTCCGTGAATTATGAATAAAGTTCTCTACGTATTGGTCAAACAATCCACTAAGTTGAAACTGTTCTGCGTGCTAAACAGTATATGGTGGCTTCCAGTCCCCCATTCTGAATATTCAAATGGTATTTCAAGTAAGCATGTGCACAGCTATATGTATTTCCCAGTTTTCCAAAACAACTTCTTGTGATGGCAAATCAAATTACAACAACTTGATCATCAATACATTTATCTTTCTCTCATCATCGTTACATAACTTACACGATTGTGAGTTATCACTCCTTATAATTCATTTTAAATCAACTCATTATAAACAGAAAACAACCATCAATGTAAATCATATTATTGATAAAAATTCTTCTTGATATGACTCCATCTTATTCGTGTGATGATCAATGTATTTCGGGACAGACGGTCCCTTCTTCAAGGGCCTCTAAAACATGCTAAAATAAAACCATCATCATCAATTAAGGTACACTGACCTCCCAAAAACTTCCAACATCACAGTGGGCCAATTGTAGAAAATATCTGTCTTCTCTACCATATGATTATTGGCTTGCTAGAGTGACAATCAAGCAGTGTGCCAACTTCCAACGGGATCACTGTGAAAGCACACTTTCATGGACAAATTTTCTGGTCTCCTATGACTCTAATGTTTGTTAAACAATCACCACTGTGACCCTCACCGACTTTGTGTAACCAACGGTACTATGCTTGTGATATACGCGGTGCAATATTCACAGACTTAAATATACTCACTGCAAACAGAGTCTTAAAATGCGATCCTAGGGGGGATAAACTTACTCCTTAGAATCTGAAAGAATAGGAGTACCGTCAAAATCTCTTAACAGCTAACCAACCTGAACACTTGCTGTGCATAGGCAGTACAACATACCTTATGAGATCGCTGTGTTTCCAACGTTTCAATCACCGATCTGGACCTGGACCGGAAACAAACCAAAAAGCGCCAAGGATATAGTTTAATCAAAAAAACTCAGTAGAAACATGCCTCGTGAAACATGTCTTTTCAAGTTCTCTCAGCCTAAAACCCCACCCTACCCAGTTGTTCAAATCCAAACTTCGCTGGCAGTCCAACCTTTTCATCTAACGGCTTCCCGACAAGCTTTAAGTTACCAGTTGGTTTCCATCGCAAATGTAGCATAACTTCAGACGGACATTAACTCTGCCCCCTCAAAAACCATGCTCTTCTCGCATATACTGTAGCAGCCATCTTACCACTGTGATTATTTACCTACTGTGTATTCTTATTACACATGTGGTTGGTTTACAACATCAGCTGTCCTCAATTTATGAATACACTAATAAAATCCATTGGTAACCGTGTTTTTAAAAACCGAAATTATTTTTGTTCAAACTACAACAATGTTATTACGAATTTCCTCAACTCATAAGTTCCTATGGTCAGCAGCGATTATGTCTAAATTAGAAAGTGCACCTTACAACAATTATCACAGGGCATTCATCATTATTTACATGTCAAATTCATTTGCACAGTGCACAACCATAGATTACAAAGAGTGTGTATCTTTGTATGTGTGATATTGATTGTGAAAGCAACCTGTTGAGTGTAACTGCACTCTCCTGATGGTATGAAAAGAGTATGCTTAGAAGGAAGCTGTACATATGCCTCACAGAGATATTGTGTACTTATGAGAAACTACTTATATCAATTGTATCTGCTCATAAAAAGCAGCTCATTTCGAGTTTGTCATTCAATCCCAACAGCATCATGGTGTTGAGTTTTTTAATCCACTGGATTTCCTTTTGCAGCATTGTTTTACTTGGGTCTACACCCTCCTTGGGTTTCAGGGTTTCCAAAATCTGGAATTGTAGTTGCACAATGTCATTTATTATTTGCCACTTGGAGGACATATCCCACATGTGTCGCACCCACAACAATCTATCACCTGTGAAAAAACTAGAAATTCTGCAAAACTCAAACATGGTGTGCAACAATTGTTGATGTGTGTGTTTGAAAAAATATATGTGTGTTAATTTTTTGCAACATTGTAGGCAGGAATTGTGGAAAACATGGAATGTGCATTCTGTGAAACCCCCTCAGGCTGAGGGCACTATGCCATGATACCCGCTAGAAACCAGAGGGTGTAAAGAATTTGAACACGTGTCAGGATAGCTTTGCTTCTGTATGTTTTACCAGCTAGGACCGATTTGTGAAGTCTATAATCACGTCCGGCTTTAGCGCTGGTGGAGCCCAGTGCAACACTCATTTTTGCCGCCCAAACACCCCATGACCACCTCCTCGGATTCTCTCACTATCACGCACAAAAGTGCCACTCATCTCTCCAGTCATAAATTATTGCTGAACACAGCGCCCACCCCCCCGAGGGCATTGTCCCCTCCACAGCCCAATGTGACCAAACCGGTTGCACTGCCCTAAAGCTGACCCTGTCCATAATAATCTTATTGCTGAGCTGGTACATCTCATAAATCTCCTCCTCATTCTGGTGAAAAATAGTTTATCTGACTCAGAAAATTCTCTTCTGTTTTCTTCTTCTTCTCTGCTATACTAAAAAAATACCAAATCGTCTTGCCATGGGATACAGTGTAGCCATTTTTGTAAATAAAAAAACACTGACCTCTGTTTACACTTTTCACCAGGTTAGCACCTGCTGCTACCCCTTGATGGTAATTTTGGAAATGCTAAATGGATTGTTATGAGACTATTTGCTAATTGTAAATGCTTTGTACATTCCATTACTGAGTCCCATTTTGGTATTTCTATTATGTCCCTAAATATGTAAGGTACAAATATTTCTGTTTGCTATGCTTTTTTTACATGGACATTATTAGATTGTCCTACATTGCAAGCATGTGTTTTTATGTTTACAATCCAGATTGTGAACAATTTACGATTCGCAGAACATTAGAATATCTTGCCCAAAAATGTGTGTCTCATTCCCTATTATTTCCAGAAGATATTGAGTAAACAACCAAGCTGGAATTTTGACCATAGATGGTAGGGTGGACAGGAAGCTGAGAAGTGTGAACTGGCCAGCAGTTTTCACTAGCTCCTTCTTGCTCCTCTTCCTCAGGGCTCATGAAAGGCTTTTCCCTATCACGACACCACAAGGAGACATGGGGATTCTGAGTGAATATACTAAATGCTGCCCTGTTGCAGTAGACGGGACCAGATAGAACTGTGTCTCAGCATAGTAATTGATCTACCATTGGTTTTTGGGATCACCATCTCTCAGTTCAGGCCGATTTGGCATAAAGGTGCTTCTTCTCCCACATTTAAATTGCTCTCGAGGTTTACTCTCGATCTGTTTTCATTGCATCTTAACACAGAGAATCTCTATTTAAGGAACATGGTGAATCTGGAGTCAACTGCAAACCGTGGGGCATATTTAGAATAAAATGACACAGCATGGCGCTGCAAGCCATCTTGCAGCGCCGCACTGTGTCACTAGGAATGTACAGGGATGACTCGTTTTTACAGCAATAGCATGCATCCCTGTACTTTCCCCTGTGCCGGCGCTAAAACAGCAGCCTTGCGCTAAAGCGGGCACCCTTGCACATTGGTGCAAGGGTGCCTGCATTGCAGGGATGATTGTTTATGTGCAGGAAGGGACAGCTTCCTACACATAAACAATCATTCATGGCAATGTGCTCCTTCTATGTGTGCTGCAGAATGAAGCGTACATAGAAAGAGCAAACAATGAGGAGAAATAAAAGTATTTCTCCTCGTTGCACCATTCTAACGACTTCTATTGCATGGCGTTCTTTTTGGGCAATGCCTCAGATTTACACATCCTTGTAAATCTGGGTCAGTGTTATAAAACAATGGGTGCGGCATGAGTATACCCACAGCAACACCCATTGCACGTCCCTTTGACACACAAAACTGCGTGAAAGGGTCCGATATTTACAGTGCAGCGTTAAGCCACGCACAGTGGTCTAGGGTTACATTGTAAATATGGAGCAGGGCATTGCACCACTGCAAAAAGTATAGCTTTGGTGGCGCAATGCCATTGTAAATATTCCTTCATGTTTGGGCCTAATTTGCTTTTTTGTGTGTTTTGTTGGTGTTTTATATAGCGCAAACTTGACCTGGAAGCACTGGACAACTTTTACATGCACAATATTTACATTACACAAGGTCACATTGATTGATTAGGCACGAGGGTCCTCATTTATGAAAAGTGATGCATGCCTGCGAGAAAACAGCGATGCGTCACTTTTCATTGCACCCTACTTGCGACACCAATGATGCGTCATATTTAAAGTATGACGCATCATTTTGCAAGGAGTTACAGATACGTCAGTATTTCTGACGTATCTGCAGGTGCAAAAATGACGCATTGCTGGAGTGTGTCACAAAAGTAACGCAACTCCAGCAATGGGTGATTACACATGGGCAAGTCCCATGTTAAAATGATCCTGTGTCAGTCTTACGCCTGCTATGAGGCAGGCGTAAGATATTGACACATTTGCGTCCTAGAAGTGACGCAGTGAAATCTAATAGATGTCACTGCGTCACTTCTACGAGGCATACTTGTGTCAAAATGCCCACCCTGCAAACATTATACCTGGCGCAGGTATAATGTGGCGCAGGTGTTTACAAAGTGACACATCTACCTAGATGCGCCACTTTGTAAATATGACGCAACATGGTGCATGTTTAGCCACTGGTGCGTCACAAAAAGTGATGCACCGACGACGCAAAAGTGACGCAAGGGCTCATAAATAAGCCCCAAGGAGATTAAGGGATTTGCCAAGAATCACAGGATGTTGAGCTTTCGCCGAGACACGAGTCTGGTTCCCAATTCCAAAGTCGGTAGCTCTGGCCGTGATGCCACATCCTCTCCCCAAGTACTGTACACTTTCACACTCTCGTGTTGTTTTTTCTGTCCACATTCCCTTCTACCAGTAGGAAGTAGTAAGAGCAAAAGCACCGATTCTCCATTTTTTTACGGTCCTGAATAACAGGAAACAATCACAGTTAAACTGACCCCACTCGTTATCCCTCATTCCCAGCAGAAGAAATGAGAAAGCGGAGAAGGCTCCCAGGAAAAAACTTGCAAATGTGGGTTTTTGTCTTTTCCCAGAATGTTTACCCTCCTAAAAATAGTGCGGGTCTCACTGCGAGGCCTACTGTCGGTCAGTTGTAACGTTCCAAAGTAACTTTACTAATTGCTACTCCTTCCAGGTCAGTGCTGCATTTTATATCATTCTCTTTAAGCCAACTCTACTAAATAATCTGCATTCATTGATTTACGCAACCCCCTTGAACCTAAAAAATAAACCCTTCATCCTTTTTTGCAAAATGAGAGTGGGTGTTCTAATTGTACCTCCCTCTTCAGTGTCCACACAAAAGCCTAATTAATCGAACTCCGATTTCATACATGAAAAGAGCAGATTCTTATTTTTCTTCTTAATCGATAATATCGCATGCATTTTTATTGCTAGTTATTATTAAACTGTTTTTTAAACCAGCCGTTTGGAAGAAAGTGATTTGTAAATGCAATCGGTCTGTTTGTCTGCCTTTCTGTGTTCCTTCCTGAAATGATTGCAAGCACTATGCTTCACCGCGAAAAATTGACAGTAGAGGAAATGCAGTAACTACAGGTAATTTGAGCAATTGCCTCTAAGAGACAGTAAGCGGAATATACTTTAAAGATGGTCTTTTGTGTAAGTGCGTTGTTTAGTAGTCTGCTGTTAAACTTGCTTGAATGTCTGGCTCTTCCAAAAGGGTAAATTGAGAAGCAGAACAAAATATTCTTTTGAACGCACTTATACAGTTAGAACAACAGTTCTAAAACTTACAAAGTCTTGCATTGTGAGCACGTCTTTGCTATGGAATGTGTCTTACCGGGAACAATATCTGATAAAAATGTTCAACCTTAAAATGGATCTGCCAACAGGTACTTATGTTTGCATAAATAGCACTTAAAATATCTATGGGGCATATTAACAAGGAACAGGGAAAATTAACGCTAAGGGCGCTTACCGTTAATTTTTTTAACGCCCGCTATCGCTGGATAATATCGCCTGGTTATTGCGTTATTAACAACGCTAACTGCCTAGGCGATAAAAAATCCAGCGATAGCGGCATTTTGGGAGGTTATCGCTGGTAATGCAGCGATAAAACTACAAGGATAGGGATATCCTTGTTGATAGCCCATGGTGGATTTAGCCATGTAATCCACCTCCCATTGGATTACATGGCTAAGTCTGAAAATTAGCAGACGTAAAAAAGCAGCGTTAACCGTGGTTAGCGCTGCTTTTTTTGTCTCTAACAGGGTTAGCGTGAAGCTTGATAATAGGAGAAATGTCGCTTAGCAACATTTCTCCTATTATTTTGCTCTGGAATGCCCACTTTGTATCTCATTAGTGATGCAAAGGAAGCGTAGTGAAAAAGGGTGCTAACATGCGACTTTGCATGTTAGCACCCTGTTGTTGATAGGGCGATATTTTTATCTCCGCTTCTTTGCCTTTTAAAGCCAAAAAAGCAGAGATAAAGCCCTTGTTAATATGCTCCCATGTTTTTTGTCTAAAACAGTAAATTGTGTGATAAATTCAAAATCTTGATTTGCAGATGGAGGCGAAGCCTTACCAAAATTTGCGCAGTGCATCACCACCCCTAAGGTTCTCATGGTAGTTGAACAAAATATTGAATCATAAATAACAATCATAAATAACAAAATACACATGTTTTTAATGTCGTGACACATGTCGTGATGCAGAAACATCATTTACAAGAATATTGATCTTTTAGGTAAGTAATATCGTTTTCAAGAATATATGTGGTTTTCATTTCGTTTTCAGTAATACAGGCCCTCATTATGATGTGAGGCAGAAAGCAATCCGTCAGCTCATCGGAGGCTTTCCGCCCAATATCATAAGTTGCCGCTCGACTGCCATATTGTGATACTGGTGGTCGGAGGGAAGCCGACGAAAGAATTCCGCTCCACTTCCGACGGGCTCACGGAGCCCATCAGGGAGGCAGGTGGAATTGTAAATTCCAATATGGCAGCGGATCCAGGCTCCTTGGTCGTGATTTCATTGTCGCTCTCTGCCTGCCTTTTATGGCAGTCCGCCTACCATGAAAAGGCAGGCGGAAAGTGACTATGAGTGCCCCTTGAAGGGTTCCCTTCCTCCCTGTCCCTCCGCTATTGGGGTTTGGGGGGCACCTTCGGTGCCCCTGGACCTATAGCATCCCTGCATCATGTGGCAGGCACTGCTCCTATTCCTTTCCTTTCCTCAGATGCATTGTGCAGTACCTTGCCTGATGCCCTGAATGTGCCCCCTAGTGACTCCCCTGAAGGGGTGATGTTGGTCCCCCCTTCCTCGGAGCACCGGGAGCCCAGTTTTGATGCTGCGTTTCCTTCTCTCTCCGGATGTGTGGCCTCTGTTAATGCTCACCCCATCTCGCTTTACTGCTGCCACAATCAAGGTTTTATTGTATTGTTTTGTTTTTTCTTTGGCTGGTTCTTTACTATTGGGGGTGTATTGTACGTTTTCTATACTCCTATGTGGTTATGTCCTACGTTACGCTGTTCCTGGTCTATGCGCTGCACAAGGCGTGATGCAAACATTGGCTGTGCATGGATTCAAATTGAATGATGCTCTTTGCCTTGTCTTTACTGATAATTTTTTTCTTGTTTTCCTGATGTAGCGACATATCCCGTACCTATGTTGTGCAACTCTGAATTATGACAAGTTAAAAACAAATACAATATTTTTATCATCAATATTTTTGACCCAATATTTTTGTATGACTATATTTGTGTGATCGATCGATACTATGTCAGTGATCTGTCTGATTACCAGTAGACCTAATGTCCAACAGCAAGGTGGTCGGACCTTATTGGATGTGAGTTTTGGGAAAATAACAAGGTGTACAATCTTTAACGGTGTGATACATAGAGCACCACTTGCAATTATGATCCCTGTGTGCACAAGTGTTTGCGGCAATTTAATATGCCACTTGTAAATTTCCCCAAAGTGATGGGTGGTGGCCCAAAGTTGAGCGAGCGATGTCTTGTGTGAGAATTGTACATGAGGAACATCCTTAAATACAAATTTCTACATGCAGACGATTATCCTTGTGTTAATCGTACAATATGTGTAATTCTGTAACAATGCCACATTTTAGGTGTCATCATACCACAATATTGCGTTAACATTCTGGAATTGGCACTTTTTACGTGTGATAAAATCACACAATTTACTTTTTGCCAATTGTTAGTGACTGTTTTCATTTGGTGCTAGGACTCGACTCAAAGCCAGATGCATGATTTTAGTTAATCTGACTCTCTATGGAATTCTAGGACATTTTTGCACTGCTTATACTCATGGACGTCATTTGGGAGTTGTCAGGGGTCGGAGCTTCAACCCCTTATGACTCCCAAATGACGTCCATGTTTATAGCGCTTTATTTCATTTTCTTATGGATTATCTGAGCCGATATTAGAGAAGTGCCCTGGGGATGCAATGTGTGTTTGTGCCAGCTTTGAGCACCCCCAGTGCACTTTCGTATTGCAGAAGGGATGTAGATGCTTGTGCGACCCCTGCTGTAATTCAGATAGCACTGACACACATGTTGCACCAGCACTATCTCCAGATGGCGTTGCCTATTTTGCATGGGGGTGAGCAAATGAGGGAATCTCTTTACCTCTGTGCCTGTGCCATACACTGGACCAGGCGCAGAGGTAAAGAAATTGTCATGAGGCGAACAGACAGTGCACCACAAAAGGGTGGCGGACTGTTAGTGTACCCCATGATGGCAGCCCACTGGAGGTGGTCCCTTACATTACCCAATAACTGCACCTGTCTGGAAGGGGATCTCTTTCCCCCTCTCTAAAGTGCAGCTGGCTGCCGCCTGCACAGTGAAACACAAGGTGGCTTTAAAGCAGCCGCTCCGTATTTCACTTGAATGCTCTGGCCTAGGACATGAGCTCAAAGCTGCCCTGAGGGCAGCACATTCAATCTAATAGGGCAAACTTTCCCTGTTTCTCCACGGCGTACCTGTTTTAAATATGCACCATGGTGCGAACATGGAGTGTTGACCCTATGCGTAATAGGGCCCTTGGTCTATAGCAGTACAGAGCCGGGTCTGGTGGCTTAGTGGACTAATGTTTCACTGTAGGGACCTGTGTTTGACCTCATGATCACATGTCCAAATCCTAGCAGGTCCTCTCAGCCTTTCATCCTTCTGAGGTCGATAAAATGAGTACCACTGAGTTGGCTAACAGTAAACCTCTGTTATTCAGCACCAAGATTCCCTGGGTGAACGTGCGCTTTACAAATACACGTGCTATGTTATATCCAATGCAATCACATTTTTTCATTCTGAAGGTGATAGAGGATGCCATTTGCACAGCTTGGTGCCACTTAACATCATTCTAAGTCAATGTGGGTGTGAGGATTATCAGAATTTTGATCCCTCTCCAGTGCATCTATGACTGCCATTATGGTGGAAATTCTGTACTTCCAAAATTAGGAATTGTGTTGGGCATTTAGATATTCTATGTGGGGTTCCCTTAGGTGCCTATGCACCCTGCAGGTTATTTCTCACCTTTGAATAACCTGCACATCATCTCCTGTCTAAGGTAGAGATAAGTGAATTTCCATGTTTGGGAATGACAAGACGGGGATACTAGATATAAAGGATGTATGGGGAAGGGATTTGCCAGGCTAAACACATTTCTCCACGAAGAAATAGAAGGCAAATGTAAATGAATAGATCCACATACTGGGAATTCTTTATGGAATAATACACTGAATGCAAATTGAGCAGCAAGAGAATTAAACAACAGATATTGATTTCTGGGTGAACTTTTGGGATTTTTTTGTGACTCCCATAAAAGTCAAAAATGTTCTCCCCATGTAAGATCAGCTTTAAAGGAACAACCTAATGGGTTTCATGGTTGGCTCTTCGTGAATGAGACATACAATTGGAAACTTGGGGATCATGTAAAGTTCAGCGGAGTGCCAAGCCATAAATCAGAGCCAAACCTTTGATCCTCCCACCTTATTTATTGTCGGAGAGACACTGTGTTTCTGAGGGTGATGCCTCAAATGGCACATGCTTCGTTTCTCGCATTTCAGGAGTAACTGCCACTGAAGTTGTTGAATGACCATAATACTTACAAAATCTTTTTAAATTGTGTGTAATTTGAGGCTGTACTTTTTAAAGCATATTTTTGATGCGGGGAAAGTTGGAAAAGGGGAACTCGTTCAATCTTGGTGTTGGTGGGGTATAGACACGAACGGGCGCCATCTTTAAGGTCAGCGCTCTAGTGGTCTACCACCGAAACACGTAAAAACGCGCCAATAGCGAACGCGCAGCGGAGCTGCAGGCTTCGTTTCTCGCATTTCAGGAGTAACTGCCACTGAAGTTGTTGAATGACCATAATACTTACAAAATCTTTTTAAATTGTGTGTAATTGGAGACTGTATTTTTTAAAGCATATTTTTGATGTGGGGAAAGTTGGAAAAGGGGAACTCGTTCAATCTTGGTGTTGGTGGGGTATAGACACGAACGGGCGCCATCTTTAAGGTTAGCGCTCTAGTGGTCTACCACCGAAACACGTAAAAACGCGCCAATAGCGAGCGCGCAGCGGACGCGCGCAGCGGGCGCGCACAAGGCAAGCCCGTCTGCGCCCGTCCGCGCCAGGACGCTCTAGGACGCTGCTGGCAGCGAGGTAAGCGAGGTGAACTCTGATATAGGGCCGTAGTTGTAGCTATGCCTCCGCTAAAATATTCCAGAGACCGACTGCTGGAACTTTGGACACCTAGGTGTAGTAATAAATGCGACAGTAGGGCGTGTCGGGACTCTAGAATCTGTAAGCAATGCCACCCTTATCGTCAATGTCCATCCAGTCAGTCTCAGAGAATGGGGGTTTCTGGAAAAAGGATAGGACATGCAGGGCGGCAAGGGATTAGGAATAGTTACCTGGGGGAGGGTGCGAAGCACAGCAGACAGACAGAAAACATATGTAGAGGATTTTACATCAATGCCAGATCTGTCTCCAAACATGCCCCGGAAATCTGGGACTTGCTGGATGATAATAAACCAGACCTCTGTTTTTTTACAGAGACATGGTTCCATACACACTCGTCCCCTGACCTAGCGATCGCCTTTCCCCCAGACTAAAAAGTATTAAGGCTGGATAGAATAGGCAAACGAGGGGGAGGCTTAGCCATTGCATTTAGACCAGGGGTTATGGTAAGGTCGCTAGATTCCATCTCATCCCCCATATTGGAGCTGATGATTGTATCGATCGAACTGGCATACGATCACAAATTATTAGGAGCAGTTGTGTATCGCCCGCCAGGGGAGAATAAGAAGGATTTCTGCAGGGCACTATTAGAAATGTTGGCTCCATATGCCCTGCAAGGGAAGGATTTCTTCCTTTTGGGTGACTTCAATTTTCATATGGACCTGGACTCTAATCCAGATACCATTGATCTCTTAACAGCCGTGGAATCTTTGGAGCTACGGCCGAGGGTGGTTGGCCCTACGCACGTGGCAGGGCGTACTCTAGATAATCTCTTTACCAATATATCTGGTTTGGTGACAGAGTCTCCTGTAGTGATGGGTTGGTCGAACCATAGGGCTCTTAACTTTTCCTTCAGGGTACCGAAGGGCCTACAAATAGTGCAAGGCCGTAGATTGGTACGCAGACATTGGAGGAAGGTTTCCCCTAAGAGCTTTAAAACAATTTTCTCTCCCCCCCAGCCTAGTGAAGGCCAGGACATAAACTCTGTGCTAGATAAACTAGAGACTGAGGTCAGTAGAACCTTTGACATGATTGCCCCAAGGAAAGCTGTCATAATTTATGACAAAAAGTGTCCAGCCCCATGGTACTCAGATACGTTAAAGATCGAAAAGGCGGCCTGTAGAAAAAAAGAAAGAAGGTGGAGGAAATCCAAAACCGATGTAGATAGAATGGCCTATAATATCGCTCACAGGAGATACCTTAATAACTGTAATGTGGCAAGAAGAGCTTTCCTGGCCACTCGTATAGAGAGGGCAAAGGGCTCCTCTAAAGAATTGTTTAGGATAGTAAAAGAATTTACTGCACCCAGTGTAATCAATTCATCGTGCCCTTCCACCCAGGAGTTTTGTGATAAGCTAGCGAGCCACTTCAAGAATAAAATAGACACCATTTATGATTCCTTTGTACAGCTGCCAGAGAACTGGGAGGAACTGCAGAACATGGTGAGTCCCCCGTCGGTGAGTCTGGCAGCATTCTCAGTGATCACGAGGGAACAGGTGCTACCACTTTTAAAAGGCCTAAAGTCAGGATCGCCGCTAGATATAGCTCCCCCTTATGTGCTGTCAGATCTAGCCTTAGAGCTTGTTGACCCTATGACTGACATCTGTAATGTCTCACTGACGACTGCCTCCGTCCCGATAAGCTGGAAGAAAGCCTTCATCAAACCTCTGCCAAAAAAAACATTATTGGACACTGCAGACCTGCAGAATTATAGACCCATCTCGCTCCTCCCAGGATGCTCCAAAATCATGGAGGCGCTGATAAATCGCCAACTGTCGGATCATCTGGCCCAGCATGGCCTGCTAGATCCCTCGCAGTCGGGCTTCCGTGCTGGTTATAGCACGGAGGAAGCGCTGGTGGAGGTAACAGATACCATCAGGCTTCTTCTGGATGAGGGGACCCCGGCTGTGCTGGTCCTACTTGATTTGTCAGCCGCCTTTGACACCATCTCCCACAGAATTCTCTTGCACAGGCTGCGGGAGATAGGTGTCAATGGAAGGGCCTGGGAGTGGATGCGAAGTTTTCTATCAGACAGGTGGCAATGTGTGCAGGTAGACTCTTTTGTCTCTCAGTCTACAGTAGTGGAGAAGGGGGTACCGCAGGGTTCCATTTTGAGCCCCACATTGTTTAACATCTATGTGGCCCCACTAGCCGCCATCATAGAATCCTGCGGCTTCCAAACCATCTCCTATGCGGATGACACTCAGGTGCTTATCCCCATAGAAAAGGATCACCTACTGACGAGAGAAAGATTTAAGAGCTGCATGATGAAAATCTCCAATTGGATAAAAACAACTATCTCCAACTCAATCCCACCAAGACTGAGATTTTATTGTTTGGGAAGGCAGAGGAAGTATGGACGGATGAGTGGTGGCCAGAGGCACTGGGTCCTTCACCCATTCCAAAAAAATGGGTTAGAAATTTGGGTGTGATTATGGATCAGAATCTATCCATGGAACAGCATGTTAAAACCGTAACAGGTAATTGCTTTGGCATGATACGCACTCTAAGGAAGATCTTTCCTTGGTTGCCCCTCTCTGCAAGAAGGGTCCTGATAAAGTCACTATTAGTGAGCAGACTCGATTATGGGAATGCTCTTCTGGTAGAAGTCAGGGAAGATCTATTGTCAAGGCTACAGGTCGTACAAAATACGGCAGCGCGTCTGGCTTTAAATAAACCCCCACGCACGCCTTCTGCCCCTTTATTGAGAGAACTCCATTGGTTACCAATTAGAAAGAGGGCTCTCTTTAAACTCCTTTGTCTGGCCTTTAAAGCACGGGTCGGTCATGGTCCGGCTTATCTCACTAAGAAACTAGTTTGGCACTCTCCGGCAAGGTGCCTAAGATCGAGTGGCCAAAAACTCTTTCAAACGCCGAGAATCAGGACAAAAAAAATGGGGGGTCGTGCTTTCTCCTATCTCGCGCCCAAGTATTGGAACCAGATGCCCTGGGATCTGCGATCTTGTACAGATTTAAGCATCTTCAGAAAACATCTAAAGACTTGGGTGTTTAGTTGATCTGCTGTGGTCATTCGGAGCCTGCCTCATCTGCGCCGAGAGATCCCCCTGGGGATGATTTGTGCGCAATATAAATGTAATAATAATAATAAAATGTTTCCTGTCCAGAACTGTCATGTAATGCAAAGTCGAGGAAAAATGATCAATGACAACATACACACACAGAAAAATCCCTACACATCAAGACCATTGAGTTGTGTTTTATTACATCAAACATTAACAATTTGGGGGTTTCTTTCTGTAATACAAAAAAAGTATTGACCTGCTCCAATGATCTAGCAGCCAGTTGCATTAGATTTTTTGCCGAAGTGATCCTGCCATACAGGCAGAAACATTTAACCGAACCAATACCCACTAAGCCAGGGAGTTCTGAAAGTATGACATCATCCTGTAATAATATAATATCCAGAATATTCATTATCTCAATATTGTGAAGTGAAGTACATATAGGTAAGAGTAAACTTACTATTCTTAACTCCACATCTTCCTTTCGTTAGGAGACATATAGTAAAGATATGGAGTTACGAAAAATAATAGATACCTATTGATACTTAAGTGCACAATATTATTGTACTCAATTTTTGGATATGATATTCTGTTAGATAATATTTGAAACTCAATATTGTTGTAGAGTACCAATGAAAGCCTTGTGCTGGGTGGATAGACACAAGGACTCCATCACACCAACCCTAAATTACATTTGTCTGCTTTTCACTAAAATTATGAGGATTTGTAGTCTTCCAATTTGTAGTAAAACATAGCCTAAAAGGAGCTTTCTATCAATGTGAGGCTTCTTGATGGAAAGAGGCTGATGTACATGTTGGGTAAGTCTAAGGGCCAGTCACTCACACCATCAGATGCCCATCCTCTTGGCTTCTTGCTCTACAGATTTGTTGTTTCTTCCTTTCTACTGCCTGTTGAAAGTACAGTATGTCACACCTCAGTAAATAGCAGCCAGCATGTCTTTATTTGAAGACTATTAAAACATTATGGTGAGTTCTGAAAGGATCACATTTCTGATTGTGTCATCTGCAGGGATTAGGTTGCACAAAAGGGTATTGTGCCAAGAGTCTGTATGAATGCTTAGAGAAATGTCTGTGTGAAATGTATAATAGAGAATGAGTGTATAACTGTGAAATGCATGTAATCCAAGCTGAAATGATTGTCAGCTGGGTAATCATCATATTGGGTATTGATGTACCCGCCTTAAACCCTCCTCTCCTAAGCACCAAACCTACCTTGGAATTAAGAGTTGATATGGATAAGGGGTTAGTAGATAGCTGGTTCTCCAACGCTCTGGAGACTATTCGTCCAATCTCATCTACCCACTCAACTTGATCTCTCTCCCTAGCAACATGGCTCAGCAAATCCCTTCAGCTGGAGAAAAAATGCTGTAATGCCATGGAAAGACTATGGAGGAAGTCTTATAAAGAGTATTCAAAATATAGGCATAGAACAGAAATAAAACATTATCATGTACTTTGCAGAACAACACTTGCCTTTCTACTCTGATAAAATCACAAATGCCCAGAACTGTTCTAAGACTCACTGTAAATTGTCTCCAGCACCCTTAGTTTCTCAGCCTCAGTGCGGGGAGCTTGCCTTCTTACCTACTAGGTGGCAGATCCATCTTCATTTGCTCAATAATCTCAAGCATGGACCACAGTCCACTGACTCTGCTGTTGTTAACTATACCCTAAACCATTCCCCAACAGAGCCTAATGACTGCGCAAATAGCTTGGATCCAATTGTGAGTTTGAAATCATGGCCTCTTTTGGATACTGCGACTTTTCTGACAATCTCACTGTCAATTACATTTGGCTCTTCTCTTTATGCCCTCCCACACTCTAAGCTTTGTCTTTTGGTTCCCGAGGCGCTACAGGTGATAATGAATCTCCTTAATGCTTCTTTAATAAAATGAACCCAGATCCGACTAATTCGTCTAGGTTCTGACCAATTTCCCTGCTGCCTAGTTTCTTGAATGTTCTGGAAAAACATTTGAATGCTTTACTCACAACACATGTGGAGGCCCTAAATCTACTTCATCCCTCGCAGTTGGGCTTTAGAGCCTACCACAGCATTGAATCCACCCTCCTAGGTGTCACAGATCATCTTAAATGACTCCTGTATGGGGGTGAAGCTGTTGAGCTCATTTTATTAGATCTAGGCCCGGCTTTTGACACTGTATTCCATTCCATTTGCCTTGAAAGACTGGCAGCTTTAGGTCTAGAAGGTACAGCCTTTGCCTGAATAACCTAATTTCTGAGAGGTCAGACTTTTCTAGTCTTTTGGGGAAATGGCAGATCAGAGACACAGGCTTTGACTTCCGGAGTCCCAAAGGGCTCAGTGTATAGCCCAATGTTATTTAACATCTGGCGGACGTAGTGGAGAGTTGTGGTTTGACTCTATTATGCAGATGACACTCAAATTGTCTTCTCTTTGTTATCTGCACAGAAACGTGGACCACCCAATCTTAACCTGGGCTTGAGGCGAACCTCCATTTGGATGAATAACAACTACCTCAAGCTTAATGATGATAAGTGGGAGGTCATGATCCTGGGTAAGAGTACTCAACTCTGGGGCCCACAACATTGGCCGTGATTCCCTAGGCCCTCTCCTGGACTCATCTCCCAAGCATAAGAACTTGTGCTTTGTTGTGGATGAGCATCTCTCTATGAAGACCCAGGTGATTAAGGTTACCTCTACATGCTTTGCTGACCTCAAGTGGGCGGGAAAGATAATCTGGATGATTTCCCAGGTCAGCCCAAAGGACAGCTATCCAAGCCCTAGTTCTAGCTAGTCTTGATTATAGTAATGTCCTCAATTTAGGTATATATCAGGCTGCCATTCGACATCTGGAGACGCTTCCGAGTTCCAAAGCCAGACTGCTGTTTTGGCTCCCGAAGTACGCTTCGGTGTCACACCTCTTTCAAGAGCTTGACTGGCTTACAGTTACAAAGCGAATTCAATTGAAGTCCCTGTGCTATATGTTCAAGGCTAGAACCGGGCTAGGCCCACATTATATCCTGGAACTGGTGGTGCCTTACTTGCCACGATGATCGCTGAGGTCGTTGCACTATGCCTAGGTTTCCCTTGGTGGGTATTGAAGGTCGCTGCTTTGCAGTCTTAAGCCTGATACTGTGGAACTCTCTTCCCAAGTCCCAGTGGAAATGCACTTTGTTGCTGACATTTCGCAAGTGTCTAAAGACCTGGTTGTTTTAAATGCTTAATCTGTTATTATTCTCTTTTGCTCAGTGCCAGGAAACCCTTCTGGGTAGCTGTTGTGCTTTATAAGATTTATAAATATATATATTTTTTTTAAATAGCCTTTTACCATGGTGCAGCGACCCTCCTATTTGTGATTTCCAACTTGAATAAATGCTTTGTGCATTGGAACAATTCCTGTGTGGGGCTTATTTTTTGTCTCTGGTCAAAAAAGGCATCTTTCAAGTTTGCTAGCAATCTTGGACTCAGTGGCACCATATGGGACCATGAAGAGTAGCAAATGCTTAAGAAGTAACTTCCTATCTAAACTAACTTTAAAAGCAGGAGAATGCTTTAAAAAAAAAAACACCAATTCAATGACCCTGATGTTCAGAAAAGAGAAATCCAGTGATGGTGACTCCACCGTACAAAGGGCAGGGTGATCACCAATGTGACCCGGTTGCTCATTGGAGGATTGGCCTCCAAATCAAGGGATCTTGATGCGAGAGCACCTGAGGTCCTGCCCTCAAAAATCCAGTGGTCCTGTAATTCGAAATGAGGAGGAGGATGCACACGTTTTATAGGCTGGAAGCGCTGCCCATGTACGGCAGATTTCCTGTTATGACAAATTCGAAATGAGGCCCTAGTTTACATCATGCTGCTCTTATATGGAAAAACCTTCTAGTGGGGATGTTCACTGTACAAGAACAACCATCTTGAGTTTGAATTTAAGAATTTATCAAGCAATCTTCAAGGTACACCTTAAAAAGCCTCACTACCGGTGCAATTGAAAAAACCTATGGTTGTTGAAAACTGTGATTACACAATCATGACTATTAAAATCAATGGGGTAACCATGTGTCCCTCGGAACCTGGCTAATATTGAAATGTTCTGCAGATAGGTTCCGTTGGGTGGAAACAATTATTTATTTAGTGCATCAATGCTTGAATGTAACAACAATACTGCCCTTTAGACTTAAACTAGTTTTGTACACACCACAAAGATTCTTCAAATTATTCAAATATTTCTTTTATATGTTTCAATTAATTGAAAAGGCTGTCAGACAAGACATAACATACAGAAACATGAACAGAACCAACAATTAATTAGTTACTGATGTGCCAAATAGTGATCCAACGTAATAGAGTAACAAAATACAACATTTTTATAAATAACAGTACAGATACAAAAATCTCTGTCCCAATTTAAATTTCATCAGTAACCCGCAATGTCAGTAAGTTATGGTTACAGTGACTCAGGACATTAGTAGGTTATACGTCGACGTTTCGACCCTGATGATTGTGTTAATGAAGGGACATCAGATAGGGTCTTTTTCAAGACAAAATGAAACACGGTATGACAGCCTAGATACAAAAGAAGGGATTTTGTTAGGAGCGTGTGTACAAAATAAGAAGTGACTTTGTGTTTTAAAAGGAGCTGAGTTGGCCAAAAGGCCACTCACAAAATTATTCCAAAAATAGAGGGAAAAAAACTCCTCCAGTCCTGGATGGAGTAAAAGGTAAAAGCATTCGTCCAAATCTGGATGGTAGTCAACCATATGGGATAATCAAGTCCTCTAACAGGCAAAAATTGTAAGACTGACTTAGGATATCTTATTGAACAAATGGGTTTAAACTATGAGAAAATGGATGATGAACTCACCAGTAATGTTACTTCATCGGGACTTGATCCTGACTCAAATAATATGAAATAAATAGAATTGCATCCACGGACGGACGCAATTCTTTATATTTCATATTATTTGAACCTATTTGTAGAACATATCAATACACAATCATGACAGCCACTGCTGCCCACCATAACATCCAGAACAGGGCTAATATTACTGTGAGCCTGTAGTGCCCATGGTGCTCTCTCCTAATCCCAATTCCTGCTGCACAATTCCAAACTCATCGGTCCACGCTCCAGTATCCACAGGCTGCAGCTTGTCCAGGAACTCTGTAGTGTTCTAGGACAGGTTAGAAAGACTTACAGGCACAGGAATTCATCAAATGTTGATTTACAGCACTCTATATGTCTTGTAGCAAAAAATGACATTATTTTACCGTATTGCCGTCATTTACATTGAAAGTGCCAAACGTGTAAAATGTGGAAACTCACTGTTTTTTCACGAAACTCTGGGCCCCATTTATCAACTTAAAAATCGTTCACAAACGGGCAGATTTGCAAAATCTGCCTCTTTGCGACAGGTATTTTTGCATTTGGGATGCATCAGCCCAATTGCAAAAATCGCTATTTAAGGAATCGCTAAATTTGCAATTACTTAAATTACGATTGCATTTAAGGAACGCAAATTGTGATTCCTTAAATGCAATGCATTAAACACATTTTTTTTTATTTCGCTAATATGAATCACAAATTACCATCAATCTGAAGTGCATTTTTCAAAGTCACATGTTACACGAACCCATGCCCTTGGGGCATGTGTGTGCAATATGTGGTTAAATTGTAATTTCAGGGATGCAACAGGGTATCCTTTTGGAACCCTTGCACCCTTGAAATTGCATACGCAATTTCGAGTACCTATTGGGTACTCGCAAATGTGCGCATACAATTCACATTCATTCCTATGAATTGGAATCAATTCCTTAATTGTGTCTCGCAATGTGCGAGTCGCAATTAAGGAATTTGTAGGAATCGCAAAATGTTATGCGATTCCTACATGCATAGGCAATAGCAATCCTTTAATTGTGATTCCTTAATAATCGGAATTAAAGATTCACTATTGTCTATGTTGATGCATATGCACCTAAAAGTTCTGTCTTCGTATAACTGTACACCATGATCCCCCATCGAATGGACTGCATCATACGTGCCTCACCCTTCTCTTCACTGGAGCAACATACTGCTGGCACAATACAACTCTTTGTAGCCCACTTTAATCTGTAGGAATTTCATCTACACTAAAACATAGAGACATGCAGAAATGAAGACGCTGATAGAAGTAGCAAATGGAACTACATCATGCCATTTGGGGCCTATTTATAGTAAATGCTTTTAAATGACTATAGATATGGGTTACCTGAATTTTGAAGTTCTAGCAATCTTTTGAATAAAGCTCTGTTAGACAAAGACGGCTGAAACTAAAGATGTAAAAATGGCACATATTCACGTTAAGGCAAGCGTGTAAACTCTCACTTTACTAAAGTTTTCTAAAAGACGCAATGTGAGATAACATTTTGCTTTTGCAGCACAAAGCTCAGCCATCTCTGTCAGGCTTCCAGAGTTGGGCATGAGTGACATGGAGACAATTATCATCCCACGATATGCAAATAACTTTATGGTTTCTGTCAGTCTGAAACTGTGCTGCTACAGACCTCATACTGTTTTTGATTGACATTTGTACCAATTTATTGTACCGTGATACTCGAATTCCAGATATACTCTAAAAGATGCACTCTCCTGTTTGCCTTAAAGGGATCACCGAATAATTTGTATCATATTTCAAGAGGTGCTCTAAGTAGGTTAATTTACTAATAGGACATAGCTTTATTTTGAAATCCTTTAAAATAGTGTCTGGAAACCGGTTTGCCCCTTATTTATGTTTATAACATGTGGATTTCCCTTTCCATTGACTCCTATATAGCAGCCTTGTATTTCAGGCAAGCTGCTAGAAGACTCCCCAAATGACGTCACACTACTGTCTAACATTATGGGGCACACTTACAAACCCCTATCACCACAGGAACGTCACTTTTAAAGTTGTTTGCCCTTTATTGAGTTGTAGTGCAGGAATGTGATGTAATTTTGCGATTGTAGCATTATCTTGTTTCCGAGGTAGGCATGCTCCACAGGTTTCTATGGAAGGGTGTAAGTTACACAATCCATATGTAAACAAAGGATAAAGAACAAATATTCAGCATCATATCTAAAATATAAGTGAAAGTACAGAAATGTTACAAACCACAGCAAGCTTCAAGTTTCCTGTGCTGTTTAAAAAGCATGTATTTCATAACCTGTATTACATGTTTTTAAAAGAACAATGTTACTAAGTTTTCTAATATCTTAAAACAAATAAGGCTATCATTCATTGGCAGTCAAGTTAGAGCCTTAATGGATTATTAGTAAATAGCCCCCAAAACCTCTCACCTAAAAACCCTCAGGGTCATTTGAGAGATGTCATAAATGATGTCATACAACATAACATGAGAGATGTAATATGTGAGGTCACAAGAAGTGCATGGTGGGGGTGCAAGTTATAGCTGGATCTGCTCATGGAAAACATCAATTACAATGCAGGCATTACAATGCAATGCCTTTACAACGTGGTCAATAAAACGCAAGTTCCATTACAAAGCATGCCATTACAATGCATATCCTTTAATGACCAGCACCTTCCCTGAGGTAAGCACCCAGCGGTGTGAGAATAGTAATTTTTGTTGTAATGGAACATGCATTGTAATGGCATGCGTTGTAATGGAAGTTGCAGTGTAAAAACCGCATTGTAAAGGTATGTGTTGTAATAGTTTGCATTGTAACGTCATACATCCCTGCTAACTTTAACTGGTGAATTAATGTGTTTTTTTAATTTAAAATGTTTACATTGAGATATTCACCTAACTATAATGTTACTTTAAACTTTGCCTTGTTTTTCCCCCAGAGCATCCACAAAACACCATGTTGGAGGACACAGGAAGAGCTCCATGGCCCCTTTGGCCCAAGGCGGCTTCCCACATGGTGGAGTAACCGACAGCTGCTTTTTGCGTGATCTCGCCGGCGTTTGCAATATGTGGTTTGTTTCCCTGCCTGCAGTAGTGTGGGCAGGGAAACCGAATAGAAGTCTGCTCCCTGTTGATGGGATCATTTGTAAATCTCTTGTGGGCTGGGAGCAGACTAGGGGACCGATTATGTGTTTGGTGGTGCTGCATCAGGTCCGCCCCGCCGCTGCACCAACAAACCTGTGGTGAGGCTGCCCACTAGATTAGGAATTTCCACCTGTCTGGCAAGCTTTTTTTTGGTGTTCCCAAGGCGGCACCTTTAAATCGGGCATCGCAATGGGAATGCCAAAAACTTTTCCTGTATGGCATGGACTGAAAAGTCCATGCCATGCTGGAATTGAGGTGCATGGACACGGGAGGCACATATTTTGTCCTCCTATGTGCATACAAAAGGCGCAGAGGCACAGGTGCTTCCTCTACACGAGGGTTTTCATGGAGAAGGAACCACCATGGAAACCCTGGTGGATAGGAAACTCCTAATATGCTTGGTGGAACTACAGCAGTCCCACCAAGCATATTGATGCCCTACACCATCGCAACACTGCCAGGGAAGGCAGTTCCCTGGCAGTTGCAGCGGGGCTGTGACGGTCCCACTGCCCAACTCATAACAGGGTGGGGGGAGAGAGCCACCGACGCACCCTCAGAAGTCTGGCGATTCTAGGACCGCCAGACTCGAAATCAGACTCTTAGTGCTTGCTCCAATTTGGTAGGAGATTTAACAATGATCACACCAGCTGAAAGCAAACACTTATTTCCCTGCCTGTGGTAGTGAGAGCAGGGATACAACTGTGTCCAGGAAGCGAGCTCACTGAGTCACAATATGTGAGCTGACCCCAGTGGATGGGGTCCCTGGGCCTTTAAAAGCTCAGGGAAGGGGGTTCAAGCGTCCCCCCCTCTTCTAATTAATGTTATGGTCGCTGGTGGTGGAGTTCCCCAGACCTGTAAAGTCTTGTGGAGGGGGCATCATGGCCCCATTCCTTTTAATTAATTTTGCATCCCCAGGGGATGTGGTCTCCAGGGCTTTTACAGGCTCAAGGAGGGGGCCTGTATGCCCCCTCCCCTTTTTTACAAAATCAGCCTAAGGGATGGGGTCCCCGGGTCCATCATCAGCTCAGGGAGGAGGACTGCATGCCTTCCTCCCCTTAATTAAATATACACAACCAGTGGGATGGGGCTAGTAGGGCCCTAAATGGGCTCAGGGAGGGGATCTCTACTGATACCGCCTTCCCCTTATAATTAATCGGAAATGACAGGGCACTATTGTGTTTTTTGCTGTAATTCCATGGGACTCCCATGGGATCACAGCAAAAATTAATGATTTTTGTTTTATGTTTTCTCCAGTGGTCCCTCGTGATCTCCCCACAGGACTACGTCCTTGAGTCCAGTATTTGTTGCTAGCAAAACATTTCTCATGTTGTTGGCAGCTAATCAGAGTGCTCCCTTCCACCGGAGTCTGATTCCCATGGGAACAAACTGGCCCAAGGGAAAAAATCTTCTTGGGGTCATCAGAATACTCTTCTTTTTAAAACTGGTTTCAAGGGACTCTCGCAAGAGTCCCTCAAACCCAACCATCCAGATAAACAAATAGTTTTTAACCCTAATCTCTCAAAAACTACTGAACTGATTTACACCAAATCACAAAAAGCACAATCTGTGAACAAAGATCTAGCTTTCTGTCAATTTTGGTGCAATTCCATGCATCAGTTTTTACTATGGAAAATGAATGGGGATTATGCATTTTGGGACCCCCTTTTTTCTCAGCCACTGCTAAATGGATCACCTCAAAACATTCATGCACAAACTAGGCAAAAAATAGCACTGTTTTGGAAAGGTTTGTGATGATTCGTGAGATGTCTCCAAAGTTAGAAGCAAAAAAAAAAGACATTTCCTGGGGAAATGCTGACCTAACTGTAACTACCTGATTTACCTTTGGCCTACCGCCCTAAGGGGATCAAGATATGTATTTTTATTAATTAATAAAAGTGTCTAAAGATAAGTGACATTATAGTGGAGATGAAAAGGAGCAAATATTTTGTGATAATTTTAATTCATTTATTAAGGACTATGTCCAATAAGCTGTATCAGAATCTATGTTAAATATGTTTATGAATTTGGAAGCTTCATTGCAACAAATATTATTTCATAATGATATGTTGCCTTACGGAGAGGAAAAGAGCACCATTTAAAGAAAACTAAACCTGTCATTAGCAAAAATATGAACTCCCAATATTCAGGTCTCAAACTTGGTAAAGACCCCAAAACATTTGTTAATAGGGTCTGGAAAAAATGCTAGGACAGGGTTCTGGATTTAACCGGCCTGAATAAAAGAGTTTTTGATTTGGCTGAGGAAGTTCGACTGGAAGGCACTCATGTAGATCCCGACACTTGATTAATGAGTTCAAAGGTAAATTTGTATTTTCTCTAGAACGACGGATACAAAATTCTTGTGTTAAAGATGGATCCTAAATTGGGAAGCGTAACTTCTAAAGAGAAAGGTCAACAGGCAAATGGCTGCTTTTTGGAGACCCTTTCATAAAATAAATGTGCAAGTATGTGACTATGTTCATATCCATAGACAAAATTCTCCATGAAAAAGATCTTCAGATCTATATTTTTGGCAAGGCCAGTGAAGGAAGGCATCACTTTGTTAACTGTTGCCTCTCGCTAGGGTGTGGTAAATAATTTAATTACCGGGACTTAATTTGATACAGAAACATAATAAAATAGCTCAGTAAATAAGAGGCAGAATCCGTGGTATTAGAGGTTCGGAATGGGCTTTATTCCAATGGTCGATTATAATCGGTTGCTCCAAGTTCCATCACCACGAAGGTTCAGGAAGTGAAGTACATACATTATTGACAATCAATTACTTTTATACAATAAGCATTACAGTGGAGCAAATACAAGAGGCGTAACAATTGATAGTGGAGGTAATATATTCATACGTGGCAAAGATAGGCGTAACTGGGTGTGTTTAAAGAACGTCATCAGATGTGATGTCATAAGAGGGTGGTAAGCATTACAAACCTGATTGAAAGGTGAGGAATAGGCAGTGCCTAGATAATGGTGTAAAAGCATAAGGCCCAACTCCATTTTAAGTAGGCCGAAACTCCATTTTCTGTATTTTTGCAAAATCCTCACTATGACTGCCTTTGATGCAGGTGTCATCTGTCCTTATCTTGCAAAGAACTATGAATTTGTCAAATCATGTAGTCATAGATATCAACAAGACACCTGATGCAACATCATTCCGTGACAAGTGTCTTGGTATCTCAAATGTGAGGTCAAACAAAGACCAATATTTATTTATTTATTAAGTGTTTTATAGAGCTCGAACATGACCCGTTAGGGTATCAGAGCGCTTTACAGGGATAACACATTGTATACAAGTATGAAATAGTCAAAGAAAAAAAAACATAAGTAGGGGTAGGAGGAAGTGAAACATTTGGGGAATAACAGGGTGTATACAATGTTCAGATCATAATTCAGAGAACTCCAGCAATTACGTTTGTGGGAGTACAAGGTAAGGACAAGATGGATAGCAGCCAGTCAGTCCAAACTCTAGCGGCAACTAAAATAAGCAAAGCCACTGAACGGTGTGTGCAAAGCATGATTTAAGGGAACAACGTGCCCATTAGAAAAGGTTTGGCTTCCTTTTTAAATACTGATAGAGAGGAAATTCTTCTGATCAAAGACGGCAGCGAGTTCCAGATTCTTGGTGCGGTCCCAGAGGAAGCACAATTGTATGTTTTTTTCCATTCAGAATCGGGGTGGCTGGAGCACAAAGTCTCTAGCGGACCGGGAGTTTCTGGCTTCTCCAGAAACCATGATTTTCTGGGTAGCGCTTTGTGGGTGATACATGCCAGTTTGAGTTGGATTCTGGCTTCAAGAGGAAGCTAGTTCAGCACCTTCAGATGCGGTGAGATGTGATCGAATATGTTTGAGCCTGTTAAGAGAATGGAGGTGGCATTGAGGCAAGCTTTTAGGGGGGCCGTGGAGATCTTAGGCAGGCCTGAAAGGGTTGAGCATCCATATTCGATTTTGGAGATAACTAATGCCTGGAAAGCTTTCAGTTTCCTTTGGTAGCTGAGGTGAAACCTGGCAGTTTTAGCCCTCGAGTTGTTGTGGTCTTGCATATTCAGGTTGTTGTCTAGGATTATTCCGAGGGATTTGGCAGATTCCACTATGGTCAGTGTACAGTTTAGTGCTGTGATCGACTTGGTCCATTCCCAGATGTCAGTGTTACTTTTAGTGGGGCAGATTAGAAGGAACTCTGTATTTTATGTCCATTTAGTTTGAGCTGGCTGCAGGCGAGCCATTGAACAGTCAGTTTTAGGGCCTCATTCAAAGAGTCGATCTCCTCTAGAGATGAGATTTTGATGTAGATCTGGGTATCATCGGCATACATGTGGAAGAAGATGTTGGCAGTACGTAGTAATTCAGCTAATGGTTCAAGGTAGAGATTGAAGAGGGTTGGGGAAAGAGTTGATCCTTGAGGGACTCCCATCGTTATTGGGGAAGGAGTAGATAGATTACAATAACCAAAATAGTGTATTTTGAATTGTCGTACTTTTATCTTATTCGATTAAAAGAAGGAGTGTTAGGATAGCATCTTGATGCTAATTGCTTATGTCAACTATTCCTAAAGTGATATTGAAAAATCCATCTTAGATAAGATTTTGAATAAAAGGACTGCCACTTGAGCGCTTGTCATCCCAGATTATGATGGTCGAGATACTGGCAGAGAAGATCCTGCCTCCAGTTATATTGCTGTATTTCTTTTTCTACTGAAAGTTGATATTGAGCCTAAGCCCAGGAAGAGCTGATGCTGATGCTGAACACATATCTGCCTTTTGCAGGAAACAGGGCCTCCCTGACTCCTGATGAGTATAGTGTTCTGCTATAAAAAGGTGTGCAGTGTGCTCATTCTCTCTTAGCGTAGCACAGAAGTAGGTTTTAAGGTGTTAGATTTTATATGACGTTTTAACCACGGTGTAAATCTTCATTGTATTCTCGTTGTTTGCAACATGCATCTGTGCTGTTTTGATCATATTCTGTGAGGCTGTGTTAGATATGCTGATCAGCAAGGTGTACCTGTTGAAATAGACATGATTTTCAGTTAAAGTTTCTTTTTTTCATAGCCCAGTTTGTGAGTGGGCTATGGAGAGGAACACACGAGATTTGCTTCTAAACACCATGGTGTCCCTAGATCCATGTTTAAGGACTGTGAGTAACCTAAAACCATTGATAACACTTCACCAATGTATTGGGTTGGGTTCTGCAGAGATAGAAAAAATAGTCTTTCACTTTCAAGCGTTGGTGCATTGAACTAAGTTCCTTTGAATCACCAGTGGGTCTGAAAGCAAACCTTTTAGAGCTGAGTCGAAGACTTAATTTATGCAACAACAGAGGTTCAGATCCCTTATCAGCAGATGTAACCTTTAGCCTGCATGGATTTACAAGGTAAAGCACTTAGAAATGTAAATACTTAAAGATCAGACATTTATATGAAAGAGTGGATTGCAGGCCAGTAGGAGAACATTCACTAAGATGTCATCCTTTGAAGGGATTTTTTATATCTCCTTTACCAAATTATAATCAAATGTGTGATGTTAAGTTAATTCTGAATTTACTTGTTAGCTGGCCTGATAATATTGATCTTTCTTTGAAATTCATATCAACAAATCTAACAGTGAAATGTCTCTAAAATGTTAAAGTTTTGTGTTAGAGCTGTCATCCATAGGGTAGTCTTCTTCCAGACTTTTTGTCTGCTTGCCTCCTTTATTTGCTGATTCTTTTTGCTGGCCTTCGGACTATGAGCACTTTACCACTGCTGACGAGTGCTAAAGTGCATTTGCTTCTCCTCTAAGCATGGTTACATTGGTGTATACACAATTGGCATATTTAGTTTACTTATAAGTCCCTTGTAAAGTGGTATACCATGCACGCAGGGCCTGTAAATAAAATACTACTAGTGGGCCTGCAGCACTGATTGTGCCACCCACAAAAGTAGCCTTTCAAGCCTGTCTCAGGCTTGCCACTGCAGGGCCTGTGTGTGCAGTTTACTACCACTTCGACTTGGCATTTAAAACCCTTCACCAAGCATTAAACTACCCTTTTATTATGCATCAGTCACCTCTAAGGTGGACCCTCAATTGCCCATAGGGCAGGGTGCTGTGCAAGTAAAAGGTAGGACATATACTTAGGTTTTGCATATTGTGGTAGTGACAAAAACTCAAATATGTTTTTCACTACTGTGAGGCCTACGTCTCTCATAGGTTAACATTGACAATTCCTTAAAAAACTTTTAAGATGTAATTCCTGATTATAAGGGAGTAGCTGTGTCGCATTTTATATCATTGGAATCGTAATGATAAATCCTCTTTGCTAGTAAAGTTGGATTTAATAAAATACTGTTTTAGAACTTCCACTTTTATAAAGCGGACCTTTCTCTGCTCTTAATGCGCTGTGTGCCTGCAACCTGTTTCCAATACATATCTGAGTGGGTGCTGCCCCACTTTGTGAATTTCCTCAAGATAGCCACAAACACACAGTAATGTTTGATGTGTCTCAGCACTTAACTGAATTCTGATGGCCCTTCCTGGACAGGAAGGGCGGGGGGTGCTGACAAGTGCAACTGAATAGGTTGTATTCTGTCCCCACACAAAGAGCTGATTACCTCATACTGATAGTCTGGAGCCAGGTCGGGTAAGAAAGGACCTCTGTGTACTTCATAGACCCTTCTTTGATGTCACCCCCATTTCAAAGGCACAACTGGGTATAAGTACTGGGTCTCTGACCCCTTCAAACCAGACAATACTGGCCGTGTGAAGAACTCTGCCAGGAGGATGGACTGCTGTGCTACCAAAAAGACTGCAACTCAGCTAGAGAGATGCTTTGGAAGAACTGCTTTTCAGCTCTGCTGCCTGCTACCCACTGCCTTGCTGAAGAAAGGAATGGGCCCATCTCACTTGAACCCAGAGTGACTCCAAGGGCATGCTGGTTTGCTCCCTGTTCTGAAGTCTCAGGGACATCAAAGACTTCCTGAAAACCTGCAACAGCACTTAGACTCTGACATCTGTGAGTCCCCAATCTGCCAAGTGGTGCCAAACCAGTCCTGGGCCCTTGGAAGTAAGTTTTCTGTGCTGACCCAGCAAAATTGACGCATCGTCTCCATTGCGCCGATCGGAACCGATTCATCATCTCTGACGCTGATGCATTTATTGCTCGAGGTCATCACTTCCACGACTGCGCAGCTCGATGAAGACGGACTGCACAGCTTTACTATGACGCATTGACTGCATCGCAAAGGGGTTCGCCGATGAAGCTTCACCAACTCTGTGGATCAGAACCAGTGCATGTCCTACATCAAAGGGATCAACGACAATGCATCGCCTCCTCTGCTACTCAATGCATCCAATGTAGTTTTTCAGCAGGCAAATGCTCCGTTGCAGTCAGCCTGAATCTTTGGATTTACCCGGGTCAAGCTTGACCAGATGTCCGAGGTTAGTGCTTTTGGACTCTAAGCACTATATTTTTAAAATATTCTTCAAAAATTCATAACTCCAGATCTACTTATTGGATTTTTGTGCTTTGGTCTTGATTTACCTCAAAATTATTGTCTATTGATCCTACCTTGTGTAGAGTCTTTTTGTTGTGTTTTTGCCGGGTGTTGCTGTTGTGTGTGTTGCACATTGCCTCTTTGGATAAGCCTGACTGCTCCGTGCCAAGCTACCAGAGTGTGAGAACAGGTTATCTTTTAGTGTGTATTTAGCTTACCCTGACTAGAGTTGTGGGCCCTGCATGGACAGGGTGCCTACCTGGGCCAACTAGAGGCCCAATTAAAACTGTGTATGTTTTTTTTGTTCAGAATACCCTTACCTGTGTTTGTTTCCTAGTTGAAGAAAAACAAAAAGTATTTTAATGACTGTTATCTGTATTTTCTTTTGCAACCTAAATTTTGTGTGGAAAATTGTATGAATTGTTCTAATTGGTTCTGTCCTTTTAAAGTCCACATAGGCCAGTGTTTTCTCCAGCCCTAGCTAGCTGGGCCCAATAGGAGCCTCCTTTTGTAATAAATCTGATATTTTCCTATCTTTAGTGAAAGAAAATATGGATTTCATTGAAGATACAGAGGTGAGTATTATCCCACTATATTTTTTTATTATCTGTCCTAATGGAGTCTAGATGAAGAAACCATATGTCAAGAGTACCATAATTTTAGGAGTAAATGCAATAATATCCATGTGTAAATGCAGTTATTAATTTTAATAAAGCATATGTTGTTTGATCAGTCATCACTGTCACCATTAGTGCATCAATGAAGCATTTGAAAGCGAACAATGTCAACCTGATTATTTAAATGAAGCATTACATAATGATCATGTGTGTCTCTAGAGGGCATTGTACAAGACGTACATTCTTTGAGACACAATAACTGTGACCATAAACTCAGTCCCAAGAGGATGCTGCACTCCCAGCTGAAGAGCACATGCCCCATGAATAGTAAAGAGAATCCCAGGCTGATCCATCCTTTTTTAACCCTGTAGTCTCAGAGTCAGTACTTCTGAAGAGGGGCTTGGGGTTTCCTTGGGGACTAGCTGCGGAGCTCCTGTTGCTCCCCCCCGCACTTTCTGTTGCCCTTTGATGGTGGCCTGCATCTTAGGGCCACCACAATAACAAAATTGGATTTTGTCTATTTTAAGCCCTGCATAATCGAGGAGCACCTTTGTATGCTTGATTTTTGAGGTGCTGTGTGGCTTTGCCTGCTGCTGGGCTACATTCCTTTTCTTTTTCTGTTATGTTCTCCAATCCTCCTTGGGAGTAGAGGTTCAGGGTTGGAATCCCAAGCTCCCCAGGTTGAAACCCAGCCTGGGGGTTGGGGTCCCCAGGACCATTTGAAACTGGGGAGGGGGCCCAATGCACACTCCCTTCTGGCATTAAAACTGGAAAATCCTCCATGCAGCGAGCCCGGTCCCTGGCCCACCTGGTGGTTTGGAATGGCTGGGCAGCAGAGCTCCACGTGCTCTTGGATTGCGCTGGGGATTAAAGGTCATATCCTCATATCTCGTGCCCCATTATGCAGTTTTACATGCTTTGGGGATCATTTTGCTCCTGAATGTGAGCCCTTGCCACCTAGAGCACCATCTTCAGGCCTCCTGGCCTTTAAGGTGGCATTCTGTACAGGGAACTGGTCCCACTGGCTCCCAGCACCAGCCATTCTCCTTTTTCTCCTCTGGGGCTTCTCTCCTCTTCGATGCAGAAGCCCAGTCTTTCCCCTAACTAGTCCTCAGTTGGTGTAAGGGGACCAGCTTCTCTGGTCCTGGGGAGAGCCCCGCTGGTCCCAGGGTCAAATGAAGTCAGAGTCCTTGGTCCAGATTGGCATCAGTGGGTTCTTCCTTGCAAATGTCCATGGCCGCCGGGAACCTTTGGCCTATCCTTGGGTGCCACATTACCCTCTTCCCCATCTCAACCCTCCTGCACAGCAAGGACATTTAAAAAGGAAAACACCTAGGAGTTTCTAGTTACATCTGTTCTGGGACCCTCAGCTCTGCCCCTCTCTGACATCACTGCCAGTGCCTTTCCCACCAAATCTTCAAAGGAAGTCCATCTCCAGTGATGGCTCCAGAGATATGGGATCCATCCTTTGTTCAGTGGGATTGGGCTGGCCCATCCCTGATACAGTGTGATACCTGATTGATTGATGCCGATCTTTCCGCCCACACCTTTTCTCTACGGGAGTTGAGTGAAGCACTGTTAATTACTCCCTTTGTGTGGGGAGGTCTTCGTTCCTGCTGCTGGAGGGAAATATAATTACTTTGGGTAACAAAAGGCCTAGGCTCTGATCCTGAGCTGAACCTGAGAATTATGACAATCTTAGATGACATATAAGCTGTACAGATATAATTTTGAAACTTCGGATTTGATTTTCTAGCATAGGTTTCATCCCAATTTGATATATCACTGCGCTTTGTAGGGCAAGGGGAGCAAAACTGCACTCTTAAGCAGTTTTCCCCATAGCTGTATAATGGAGTGTAATTGCAGACAAGGCAGTAAACCACAATGACTTCCTTATTAATGTACACTAACATTATGAGGCCTACCCCAGGTCAATAGCCAATCCTGTAGAGTCCCTCTGCATCTGGCAACCTGTGCACAGTTACCAGGCTGCACATGACAGGAGTCTCACATATGCAGCCCCTACACGTGGGCACACACATGTGTAAACGTGTTCACTTGTAACCAACCAAGTGCCCATTACCCTTGTTACATCGCAGCTGCCTTATCTATAAAGTTGAACACTGGTCTTAAACACTCACAATCCATTCACCGTTACTTTTTCCATGGGTGAGTCACAGGCTGTGAGGCTCACCCATAGTACAAAGATCACATACCAGTTGGTGAAAATGCAAAAAATGTGGGTGGAACCTCTTTCTGTACAGTCAGTCGTTAGCTTGAATTGGGCTTACCTTTTCTAAATACATACAGAGCATCTCACCAGATCACCAAACACCCTACTCATATCCCATTCCCATTTGACTAAGTAACATCTCACAGATCCCACTAAAGTAGCAGATATTTAGGTCACATTCATGTTGGAACCATCAGAGACAAGTAAACCTTTATAAAAATCTCTTTTGCTACTCATTGCCACCATTCTTATTCATTGGTACATGACCCATTGCCTAAGTTGAATATAGGGAATTCTTTCCTTTTCATCAACTTTCAATCAGTTTTGCACCACTCATTTTAGATCACTATCCTGAATTAAACATGTTATTACCTGCCAACTCTGTCTAGCTTTTCTTAGTCTAGATTAAGTTGCCTGCGAATACCAAGTGTGAGGATATTTGCTTTATACGATATCTCCTCCCCTCTATGAAAACGCCTTGCAGGAATCCCATACTGAAAGATTAGGGCTGATCTAATATTCCTCTCAGAAAATTCAGTAAGGAGAGTTTGCATTCTCATCACTCAGTCAAAAGAGTCTTATCTAACGCCCACCGAGGATGCTCACCTGAATTTGCCCTAATCTTAATTTTGGTCACCGGGACAGAAAAACAGAAAAAGTATTTGGGAGAATCCATGACTTTCCTTTCTCCCATTGATGGGAAATTAGAAAGAAAATCTATTCTTGAAGCTGATTTATATCTTTTTGAGAACCGTGTGTATTCTCTGGATAAGAGATGTTCTCCAGGGGTTTTTACTAATCATTTATTGGAATTGGGTTTGTTTTGTGCCTTGTTCTTATGAGAAGAGTATAGTCTGAAATTCTGTATAATATTGAAATTCCCTCCTATAATAATAAAGCCAGGTAATAGATATAGTACATGTTCAATTTCATCAAGAGCAGTTGTCTTGTCCTCAATGGGGCCTTAATAACTAAAATGAAAATAACATTTCTAAAGCACAACAATTACCCAGGGGTATCTCAGCGCTAAGATATATACTTTTTTTTTCTTTTTTCTCTGAGTTTTATAAAACGCAAATTTGCCCCGAAGGTATTGGATATGAGAGCTCTTTACATGAGCACAAGGAGCACTACACAAGGACAAATTCATTTTTGGTAGGCATGGGGAGATTAAGTGATTTGCCTAGAATTACAGGATGTTGAGCGTAGTTGCCTAGACACAAACCCGGTTCTCCAGATTTGAGGTCAACCGCTTTAGCCATTAGACCACATCCTCTCCCCATATTGTACAAACTGAAAAAGTTCTAAACGATGCTAGGACTATTTGCAGAAAAGCCACGTTTTTAAGTTCTTCCTGAATACTAATAGATTTGCTTTAAAATTTAAATCTATCCGGAGCGAATTCCACAACCTCGATGTACAAGAAATAAATCCCCTCCCACAGCAATTAGCGTTCTTAAATCTAGGGGTTACAAGATTTCCAATAGCGGAGAAGGGCAAAGAACATGTTGGGGTGTAAAGTTGAAAACATTGTATCAGAATGTCAGGGTCAATGCCTTGTTGTGCCCTGAAGGCAATTTAAAGTGCTTTAAATTGGATGTTTTTGCCTATGAGGAGCCAATGCAGTTGGGCCAATGCATGAGATGTAGATTTATATTAGTAACTGCGCTGCAGCATTTTGCAGTATCTGTAGTTTACCCAAAAAACACTTTTAGTTATTAATAAAAAGCGCATTGCAGTAATCTAATTTGGAAGAAATAGGGGTCATGACTACATTCTTCTGCAGACTTAGTGGAACATAGGGCAAGACTTCCCCGAGAAATTTTGAAATGTAAAAACAAGATACAAAACAAACTATCTGAAGAGTCTGGTCACCCATCTTCAGGCTTACAATTATCCATCCAGGTCTAGTATTCCTCCTAATTTGGAGGACTTCACCCTGGAAGTAGCATGTAAGTAGAACCGTAACTCTCGTGACTGCCGTACCTGCTAATGCCGAAAGCTTGGGACAAAATCTTGGTCATTTAGGGGCATATTATCAAGGACGGCGTTAAAATTATCGCCGGTTTTGCGGCAAAAAACTGCCGCTAAAGCGGCAATAATGGGCTTGATAATATGCCCTGGAGAATTCCAATAGAAGCCCAGGTACACACTTGAACATGGGCTTCTGTTGGAATTCTCCAGAGCATATTATCAAGCCCATTATCGCTGCTTTAGCTGCAGTTTTCTGCCGCTAAATCGGCGATCATTTTTAACGCTGTTCTTGGTAATATGCCCCAAAGGCAGGGTGGAAAATGCTTTAAAAAGAGTCTCCTGCAGCAAAATGGCATGTGTCTGTCCTGTCATAAGACACTGGCGTATGGATTCCAGTCTGGTTTAATTACTCGCCCCATTTATATTATACGAGCCCATATGAACTATCTGATTGTCGACTATTTATGTATAATTATTCTTTCTACATGACTTTGCTTTTTTGTTTTCCCTCCCAATTTTGTCCACCAAGTCCCCTTAAAGTGCTTGATTTTGGTAAAAGTGGACCTATATACCGAAGTTCAGTGATTCGCTCCCTCCCATCCACCTGAGATTTATTTTCCCTTTTTTATTCTTCCAACTCTGCATGCCCCTCTACCCTCCCTCCTACCCATACTCCAAGCCCTATCCGTCATGGGCTCGTGTGCCACCCATGTCCTGTCCCACCACCCGTGTCAGCCCCCTTCTCCCTAAAGGAGTACCTTGGGATGGTACTATATGAGCTTTTCTAGGAAGGTATTGCAAGCAAGCCTTGTACCTTATAGTGCCTTATTCTCATGATGTGCATCACTGTGTTGCTAGATTTTCAAGATTATAGCACTTCAATTTTGTTAGCTTACGTTAGCTATCTATAGTCATTGTGTATCACATAAAATGTTATCTTACATGATTTCTATCTCTTCATCCCCGTTCCCCCTTGACTGTGAACAGAAATTCTTTAGCCCGATGAATCGACTGGAACATGTGCAATCGGCCCTTGAAAAGAATCTTCAGTTTGGATTGTTGGATTGTACCAGCTGAGGCACCATTTTGTTTGAAATCAACAAATCCTTGAGGTCTTCATGCTGCTAATATCAACATAACTGGGTATATTTGAAAAGAAAAATTGTCCGATGCAGCAAAAGATTTCTTCTCGCTCTCTTGAGTCAGAATGTGTTTTTTGATACGGATATCTCCTAAGTTGACCAGGATTGTTCTAGGGTATTTCACATTTGTGGATTGGACCACTGGCACTCGGTGTGCTCTAGCAATGGATTAAATATTTTCCTTCATCTGTTTTTTTCTGGGAGAACAACTTTGGGAATTAAATCTAATCTCAGTTTTGTGGGTAAATGTCGTGCATCACGATTCTCTGGTATGCCCACGAATCTTAAATTGGTACGCCGAGCTCAATTTTCCACATCATGTAGTTTTAGCTGAATATCTTCCAATTCAGTTTGTAGTTTAGTCAAGTTTCAATCTTCGTTATTGCTAGTATCCTCAAGAGAGGATACTTTCAATTGTACCTGGGTGATACAAGTGGCAAGCTGTTGAAGATTTCCATTAATCTGCCAAAGCTGTTCATTGGTTTTAAGATGTGCTGATTCTTGTGAGAGCTTCATTTCGCGGAGTTCGCTTAGTATCTGATTTAATGTTGTCTCTATCACAGAAGGTTGTGCTTTTTGCAGTGCTGCCACAACCAGGTCTTGCAGTTGACTTGAAGACCCTGGGGGTCTTTCTCTGAATTGGTAGCAGTGGTTGGATAGGTTTGGGAATAGGACTGCCTGTGTCAGATATTGTAGGAAAGTAGGATCTGCTTTTATGGTTACCCCCACTTTTTGCCTGGTGCTTTGCTGTTTCTGATTAGTCTGAGTGGGATCCTGCTAATCAGGATGCCAGTCTCTCTGCTTTCTCCCCTAAATTGTTATGTTAAGTATTTAGGTACACCCCAGATTGGATATTGGGGTAACCTTATAAGTCCCTAGTACATGGTACTATGGTACCCAGGCCATAGGTACCCCAGGAGTCCCCCATAGGCTTTATCACGTATTATGCCACCTATGGGAGACCATTCAAACTGTCACAATATGCCTGGCAGTGCAGCCAGTGTAAGTTGGTGCTAACACCACTTACAACAGTTACAGGTTCCCTATATCTAGGGTGACTGCACTTAAAACCTATAAGTCACGCCTACAGCAGGCCTGACTGAAGCCTGAAGTCAGGGTGCTCGGTTCTAAGTGTGAGGGTGCCCCTGCATGAGCAGGACACCCATACAGCCTTCAGGGATCATTCTCCCAGGTTGTAAGTGAGACAGACATACAACATATAGAGGGGCACCACATCATTACGCGATGACTATCTTGAAACTGGCTTGAAAGAACCCTGTCATGTTTGGTATCAAACATGTTGAAATCATAACCCCACACTGTAAACAGTGTAGGAGGTATGATTCCAAGCACTGTAAAGGCCCTCCGTTAGGCCCTCAGTGCTCCTGGTACCAGTCTTCTAGACCTCAACAGCACAACATGGCTGCTGCCAACCAGAGAAACGGTTCTGCCCTCCTGCTGCTGAGCCAAGCTCGAGTAGGGGAAGGCAGAACAATAGGCATCCTGTCACAGGGAGGTGTGACCACCTCCCAGACAGGATTTAGTGTATTGGAGCCAGGTAGGAGCGCTTGCCAGCACCACTCAGTCTTCTTGAAGGGCACATTTGATGCCCTCCTTGCATAGTCTAGTTCAAACCAGCTCAGGGAGCCATTGGCTCTCGCCCGGGCACGAAACTGGACAAAGGACAAGGGAGTATCCTCTCAAATGTCCAACTCCATCCCTGGGAGGGAACACTGAATCATCCCAACCCTTTCTTTAGCGTGCTTAAGGACTTACCTGAGGGTGGGTCCCCATATTCGTTTGACACAATTTAAGTCAGACACCACATCAACTTCAACAATCTGGGCACTCTGGACTTCACTGGACTTCACTCTAGGCATCAAGGCTGCAACCGAGAAGAGGCCTGCTGCTCCTGATCTCTTCGCCCTGCTCGTCTGCTGCAACATCCATGCCTGTGCTCCATACAAGAAACATTCCAAGGCCTGAGGGCATCCAAGACACCTGAAGGAATCTCCCTTGAAGTGAATGAGTGACTTCCCTGCATCTGTAGGCACCACAACTAAGCTGACGAGTCTGCTGATCTTGGGCTCCCATGGACTTCAAAATGCTCAGTGACACAGGTCATGGTTCTTCACACTACCTGAGGCCTGTCCTGTCCTCTAAGCAAGTTTGAGGCCAGTATCCTTCGTCGGAGCTGCAGGAACCAAACCGCTGCACACCGTGTTGACTTGCTGTTGCAAAGGCTTGTTGGCCTCCTTCCATCAAGATCTCTGGGCTCCAAGTAGCCCCATTCTCGAGCATGTCCGGTGACCAGAATCTTTAACCACACCACATCGCTTGCATCATGGGCCTGCTTCTTTGGTGATCTGCTTGAGGTCCTCTTGCGACTACAGAGCCTCTGGCCTGTGAGTCCTGTTGAAGGTCACCTTTGAATTCTCTGGCTCCCCTGATTGCTCTGGCCTGCCCTGACTTCCCTACTTGTGGTGAGTCCCCTGGATCTTTCTGGTCCCGACACTGCACCTTCTTCGCTTTCCACGTTGTTTGCAGTTGCCAAGGCTTGTTGGTGCTCCCAACAGACACCGACCCCTCAACTCTTGACATCCAACGTGGGGCAGCTTGTTATTGGCTCCTGGTATTCCACAGTGTCGCCTGGTCCTCACAGTGGCAGCTCTAAGCTCACAGTCATCTTTCCTGCAACACCCAACATCAGTTGGCATTCATCTTCTGTGCCCCCTGGCCACCCCCGAGTGACCTAAACTCAGTCCCCTCTGCTTGCAGGTACTCTCCACCTTGAATCCACCTTTGCGTTCCACTGGACACTTTCACCTTCTCCAGCAGCATCTTCCTGAAGTCTCCCATAGAGTTCGACAACGGTTTCCTACGCTAATTCACACCTGTGCACCTGGCTTCCCTGGTGCAGGTAAGCTGATTCCAAGGGTATCCACAGGTGTGGAGGCACTCCAACCTCTTGTCTTCCACGGGGTCTCTTTAAGGTCCCCTGAGAAGGGTCTTCTTTATTTAAAACTGCAACCGTGGCTTACACGTTGATTTGTACCGAGAACATGGTCCTGTTCCTACACTGCACATGACCTCCGTTGGGCTCCTAGATACTCACCTTGGGTGATTCCTTGCACCACAGACACTTCTATGTCCTCTGGTTATCGTCTTGACTTGCGTCGTGGTTCGCATACCACTATTTTAGTAAATGGTTTAGTCTCCCCCTGGGGACCACTATGTATTCTGTGCTACTTACCTGTTTCTATTGCAAAGGATTATGTGCATTGTGTATATCTCTGGCTAGGAGATATTTGTATGTGTTAGTGAGTGTCTTATAATAAATACACATTTTTATAACTACACTGGTTCTTTTTCAATTAATCTATACCTATAAGATTATGTTCTGGTAAAACAAGCTGCTTTACAATCCTTCTGGACTAAGCCTGAAGGCTGCGCTCCACAGCTACCACTTAGAGAGCGTTCTAAGGTTTTCTAAGACCACTAACACCACCATAAGGGTTGTCTGGACCAGTTTTTGCCTCCCCCTGGTGCCTCCAGCACAAATAGTGTATATGTCTGCTTCCCATTTACCTTACTTGCCTCCTCTGAACGTATGATCTACTTCAGCTATGAAAAGCGAAGTTGTATTATTCTCGGGGCTTTGATGGGGCTCTATCCTGTCTTCTGTTTTCTGTGAGAGAGGTTATGCCAGAATGTATCTGGAGATGGAGTCAGTTGGTTCAGTGTCTGGAACAGCTCTGTCCAGTTTGCTTTTTTGCGGGTAAATTTTTCCTAGCTGTGAGTGTTTTTATTGAAGAATCTCTAGATTAATGTTTCATTAAGGCACAAACTCAGCTATGTGTCGACACTTGCCAAAACCAAGAACATTTTAAATAACTTGTAGTCTCTACCGCTCTCCATAATAGGGAGAACTACACTAATAAAAATAATGATACTCTCACTATTCCTCTTCCTCTTTTCAAAATATGTTCATTAAAGTCCCCCAAAGTTTTTTTATAGAAAAATAGACCAGATGTTGCACAAATTCATATGGTCAGGAAAGAAAGCCTGCACCAAATTAGAAACCCTACAGTTGAATAAGGAGGATGGCGGTCTCTGTTTACCCATCAAGAAATATTTACAAGGCACGTTATGGATTGTGTGGACTGCCAGCTCCCCAGGGACACAAAGGACATGTTTATGTTCAACAAATGCTACTAGGAAGCAAAAACCAGTTAGTACCATTTGTAAAAATCTCCAAATGCAGTAGATGTAAGATCCTGCATATAATTCTTCAAAAGTTTAATCAAATGAAGGAATAATATCGATTACACCCCGGTATTCGAATAAGACTTTGTGAAGCATTAGGTCTTGAGTAAACAGGATATAAATAATTGGGAAAAGATAGGGGTTTATCAGCTGAAGGATCTATTAATTGTGGGGACTGTGAAGACTTAGGACCAATTAAAAATGGGTAGACGAGAACTCCCCCCCTCATTATTACTCTCTTTTATACAGCTATGTAACCTAGTAAGGAATTTATAACTCCCAGATGGTGTCCTTGCTACCATAATCAGCCAAGCATTTGGAAATTTGTACCGAATCCTTAGTGACAAATCTATGAACAGATAATTCCTAGTACCCTCCAAAAGATACAGGTATCTATAGGATGCAGAATAGAAGCACCTCCATGAAAAGCATACAACAAATGGCCATTTGAAACCATGAGAGGTGCTAAATTTAAATGCATGGCTTTATTCTGTAAGTGGCAGGTATATTATACCCCAATGCGTCTACAAAAAATATTTCCATTGATGTCTGGACAGTGCTTTAGATGCAACTACCAGATAGGAGACTGGATGCATGTTTGTTTTACTTGCCCAATGTTAACAGAATATTGGAATCAGATTTTTCCATGGCTAAACAGAAAACTATCAACATCTATAGTTGCTGACCCACTAGTCGACCTGTTTGGAATTGCTAATTCCAACTTAATAATACATCAAAAACAGCTTGTATTAATTGCTTCTCTAGTGGCCAAACCTCTTGTTTTATCCACTGGGAACACAAGATGATCCATGTTAAGCAAAAGGAAAAAAAGGTGTTCCCTAAGAATTGGGGTTGTAAGAAAATTCCATAAAATTTGGGGTGAAGAATAGACATCGCCCATGGCTAAAAGTGGCAATAGGGGACTTGCCAGAGAAACTGAAAGGCAAACTTTTAGCTTGGGGAAATGGCAATCAAGCTTTATACTAATGGTTTGTGAGGTTTCAAAATCGAGGGAGATGACTGTATTTGGAAATTGGGTATGGGGATTTTAAGCTTTGGAGCTATCAAACGTATTTATGATAAAATCTTTTACTGTAATGATGTAATTATGCTGAGGAAATGATATTTGTTCTTCTATTTTTAGTAGCGTCTAAAAAAACAGATTCCTATTTTGTTCCATAACATATGTACTGTGCTCATGGCCGTTTTAAGGTTTGCATTTCAATGTTTACCATGGATCATCCCCCTATAATTTTCAATCGAATTGCTATGTAGTAAAGGAGAAAGTTTGGAAAAGACACCCCCTCACTCTGAGATCTGGGGCTCTGCAAAAGACACAGAGGTACTCTTGGATATGCATCCCAAATAAAGCAAAATAAAATAAATCCATTGATGAAGTTTATAAAAGACCTCTGTAGGAAATTGGGTTTTTGATTGAGGGGGTGGGGGGTAAGACCCTTCTCAAGCAGCAACCACAATCCCTGTCAGGCTGAGCCACAAAAGTCACTAAATTAACCTGTGCTTAACCCTCCAGTAGTTTGGCACAAAAGCAGTCCACACTGTTAAGTATTTATGCATCACACAACCAATGATAAAGTAAAAACATAACAAGAAAAATCCCACATCAATTTAGAAAAATAGAGCAAAATGTATTAACTAAAATGATATCAAAATGAAATAAATCCAATAGGCACAGCAGGATGTGTGAATTTGTAAGTGAAAATAGTACCAAAAAGATCAAAACTGCAACTATGGGAATCTGTTGGCATGAGACTGGGGTAAAGTCAAAAGTTAAGGCCGATCATGGTGGAGTGGGGTTCAGCTACAAGAGGCCTGGTTGGGCCTGGTCTTTGCTTACCTTCACACTTAGAAGAAATTTTGATGAAAGGTTCCTTAGAAGGTAAAGTGCAGCGCGGCAAGGTAGCTGGCAGTGTCTGAGGAGGAATAGTCGTCATTGGGAGCATATTTCTACTTTGTCACTTTTGTAGTAGTCGAAAATATCTAGCGGAATGAAGCTGCAGGCTGTTGCTGACGAGAGCTCCATGAGGCCAAATACTGTTGCCTGGAGGTTCAGCTGAACATGATTTGCTGGTGCAGGGAAGAATGTAGCGGAGCTACAATGAAGTCCGGCCGACTGGTGATGTGCCTTTGATGGATTAGCTAGCAGGTAGATCCTGGTCTTCTGTAGGCTCTTCTGGCACTTTATGGTAAAAAAAATTCAAAGTCCCAACTTTCAGGGTTATGCAGGAGTAGCACCTCTAACACTATTGTGAAAGGGTCCAGGACATGGGAAGGCACCACTTCCGTGTCAAGTCTTGTTATTTTTCTGTAGCTCGCACTGGAGGCCAGCCAAGCAGCCTTGGAGTTACTCTTTTAGTCTTGGGTTCAAGCAGCAAGGCAGGCCTCAAGAAACAGGACGATCCTCTGACGCTACAAGGCAAGCTTCAAGGAGTAGGGCAGTCCTTTGGTAGAAGAAGGACAGTCCTTTGAGGTACAAAGTAGAGCTCACGAAGCAGGAGACTCCTATGAAGATAAGGCAGTTCTTCTGGAGATCCTCCACTGGTCCAGGAGTATACTAAAGAGTGAGTCTGAGGATCCAATATTTATGCGAGGTGCCAGTGGTGGTGACATGCTGGCTATCCCCACATCTGGCTCTGGAAAGTTCCTTCCTTCTCCTGCCCAGCCTGTAAGTGGTCACGGGTGACAAAGCCTAGTGTCAAGTTTCTTTGTGAGTGTGCTGGAGGCTGCCCTTTGAAATGTAAGTGGGGCAGGGAACAGCGCTGTGCCACACACACCATGGCAGGATAGCCAATACTGCCAATGTCTCATACCAGTTTGTCTCACTGTCTAAGAGGAATACCCAAAGGCCAACTGCCATTCATTGATGAATCGATCCATATGATCCAGGACAAAGGCTGCAGGCACCAAATGCTTAGGCCAAGAAAATCTCAGTTTTCTAAAAATTCAACCAACAAATAACATGCCAATTCTGACTCAACTACTATGAACTTTTTTTCTTTTTCATCGTCACTATATTTTATATTAGTGAACACCTTTAAATTTCTTTTTCATGTTATGTCACACTCATTTAGAACATAATTTGTTTGCAAAATTTACATTGAGATATACAAAACACACAAAACAAAATTCTCAATTTAGTTCAATACATTATATTGACACCCACCTCACAAATACCATATTGCAGATTTATAATGAATTGGACAAATCACATACTACATATAACAATGACTAACAAGCATTTGCAATGCACTAGGTCTCGCATTTAAGAGACTTTGAGCTATTGGCATTGCAAATGACAATGCATTTTATTTTTGTGTTGCTTTTAATACTGATAAATAAAAGGCATTGTAATTTACAATGCCAATAGCTTAAACTCTCCCAAATGCGAGACCTATTGCATTGCAAATACGCGGCTTGAACAAGGGATGTGCCCCACGTGTGATTCATATATTTACTAGCACCGCATTGTTAAACAGTACAAAGCATGGTAAATACATTGAAAATGCGTGTTCCAATCAGCTAAAAATATTGTGGGCACATTGGCAACATATTTTACACTTTGTTAGGTAAAACTGCGCCTGTAAAGTGCTTGTATTTCCAATCTTAAAGTAAAAGAACCAGAGACAGAAAGTAGACAGCTGGCTGGGATTTTTCAAGGGAGTGTAAAGTGTAACAGTATGTGGCAAAAAAGATCGCATTGCTTAGTGTCTGTGTGCTGATCCCAGATTGACAAAGGATGGCGACACAGATAATCATGAAAAGCCTTCCGACGAGATGCCAAATTTACTGCTTGAGGGGAGGTTTCGCAAAACAAAACAAATAATGGCTTTTGTCTGCTGTTTTCTGTTTTGCCTGCCTGATGGACCATGCATAAGCACATGTGCATGTCTTGCTGGAGGAAGTTGCTTGTTATCATCAGGCACCCTTTTCTGCATCTCAACCACTCTGAAAACTGCCGAGTCACAGGCCTCTGATGACGAGAGATGCGGGACTAGCCTGGTCAGCGTCATCGGACTCACGAGTCTCTGGTGGTAACGGGCTGAGAGCCCGACAGGCCTTTTTGCACATCTGTCTATCATGAGGGAATGGTCATTTCACTTCAGACACTGGTGAGAACAGAGTGGGATCCCGGTCAGCATAATTGGACCCCTGTCTCCTACCTCTGGTAGGAATTGTTTGGGAGACTGGCGGGCATCTCCGGACACAGAAGACTCTTGCGGGTGTGTATTTGAGCTCAGGTGAAAATTTCCCACGCTCATGACCATTTTCCTTCCACATTCGCTCAGTGGCAGGAGCATTATTGACAAACGTGACGGATGAGCTGTGCTGGGCTCAGCAATTATCAGAAAGGTGAAGATGTGCACAGCAAAAAGAGTTCAGTGCGCACTGCACATCATCTTCAGACACGGCAATGTATCACAAATAGTTCCCACACATACATTTTCAAATGTGTAGCATGTCCCCTTAAAGGTTTCCTTCTCTAACAAGGCGCTCATGTATGCAGTTGCTGCTGTTATTTCAAACGGGAGGGAACTGCGAGCAGCAACCTCGGAGCGAAAGGTGGTGGTGGGGGCGGGCTCTAGTGTTGTGACAGGGTCAGGCTGCAAATAACATTAAAGCATGGCGCTTGATGTAAAATCGGTGCCACATTGATTTATATTTGAGTATTTTTAGGTTGAACAGCAATTGGGAAAAAAGCGCAGCGCTCGGAAATAAAATCAAAGCATGGTGCTTGTAAAATCGGCCCCGCATTCATTAACATTTGAGCATTTCTAGGTGGAGCAGCAATCTTAAAAAAAGCGCTTCGCCCGGTACGTGTGTGGCTGCCAGTACGGATCACTCCTTAATTTGTGATTTAATAAAGGATTCCCTTTGGTCACTTTTAACTGATTCGTGTTTGTAGTTAATTGATTCGGTTTCCTCACACAGGGGTTCCAGATACACAGTTACCCAGCCGTGAGAAAGTGAAAGCATTTGCGGATGCAGGTTAGAGAGGGGCAAGAGAGCACGGACAGCGAGAGAGGGAAAGCATTCCGAGCGGTGCGGACAGGGAAGTGACAGAGGGCCTGGGGGCTGTGGCTCAGACGTGGTGGGGGCTGCAGGCACTCGGCGCACTTGGGGCAGCAGATGTCCACGCAGCTCTCGGTGATCTCTATGCGAGACCTACAAAACAACAAAGTAGTCCCTACATCAAAAGATATCGCCCTGCAGTGTATGTCTACTGTAGTTGGTCAATGCTGCTTCCTGCAGAAACGAAAGAAAACAGAAGTGACGGATGGGACCACTAGCCAACAATGAGCGACGTAAGAAATGCAATGCCAGATTGGACCAATGGTAAGCGAAAAAACCTAAAAGAAATGCATTGGGTGGAGTTTTGCTGGTATTACTAATTACTTAATGCCTCGGAGAGGCAACGCATGCGCTGCCTGTGCGAGACCTAAAAATGAGTACACCCATTCTGAATTTAAATGCCGTGAGGAATCTTATTTGATCTTTACTAGTTGCTAATAACTTACTTCTAACTGGGCCTACTCAACCATACTTTGCAATGCTAATTGGAGTACAAAGGAGCGGCTTTGTATCTCATCACTCTTATCTGCCAATGTTCCAACAAAAATTATATTCCAGTGCACTTTGAGCTGAGATTACTTCAACGCATTTCGAACCTTTAATAGTTTATAGGGTCTCAATCGACACTCAGAATTCTTGTCAATTCCATTCCAATTAAAAAATCAATGGAATGCCTACAATGGTGTGACAACCAGGGAATTGTCTTGGCTCAATGGACCAATTTCTGTCCAAGTGTAGCATCAATCTGAAACTGGGAAATTGTAATTTGAATGCCGGACTGAGGACGTAAGTATAAGAAGCCTTTCGTTGTTGGTGATTTATTCCCCTGTATCATCCCCCTAGAACTGGTTAGGATCTTGATGCGCTGACCCTAATGGCCTATGTTTATTGTAGGTTTCCACAGAGAGCATACCACATAGTAACATTCATTGTCATTGCGAATAGGTCTGGCTTAGAATAAAAGGGACATTTGTGCCTCTGATGGGTGTGGATTCCCAATAAGCCTTCATATACGCACTGTCTTTCATCTCTAAACTCAGGCATCCATTTATCAATCCACTGATTCCTCCTTCCATTCATCCTCTGACACAACCACAAAAAATCACACCCACATTTAACTAAAGGTGCAAGTTAAATTAAAAGGATACTTGTAGAAACAAGTAAACATTTTGTCTTCTAAACACGGTGGGCATATGTTTGCAATAACAAAACCAAACATAACAGTAGATGTCTGTCTTCTTGGAAAGGTATTATATAGTCTTTCATTCTTTTAAAGTTCAAGCATGATTGCCACATTTAGAACCAACGTGTTGGCCATCTTAAAATGATAAAACAATGATACAGTATGGACAATAGCATTACATAATGAGTGCCTGGTTTAAAGGAAGTGCACTACAACTGAAATGAGTGGCAAGAAGGAAACCCTTAGTACTGTATGGAAAGCCGTAGCATCCTCTTAAAAAACAATAAATTAAAAGAAGGAGTAGCAAATAAATACAAGAGGAAGTATAAATGAGAAAATTCAAAACCAGAGGACTGACCAACCATTCCTGATACTGAAGCTCACTCATTTTCAGGTGGATGAACACACACAATCAGAAAATTCAATCATTCACGAGGCAAAATAGCCAATGTTTAAGGCAGATTTAACCATTACTCCATGCAATTTGTTTTTAGATGGAAGCAGAGTGTAAATGACTATCAGATAAAACAATGGCAGCACAAAATGAACCTTAATGCCAGTAGCTCTTAGCAATGGCTTATCACCATAACCTGCTGAGGAGTCCTGGACTGAATATACGCTTTCTCACAAGACAACCTTCAGACAAAAAGTCCTAAAATTAAATAATTTACAAAACTATAGTTGGCAAAACAAAATAATATGTCTTCTAAAAGGGCATAAGAAAGATTCTGACAGTACAAATCTTCTATACTTGTGGTTTGTCAGATGGGGTAACCAGCACCAAAATGCTTTTTTACAATAATAATTTGTGGGAATCCATGTAACAAAATGCCTCTCTATAGGCTTAAATACAGAGTAATAACACACTACCCTTAAATTCCTATTGACTTTAAGTATGCTTTTCGTTGTTATCTTCATTGGCTTGTCACCGTGATCAACTCAGACCTACTGTGTTGATTCATAAGCCTTACCACAAGGCAAGCATAACGTATGCCATAATGAAGTTACAAATATGTACAAAATATGGTTGTCAAAACATTACAAAATCCCTACTAATAGATGCTAATAAAGATTCTCATAGTTCAAATTGTCTATCCAGATGGTTTGTTCCGGTGGGTCAACAGCACCAAAACCCTTGCCTACTACAATAATCTGTGAGGTTCTATGTAACAAGAGGCTTTAGACAGTGTAATAACAATCCACCTTTATAAGCTGTTGCCTTTAACACATACTTTTCACAATAAGCAAGTAAGGCCTACTTGCTTTGCCATAACCTTTTATTATAAACAGATTGCATTGTGAGGAATCTCTCTAGTGAACTGATAAGCCTCAACCCATTAACAAGTGCTTGACACTATATATAACCCAGGCTTACAGAAGTTAAGAAAGCAGTCTGAAGAAGCTGGCAACCATCAGGCATACCTTTATAAAATTGTAATTATGTACAAAAGTATAGTTGGCAAAACAATATATGCCCCCTCTGAATAGGGCCTAACAAGACTTATCCATAGTGAAATTCCACTCCCAGGTTTTCTCATTGTGTGTTGGCAACAACATAACCCTTGCCATCAATGGTAATCTGTGAAATTACATGTAATCAAATACAGTTGTATGGCCTGTAGCATAATGTGGCAACAATCCACTGTTAGAGGCCTACTGGCTTTGCCATATGCTTTACATAATAAATAAGCAGGGTCAACCGGTTCGGAATATTAATAATTAATAATAAACAGGCCAAAAATATGGCATAAGGCATAACATTTCCCTGCACATCATTCAGCCCTATAGCTGCTATCGATGTAGTTGAATGACTGCCCTCCTCCCATCTGTGTTGCTGCCAGGCAAAAACACTGTCAATTATCTAGTCATCTAAGGCACTTTAATAGCATTGCAGTGTCATAGTGTGCCCTTGAAAGTTCAAGCTTAGGAAGCTGGTTAAATAAACAAAATGATCACAGCTGTGAGGAGGGCATGCACCTTTTTGTGAAAGCACACACATTCTCTGCAAACAAAACATGTACTCCTGGCTCCTAACATGTGGGCCGAGTCGACGGCCCTCTCCTGGTCATTCTCAAATTATTGTCTGGCAATAGCTGCGCTATCAAGCCAGACCATAAAAACAAAAAGGAATTAGTAAAGTTCTGCAGCATATATTATGATGCATTGAACCAGTCTACTGTTTGTATATTCACACTGAAAATTCAGCTATCAATGTTCATGTGTATTTTCTATGCAGGATTGTGCTTAAATTGGACACGGGGACCAGGGGAATAGCACTTTTGTCAAGCAGAAAAGGCTTAATCAAAATGGCAATTAGGACACAACTTAATTGGATATTGTGGCCAGTTGCTCTCTGATCCCAATAATTACAGACTCAGAAACATATCGCTTTGCCAGAGTGTAATCCAGATTTTAGAAGGGGATCTGTTCTGCAGCTGGAAGTTGCAAATTATCCTTTTGGATGGTAAGTCTCATGGAGCAATAGCTACATGTAGCCACTGTTTGACGGAGAAAAAATGTGTTCACCAAACATTATTATAGAGTGTTTAAATTCATCTTTTACCGAGCCATATTATGTGCTAAAGTGAGTCATTCAAATATAGGAGGATGGCTCTGTCCAGGAATAAGTAATTCAAAACATCAATCTGACCTTTAGCAATGTTAGTACCATGTTACATGGCATATATATCATACATGAAAGGGCAATAACTAAATCCTCTGATGTTTGTGTTGCCAATCTCATGTCTGACTGTATCATGTTCTTCTTCTCTCTATGTGCTGGACAGTTTGGGAGGGAAACCTGTTGATGGGGGAAATAAGAAAAATCTCATCTGATAGAAGAATATTTTTTAGATAGCTCCCTTTTCTTGTTGTTGCACATATTGTAGCCAAAGAAAGAGAAAAAGGTTTTATTAGAATTAGTACATGCAAACAATCAAATAGTGCACATGAAAATTGACTTAATTGTCTACCATCTAATAAGCAATGATTAAATAGAGAGATGCAGACCAACAATTTTCACTACAAACTCTAGAAGTAGTCTGTTAAAGACAGACACTTTTAGTAAAATCTGCTCTTAATATATTTACAGTGTAAAGGGGCACAGACTCTTTCTTGAACTTGGAGAAGTACTAGCACACGATGATTTTCTGGTTAGCTCCTTTATAGATCTTTTTAGTCCTAAAGATTCAAGATCACACAGATGGGATCTATTTAGCATGAAGATCCAATTTCTAGTATCTAAAGGGGTCAGTACTTCAGTAGTAGCACAGCACAGGTTGCCTGATGATGACACAAGATATTTGTCTCTTCTGACAATAAATCGTAAAAGAGAAGATAAATGAGAACAAAAAGAAATGCAACTGCTGAATAATAGTACTGTGAAACATTTGAGTTAGATTTAAATACCAAAACTCGACACATGAATGACAGTAGATCTCCTCAGAGGGTATTCATTCTTTTGAGAATTCTGAAGGATCTGCGACATCTTGCATATTCGCTCATAAAGATCCAATGGTAAAACCATCTTATTAGCACTGTAGCTCTTTAGCTTTAAGCATATATACTTGTTTACGTCCTCTATGATTTTAAATGGTGAAAACTCATTTTAGGACTAGTGCATCTATTTTGCCCAATCTTACAAATCTTCATGAAACTTTAAATGACTAAACAAAAGTCAATTTTATTTCATCACCATCTGTTTCATTTAGATATATCAAAGGGCACCAAAGCTATTAGAAAACACTTTTCTTTTTTCCAAATATAGTGTATTGTAGTGTATTTCCATTTGTTTAAAATATTTTATTTTTTTCAAAAAGGTTGATGGATTACCACGGTACTATCTAGAAAAGTAGAGAGCTACATATTATGAGCATTTTAAGAAAAGAGAATATGCAAAAAAACACTATTACATAATGCTTAAGTGTAAATATACTGTAGTACAGTTTGTTTTACATTTTTTATATATTTACATTTTAAACGTAGTCTGCAGTTTGGATTTTAAGGGGAAATATAGTGTAGATCAGTGTACTTAAAAAAAAAGAAATAAAATGCTTAAAAACCACTGTACTACATTATATTTTGCCTTTCTACCCAGAATGCACACTAAGGGCCTGATTACGAGTTTGGCGGTCTTCCTGTGGGCCGCCATGCCAGCGCCCCGCAGGAAGACTGCCAAACTAGTAGTCAGACTGCCCGCTGGATTACGAGTTTAATCCTAGAGGGTGGTCTGTGCTGCAGCCGTCCCACGACAGTGCCTTTCTAAGGCTCAAAGGAGAGCACTAGAAACACTTCGCCTGTGGGAACGCTGGAGTATGTTCCTGCATGGCATGTATAGCACCATGTTGTGCAGTCCATGCCATGCAGGAACTGGGGTGGAAACATACAGGGGAGCACAACGTCTGCCCCCCCTGCATGCATCCACAGGCACAGAGGCAACAGGTGGCCCTGTTAGGGCCAATTAGTTTCCTCTCCACTATCCTTTGCATGGTGGGTGCACCGCCATGAAAAGGAGGGTGGCGAGGAAACTCATAATATGCTCGGCGTTGCCACAGCGGCACGGCCAGCATATTACCTCCTTAAACTGCTATGTCACCGCCGTGAGATCATGGATTCTCGGCATTTGCAGCAGTCCTGTGGCGGTCCAACTGCCCAAATCGTAATTGGGCGGGTGGACTGCGAACCTGGTGGTTAACGGTCCTCACTACGGGTTCAGCGGTCCTCTGGACCGCCAAACTCGTAATTAGGCCCTATGCATGGTCCTATTTGCATTTGACACTTTCAGTTTTGGAAGGGTTAAGTTTTGTTTTCACCACACTTACTCTGCATTCTGGATTTTAAGGGGTGTAGCACAGTATACATAAAAAAAAAGATTATTTAAAAAAACAAAACATTGTACTACACTATATATGGCATTAAATCCCAGAACACAGATTTTGTGTGGTCAAAACAATATGGTAGAATCATGGTATTTGCAGCAGTCCTGTGGCGGTCCAACCGCCCAAATCGTAATAGGGCCAGTGGGCTGCGAACCTGGTTGTCAACGGTCCTCACTACGGGTTCACCAGTACTCTGGACGGCCGAACTCGTAATCAGGCCCTAAGCATGGTCCTATTTATATTTTGCACTTTCGGTTTTGTAAGGGTTAAGTATTGTTTACATCACACTTACTCTGCATTCTGAATTTTAAGGGGTGTAGCACAGTGTACATAAATAAAAAGATTATTAAAAAAACAACAACACTGTACTACACTAAATGTGGCATTAAATCCCAGAACACAGATTTGGTGTGGTCTAAACAATATGGTAGAATCACAGTACTCTGCAAACTTATTTCAACATATATAAAATAATAGAGCAAATTGTACTTACCTATTCATACTTATATAAACTGACTAATTCCTTCTGATGCACTTATAAAATAGTAGGACACTATGTTTACACTTAAAAACTGGATCGAAGACAAAGTGTGGTGTAAACAATATGGCTAACATAAGGAGATGATGGACAGAGCGCTGCAACTTTTCAGACATTCACCCGCAGTCACAGATCTGGGTTGAATCCATCATCATTCTTTAGCTCACTTTGCCACCTCAGTTCAGATCCAGCCACATGCAAATCTGTCTTGACCCTGTCCCTCAAGGAAACAGTCCAGCCTGAATTGCCAAGCCAGGTCTTCTCTGGGACCAGTTTCAGGGTAATACCACTTATCAGCCAAGCTAGCTTGAATCCAGTGGCAAAGTGAGCAAGGGACTCATGTCTGGGCATAACCTGCTAACTTAGGGCGACCAAAGCACACACAAGGAGATGATGGACGGAGCGTTGAAACTTTTCATACCCCGAAACCAGTTCCAGGATGCATGTTTCTGGTCCAGGGAAGACCTGGGTCCTAGATGACCGCTCAAGATGGTTTAGCGCCACCATGAGCTGAGTGTCATCTGCATAGGGGATGATTTTTATGCCAAATGGATGGACAATAACTGCCACGGGTCTCATATAAACATTAAATAGCTTGGGGCTCAGGGAGGAGCCCTGAGGAACCCCACAGCTAGGAGACAACTGATTGGAAACAGCATCTCCTTCGAAAACCTTAAAGGATCGCTCACTCAAAAAGGATTGTAACCAGGTTAGTGCGATACTGGATACTCCTAAATTTTTGAGTCTGAGGATCAGAGTGTTATGATTGACAGTGTCGAAAGCGGCACTGAGGTCACAGAGGATAATCGCTGCATTACCCCCTTGATCCAGGATCCTCCTAGCCTCCTCAGTTGCTGTGAGGAGTGCGGTTTCAGTCCCAAATTGGGAGGGATGCAGTAAATCGTTAGATTCCAGAAAATCCATCATAATAGTGTTTATGTGTTTCTCAAGAATCTTACTCACCCAGGGAAGGAGAGAAATGGTGCGGTAGTTGGAAAAATCATCCTGATTGAGATTAGGTTTCTTTGGGAGGGCTTTGACCATAGCGCATTTCCAGGCTGGGAGAACTATGCCAGATGAAATGGAGGAATTCACGAGGTCAAGGATAGCAGGACACATGATATCGGTGGCTAATGTGATGATCTGAGGAGGGGCAGGGTCTGTTGGAGAACCGGATTTAAGTTTAGTCATAATTGGGCCCAACAGAACAGAATCAAGGGGGGGAATTGCTCTAGTGAGGTTTGGATTCCATGTTGTGATTCTGGCATGGGTGACATAATGTGAAGATTCTGTGAGATTGGAAAGGACAGATAGATGTTTTGAATTTTCTGTAAAAAGAATTCTGCCAGGCTATTGCAATGTGTAAGAGCACCATCTGGCGAAGGCTGTATCAAGGGCAGTTTGGTGAGGGTTTTAGCGATGCGAAAAATTTCCTTGGCGGAGTTTTCGGATAGAATAATCTTATCTTCGTAAATGACAGCTTGGGCAGCTTTGATTTCAAGTTTATGGGATCTAATTGCCTCTCTATATTCTAATTTGGTAAGCTCTGAATAATCCCTTCTCCATTTCCTTTCAAGCCTTCTGCAGGATTGTTTTAGTTCTCTCAACTTGGGGGAGAACCAAGGGGTGGTATTCTGCCTGCTGATTTTGTGTTTAGGCTTCTTAGGAAGTACTGCATCCAGTGAACCTTGAATCCAAAGATTAAAATTCTCGATAGCCAGGTTGAGATTAGGATCGCTAGCTGGTCTAGTGGCTTCCAAGATGTGTTTCCACTGATCAGTACGTGTTACAGCAGGTAAAGTTTATGTGTCCTGCATAGGGGACAGCATAATTAGCTGGCATCAGCATGCTGATTTGATGGTGATATTGGACGCAAATAGTTCACCTCTTCTTCTTTGAAGAAAGTAAGTGATTGTAGAGCATAGGGACACACAAAATGTTTGCGAGATTTCAGAAATGAGTACAGTAGGGTTTACACAAGAGAGTGCTCAGTGGGAACTAAAGAGTAAATGGCATAAAGAATTCCCTGAAGTTTTCAGCACTTAGTTAGGATGTCTAACAGAGTATACACATGAGATCTTTTTTTTAAATGTTGTAGCAATTTCCAGTAAGGTGTGGGGGGTTCCTCTGACCACAAGACAGCCTATGAAGGATGAGTTACAAAGGTTGAGAGAAGAAAGAATAACCAAAGAAGTGGAGGTGTCAGAGTGGGTGTCACTGGTGGTGCTGGCACGGAAAGCTTCTGGAGACATTAGATTGTCTGTGGACCTGAGAGGTTTGAACAGGGAGGTAGTGGTAGATGTATCTCCCTTGCCTAATATCACAGACATGCTCACTAAGTTGCATGATACAAAAGTATTTTCTATCTTACACCTTTGAGCCGCCTACCACCAGATTAGGTTGTTGGAGAAATCTAAAGACCTGACGGCCTCCACTACACCCTATGCGTGTTGAGATTTACCAGAATATCCTTTTGGGTTAATTTCTGCTACCTGAGCACTTCAAAGAACTATGGAGTGTGTGCTGGAAGGACTGGTGGGTGTAAAGATATTCCAAGATGATGTTCTTGTCTATGGTAGTACGCAGGAAGAACATGATATTTGTTTGAGTGTGGAGGTTCTCGCAAGTTTTAAGCAAAAGGGTCTCACATTGAAATAAATGCAAACTTGGATGCAAGGAAAACTGGCAGGAGAGGATGTGTTCCCCGAGAAAGAATTGGTGGACACCATCAAGAATTTGACTATCCCTGATAATAAGGAAGATTTAGTGAAGTTCCTGCGAATGGCTGAATATTATCATAAGTTAATTCCCCATTTGCGGCGAGGACCTCTAATATGAGAAATTATTAAAGCGAGGTGTGAGATATGATTGGTCAACACAGTAAGAGGGGGAGTTTAATGATCTTAAAGAAGCATTGTCATGAGCGCCCTTGTTATGTGAAGTTTCAATACGCAAGATAAGTTTGTGTTGATCACGGGCCTAGGTGCTGTGTTGAAGCAAGTAGAAGTGAGAGAAGAATGCACCATTATGTTTATATTAAGAAGTTTGAGATATCCTGAGAACTGCTAGTTGGTCATTGAAAGGGAGGCTCTGTGCATATTTTGGGCCATTAAGAAATAAAAAAATTACCATGGGGAATGGAGTTTAAGGTGAGGACAGACCATAAACGTCTTATAGACATTTTTGGTAAAAAAAAAGGTTTAGATGCAGTCATAAGCAGAATCTCCTAGTGGATAATTTCTCTCTAAAATTATAAATTTAGGGGCAGATTTACAAGCCCCGTGCAAGACATTTACGCCGCCGTTGCGTCACTTCTGTGACGCAGCGGCGGCGTAAACCATGCGCCATGTTGTGCCTTATTTACAACGTGACGCATCGAGGGAGATGCGTCACGTTGTAAAGCCCTGCGCTACATTAAACCTGCGTCAGGTTTAATGTATGCAGGGTGGGCGTTCCGTCAGAAAAAGCCTCGGAAAAGTGACGCAGTGAAATCTACAAGATTTCACTGAGTCACTTTTCCGACACTGCTGCGTCAAAACCCTGCACCTGCTTGAAGCAGGCGTAAGGCATGACGCAGCATGTTAGGTATGGGCATTCCCTGAGTATTGCTGGAGTTGCGTCGTGCTTGCGACAGTACTCCAGCAATGCGCCGCCCTTATGCCATCAGATGCGTCACGCATCTGTTTATCCTTGCGCCACGATGCGCTGCATTGTAAATGCGGCGCATCTGTGGTGGCACAAGGGTAAACTTGCGTGACGCATCTTTCCTGGCGCATCCCTGCTGATTTGCAGGGATGCGCCAGATAACATAAATCTGCCCCTTAGGGTGGAATACATTCTGGGAGTGGAGATTCAAGTTGCTGACTGTCTGCCAAGTTTGGTAGAGACAATGATAGAAGGAATTATTTGAGCAACAACATAAGGAGATGGAAAAGTTTAAGGTGTGTGAAGTCACGGAGGACATCTTGAATGAAGAGGAGCGGAAAGATCATGTAACAAAAGATCAGGAATTATTGCAAGTTCATCAAAGAAGGGTAGGGTAAATATAAGAGTATAGCTCCATCACATCTAGGATACTGGGAGGTGGGAAATAAATTATCTGTGCTTCACAGCTTGGTGTGTTGGGTTTCAAAACGTATTTCCGCTGGTTAAGCTGAGAAGTAGATTGATGGATCTGGCACACCAAAAACATTTGGCCATTAGCAAAATAAAAGAGAGAATAAGGTTACAATTTTTGTGACCAGGCTTAGATACCCAGGCTTAACGTGTAATTATAGATTGTATAAATTGCAAGAAGAGTGACAAAGTCTGCAAGGCGAGAATGCAGCTCATAACAGTAAGGAAACAACCAAAAAGGCCATGGAAACAGGTAGACTTCGATATCTTAAGGCCAGTAACCAATATAACCGGTCAATTTTATATGCTAGTATTAATTGACCTATACTCCAGGTGGCCCAAAATTATGATTACCAAAATTATAGAGACAAAAGATGCTGTGAAATTTCTTAAAGATATTTTTGACAGGGAAAAATATTTTTGACAGATAATGGAGTGCAGTTTGTTTCATAGGTGATTGAGGATATTCTTTCACAGAGAGGTATTCAGCTCAAGATGTGCGCCCTCTAGCACCCACAATATAATGGTGTGGTGTGGAGATTCAATAAAGTACACAAGGAGGCAATACAAATTGCTAAACAAGAGACTGGAGGGAGGGGATACAAACAGGACTTGAAATATATCAACTTACACCACACACAGTCATTGAGAGGGTTCCTTTTGAACTATTTAGAGGGAGAGAGCCCTATTCACAGATGTGTCCAGCTTGGATCAATCATTTTAAAGAAAGTTCTCAGAAGGGAAAGAAGGTCCAGGATTGGTGAGTTAAACAGCAGAATAAAGCACTTCAAAGTATGAAATTATATTATTCCAAACAGTCTGTGAGGAGAACGGAAGTATCTGTGGGAGATTTGGTCAGACTGAAGCTACTTCCAGGGTTTGTCAAATCCTCAAAATGTGGGGTCCATCAGAAGATAATCAAGATGTTTAAAAATGCTGTTAGACTGGATGATAATCAGATTTGAAATTTAAGGAGAGTGGTGGTGGTACCTAAACAAGCGGTGGAATAACAAGATGGAGAATTGGTTAAAATGGCACTCAAAAAAAGACAGCATGTTAACTAGAGGGGGAGAGCAACACAGCAGTAGGTTATTTGATGGGGCAGTCTTACACGCTTGTAGTGAATCATTTGTCATTTACTTCTATTAAATATTTGTCTTTTACTTATATAGCTTTTTATCCAGCCGTGAAAATGGTGGACACACAAGAGAGGGGCTGCTCCTTTGTTCTAGTGGGCTGGTTGGCATTGAAGACAGAGAGGGAAAGCGGTTGCCAAACTGATCTTCCCATGGGTGTGTAGCCCTCAGGTAGCCACACATCTGGGTAGGCTACCAAGCTCCACAAAACAAGAGAAGGGTTCTGCCATCTTGAGAGTGGGCAGAATATTGCATTCTGTGATAGCTAAATGTCACACATCACAGAAAGTTGTCATCAGGCAGATGGTTACCTGGTAGCCCAGTGGCTGGTAGTTAATGCATCTCCTGAGGGCAGGTTGTACTTACATAAGTGGCCACTCTTGCACCCAGACCATTGATCATGTCAGTACTGGAGAGAGGGCCAAAGAAGGACTGCCATGTTGTTTCCTGGACATGGCAAAGAGAGGCGGCACCAAACACTGCACTGCATCTTCTGCTCCTGGCTTAACAAAGAGAGGACTCTGCCAGTGGTGCTCTGCTTGAGGAAAAGTCGTCCTCGAGCCCCAGACTGGAGGGGTGAATTCCAAGAGTCAGTTGGCTGACTTTAATGTTTCAGGGTCACCCAAAGCTGTAGAAGCCGCCTTGGAAGAATTGGTAGCCACAACTGTTTGTCCACCGTTGACTGCCAAACCCTGACACTCAAAAGTTGCACTCGAGTCTGCTGGACCAGTTTGGTCACACAAGACAGACGCTAGCCGCAGTTACTGTGACTGGAGACCAGTAGACCAGCAGCCATTGTTTTTCGGCTGGACTTTGAGGCCAAAGTCACCCCACTATGTTTGTGGACAAAAGGGTGGATGAAAGAAAAATCCTGTCAACTCGAACAGCATCCTCAGCAGGTAAGTATCCAGCCAGACTACCTCGAACACAACCTTACAAAAAGTTTTTCAAAATAAACGCTAACTGTGGTAGTTGTGAATTTCTTCTGGTGGAGTGGCGTAATAAAGGACTAATTGACCAAGATTAATTTTTATACCTGAAAGTCGAAAAACCCAGATTCCCTTGCATTTACACCTTACCGAAAATACATAAACACCAGAAATTTCCACCAGGCCGACCTATTATTTCAAGCATTGGTGGACCAACAGAGAACCTATCACATTACGTGGATTTATTTCTTCAGCCATTAGTCAAAAATCTTCCGTCATATATACGAGATTCCAAGCATATTCTAAGTATTCTGGCGGATGTAGTTTGGGAGGAGGGCATGATCCTGGCGACATTGGATGTGATATCGCTTTATACATGTATCAGACAAGATCTGGGCATTAGAGCCATTGAAAAATTCTTATACTCCAGACCAGCAAAACAATGGGAACATGTTCAGATACTCTTAACCATGATCAAACTAATTCTTAACAACAATGTTTTTCTGTTCGATCAACAGTGGTATAGACAAACTCAAGGAGTTGCGATGGGCTCCAGGTTCTCTCCTTCGTATGCCAATCTTGTCATGGGTTGGTTTGAGGAGGAGTGGATCTGGGGCCCTAAGGGATCAACATGGTGCAACTCCATCATTTATTGGGGAAGATATATAGATGATTGTTTCTTGATCTGGTCAGGTACAAATGATTCTTTCAATGCTTTTTGTGAATTTTTGAACTCTAATGATATGGGAATTCGTTTTACACACAACAGCAGTACCAAAGAAATAGAATTTCTTGATGTGGTTTTATTTATTAAGAACAATCATATTCACAGTAAACTACATCGTAAATCCACCTCATGTAATTCACTGCTGCACGCACAGAGTGCTCATCCAAAACATCAAAAAGACTCAATTCCTTATGGGGAATTAATCAGAGCGAGAAGGAATTGTAGTGATGAGGCTGATTTTAATCAATGTGTGGATGACATGAGAAATCGATTTGTTGAGAGAGGGTATGATAGTCATACAGTGGATAAAGCATTAAAGAGAATTCAGAAAATTAATAGAGCTGACACATTAACGGACAAACAGGCATGTAATAACAAATCAGAGGCTATCAGATTAATTACAGACTATAATGATCTCTCCGTAGGGCTTAAGAAAAGCATGAAATGACATTGGCATATACTCAAATCAGATAAACACTTTGAGCACCAATTAGGTGAAGTTCCACTAATCTCATATAGAAGAGGTCGTACCATCAAATCCCTTCTAAGTCCAAGTTATCCAATAAGCAGATCATCAGAAAACTGGTTATCATCAAGTTGTAAGGGTTTCCACAAATGTGGAAGCTGTAAAGTATGTGACCTAGCGATGGACAAGACAAAAGAATTTAGAAATCCTAGAGGCAAGCGATTTACTATCAGTCAAATGATTAATTGTAATAGCAAATTTGTTATTTACATGTTACAATGTAAATGTAACAAATTCTACATAGGAAGTACCATCCGACCTTTAAAGGTACGCATCAGTGAACATTTAAGAGCGATTAAATATAAAGATACAAGATATTCCACCGCAGCACATATCAATGATTGCTCGATGCAGGATAGACAGAAACCATTCACTTTCTGTGGGATTGAGAAGATTGAGAATGATCCCAGAGGAGGCAACACAGAGCTAAAATTAAGACGTCGAGAAGCGGTTTGGAGCATGAAAATTAGAGCTGTTGAGTATGGGCTCAATTTAGATCATGAGCTACATTATTTTTTGGGCGAATAGAATATAAAACTACAATTATAGTAGCCCCATTTATGCAACAAGAAAAATATAGATACAATAACTAGCCGTGAACAATGGTATAATTGTTGACTTTGTATATACTATCCCAAGAAATGAACACATAATGTAATGGTTAAGAAGTAATCATTGATTGTTTGACACTTCACACAGTTATCGCTTACTGGATGTTTTAGATGCTTCTCATGTCCTACTAATGAATCGTACCAGTGATCGATTGTTTCAACATGGCACTTAGATGGCTGAACCAGTTGTTTCATAAAGTAAGATATTCACAAATAAATTGTATTAGTGAGGTATTCATGTAATCATGTTACACAAATGGAGAAGAAATATGTTTCATACCTGTTGTGGGATCAACCCTCATCCCTTTCAAATCACAAAGAATTTTGTTTCCACGATGCTAACACAGGGTGACAACATTTTATTATGTAAACATTCCAGTCGATCCAATGTCATCTTGTTAGTTACTTTACATTGCATTGGGGTCAATTTGGCCTTCTGTACATATACATTTTCGAATTTATTCTCCGCAATTTACTCATGGCACATCGCTAACACTATTGAGTTTTGTAATATTGCCAACTGCATCATGGCCGCTTTGTCAGGTGGGTGCTTAATATATAGACTCATTCGGATGACCTAAACGTAGTACTGATGTTTACACTCACATTCAGGTTTATCACTCGCGAAATTTTCTGAATTGAGAGTCATGCGGATATTTTATGACTCAGCATGTGTAATATTTGTAATTTTCCTTATATCCAGTTTACGGCACATTTCAATATTGTTTTGTGTTTGAGCCACTTCATTGTGACAACTGTATCATGGCCGCTGTATTAGGCTGACGCGGAAATGTATTCATGTTTGACTTGACGTCGTTGACGCAGCACCGGTTTTAAATACTTAGACTTCCGGGTCACGTTACTCCGCACAACACTTGAAACTAGGAGTCATGCCGATATTACGTGACCACACTATTTGGTAAGTCATCACACAATTACTCGACCCGCATTATACAATTGTTTGTTCTTCAAAGTACGGCATAGATTAAGGTCTGACTGTTTGCTAATTTTCATACGGTTTTAGAGCGTCTGCTATCTTGGGCGATTTGCCGACAAACGAGAACTACTCTTTTTCCTGATATGGTTCCCACCTAATATCTGACCACGTGAGTCTGGTTCACTTACATTTTTTGAAGGTTAATCGATTATACTCACATAATTTCTAATGACTGAGTTTTATAATATTGTGAATTATGGCTTCGGGGAGTGAGCAAAGATGACGTTTTGGGATAACAGTTGTTCAGTTTACTAATTATGGCACGCGGCCATCCATGTAGATTTTGCACCTCATGACTGGTGTTATCCGATTAATAATTGTAAATGTCAGGATACCATTTCAAGTTCATGAAGCCTTGAGTTACCATGCTTATGATGCCCTGTGGTACTTATATATACACAAATGTTGATATTCATATATATATATTCATATATTTTTCAGAACGGAGATTTTTGAGCCCATCTATTCAATGCAAAGGAGATAATTGACTAACGAAAGGTAGATACACCCGTATAGTCAGTGTGTCGTGGCTCTGGGTCCTTGTTCTCACCAATGATACAGTTAGTACACTTTTCTGGGTGAACAACACGTCATATTATCCTGTCCATTAAGGGACATATCTCTTGATGTCACTTTTTGTTAGCAACGTGGGTGTCTCAAACCTATGTATATATGTGGTAAATCTCAGACCACCTGTAAGATATGCCACTTAATTGATGTGCTCCTCACCTTGGGCTCCACCTTTCTCTCACTATATGAGTGAATATCGATTGAGAGATATATAGAGAATGTCTATTATACAGATAAGTATATTATGTATATCTATTCATTTTCCAGCCCTGAGGAAGTCGCGGGTACTCCCAGGCGACGAAACACGTGTTGGCTGGCGCAAGAATCAATAAATGAAGATTTGATTTCACATCTCAAGACACTGCATCATATTATTTTGAATATATTGGTGTATACTTGTTTGGCGTGCTCAGGTTGTGTTATATATGTGGTAGTTGTGAATGCTTGTTTACTTTTTGAGAGAATAGCTGTGATTCACTTAAAAATTCATATCGCTGGACCGCTCTAGTGGATTTTGGCATCTACAATTCATAAAAATAAGCTCCATGTTTGTAAATTGATGTTGGATTTCTTTTGTGTAGTGTTTCTTTCTTATTGGAATGTTTAGGTGCTTATAAATGCTTTGCACTTGTTCCATTGCTAAAACCTGACTGCTCAAAGCCACAGCTACCTCAGACCAAGCTTTTACAAATGAGCCTGTAACAGAACCACAACATATAATAACCCACATTTCCTCACACCTAGGAAACATCAAATGATGTGATTATGGTATCTCAGTTGTTATAAAGCCAAAAATATACTGCTCAGCAATACCACTGTAAACACACTGTGATAGATAACCCATATATAAAGTCCACAGATGCGATAAAAAACATCCTAAAAGACACAACAATGAATTAGTAAATGTTAAGTACTTAGGGACAGATGTACGAAGCATACATTTTGCGACTTGGAAATTTTGTTGCTCTGCGACTTGCAATTTGCGACTTGCAAAATGCAATGTACAACAGTGTCTCAGACTCTGTTCACGATTCCCAATGGGGTCGCAAATTGCATGCCTCATCAATATTCATGAGGCAAGCGCAATTTGTGACCCCATTGGGAATGGCTAGCACTCACAGGAATGGGGGCCTGCTGCAACAGCAGACCACCATGTCTGTGACTGCTTTTTCAATAAAGCAGTTTTTTTTCTTACATGCATCCCGTTTGCCTCAAAGGAAAACGGGATGCATTTAAAAAAGAAAAATGAAACTTTTCAGTTTCATTTTCTAAGGGCAGGCAATGGTCCCTGGGACCACTACCTGCTCTTAAAAAATATCTTTGCACCCATTCACAAAGGTCGAAGGGGCCCCTGGGGACCCCTTCCCATTTGCGAATGGTTTACCACCCTTTTGAACAGGGTGATAAATTGTGAGTGTTTTGCGACCGCAAATGCGGTCACAAAACAATGGTAAATGCCATTTGCACTCGCTATTAGGAAGGGACGCCCTTGGCACGCCCCTTCATAAAAGCGAGTCGCAAACCATATTTGGCGAGTTGCTAATAGGTTAGTGACTCGCAAAATATGGTTTCTACATGGGGGTGATCTTTTTTGCAGTCGTAAATGGGCCGAATTTGCGTTTGCGACCGCAAAAAACGATCGTACATCTGCCCAATAGATTTTGGTAACATTGCTTTATTTTTGCAATATCTTAGGCAAATTATTTCATCTGTATTACAATTTTTAGTCTTGACTAAATAATATAAGTAAATATTCACCATGTTTCCAATGTTTATTAATGGCTGGTGAAAGTCACCAAGTGACGGCTAAAATAGAATTGGCATCATACTGTGAAATATCGACACATATGGCAGAAGTACTAAGCATATTTGAGTCCCAGGTCTCAGTTGCCATGGAAGTAGCTGACATTCAGAGAAAACTGCATAACTAATCAGAAACATTGAGCCAGCATACTGCTGATCGTAGCTACTCTAGCCTTTGGACTCTGTTGTAAACAACACTCGGAATTCAAAGAGTGACTTCTGGATAAGCTCCAGCAGGCTTTTGTGAACATTGGTACCGTGGTTTCAGAATATGTGACCCAGGGCGTCTCTCCAAAACACGTGGTTCTCTCTGCTTTCTGTATCTTCAAGACCATCAAGAGCCGCCCTCGTGCAGACAAAGGGCGCATGCGCAGTCCCCGGGTGCGCCATCGACGATGAAAGATGTAAAATTACTTCACTTATGAAAATCAGATTGAATTTTGCAGCCTCATTCCATGCAAACTGGATTCCTATTGGCAATGTGAAAGTGTTTGTGTCGAATGACTGGCAGAGATCTCTCATTGAGTAGAATACACTGACAGAGTTGCAGCTAATGAGGTTCACAAACAAAATTATTTACTCTAAAAAGGCAGGGAAATCGTTGAAGATTGGATTAAAAGATTAATATTCTCGTCCCAAACAAAAACACGTAGGCATTTCGATAAACATAGTATTGGAATGTGTTAATATTGCTGTGGAATCCACTGAAATTACTGCATAAATGATACGGCTCATTGCTATTTGAAGGCATTGTGGCGATGTGAACGCTTATTGTGGTATCAGAAATTATCGCAGAATTGAGCCTGATTACGCAAATTTGAGCTGGCACAACAAAACTTTCATTTTCTTTTGCATCAATCTGTAATGCAGTGCTGGCACACCCACATGGATTCTCCTTTTTGCATCAATCAGTGGTGTGGATTTGTGAGCAGTATCACTGGTCCAAAAATATACCGCACCGTCCAATGTATGTGTATGTAAAGCCAAAATAAATTTAAGCCGGCAGCTGTGTTTGCCATGCTTGTTTAGATAAGCCAGGCACGTAGACCAGTCAGAAAATAAGTTCACCTTGCAGGAAGGCAGTAATTTTAGAGCAACAAGGGGTAATTATCATACGAACACTGCAGGTTTCCTCATTTGCATGGGCAAAGCCCCCATGCAAATGAGGCAATAGCCCGTTGTGGAAATGTGCCCTGGTGCAATCCATGTTAACGAACGGGCTGCACAAGCACCTGACACCCCCTCTATTAGTGGCAAAGTGCCACATCTAATTCTAAGACACATAGGGGGAGATTTATAAAAACGTTGTGCAGCGCAGCCCCCCGCAAGGCTGCGCTGCGCGACAGGGAGGGAGCAGGAGTGCGCCAAATCATCAAAGATATGGCTCTCTCCTCCCATTTCCCTTGCGCCACTCTGATTACTGCTGCCGTGCGCCATGCACACACCTTAGCACAGGGTGTGTGCATGAGTGTAGCATAGGATTTATACAGGAAGGGTACCCTTCCTGTACAAAAGACCATGCTTGACACAAGGGAAAGCTTTTCCCACTTTGTATGCGTGCTGCACAGTGCAGCACGCATGCAAAGTCGGAAAAGGAAGGAGAAATGAAAGTATTTTGTTACAAGGAAATGAAAGATACGTAGTCCAGAGATGTATATTGGGATCACAGCTTTATTCTTCAGATAGGATCCAACTTATGTCTCATGCTATGCCTCATACTATGCCCCACCAGGAGCAGCCTCCTTGCCGTTCAGCCCTTCCACACCAACTGATCTCTTCTTCCACTCAAACACTCTCAACATTCTGATGACATCACATAGACTGAGCAGCAAGGCAAAGGGCAACAACAGAGAGGATGCATTAATCACTTACTAGATTATGACACATTCCTCCTTCCTTGCGCCTAGTTTGAATGGGAGCAGTTTTCTCACGCCAAACTCAATCTACTGTTTTTAGTAAATTGGGCTTAGCGTGAGAAAGCTTGGGTGGTTGCATGGGAACGCCCACGCACCACCCTTGGCACGCCCCCATGACGCCCCAGCGCGATGGGCTGCTTCATATTACTTTTACATTAAAATCTTTTTTTCCTAATCAAGGGACATATGATCAAGCACGGTGTTAAAATTATCGCCGCTTTAGCGGCAGAAAACTGCCGCTAAAGCGGCGATAATGGGCATGATAATATGCCCGTGAGAATTCCAATAGAAGCCCATGTTGACACCAGAACATGGGCTTCTATTGGAATTCTCAAGGCCCATTATCGCCGCTTTACCGGCAGTTTTAATGCCGTTTCTTGATAATATGGCCAATACATTCCAGCGCTAAACTTGTTTAGTGCTGGAAAGTTAATTAGGAAAAAAAGATTTTGCGCCGTTTTGCGTCACTTCTGTGACGCCAACACGGCACAAAATCTTTGTAAATCTCCCCCATAAAACACTCAAACTCATATGTTATGTTACATGGGTTTTATAAAGCGCTCGATCACCCGGGAGGTTCCATAGCGCTGGGAAACAGAAGACCACATGCGACTACTGTTTCTCCTGCACTTGTTTGGCAATAACATACCCTGAAGCAATATATTAATCAGAGCAGAAATAGCAATTCCTACACTCCACTGGTCAAATAGGTGGCATTTGGTTTGCCCTGAGGATGTCTAGTATCTAATATCAATCCCTCACCTATACATAATCTCCACATACTATCAGAGCTAGGTATATTAATTAAATGCAGGAAGTTAATGCACTGAAATCCAGTTCTTGCGTGGCTGAAGTAGGTCTTATGAATACGACACAGATTTTGCTCGTGGGACTAATGGGCATTAACCGGAAACAGAACAAGATTATATATTGTCCATAATGTTCAGAATAATTATAAACCTTTACTTCTTGTCTCTATTTTAACAGTTGTCACTAATCCAACCCCCTGAAACCCTGTTCATCCAATCACTCTCAGTTATGCATTTCAACGATAAGCAGTCATTGACAAAGCACATCTAAATGGCCTTTCTTATGTAAGTGAAAGCCCGTCCTCACTGTAGAGTGAGCTTGTATGTGTGGTTGTATGGATGAGTGAGTGGGTGAATGTAATAACTAGCCAATGATTTGCTTAATATATAAAAGAGTGCATGGAAAGGTGGATAGCTGAGTGGATCGACGGATGAATGGATATGCTGTATGAATGAGTTATTGAATTGATTGATTTATAGGTAAATGAGTTGATGGTTCGATGAATAGGTGAAATTATGGAAGTGCATAGACGAAGAAATGAGTCATGAATGAGTGGCAGTCTAGACTGGTGGTGACTAGGACCTGTTAGAAACGTTGAAATAAACAGGGAGAGCGACCTGACATCGAAATAGTAAGATGATAAGTGGGTTCTCTTCGTCAACCTGTCAAATATCGCTGCACACTTTCATACACAGCTTGACTTGAATATAACTGATAGTGCATGAACATTGATTAAAATTGCTGCCATGATTCCAGGGTCAGCACAATGCAAGAGGGTGCTATTATTATGCCAGAGAATCCCACTCTATGCTAAGAATTATCAACACTATGCCAAAAACAGCACTGCGCCAGTGGTGAGTGTATTCGTGCTAGGTGGTCCATAAAGTGCCAAGAAATGCCACTGTAATGCCACAGCCAACATTATGGGAAGGGTGCATCATCACATATGTATGCCAATTATGCACGAATTTCAAACACTGGCCATATTTATGGGATTGTAACAGCATTACAGCATCGAGTGATAGGGAAAGGGAAGGAATGCACCGCATTTATTGCAATGTAGTGCATTCCTGTCCTTTCTCCAGTGCTGGCGCACAATGGGCAGCTTAGCACCAACGCAGGCACCCTTGCACTGGAGAACACTTTTTTACAGAAAACATGTCTGCTCCTGCAGGGAGTATCTATTTATAAAAAAACACACTGGGCATCCCAGGTAGGACCAGGACGCTCACAAACAACATTTTAAAAAAAGTGAACAAAGGAACAGCCACAGCAAGTTTTTATTTACTGTTATTTCACGGAGCGCCCCATAATGCCCATGGAGGGCTATTTATATATATTTTATTTTTGGTGATGTTCCTAGAAGGGGCAGGGACCAAATATATTTTAATGTTTTTGAAGTGCTGCAGGCAGGTCCACAGCCCCCCAGCAACACAGGAAACAAACATAAGTCTTAGGCTGGAGCTTTTGTTCTACAGCTGGGATTGCAGTACCACCTAGGGGCTGGTTGGGTGGTTGCAGTTTATGTGATACAGTATTTCGTAAACTAAAAGTTCTCCATGTGGTTGTTTTCATGATTGCATCTTTTGGGGTGTAAAATGTTAAAAAGTAAAAGTAGCAATTGTTGTTTTTCTTAATGAAAAAAAATATATCTCTGCCTACATTTTTTCACCCCAAAAATGTAATCAAGAAAACAATGTAAAAGAGAGTCACAGACATGTAACTTATTAAAACGTTAAGAAATATTTTTCAAGTGATCAATAATAATAAACATTGCATTGAGTGTTGAAATATTCATTTTATTAAAATGATTGCAAATTTTAGGAGAAAAATTATAGATCTCCTTTATATATTGGGTGTTACATGGGGAGAAAGGAAGTTTTGGCCCTCGGCCAGGCCCTGCGGCCAAACCCCCCATTGCTCACGGTTATGTAATGGAGAGTTTGCTTTACCTACAGTAATAAAATATAACTTTATGTGTACCAAAAATCTAGAAATTCACTGTTAAAAACTAACGTTAAAGTAATGTTATAGCTAGGTTAAATGCTCAGTAACAACATAGCGTTAAAACCACTGAAATTCACTAGTTATAGTTACAGTTATGTCAAGCAACTATAACTCATGCTCCAAAGGAAATGTAACTTGCTCCCTCGCCACAAACTGCTCATATTACATCACTCATGACCTCTTCTATGACACCACTGATATCACTGCAACATTTGCAGTTAAATTATTCATGAGAAAACTGTGCATGGCGGGGGCATGAGTTATAGTTACCTTAGGGCTAGCTTTATAGTTGCTTGAGATAACTGTAACTCTAACAGGTACATTTCAGTGGTTTTTGGAGTTTAAAACATTATGTTGTTACTGAACATGCCACCTTGCTATAACGTTACTTTAACCTTTGTGTTTTCACATATATATGTGCGTGTGTTTCTCCTTCCTGTGGATTTATGTAAGGACGTCCAGAGGGTGGTAGATAGATACATACCGGCCTTGCTATATGCGGACAAGACTGTCCTTATACCACATACAGCCAACAGTCTGCAGCATTTGCTAGTCTGGTTTATCTTATTTTTGCACAGTTTGGGCCTGACATTTGTTTTTTTTCTAAGTCTTTCACTATGGTTTTTTGGCCCGAAATCCAAAATCTTTACCATTTCAGGTTGATATATTCTGCTACTTGGGTTTACTACTTGATATCAAACTGAATTTGCAACTTCTGATCAATACCCTGGCGCAGTCCCTGAACAGAGTATCATACAGCATTGAGGAGTTCTCTAGGTGTCTTGGCCGTCCCCTTATCTGGTCAATTATTGATCTTTACATGGCTAAATGTGATCCAATAAGGGCTGTGCCTGCTCCGGCACCACCGTAGGGATTACAATGTCCATTTAAGTCTGTCATTCTATGGCGGTCTAACTGCAATAGAAAGGCAGACGGAAGCAGACTTTGGAACCCCGTGCCTCCGCAGCCCACACTATGAGGCCTGGGGGGCACCTATGGTACCCACCTAAACATCCCTGCACCATGTGCCAGGCACAGCATGGTGCCTGCCACACGGGACAGGAATGTTTAAAAAGTGCATGTTTTCTATTGCTGCCTGTGCTGTGGCCAGCAGCAAGAGCCGCAATAGTAAACAGACACTTCACAACCACTGTGAAGGCAGTAGCATCGTAATCCTTGTCGGTGGTCCTGTTTCAGACACAAAGGCGGTTGGACGCTGGTCGGACCAGGAACATAATAGGGCCCCATGAAACATTGGTAAAAGTGTTTTCTATTTCAAACTGAGCTACATTGAGGAAATTGTTGCACTCTGGAGCAGTCAGATTTTGTCTTTCTGGTTCATACTAAGTAACATTGGGGAACTTGTTTGACCGAGAAGGAGCCTGAATTGCTAATTCCACACCAAAGTAAGTGACTTGCAGAACATCTTGGGCTCTAGGGGCATCCTATTTATTTTTCCCATACCAAACTAACTGGCACATGCATCAACGTAGGCTTTTGCGATTCCTTAATTGCGATTATTAAGGAATCGCAATTAAGGAATTGCAGAAGCCTATGCATGTAGGAATCGCTATAAAAAATAGCGATTCCTACACATTCCTTAATTGCGACTCGCAAATTGCGAGTCGCAATTAAGGAATGCCATCCCATTCATTCCTATTGGCCTCCAGGCCCATAGTAATGAATTGGAGATTGCATGAGCAATTTGCGAGTACCAGTAGGTACTCGCAAATTGCTCATGCAATTCCAAGGGTGTCAAAATGACACCCTTTTGCACCCCTGAAATTGATCTGTACACATATGTTGCACACACACATGCCCTAAGGGCATGTGTGTGCGCAACATGAAACTTTGAAAAATGCACAAAAGTTCATTTTTCAAAGTTTTTGCAAATTACCATGAAGTTCAACTTCATGGTAATTTGCTCCCCCTATTAGCGAAATCGCTAATTGTTTTACTTTAATGCATTGCATTTAAGGAATCTCAATTTGGGATTCCTTAAATGCAATCGCAATTTGAGTAATCGCAATTTAGGGATTCCTTAAATTGCGATTTTTGCATTTGGGATGATGCATCCCAAATGCAAAGATACCGGTCGCAAAGGGGCAGATTCTGAGAATCTGCCCGTTTGCGACCGGTTTTTCCTTTGATGCATGTGCCTGTAGGGGTAGATGTAATTAGTTTGCAGTCAGTATTTTTGCAATCAGTAAACATTTTTGCAACCCAGTCTAGGTATTAATAGTTCAGTTTGTAAAATCTGATTCAGAGTGGGACACAATCTACCCTACCTCATTAATATTAAGGAGGTAGGTTGTAAATCGGGCCCCATATTCATTGGTGGCCAACATAGGAATAATGGTCTGCTAGAGTCAACTGACCAACACGTCTGTGATCACCTTAAATAATGTCAATTCTTTTTTTAGAAATGCAACCCATTTTCCTTTAAGGAGCAGTGCTGCCTCTAAAAATAAAACTTTCCTTTTTTTAAGACTATTTGGGAGTCAGTGGTAATCCACTGGACCACTGCCTACTCCGCAACTACATTTAATGTGATATTCGCAAAGGAGAATGGGTTTACAGAGAATCCACCTCCTCTTTTGCATATTGTTTACCCCTCCAACTTAGGAGTTTGTAATTTTTCAATGTTCTGCAACTAGATTACGGTCCTAAAACATTAATACATCACATGCGATTCATAATTTGGAAAGGCCATACATAACATGTAACTTCACTCAAGACATGGATTTATTACATTCTAAAATATTTTAACAGTTGTGAACACTAAATCTGAATGTTTTACAACTGTTAATAAGGTTAGCGCATCTGGCTCAGAAAAATATTGGGGAAAGTATTGAACTCTGGGTGGTGAGCCTTGCTATTCCCACTCAAAACTATGCAACATTGGGAAAGGTTCTAGAGACTCTGAGGTGACAGTTACTAATCCCGCTCACAACTAAGCAATATTGGGGGAATAGTTGTACTCTAGAGGTGTCAGATATACTATTTCCACTCCAAACTAGGGAAGATTGGAAAACGTTAGGGACACAGGGGATTGGGGGGGGGATGCAATTTACAATTTCCACTTCAAACTAAGCAAGGTAAATAGTTGGACCATGGAGGGGGAAGAGGTGTGGTTTAATAGTCACAATCCAAACTCTGAGAGGGATGGGTCAGATTTACAGTTCAGTTCCCAATTAAACAGTAATACGAAAGTATTGTAAAATGGGAGGCAGGCAGATAAGATTCCACTGGAGTTTTTCAAAACCTTTAAAGATATATTGGTCCCGTCTTTCTTAAGGTATGTAACTCTATTCTTCAAGGAGGAGAGGCTCCTCTCTCGTGGAACACATCTAACATCGTTGTTTTCCTAAAAAAGGGGAAGCCTATTGACGATATGAGTTCATATCGACCAATAGCGCTGATCAATGCAGACGCTAAGCTCTTTTCTAAATTCTTGCTGCTCGCCGAGCCCCATTAATCCATTTAATAGACTCAGAGCAGCAGCACGGCTTCGTCCCCGGAAGAGACACTTCTGCCCATATTAACACTGCAATAGCTGCCTTCGATGTCTCGGGTCAGCTAGGCCAGCAGATGGGCATGCTGATGTTAGACGCCGAGAAGGCCTTTGACCGGGTGACATGGGAAACACTATGGGTATTTATGTCTTGTATGGGCTTTGGTCAAAGGTTCATCTCGGCGATACAGAAAATATACAATCACCCAACAGCTACAATTAAACTTAACAGGCCTTCTTCTTTATCTTTTCCGGTTCAGAGGGGGACCCGGCAGGGCTGTCCTCTATCCCCCTTATTATTTGCTATCTACATCGAGCCTTTTATTCAACACTTATTGATTAATGGCAATATCGATCCAGTTGTCTTGAACGGGATAAGTCTAAAATTAACTGCTTACGCGGACGATATCGCGATTTTCTCAGCTGACCCTGAGAAAGCTCTGGCTGCAATTATCTATGAAGCACGGCGGTTCAGCTCCTTCTCCGGCTACAGGTTAAATCTGCATAAAACACAGACGATCCTAAACTTTCAATTAGCCCCCCCCCCAATAAATCTTGGAGTTACAAAGACAGCTATCTATTTGGGGGTATGTCTTAGCAGTCAAGTGAATGAAATTATCCCACTAAACTACGATACACTATTAAAGAAAATAGCTGAGAAGCTACGATGCTGGCATCATCTCCCTCTTAGTATTTACGGACGGTGCAATGTGGTCAAAATTAATATTTTGCCAAAATTTCTATATTTTTTTCGTACCATCCCACTAATTATTCCACCTTCTTTTTTCAAACGTCTAGATAGTATTTTAGGTAGTTTTATTTGGGGATACCGACGGGCTTGACAAGCTATCCGATTTCTAAAACTTTCATACATACAAGGTGGTTTTAAACTCCCTGATTTTAAGTTATACTTTTGGGCTGCGTTTATGGGACGGATACAGAGCCTACTTAGAGGAATTTATACAAATCCCAATTGTTTTTTATATCAGCTGGCGTGTGGGCCTAATAAGGGGTTTTTACTGTATCAAACATCCGATCCTAACTATTTCAAATGTGTCTGCTTTAAAGTTGTTAGAGACATTACTAAAATATGGCGTGAAATCTGCAAAACCTACGCAATATCCGACTTGCACCAATATACGTTACTATCGGGGAACCCTCTGTTTCCTAATATATTTCACGATCATATCGGGAAAGAATGGCAAATCAAGTGTATAACGCGGTTGGGTCAGCTGTATGATGATCAGGGTTTTCGAACTTTCTCATCACTAAAAGAAGAATTTGATCTTTCATATACCCACTTTTTCAAATACTTGCAAGTTAGGGACTATTTTACTCGAGGTCGGGGGCTATTAGAGTTGTCCAGCTCATGCGAGATCTTGTCTATACTTGTCAGTACTAAGGAACGAGGATCTAACGGTAAAATTGATCAAAAACTCATTGGGGCAGTCGGTGATGATGGTTTACAGATTGCTATTAAACTTAGCCAGGTTTTTGGCTCTGATATCTCTAGGGAGGAAATACAAGAGTCTCTTCAAACTATCGATTCGGCTATAACATCTGTCAATCTAAAACTTCAACAGCATAGAATTATTTTTATGCTATATTACACTCCAGAGCGAATTTCCAAATGGGCTAATAACTCATTTGCTGCTAAGACCAACTGCCCTAAATGACAGGAATATGCTGCCGATTTAAACCATATGTTCTTTACCTGCCCTCGGTTGAAGGATTTCTGGTCTCATATCACTTTGGCTCTGTCAACTTGGGTCGGCTACGATAGTCCACTCTCGGGGAAAGAGCTACTACTGGGATTATTTATGGAATCTGGGTCTCCCACGAAATCCTTAGCTTCTATCATCGCCTCTTGTGCCCGTTTGTGTATAGCTCGTCTCTGGATACATGCCACACCTCCCAGTATTAATGAATTTTGTTCTATGATGAGGGAGGTCTTCGAAATGGAAACTGCATTGGCAAAAGCTAGAGGCCCCCGTTCCTTGCTAAAACTGCGCAGGGTTTGGTCTTGTCTACATTGGGACTAATGATCGTATGTATCTCCTCTTTTTCTTTTTTTCAACCTGCTTTTATTTATTTTTTGTCTTTTTGTGGCAAACAAAAATAAAAAAATAAAAAAAATAAAAAAATGGGAGGCAGGCGGTGGAGGCCATACCATCCTTAATGCACCTCATCTCGTGTGAGCAGGGTCGGGCCTGGTTAGTACCTGGATGGAGGACCACATGGGAATATCAGGTTCTGGATTTTGCAGGAGGACTGACTTCTTAAGAAATAATTTCCTCAAGGAGCGGCTTGTGCAGGACTGTTTTTCTTTGGAAACATTTGTCTTAAAGACCAGACAGGATTAGTAGCAGGGTCCAAGGATTTGCAACTGGAAAATGATTTTTGTTTTGGATATTACTATTGATTGGATGTTTGATATAGATTTTAAATTTGAGTAATTGTTTAACAGTGTAAGGATTTCAGACCCTAATAGTGAAATGATTTCAAATCTGGTAAATCTTGATTAAGGTTAATTGAATTTTTCTTGGTACATTTGTGTTTCAATAACTCCCCACATGCAAATAGTATACTGTTCTGCCAATGTTCCCAAGGAGTTACCTTCTCAGTCTTGGGTCCAAGTGGGAGCAGGGGGCAGTACCTCAGATTCCCAAAGAGGTCACACACAGCAATCTTCTTCTATTCTTTCACAGGTCCAGAAAGTGTTCTGATGAGTTGGGGCTTAGTTGACACTTTTGTATAATTTGCGAGCTAGTGGGTGGGGGTAACACTAGGACATTCCCTGACCAATGGGAACAAAGTTCCAAGGGGCTACATCTCCCTCTTTTACAACACATATTGCTTGTTCTACTGCAAGCTATCTCACAATGCACTATTCCTTGGGGAATTTAATATGGCATTATTTCTGAAGGGGGCAGGTTGGCCAGCCAGAGGTATGTCTGTGAAACAATCTGTCCGCCCACCCCAGCTCACACCAAACCGGTCCCGAAACGAGCTCCTGCTTCCACAGTGATGGTGCCAGAGTTCATACGCTGTGCCCTAGCATCAAAAGTCCTCTCTTCCCTAGATTTTCCTTTAAACGTATCTATGAATAGGCAGGCCTTACCATGGTTCCTTTCAAGTTAATTAAGTTCATGAACCCTCCTCAAAGCCAATTCCCTGAGAGAGAATGAAACACATTCTTCATGCCCAAAAGGCCTGGGTCATTGTTACTGCTCTGGCAGCAAGTTTCACACCTCATTCAGAAGAAAGCACTGATGGGGGCAATTGCTAGTAGGCTTATGCTAATTAGGCTATTGGAGCTTTGTGCAGGTAAAGCACAACCATTTAAAAGTTACTTGTCCTGTATATTTATCAAAACTCCAACTTCATAATTTAATTATTTATTTAATAAATATTTAAATCAAAGGTTGAATTATTTCTTTAGCGTATCTCAAGCCAAAGTAAGCAAGAAAAAGTATTTTAATGCTATTTTTCCTGCAGGATCTACTATAGCATTTGATAGTAAAAATAGCTTTTAGGTTGCTTGTCACTATAGGAACATGTTAACATAAAATGCATACATGTACCACTTTTTAATACTCAAAACCCTACATTGTGGGCTGCAAAGTGCATTTCAGGGGGACATGTTAAATATTTAAAAGTAGAGTTCCTTAACTCAAAAAGAGTTGTTTTGGCACATTTGCCCGCAAGATTAAAAGCTGCAACAGTAAGGCTAGACATTTTTTCCTTGCCAGCTTTAAGTGCTGGAGTTTACAGCTAACCTTTAGCTTTCTATGCAATTGGTGTATTTTCCTGTACTATGTACCATGGTCTTGCAGGAAAATGAAATATTCCCTTCGTTGATTAGCAATTTTAGGCATGTTATAAGGGAGTAGTCAGCTGAGCCCTAGTTTACAGTTAAACAAACAACAATACTAGTCAGCAATAAATGGGGATGATCACACAAAAAGAGGGCTTTTCTTGCATCCTCTTTCCCCGATCAAAGTGAATTTTGAGATTTGTGCGCGGGCCTTAACTTGCAAAAGTTCGAGCAAAATATTCAAATACCACCAAAGTTATTAATAAACATTCACCTTTTGACTCCCCCCCCCCCCTTTTAACTCTTCCCGAAGTTAGGTTTGAGTAATACTCAACATATCTAGAGTAAGCTATGCTTGCTAAGAGTCTGTCAAGTGTCACATTGATCCTTGAAACTGCACCGAAGTTATTTGACAATCAATTTATTTTGACCATTCTTATAACTGTTCCTCCCCTCGTTGGATGTGCATGACATCTGACATTCCTAAACTGGGATCAACTTCCCAACAGCCTGCCGAAATTCATGCAGATTACTTAACCGTGCTTTAGTGATTATAAAATTAATATATTTTAGCCCACTGTTTAATTTACTACTATGTGAAACCTGAATTCAGCAAATTATAACATTTGTGAACTGTCCCCAGGTAATTGTGCAACAGATCTATACAAATATAAAAATATTAAGTGTAACCTAAACATTTTAAGGATTAGCAGAATTTCATGCAAATGTGTCAAATTGTGTTAAAGTTATAAGCAAATAAGAAAATCCCTTTATAGTGTTAATAGCTATCTAAATTTTAACTCTTCAATGGCACTCAATACATTTTTCAAAAAGATAATATTTTATAATATGACCTAAACACTTATTTATCAAATACAAGAGTGTTCAGCACTTTAAAAAAAATACTGTAACAAAAATATCACTAACAACAATACTAATAACAATTCATTATAAAAATATATTTTTCATTTAAAAGGTGATGTTGATTTACAGCAATACTAAGAGCACAACTAATGTGTACAGCAGTAACATGGATTACATCATCATTGATGTCATCAAAGATGTAATTTAATATGTCATCAGGAATCTCATTAATGAAAACAATGTGTGAGGTCATGAGCAGTGCATGATGGGAATGTGAGTTATGCCTATTTTAACTTTCTGTAACTGGCAAATTCCAATAATCTTTTGTTTCTGTTTTCTAACTATGAAATCAGTTTAGAAAGGTATTTTTCAGTGACCTATTTTGTATATGGTTCCCATACCGAGGTCACAAACTAGGAGCATAGGGCAAGATGTACAAAGCATTTTTGAGTTCTCAAACATCCCTTTTGTGACTTGAAAAATCCTTTTTTTAAATGTGCAAACACCAAATTATGTTTCGGTTACTTGTTACTGAATTGCAATTGGACACCTCACCTTCCTCATGCCTACTTGTCCAATTTTATGCTTCGGTACATTTGAATCCCCTCCAAAACTCCCCCTCCCTCTCTTTCATTTTTTATGAGATTATGGTTAAGGAGCTCAATCAAGGAAGTGCTTGTAAACATGCCATGGGACCACTGCCTCATCTTAAACAACAACAAGAAAAGGAAATAAACTTTTCTTTTTAAATGTGGTCTCACTTGCTTTAAAGCAAACTGGCTGCATTTAAGAACAAGCATTTGCAATGCAATTGGTCTCACCTTTTGGACCTTAAATATATTTAGCTTTGCAGCACATTAGCCTGGGTGCTGAAACCTCTACTGTTCTTTAACTTGGAGGGAAAGTAAGCACCAAACTGTGTGACACGCAGGTATTGGAATACACGGAGAGAAATATTGCCTTTGAGCGGGTAATGGTATAGTCCAAAGCTCTGTTTTTAATATAAAATGAGGGCCTTCAGTGGTCATATCACAGAAAATACAAGATTTAAAAAAATATTATTGCCTATGGGTGCTCGTTGAAGACAATTTTAATGGACTGGAATCTAGAGAGTGCTAAAGTGATTCTGGTATTTTACTGACCTCTGCTGGTCGTTTTCTATCAAGACAGTTAAATAGAGTCTGTTGAACAGAAAAAAAGTCCCTCAGCTGAAGCAGGCAAAGTCCTAGGGCTAATCTCACGAGCCCACAAAGTACATACACATTTAATTATATACTAAAGTATACACAAGAGGTCTCAAATGCTCGACCTAAAAAAGTCTGCTTTATTAAAAAGCAATCACTGACATAGTGGTCCCAGCAGGCCACCATCCCTGTGATAGCTGCGATTTGTAGTGGTCGCAAATTGCGACCAACCTCATTAAAATTCATGAGGTATGTTGATTTGCGAGCCATTAAGAATCACTAAATTGCAGTTAACACTTTAATGCACTAGCAATTGTGGTTTCAAAATAGTGATTTTGTATGATCTCACAATTTGAATATCACAATACCTAATGTTAGTGCATCTGGACCTGAGTGCTATTTGTGCACCTGCTAATTATGCATCCCACCACAGGAGTAATTAGTGAGTGCAAAACCAGACAGCAGCCTCTGTCTCTGAAATGTTTCAGTTTATTCTATTATGGTATGAAGAAATATGCAAATAGACTACTGAACAACGTGTTATGGGTGCAAAAGTAGCTGTTATCTATTTTGTTATTGATGGCATAAACTTGTCTAGGTACTGTGATCATTTGTTAAAGAGACTTAAATAGTTGTTCTTTTTTTGTCAGACCTACTTTTGTGAACTTTATTTTTAAGACAAACTGTAACTGTGACACAGGCTGCAGGCTGGAAAAACAGTGCTTAGCAACTATGTTTGATCACGCAAACTACCATATGTGATAAAAGAATAGTGGACTCTTTCGCGGAACAATTCTTATGGGGCATACGAGCAGGAATGGTTTCATGAAAACTGGGTGTTGAACGGTTAAATGACAATGAAGCTCCTGAAAGGGAGTCATTTTTCCTTCAGTGCTCTTGCTCATCTTTACTGAATTTCACTTGCACATTCTTCCTAATCTACAAGCCACCTCATACAACCCAATATTTGCAGAAATATTTCTGGACTTCTTTGCCAAAGGTACTTCAAAACACTCAACCCTCATCATACATGGGTATCCTCACAAAGCTTGGGTCAATTAACTTACTATAACTTGTTTGTGGGCCCGCCCACTTAGCATGAGATGCACTCTGGGACATATTTATCAAGCAATAATGCAGCACAGTGCAGTACGTCATCTTGCTGCTATGTGTTACTGGAAAAGACAGGAATGCATCATATTTATCACATTATGGCGAATTACTGCCTTTTCCCATTGCTGGCACACAATGTTCTGCCTAGCGCCTAGGCAGACACCCTTGCACCATGGTGTAAGGGCGCCTGCATTGAATGCAGAATTAGTTTTGTGCAGGAAGGGTCACCGTCCTGCACAAAAACAATAACTTGAGGCATTTTCCTCTTTCTATGCGTGCTGCATCCTGAAGTAACAGGAGAGATAAAGATATTTCTCCTTGTTACGCTTCACCTAGGAAGGCATAGCATTTTGGCGCATTCCCAGCTCTACCAGTAATTGTAAATCTGGACATGGGTCAAAATCCGTGGGTGTTGCGTGGGAACACCCACACAATGCCCATTGATTGCTGAATGTATAGGGTAAATATAAGGACTCCAACAAGGGACAAAAACCACCTGACCCCAAAGCAAGCGCAAATCAAACACAAGAAACCTCACGGGGAACCATGCACAAAAACATCCGGAGAGGCCACTGTTTCTCTTAATGCCCCAATGAGTGGCTGTCATACCTAGAAAAGCGAAAAAGCAAATAATAAAACAAAAATCGTGCGAACTCCGAGGTTTGAAGAAAGTGTTTAAAACATATTTTTAATATGTTGCTTTAACCTAACATTCTATATTGTTTGCTACCCAAACAAAAGTGATGAGGAGAAACATGTGCCCCCAGGCCACTGAACAGTGGAATCAATAAAGTTTAATTAAAGAATGAAAGTATTGATTTCAATTAATAACATTCCTTACCTCATTACTTGACACTTCATAAATGTTCTAAGAGGCTGGGTGATTTAATGGTGTAACTTCTATCAATGGAAGAGACATGACAAACCATGTCTACTTTACAGCAAAAAATGCTAACACCAGCATGCAGTTTTATTCCAAGCCATTCCTCTTTTGATGAATGCTATTTTTAAAGCATTGAGACATAACTTTAAAATAATAAATGACAAAAGCGTGCAGCGAACTTGAGCTCGGTAAATGCATTTTAAATACTCTACATCACTGGGTGATTCGTGAAAACTGTAATGTGGCTGATGGATAATATTATTTTGTGGGCCATACATTTCGTTCTAATTAAGCTGTCATGCAAAAAAAAAAAAAAAGAAACACCACTCTCAGTGTGTTCGGGGTGCCAAGCTGCAAGGATCAAAACGTGGAGCTTTTGGCTACGGTCCCATTTATTAGAAGAAAAGAATGTTTGATCTCCACTACATGGGCAATTTCAATTAATATGATGCTTTTTTTCGCTGTCATGAAATTTCCTACCCAATTAAGCGTCTGAAAGTCGCGTGAAGGTCACATGCTGATTTTCAACAACACGTTTCATCGATCCTGTTGCTCAAAGTGTTTCACTACATGCCAGGACTCCGAGACCGGTTCAGAAATCACAGTTATTGCTGCTATGCTCCGGCTCTGGCAGCTTCTTCCAGAGTCTCCTTGAAAGAGTCTGCAAGCAGGATGCCTCCTGAAATTATAGGATAGGTTTTGCCATTCTTTTTATAGCACCAGTGTTGTTTTGCTTCAGTAAAAACAATGGTTGTCTTTTGAGCATGCCCTACATCCATAGAAACGATATTATACGAATTCAGGGAATAAAAACACAACTCATTGTAGTATTTCTTGTTCATCTGCTATTACAAAGGAACATAGAAGAAGGACGCTAGCACAAACAATAAAAATGGAGAAAAGACACTGTGGTCCAGATCTACTAAGGGCTTGCTTTGTCACTATGTCGCACAAGGCAACACAAGGTGATGCAAACCCCTAAGTGAGATTTACTAGGCCATGCAGCGCCACCTTGTGTCAGTGACGTAGCAAAACTTGAGGGGGCCCACCTGCAAAGTGCACGAAGGGGGCCCCCTCCGACCACACTCAGGAGCTCTGCTGACTGGGTACTGGGCTGAAGAGGCCCCCTGGAGCTCGGGCCCCCGCACCACGGGGGCTGCTGGGGCCTTTGTTACGCCCCTGCCTTATGTGGCTGTGACTGCCCCTGCCTTATGTGGCTGTGACTGGCACAGTAAATCTGGGGTATTGTAAGGTGCCTTCTGTTACTCTGCATTGGGAAGGTGTTCCATGGGTTCCCATGGATCTATCCATGAATTTTTGTTGTATTTCCAGATTTACTAACACTAGTAAACCTGGGAAAGCATCAACATGCTATGCCTTCCCAGGGGAGGTGTAACGAGGAGAAATATGTTTATTTCTCCTTGTTTTCCCCTTTCTATGTGTGTAGTATTCTGCAGCACACATAGAAAGAGGAAAAAGCCTCACAGAATTGATTTTATTGCAGGAAAGTGTCCCTTCTTTCACAAAAACAATCCTGCCTGCCATGCAGGCACCCTTGCACTGTGTGCCTGCTTTGACACTAGGCTGCTCTGAGTGCACCTGTGCAGATAGAGAGCAGGGATGCGCCATATGTTAGTAGATATGGCGCATTCCTACTCTCACACAGCACAGCAAGTTGTCTTGCAGCATTGCGCTGCATCAAATGTTAATAAATCTGCCCCTAAATGAGCACCACAGATGAGGTTTAGGGGTAAGCTAGACCACAGATTTAGTCTTCATAGTAGGAGGAATGTGCCCTAGCAAACCAGATTCAGGATCAAGATATAGTGGTAACTGTAAAAAGACAGAATCTAAACAATAATATTAAGCACTAATTTAAAGTGGACTCAAATGTTTTGAAAAGGATTATGATAGATTTTGAAAATAATTGAAAACTTTATAGCATCCAGGAACAAGAATTTTCAGTTCTATTAAGGACATGGGGACAAGTAATATGCATTCTCGACCTCACTTTAATTGAATAGCAGCCATGTTACAACAATAAACATTTCACACAATGGAAAAGAAAACAAAAGTGCCTATGATTCTTTGCTGAAAAACTACAAATCTCATGAGAGGGTAGCAACCAATGGCATGTGTGAGAAATTGGGTTGTTGGTTGACTGGGGTGTGAGTCTCGGTCATGCAGCAACAACAATCCATGTCAAGGTGAGGCACAAGCCAACTATAAATCGGCCTGTGCTCAATCCTCTGGTAGCTTGGCACAGGGCAGACAGGCTTAACTTAGAGGCAATGTGTAAAGCATTTGTGCAACACCTCAAACAGTAGAAAAGTGAAAATAGCGCCAAAAAGCACAAAGCGCCAACTGTGGATATCTGGTCAAGCTGGACTGCGAGAAAATCACAAGTTCAGGACAACCACAATGGAGGGCAGGCACGTTACAGGTACCCAGGTAAGTCCACTGAGCACAGTACCTTAAATCCTGGTTTGCAGAGCGTTGAGAGGATCCGCGTTGAAGATGTGTTGCACAGCCGAAATGATGCATTAGGTCTGAGATGTGGAGAAGCTGTGATGCGAGGCCTGCATTGGTGTTGAGGATCCCATTGCCGGGGTTTGTGATGCAAAGTCCAGTGTTGAGGATGTGATACGCAGTCAGGGTGATGCGTCAGTTCCAAAGAGCTGCAAAGCTACAATGCTAAGTCCGTCGTCATCGCCGAGAATGCCTCACGGAGTCAGGGATATGTAGCAGTTCTGAAGACCTGTGATGGATTTCAGGTCTTTGCGATGGTTCCAATCCACTCAGCAGTGTCAATGCACCAGTTCTGTTCGGGTTTGCTCCACACAGCAGAGGGGATGTGTCACGTTGGTTCAGCCCTCGGGATCAGATTGTTGCTAATTGTGGTGCACCTCTTGATCTACCCAAGCCTAGATAGCCGTAATGGCACAGGTCATTAGGAGGATCAAGTGAGGGAAGGAAAGGAAGGGGACAGCAGGGAGGGAGATCTGCAAGACACAAAGAACACGATTAATACCCTACCTATCTTCCCTAACTTCTTGGTAATAGCTCCCTATATCTATGCTTCATAACCCCACCACACTGTCTGTGTACCTGTAAAAGAAAAGAACATGCAGCTTTATGGCGTAACTCGTCTGAGGGTGATCATAACCGATGTTCTCTTTGGTTGGCTACATTAGGGAATACACAGCAACAAGGAAATCATAGGACAATACCACAGCGTCACCACCGGGCACAGGTTCTCCCCAATTCATGCCACACGACAGACTAGTTGTTTCCCCGCACCTACCCCAATCAATGCTCCACCTTGCTTCACAGGGAGAGCGCGTTGTCCGCTAGCTTAAGAAGGATCCCTGTTTAAGATGGAGTCAAGAGCACAAACAACACAACACACGAACATATATGTGTAGCCACAGAGAGCATCTCGCCAAAGGGGTTCTTAGCCTCCGCTTGAGGTCAGAATCCCGACATAATGCATTTCGCTATTATATGACGAATGGTTAAAGAATAAGAACGGTGTCGATCTATGATGCCAAGGATAATGCCGCCTTACGGGCCAGCATCAAATGCAAGGAGGTTAGCCTCTAGAATAGTTCTGTAATACTGTGAAGAGCCGGAAGCCTCCGGGCACGATTATCAACCAATATTCAAGGAGTCGGTGGCAACGTTACCACTGACGTCGAGGGAAACCAAGAATCAACCACTTCCCCTTACTCCGCATGAGCTTGAACTAGACTCTCCAAGGGAGGAGGGGCTGGAGGGAACAGAGGGTCTGTCTCGGACTCGGTGCACTGCACCCTTACCAGACCTTCTGAGAGACTGGAGGCACTTTCTTCACGAGGTGTTCATCGGATCAAAACCACGACCGAATGACGTCCGCACCGGGTCTGCAATGGCTCCACAGCTACCGTGACGATTGAATACTGCTGCAGGAAGGAATTTCCAACGCGCGGTGTTGCTGCGAAGGCGTCTTTGTAGAGGACGCTCTTGCGTGATGACGATTCTCGCGGCGTGCGTGATGCACGCCCGGGGCGCCTGGGTAATGTAGTTCCTGTGGTAGGGGCTGTAAGCTTTGTCGAGCGCGTTCGAGCGCGATTTGTAACAGTACATCCCTCTTTTCAACAAGAGCGCGCGAGAGGTCTTGGTTTTTGCGGGTATCTCCTGTGAAACGAGGCCACCAGACGGTCTGCGTGAACATGGGATGCCGGTTCCCACGAGTCTTCTTCTGGCCCGTACCCCTTCCACGTTACTAGATACCACAATTTTCGTCCATAGAACTTGGAGTCTTTAATCCCTTTCACCTCGTACTCCAGAACATCACCCACCATGACTGGTGGAGGGCGTGCGGTGTGTGACGAGCATGCTGGCTTCAGTAGAGAGATGTGAAAAACTGGGTGGATCTGAAGGTGTGAGGGCAATTGCAACTTCATATTTACCGGACTGATACACCTCTCTATTTTGTACGGGTCGATATATTTAGGACGAAATACGCTATGTTTTTTTAAGTGTATGTTACGTGTTGACAACCAGACGAAGTCACCTTCTTGATATACCGGTCCTGGTCTTCGGTGCTTATCCGCTGATAATTTGTATTTGTGTTTCGCGGTCCGTAAATTCTTTTGTGTCGTCTCTACAATTTCCCGAATGTGTTTCACTCTCCTGGATACTTCAGGTATGCTGGTGGAGTTGTTTGGGTGAACAAATGGAAGGAACCGTGGATGGTATCCATATGTGCAATAAAACGGGGAAGTTTATGTGGAATTATGGGTGGCGTTGTTGTACGCTATTTCCGCTAGCCATAGGTAGTCTACCCACTTCTCCGTGTCTTGGTGTACATAACACCGTAGGTATTGCTTGAGCGTCTGATTGAGGCGTTCGGTTTGCCCATCGGTTTGAGGGTGATAACTCGTAGACAGGGCTGTGTTGATTTGGAGAGCTGAGCACGATTGCTTCCAAAACCTTGCTGTGAACTGGGATCCTCTGTCCGACACAATGATCTTGGGTATTCCATGCAACCGCACTACATTTTTCATTATCATTGTGGCTAGTTGTCCCGCCGTGGGAACAGCCTTGCAAGCCACGAAATGTCCCATCTTGGTCAAAAAGTCTATGACTACCATGATCACGGTGTACCCGTTATCTGCGGGCAATCCCACTACGAAGTCCACTGATATGTTCTCCCACGGACTGCTATTAGTGGGGAGAGGTTGTAATAGGCCTTGTGGGCGTTGATGGTCTGATTTCATTGTGGCACATGTGTTGCACTCCTTGAACCATAATCCCACATCATATTTTATGGATGGCCACCAGAACTGTCTATTGAGAAGACTAAGGGTTTTCTCTGTTCCAAAGTGCCCTGCGCTAGGTGATTCGTGACACCAACGAAAGGCTTGTTTCCTGAGTTGTTGAGTAGGGAGCAATAGGCGGCCTTGGTTCATAGGGAAGCCATCCTTGGTTTGCCATTCCTTGTGGCTCCTTAACCATGTTCTCCATATTCCTGTATTCACTCCCTTTAGAACACCTTTGAGGAACACATCCGGCTGGATTACTCCTATTAATTTCGTGGGATGAATGATGGAATGTTCCTGTGTGTTCTCTTCCAAGGAGGACGACTGTTGGGTCAGTGCATCGGCTTTGCGATTCTCCACTCCAGGTCTATAGGTGATTATAAAGTTATATTCGGAAAAGAACAACATCCACCACAGTTGTCTCAGGGTAAGATGACGTGCCACTGCCATGAACTGTAGATTTCTGTGGTCTGTGTACACGGTTACCACATGCCTGACCCCATCAGGAAATGTCTCCATTCCATAAATGCAACTTTAATGGCCAATAGTTCCTTTTCCGATATGTTATAGTTCCGCTCTGCATCATTCAATTTCTTTGACATAAAAGCTATTGGATGCAATTGACCTGTGGTGGGGTGTCTTTGGGATAACACCGCCCCTAAAGCCACATCAGATGCGTCTGCCTCGACAATGTAGGGTTTCTCGGGATCTGGATGTGTAAGAACAGGAGCCGTAATGAATGCGGTTTTCAATGCTTCAAAGGCGTCTTGCGCTTCTTTCGACCACCGAAATTTCTGGGATTTCCTCAACAATCGGGTTATGGGTGCCACGAGGTTTGAAAACTGATGGATGAAGCACCGGTAGAAATTGGCGAACCCTATAAAACATTGTACAACCCGCACATTCAATGAGGTCGGCCATTCTTTAATAGCTACAATCTTTCGTTTGGCCATCTCTTGTCCATGAGGGGTGAGCATCACCCCTAAAAATTCGACCGTGGTCTCGTGCAATTCGCATTTTGTCAATTTGCAGAACAGGTGATGGTTACGAAGAATTTGTAGTACCTTTTTTACGTGCTCAACGTGAATCTCTGGGTTTTCGGAATATATGAGGATGTCGGCGATATAGACGACCACATAGTGGTCTACAATTTCTCTTAAGACGTCGTTCAGGAAATACTGAAACGCTGCAGGGGCGTTGCATAGCCCAAACGGCATGACCAGGTATTCATATAGGCCATAGCGTGTCTTGAATGCCGTTTTCCATTCGTCAACCTCCCTCATCCTCACGAGATGATAGGCCCCCTTGAGGTCGAGCTTGGTATATATTTTGGCCTTTTTTACTTGTTCGAGTAAGACCGGGATAAGAGGCAAGGGGTAACGATTCTTCACTGTGACTGCATTCAACGCCCTGAAATCTATACAGGCGCGTAGCTCGCCATTAGCCTTGGGTATGAAGAAAAGCGGTGAGGCCGCTGGGGACTTGGAGGGACGAATGAAGCCTAAGTCCAAATATTTATCCAGATATTGTCTGAGGTGCCGGTTCTCTGGCTCGGTTAAGGCGTAAATTCGCCCACTGGGCACTACCGCTCCTGGAACCAGATCGATTTGACAGTCGTATTGTCTGTGGGGTGGTAGTTCTTCTGCCTGACCCTCATTGAACACTTCATGGTAGTCGTGATATACCTTGGGTAACCGGACGTTTTTCTCTGCCGCAGTGGCGATAGCCAGTCCCAAAGCTAATGCTGTAGCGGGTCCTTCAAAGTTCCTTTGACAGCATGCCTGGCAATACGGTGAGTTCATGAGCACCGTACGGGCTTCCCAATCGATAGCGGGGTTATGGCGTATTAACCAGGGCAGACCCAAAATGATGCCATACTGCGGGCGTGAATCAGGTTGAATGACAATCGTTCCCAATGAGAAGTACCATATTGCACCTGGATGTCTTCGGTATTGTATCCAACAGGTCCTGTGATTAGTTCCCTCCCATCTACGGCATAGATATGTTCAGGGCTGGCTTTCGGTGCTAGTGGCATATCTCTGCGCCTGGCTTCTCCGATATCCATAAAGACCCCCGTTGCCCCAGAGTCAATCATGGCTGTCACCTTGAACCATTCCGTCTTTATTAACAATAACAAAGGAATGAACAAATGTCCTTGTTCCACAGTCGCAGGGCTGCATAAAGAAGGGATATACCCTTTTCCCCAAAAAGTCCCTTCCTCCGTTCTCCGGGGCCATATCCCCCACTGCCAATGCTGATTTGCTTCGGAATCGATTGGTCTTTGGCTTTACTGGACATTTCTTCACAAAATGCCCCTTTTTTCCACAATAAAGGCACAACCCTTGTTTGCGTCTGGCCTCTTTTTCCTCTGGGGTGAGAGCAGCTCGTATTGAGCCTATGTCCATCGGCTCTCCGGCTTGCACCACACGAGCTTCTGTAGTTTTTGGCTGATCCCACTGAGGCACCATTCTTTCTCTCCTCTTGTGGTCGCCTTGGCGTTCACTTAAACGGTGGTCTAGTCTTAAGACTAGATTTATTAGATCTTCGCAAGTAGCGGGCTGTGGGTCCATCTGTGCTATAATATCCTTAAGTTCTTCTCTTAGCCCTTGATGAAAGATGGCTGCTTGTTTAGTTTCTGGCCACTTGGTTTCCGTTACTAACCTCCTAAAGGCATTTAGGTATGTGATTAAATCTTTATTACCTTGCCTCAATTCTAATAATTCCCTATAAGCTACATATGACTCGGTTCTCCTATCGAACACCTTGAGGAACTCAGCCCTGAAATCGTCCCAATCGTACAAGAGGGGATCATCACGGGATGCCAACGGTACCGCCCACTGAGCGGCATCGCCAGCCAAGTAAGAAATGAGAAAGGCGACTCTCGCTTGGTTAGTAGGAAAGGATTTTTGTTTGCATGAGAAATGAAGCAGGACCTGGGTTAAAAACACCTGAACCTTGCTGGATTCCCCGTGAAACCTCTCTGGTGTGGCTAGCGGTACAGATACTGGTAATTCCACTAATACTGCGCTTGTGGGAACCGCCGTTGCCGACGTACCCCCCTCATTAAATGAGTTACGTTGCATGTTTTCAACCCTAGCTCTAAGATCTGCTGTTTCTTGACGGGAAGCTGTTAGTTCTGCCTGAACACTAGCAAGAGCCGTCAATACATCATCGAGCGTGGCCATCCTCACAATCCGACCAGGAGGACTCAATTCGGAGGTCGGAAATTCTGTCACGTTGGTTCAGCCCTCGGTATCGGATTGTTGCTAATTGTGGTCCACCTCTTGATCTACCCAAGCCTAGATAGCCGTAATGGCACAGGTCATTAGGAGGATCAAGTGAGGGAAGGAAAGGAAGGGGACAGCAGGGAGGGAGATCTGAAAGACACAAAGAACACGATTAATACCCTACCTATCTTCCCTAACTTCTTGGTAATACCTCCCTATATCTATGCTTCATAACCCCACCACACTGTCTGTGCACCTGTAAAAGAAAAGAGCATGCAGCTTTATGGCGTAACCCTTCTGAGGGTGATCATAACCGATGTTCTCTTTGGTTGGCTACATTAGGGAATACACAGCAACAAGGAAATCATAATAAGACAATACCACAGCGTCACTACCGGGCACAGGTTCTCCCCAATACATGCCACACCACAGACTAGTTGTTTCCCCGCACCTACCCCAATCAATGCTCCACCTTGCTTCACAGGGAGAGCGCGTTGTCCGTTAGCTTAAGAAGGATCCCTGTTTAAGATGGAGTCAAGAGCACAAACAACACAACACACGAACATATATGTGTAGCCACAGAGAGTATCTCGCCAAAGGGGTTCTTAGCCTCCGCTTGAGGTCAGAATCCTGACATAATGCATTTCGCTATTATATGACGAATGGTTAAAGAATAAGAACGGTGTCGATCTATGATGCCAAGGATAATGCCGCCTTACGGGCCAGCATCAAATGCAAGGAGGTTAGCCTCTAGAATAGTTCTGTAATACTGTGAAGAGCCGGAAGCCTCCGGGCACGATTATCAACCAATATTCAAGGAGTCGGTGGCAACGTTACCACTGACGTCGAGGGAAACCAAGAATCAACCACTTCACCTTACTCCGCATGAGCTTGAACTAGGCTCTCCAACGGAGGAGGGGCTGGAGGGAACAGAGGGTCTGTCTCGGACTCGGTGCACTGCACCCTTACCAGACCTTCTGAGAGACTGGAGGCACTTTCTTCACGAGGTGTTCATCGGATCAAAACCACGACCGAATGCCGTCCGCACCGGGTCTGCAATGGCTCCACAGCTACCGCGACGATTGAATACTGCTGCAGGAAGGAATTTCCGACGCACGGTGTTGCTGCAAAGGTCTCTTTGTAGAGGACGCTCTTGCGTGATGACGATTCTCGCGGCGTGCGTGATGCACGCCCTGGGCATCTGGGTAATGTAGTTCCTGTGGTAGGGGCTGTAAGCTTTGTCAAGCGCGCTCGAGCGCGATACGTGACAGGATGCTTCAGTTCGGCTGCATCCACAGAGGCTGGCAGAGCACCTTAAGCTCACTTCCAAGGATGCAGGACTGAGCTGACATCACTTGGCAGGGTAGACCATCAGACAGCAGAGTCCAGGTGCAGGTGCAAGGTTGCTGGAAGCCTGTTATGTCCCTGAGGCTTCAGATCAGGAGACCAGCCAACTAGCCCTTGGAGTCACTCTAGGCTAGGGTTCAAGAGATGCTGGTCCAGTTCTTCTCACCCAGGCAAGAGGGCAGCAGGTCAGCACAGCAGGCAGTAGTTCCTTCAGAACAGCAGTCCAGCAGAGTGGCAGTCCTGGTAGCTGCACAGCAGTGCAGTCCTTCATCCTGGTAGGGTATCCACAGGTCCAGAAGTGTACTGAAGAGTTGTTTTTCCATTTTTATACCCTGTTGCCTTGGCTCTAGAAGGTGGTAAAGGCTTCTAGACAATGGCTTTGAAGTGCATGGAATCTCCCATCTCTCCTGCTCTGGTTCCAAGCTGGCTGCAGTAACAATTGAGGGTTGTTAGGCCCTTTGTGTGAAGGCAGAGCCCCCGGCTATTCAGGTATCAGTGGGGTTGTGCCATCATGTTTGCAGTTGGCCCATCCAGGCACATCTAAGCCCTCTATTGTGTCACTGTCTGGGAGGAATTCACAAAGTCTAACTGTCAGTTACACCCACTCATGTGTCCAAAGACAGGCTGCGTGCACAAAAGGGCTAAGGGCAAGAAAATGGCAACTTTCTAAAAGTGGCATCTTTAAAATTGTAGCTTAAAATCCAACTTCACCATCAATTGGGATTTTAAATACAAATTCCAGGGGAACCAAGCATGAAATGGCAACCTAGCCCCATTCGGAAATTACACTTATTTACTGTAATAAAGTAACTCCAATATTATCCTATGGGAGAGGTGGGCAGCATAGTAGATAAAATGAATTAGTGAGTTTTTCACTGCTTGAATAAGTAGAACTTGAAAGTACATGCCTGACCTTTTAATTACACATCACCATGCCCTATGGGCAACCTGGGGTCTTCCTCAGGGGTGACCTATATGCAACAAAAGGGGAGTTTAATGTTCCAAAATTGGTACATATTCTCATCCCACTTTGAATCTTTACCTTATGAGCACTTTGGAGGTGCGTAACAACACTTCTGGTACATGGGGTGTCACTCTGTGCACCGATTATGCTGTGTAAATAGAAATATACTCATATGATATGAGTCCCGTTTTGTTATTTCCAGCCCTGAAGAAGTCGAGGGTTACTATCCCAAACACAAAACACGTGTTGGCTGGACCTTGTGGTGTTCTTTGGAATAAAGTATAAGAATTCTCACCAAAAGAACTACTGACAAATAACAGGTTGCCATTGATGCGGTCAAAATATCTGTATGCCTAATCTGATCAGACAAGGGGAGAACATCTTGAACAGAAAGGGTTATTCAGATAGAACCACTAATGGGTGACTTACACTAATGAACAAGACAGAAAATCGATATTTTCCTTGGCAAAAACATGAGAATTTGTTACAGTGCCTGTAATTCATTAATTTAATATACTATTTAGGTAATTGAAGTTTTCATATGAAACCTTCATATCAGAAAAGTATTAAGGCATTTACACAGAACAGATTACATGACGTTGTCAAGAAACACCATGAAACAAGAGGGTGGGAGAGTTGCTGCAGGGGGGAATGGATGGTAGAATGGAATAGGTTAAGGTCAACAATATTGGCCAACACATTAAACAGCTGAAAATAAGCCATTTAGGGCCAGATGTACAACGGCCAAAATAGCGCCTTGCAAATTACGAGTCTTTTGCGACTCGCAATTTGCGAGGTGCTATTTCAGATGTACAACAGTGTATAACACACTGTTGGGATTCCCAATGGGGTCGCAAATAGAGAGGCTCATGAATATTAATGAGCCTCTCGCAATATGCGACTCCATTGGGAATGGCATGCCATCCCAGGTATGATGGCCTGCTGGGCACAGCAGACCACCATATCTGTGACTGCATTTAAATAAAGCAGTTTGTTTTTTTCAAATGCAGCCAGTTTTCCTTAAAGGAAAACTGGATGCATTTAAAAAACAAAATGAAACGATTTTGTTTAATTTTTTAAGGGTAGGCAGTGGTCCCTGGGACCACTGCCTGCCCTTAAAATAAATTTCCCCTGCATTTGCAAAGGGGAAGGGGTCCCATGGGGACCCCTTCCTTTTTACGACCCCATTACCACCCTCTTGAAGAGGGTGGTAATTTGCGAGAGTTTTGTGCCCGTAAATGTGGCCGCAAAATGTTTGTACATGGGGTTACGCTCGCTATTAGGAAAGGAACTCCCCCTTCCTAATAACGACTCGCAATACCAAAATAGCGAGTCACAAGTAAATTGCAACTTGCTATTTTGGTATTATACATACCCCTAATGGTTTTTGCATGCGCAAGTGGGTTCGCAAACCTGTTTGCGCATGCAAAAAACTTCATACATCTGGCCCCATGTCTCTCCAGGTATGAAAGTAAGAAAACATGTGAGGGTGAGAAGCTTGTTTAATCACTGCAGAGTTAGGATTTGAAGAGAAAAGTCTTGAGGCCTTTCCTGAAAGATAGGATGTCATGGCTGTATCTTAGGTCTAGGGGTAAGGAGTTTCAAAAACTGGATGCTGCTCCAGAAAAGGATTGCTTCAGTGCTAAAACAGACATGACTTTATGTGATTCTAAAGTTAAGGATAGTCTTATTCCTCCAGATAGTGTGAGGATTTTAGATAAGCATGTAGATCTGTTGGAGTGCCCTGCTTTGAAGGTGGTAAAGCCTAATGAGTTATGTCTCAAGAAGTAGTCAGTGGAGGTCTCTCAGAATCAGGGATGTGTGGCTGAATTTTTTTGCTCCAAGATGAGTCTGGCAGTGGAATGGAAGATGGCTTTTCGGGGAGCCAATTTTGATGTGCGATTTCCTTCTAGGATAGCATTGCCAGCATGAATTCTTGAGATGATCAAGGAGAGAGCTTCTAAGCTTAGCTGGTCATAGGAGGCAAAAGGTGGCAGATTGTGCCTTTTTGTTCATTTGTGCTGACAAAACAGTGCTGAGTTCAGCATAAAACGAGAGCTTTGTCTATGTTGCTCTGAGCTTGGTTAAATTCCAATAAGAATATTTCAGCAAGTAGAGTAGGATACATTTTGGTGGAGGATCTGCAAGAGATTAGTAGGAATTTCATTTTTGATCGGTTCATTTTCAGACAGCGTGAGTCCATCCATCCCTGAATTATTTTCATTTCCTTTATTAGGGGTGTAAATCTTGCACCAATGATGATTTTAAATGTAACCGTGCTGTCACTGTACTGGTGAAGTTTTATGTTAGTAGTGTTGTTTAGAACAGCGCAAGTGGTTCAACGTACAGACTGCATACAATTGGGGAAAGAGTGGAGCCTCGCAGGATGTTGCAGGTCATTGTTGCCATTACTGAGGTGTAATTACCCCATTTTATGAGCCGGTACCTGCCCAAAAGAATGGAGTGGAACCAGCTTAGCACTCTCCCTCTAAAACCCATTTTAAGTTCCAGGGTTGAGGAGATCATGGCCCACAGTTTTGAAGACACCTGATAGAAGAGAACGAGAAGGTAAACTTCTCCTTCGTTGAGGATGCAGGACAAGTCGTCTAGTATTTTCATAGTGGCAGTTTTGGTGCTGTAGCTTTCCCTGAAGCTGAATGGATATTGGAAAGTAAGCCATTTGATAATGTTGTTTGTTAAGTTGAAGAACAACAACAACACATTTTTCAATTCCTTTTCCTAACCAGGGGAGGTTGCAGACAGGTCTGAATTTCTCGAGAATTTCAGTGTTGGCATTTGGTTTCTTGGGTATGTGTGATAACTGTCCCAGTTTTAGATTGTTGGGGAACAGACCTTGTAACACAATTGTGTTAATTCTCATGAGACATATTGAGTTAGATTGCTTAAGTTCTTTTGTTTGTCTTAGCTGGTATTACATCTCTCTGAAGTACGGGGTGGATCACATTTCTTTTACTTTTTTAGAGAGGTCATCTGTTTTGAGCTGCTGGACTGACCTCATGGATTGGTTGTTTTGGAGTTTGAAGATAGGTAGTGAAGAAAGTTTATTGGCAAGGTCTGCTTCTAGTTGGGTAATTTGGTTCAGGAAATGAAAGACAACTGTTACATTTTGTTGTGGAGGGTGTGGTACTTTCTTTTTTCTTGTGATTTATTTTATCTCTGATGACTCTGAATATGGTTTGCATGGGGTTCCCTGATTAGAAGTTTTGATTCTGAAGAAAATATTTTTTTCTCTTTCCTATTTCTATTCTGAACAGTTTCGGGATCTCTTTAGATTTTAAACTGTTGGACTTGTCTTTTAAATTCAAGCTTTTTTTATTTCTCTTTTGGCTCTCATGAAAGGCTTCATTGAACAATGGTTTGCTGGGAGTATGTTTCTGCTCTTTTAGTTTTGCTGGGTCTGTATAGTTGACAAATTCATCAATAATGTTCGTGTATTGGGCGCGGATGGTCATCTATATTAAATTGATGAGCATAGTTAGCAGATATTTTTCAGGGACTCAGCAGTGATACATTTACAGTTCTTGACCAATGTTTTGATTTGGGGAAGTTTCTTATGTGTGAGGTTTGGGAGCTGAACTGTAGATACGAATTATCAGTCCAATCTACTTCAGCACAGGGGAGGCAAATGTAAGCTTTGATGGATGTGAAGGAGAGGTCTAGTATTTTTCCTCTATTGTGAGAAAGTATTATGGATCTTTGAAGTCATGCAGACTCATAATTGTAGTTTCTTGTTAGATAGAGATGAAGGGACCCTTTGGACACAGACGGACTCTGTAGAATGGTGACATAAGTGCTTGGGCGTGGGGATAGGACCCATGCTGTAGAATGTTCAGTTAATGGTTACACACCGAGGAAGAAAGACATATAATACCAAGCTTCATATGTGGCGTGATCATTTGTATGAACCCGGGCTGGGCAGGACGCTACAAATGGCGATGAGTTAGGGGATTACATAAACTCCATGACCCGAAGTACTAAGAGTGCTCTCCCAGAGAGTTTGACATTGTCCAGTAAACTGCTTGTGCTTGCCAAGTGTGCCTCAGTCGAAGTGAAAATCGATGATTGGCATATGTGGAGTCCAAGCGCACCTCCAGCCAGTGCAAGGCCTGTGAAGAAAGTGAAGGCCCTACAGAAAGTTTGTTTGTCATTGGCTAGAAGCTTACTAGTAAAGTGAAGGCAAGTGACACTGTGCAAGAGCATAGCATAGCATAGAGCCATCATTCATACAGTACGACAACGCTAATGGCAGCAAGAGCAGGTAAAGAGAAATGCCAAAGGCAGAGATCGCTGAGTGAAAGGAAGGGGTAAAAGTGAAAAACCTTTCTACAATACGCCAAAGGCAGTAGAAACAAGGTAAAATGCAAGAGTTGAGAAGGCTGTAGAACCCGTGCAAGAAACAAATCTGCTACTCACTGCCAAAGAAGAAGATAGCACCCCACAACCAGACAATGGGTGCAGCGACCCAAATGTTAGCACATGGCTAGTACTTGATGAAGGTGCGATTTCAAGCAGGCAGCAGATGCTGTAGGAGCAAGCTCTGCTCCTGACAGCAGAAAGTTCTGCAGGTTATGATGCTGTTGCATTCCTAAAACTACTGGCTCACTTCGATACTGCCAGAAAGCAGAATATTGGCAGCAGATGAACTGCCTGGATTTAATCCTTTGATGATTTAATTGATGCACTAGAAGATACAAATGACAAGATCATTAAATATCCAAAGAATTTGGTGGGTGAAGGAGTAAAAGAAGTGATACCGAAAATAACACAGAGTGGTGAAGTGACGTACTGTCAAATCAAAGAGACGTTAAACATCAACTTCAGTGCAATGGCAAATGTCGACTACGAAAGGTACATTTTCAGTCAGGAAAGGCAGACAGCCGGTGAAACGATATATGAGTTTGAGGAAAGAATTTAAAGTTGAATGAATTAACGATTAAGAGGCCATGTGTCTCAGAGAAATAGATGGTTGTCTCTCCGAGTCCTTCAGATGATGAATGCTGAAAGAGACACTCACCTTGGAGCGAGTACTCATGGCTGCTAGAGCAGAAAAGAGAGCTGACAGACAAGCCACTAACATGGGGGTTGGAACGGCCCAAACTAAATTAGCGCTGAGTGTGAAAAGTAAGTTGAAACACAAGGAGGAAGGCCACAAAGTAATGTCTCTGAAGAAAAAGAAGTTGTGTTTTCCTTTCCCCATAAAGGTAAACGTTCCGCCATTGGACAGATATGCAAGGGCTGCGGGAAAGAGAACCATTTTGTAATAGTTTGCAAAGCAAGGGAGAGATCAAGTGTGTTACATCAAGAAAATAAAATGGAGGAAAGGTTAAGTGCAGCACGTCGAGAAAACAAAATAATAGGAAGTACCAGAAATGTTCAAACCACACCCACAAGGTCAAGCGGCAAAATCAGCTGAGGCAAGCAGAAACTGAACGACATCGATTGTTGTCAAATTCCTCTTGTAAATGTTTGTCACCATCATTGTCAAGCGACAACAGGGAAAATGGGTGTGCAATGTCAATGATCACCACTGGACGACGTGAGCATGTAGGATTAGCTTCGTACAAGAAAGAATGCCAGTTGAGGTTAGATCAAAAAATGGAAGTGCAAATTTCATTTGCACACTGTCCCAAAATCACACTGAAAGTGAATAGGTGCTCCATACCTTTTATCATCGACAGTGGCACATAAACATTATGCCAGTGGAAAAGTAGATTGAACTGTCTCCAGTCCCGCATATAACCCTGTTGAAAACCAAAGTGTATATATGGGCTACTTCAACGCCACTGCAAAGTCAATGTTCATTTGTAGCAACTGTGAAGCATAAAAAGATGAAAGTAAAGGCACCAATTCACGTCTGCCAAGCACTTCATCAATTTCTGTGAAATACAATGTCAATGTCTATTATGAGATAGCGAATAGGTTTCCTTCTTTGTAGAATGGACCAGGAAGACTTAAGACAATGAAAATGCAACTTCACACAAATGACAACATATATTCTGTTGGTCAATGCCATCATGGAATTGTGTTTATTTTACAAGAGACTGTTGAGAAAGAAATTGAGATATTATTAAGACATGAGATCATCGAGTGACGCCATGGCTATCACCCATAGTGGTAGTGCCCCGAAAAGGACAGTGGAGGTGAACTAGGCAACTGAAGGAGAATGACATCCAGATTTGCACATTGCTCACATGATTACGTAGCTGAATGGAGCTAAACTCTTTTCCTGCCTTGATTTGAACAAAGGGTATCACCAACATGAACTGAAAGAAAATTGCAGGTACATTACCACCTTTTTGACTCATGTTGGGTTGTTTAGATATATGAGGCTAGGTTTCGGAGTGTCATCAGCTGCAAAAGTCTTTCAGGATGTCATTCGTCGCATTATATAGCATATCACAAATGCTTTCATTTACAGTGATGACATACTAATTTTGGGACCACACCAAAGGTACATGATAAAGCCCTTACACAAGTGTGTCGTATACTTGCTGATGGTGGTCTCACTTTATATACAGGAAAGTGTGAGTTTCATACAACAAAGCTCAAGATTTTCAGTCATACCTTTCCTAATGGGGGAATGACTTTAGATCCAAATAAAGTGCAGGCCTTGTCACCCCATTTTTCCCCACTAGATGTAACTATTCTGAAGTCCATCATTGGTATGGCGAATTGCTGTTCAAGGTATTTACGTGACTTTGCCACTGTGGGTGCCCCATTGAGAGATTTAACTAAACGAAATGTTCCATTTTGATGGTCACGTGATTGAGAACAAAGCTTCAAGAAAATCAAACATGCAATCGAGAACACCACTGAAATGGCATACTTTCATCTGAAATTGCAGACGGAGATTGTTGTTGATTCGAGCCCAGTGTGGTTGGGTGCCATTCTTGACCAGCGCACTGGACATCCCAATGCCCCAAGACACATTGTGGCTTATGCTAGCAGGAGTTTTCCATTGATGGAACATGCCTAGTCACAACCTGAAAAAGAAACCCTCGCTGTGGTGTGGGCTTGTGAACATTTTCATGTGTTCCTGTACAGGAAGCATTTCGTAGTTGTCACCTACCATCAAGCATTCCTCCCCATTTTCGGCAATCCAAAAGCCAAGTTGCCCCCTTGAATTGAGAGTTGGGGATTGTCACTGCAGGAGTAGGATCATACGATTGTGCATCATCCGGGAAAAGATCAAAATCCTGCTGACTGCTTTTCATATGTACCAATACCGTGTCATGGTATCACTTCTAAAGCAGCTGATGCTTAGGCTAACTTCATAGTGAAAACCAGTACACCTGCTGCCACATCATTAGAACAAATCATAGCTGTCTCGAGCACTGACTGACATTTGCAAATCCTAAACGACATTAATACCATTCAGTCTTGGAGAAAGCATGTTTGACCTCTTCATGATGGCCTAGAATAGCAGAAATTCAGAAAAGTGCAGAAATAAATTTCAGTTAAGCCAGAAGGCATTATATTATGAGGCTCAAGAATCATAATACCTGAGAGTCTGAACAAGAAGTCAGTGAACTGGCACATGAGGGGCATAGTGAAATTGTTGGCACTGAATGAGCGCTACTCCACCAAGTGTGGTTCCCTCATCTTGATGAAAGAGTTGAAAATTAATTTAGGGCCTGCCATTTGCTCAATTGCATGTCATCCAAAACTACCCTGCATCCACAAAACATGTCTGATCTCCCAACGCATGCATGGGAGAAAATTACCGTTGATTTCTTTGGACTCCTTGAGAATGGACATCTTCTACTAGTCATTGTATATGAATACTCCTGTTTTTCCCTTGTGGACAATCTGTCATCAACTATTCAGGACAGTTCAATGCAAGATTAGAAAGTATTTTTGCAACATGAGGTCTTTCTTCAATGTTGAAATCTGACAATGGTCTGCCTTTCAGTAGTCAAGAATTTAAAGATTTTCTCACTCATCTGAATGTCAAGAATCAGAAAAGTACAGCTTTCTGGCCACAGGTGAATGGTGTTGTCGAAACATTTATGAGCACCCTCAAGAAGAACATTCATCGTGGTGCACTAGAAAAGCTTGAACTCAAATCCGTTCTGCGGTCTACAATTCATTTATACAGGTCAACTGCCCTTTCTACCATGGGTAAAAGGTCTGCCATCTTAATGTGTGACAAAGCCATACGTCTCAAAGTACCACAATGGACCTCTGAAAGACCAATTGACATTGATAAGCTTTGCACTCCTGATCCTTCTCACAAATGAAAAATGAAGCCCTATGCTGATAAACGTTACTGTGCTTGGAGCACTGTGTTCAAGAGAGGTGTCCAAGTCATTGTCAGGCAGAAACAGAAACGCAAGTCTGATGCTCCTTTTGATGCTCACCCACTGAGGGTTGTAACCAGTAAAGGACACCTGGTGACTGCCCACCATCCTGGAAAGTCCATTACGCAAGATTCTTCTCATTTCAAACATCTGCCTCAACCTTCCCCAGCTCTAGATGTCAGAAGTGAGACTTATCCACCTGAGAATCTGGAGAACACAACGACTGTACCAGTGTATTTGTCACCAGTGCCAGTCATGGACACTTCTCCTGTATATCCGCAGCCTCACATGACAAGATCTAGGCAATTGAATTGAGCACCAAAATGACTTATTGAAGAGTTGTGATGTACATAAATATTATTTGTGCTTTTTTATTTAACAAAAGGGGAGATGCAGTGTATTGTGAGTCTGAGATGACGGGCCCCTTTTGGTCCCTGATGGACTCCGTAGAACAGTGGCGTAAGTGCTTGGGTGTTGGGATATAATTCATGATGCAGAATGTTCAGTTAACGCCTACACACCAACATGTAATACCAAGCTCCTTGTGAGGCATGATTATTTGAAGTCTGCAATGTAGATTTTATTTGGGGATAGCATCTGATTGAGGGTAACATATTCAGAGAAGGGTTCCATAATGCTATTGAAAAGTTTTGGCAGTCTATGGATTATATGGCGGTAGGTAGGTAAGGAAGGGAATTTGCAACCAATGCCATTTTCCTGCATTCTAAGAAGGGGTAGGAGGTTGTATATGATCTTTGGCAGAAGAGAGATTCCCTGAACATTTGTGCCACTCCACCGCCAATTTTACCATGCCTTTCTAATCTTAAGGTTGAGCATTCTGGTGGGAGTCTTTGATGCTTTTGGAGAAGTCAGTTAGCCATGTTTCTGTCATGCAGAAAAGATTTGTGTTTTGTTATTCTGTCAGTTCAGCAATTCGTGGGTTGTGAGCATGTGTGGATCTTATGTTGAGTCAGAAAGAGGCAGAAACAAAGTGGGTAAGTGCTAGATTTGGTGCTTTACATGTGAGCAGATCATTTTTACTAGGTTTTGAGGGTGTCTCTTGTTCTGGTAAGTGGTTTGTGGAGTGAGCCATTGTGTGTATTTTAAATTCCTTTGAGTTGGGTTTGAAAGCACCTGGTAAATTCAGGTGATGGAAGAAGCTATTGGCTGGGAGCAATCAGTGGCAGTTGTAAGAATCTTTGTTCCAAGAGCTTGAGAATGTGAGTGAACGGATAGTTAAATTAAGCTAAAGTAGAAAGGCTAGGACCCCATTAATGGTGATGTAGAGGAGGCGTAGAAAATGCTGACGGGGTATTTAAAATTTAGCAAAGTTGCCTTTAGCACAACATGTGGTGTCAGGGATGGTGATTCACAAAGTTGTGCTGGTTTTCTGGAGTTCATAAAGGTGTGCTGTCTGGGCAGAATGAATCAGTAAGTGGTGATTCAAGAACATAAAAAGTGAAGGGTATCAGAGCCAGTGTCAGCAATTGTAAGAGTAGAAGTATGTGGGTTGATGTAGAAAAGTAAGAAAGTCAGTCTGTGGGTGGATAACAGCATATACATTCAGTGTATAGAAGTATATTGGTTGGTGGAGTAGTGCATCATAGAATTATAAAAGCTTGGTGAGAGTAGATAATAGTCCCTTATCTTCCGAAACCAGGGAGAGGAATGAGAGCTACGTAGTAGTGTAATATAGAAAATAATGTATGACCTAAAGAGTACTTTAGTAAATTACATTAATAGTTTTGTTTATTGGATACAAATATGTAAAAGGGGAAAAAACTGAAAAAAGTTTGAACAATAAAAATGCTAAAAATAGTGCTCTTGAGAAAGGTGAATTAGAATGCAACATGCACAACCTTGTGGCCAAGGTAAGAGGAACTGGTAGCAGCTGCAGTGATATAGAGGAAGAACTATGGACTTGATAATGAGTTTGAGATACGGTATTCTGTCCGTCAGGGGGGCAGAGGACATTACCCACGCTATCCGGACGGACCACAGTCCATCACCTTGAGGCATGGCGGGAGGCCCAGCAGTCATCTCTGCACATTGAAAGGAACTGTTGTCATGGTGGTTGCTTTTAATGGACAAAACATATGGAGGGCAGCTGCCATAGGTTTTGATGTCTGCTCACCAAACTTTTTACATTTCTTTTGTTTTTCAGAAACAAAGTACCAGAGTGTGGGGGGTGTCATTATTTGTTTTCTGTCTCTCACTGCCAGGAGTTTCCTGGTCGTAACAGACAGAAACAAATACATTCCACCGTCCACCTTGAACAAAGTGTCCTGCCTCTGACGACTATCACTCCTTCAAGCCATCAGAGAACATATTCCATCAACTGAGGCAACTGGTGGCCCGTCAACGAAATACTTAAGGTGCACGAGAAAGGCGGACTAAGGATTTGGCTTACCGGGTACTCCATTGCAATTGTGATGGAGTACCCTGTCTGCCAAACTCTAAACTGGGCCCTGAGTCTTTAAAAGGGACATGTGCCATTAATTGGAAAAAAAGGAATTGAAATGGTAATAACTGGGGAAATATTGTTTCCACAGAGGCAATTGAGTATTCCTGAATAATAAAAGACTGCTAGTATTTTTGTGATTTAGTGGCTTGGATGGCTCTAGTTAATGATACTTATACACAGAATATTGTGATGATTTTGAAAATGTCAAAATAAGGATGGTGTGTTCCCCTATACGTATGAAACACAATTATTCGATAACACATAGTTTGGAATCAGTTGAGAAACTATTACAAGTGTTGTCATGATTAAAGCCTATGGTTAAAGCCTTCAAAATGAAGAAAGACACAGAAAATACATCCTCAAGATATATGTTGATATTTGAGCCTTGCTATCCTTTCTACAGCCTAACCCATTATAAAGAGTTCAACATTCTTACATGTCCTCCTGTGAAGGGTGACCAATGCAATATGCGTAGAAATACCACAGACTAGCACACCTTTGTAGGGGCCAGATAGTGAGTATGTCAACCTGCTGAATGGAACCGAGCTCCAGAAGCCTGAAGTAAGTTGCCTTTTTGTGACTTATTGACCAAGGAGCTTTTCAAGAGTTTGGCAGACAAGGATAGCTGCTGTAATTGGTTGTTCACTCACCTAGCCCAGCTTCCGAGTTCCCTGCCCCCTTTAGATGGGGATGCACAGGTTTGCACTGTTGGAGCTTCACCTGGTATTTCCAGTACAAATTCTTAAATTAAAACACTGTCCACCACTGGGCCACCAGGTGTTAGTGCTGATTGCCCCACCTATTTAGGATTGATGACTATTACTACATTTCCTCGACAGGGCAGCAAAATCAAATAACGTCAAAAGTGCAGAAAGAAAACGCCACGAGCACGAGGGTTATTGATTGTTTCTTTAAGAAAACACAAGGTCCCAGAGAAGAATCTCCCTCTGGAGGGTTTCTCTCTGTTTCCCTAGTTCTCCGTGACATTTGGGGGTGCCCTTTCTCCTTTCTTCACCGAATAAGCGCGCACTCCAGCTCTTGAATGCTTTGCATGACTCGATTCATGTATGTTTTCCAAATTGTGAAACTATGTACAAAATGGTTTGTGACCACTGAAAAGCATGTGGGTGTGTCAGCGTTTACTGGTGGATTGCACACAGCCTACTCTGTCTGCAATTGTTTATTAACCTCAGTTCATGGTATCTGCGAGTGCATATTATCTTTTGTGTATGGTTTTGCAAAAATGGCTTGCAAGTAGATTTTTTGGAGATGCCAGTGTAAAGCCTATTTATCTAAACGACAAAATACAATATTACTAACCCAAATACGTTATTGTTAATCTTGAATTATTTCGAGTTCTCCACATCTCATTTCTATCTTTGTGAAGACGAGCCTTTTCTGGAAACTAGCCACGTACATGCCTTAATAAAAGGAACAAATCACCATGATTAACTCGCTGTGTGTTTTTTGGGAGGAATAGTTTTATGGAGTGTTCATGAGAAAATAAATCTTCACCATTTAATCAGAATCATTTTTCATACACATAAGCATACTCTATCAGGTGTTATGCAGCACAACACAGTTAATTCCCAGCCTTCCATGCCTGGCAGGATATAAAAAGACGATACAAAAAAAAAGTGAAACAATTGAACTTTCAACGTAAAATTCATAGAGAATTAATTAATAAGAGGTCCTAGCCTGCACATCACAGAAATGAGATATGTTATGGATTGAATCCAACCATCCATCAATGCAACCCCTAGCTTAATCATGCAGACAAGTTAGATATTTAATACAATCCCTATACATTCAGGGCCTCATTTATGAAAAGTGATGCATCGCTGCAAGAAAACAGTGATGCGTCACTTTTCACTGCACCCTCCTTGCGACACCAATGATGCGTCCTATTTACAGTAGGACGCATCATTTCGCAAGGAGTTACAGATACGTCAGTATTTCTGACGTATCTGCAGGTGCAAAAATGACGCGTTGCTGGAGTGTTTCAAAAGTGACGCAACTCCAGCAATGGGTCATTACACATGGGCAATTCCCATCCTGCTTCTGTCTTACGCCTGCCATGAGGCAGGCGTAAGATATTGACGCATTTGCGTCCTAGAAGTGACGCAGTGAAATCTAATAGATTTCACTGTGTCACTTCTACAAGGCTTACTTGCGTCAAAATGCCCACCCTGCATACATTATACCTGGCGCAGGTATAATGTGGCGCAGGTGTTTACAAAGTGACGCATCTACACTAAGTGCGCCACTTTGTAAATATGACGCAACACGGCGCATTTTTATGCTGCTGGTGCATCACAAAAAGTGATGCACCGGCGTCGCAAAAGTGACGCAAGGGCTCATAAATAAGCCCCCCAGTGTTTTATTCGTAAAAAAACTAAGTAACAGGGCCCTCGTCAGGGGGGCTTTGTGGCTAGCACCACCCATTGCCCCTACTAGCGCTGCCAATGACACTATCTACACAACTACTAACCATCACACTCCTGCAAATCAGACAATTCAAAATATTTCAGTCCCCCAAAGCTGTAAGAATTGCTTGGGCAGCAGGTATCAGTCATTTTTTATGTAAATTGACTTAATAAACAACTGTATGTGTGCTCATCACCAAAGTATACAAACAGTGTCACCATGTGGCAGACTGTCTTAAATGCCTGTGTTGACAATTAAGTATTGGTGCCGAGCACTGGAAACCAGCGGCTCAAACTAAGCATTGCAAATATCCTCGAATAGTTGCAATTGGTAATTTAGGGGACTATTCAACAAACTTTCACACAGCGCAGCAACCCACTTTGCTGCGCTGCATGGAAGGGAAGGAATGTCTAGTATTTAACACGATATGGCACATGGCTGTCCTTGCGCTGGCACACGAAATGCAGCCTAGCACCAAAGCAGGCCCTCCTGCGCCATGGTGCAAGGTTGCGTGAATCTTCTGAGGCATTTTCCTCTTTCTATGTGTGCTGCAAAATGCAGCATCCATAGAAAGTGGAAAAAACGAAGAGAAATAAAGATATTTTTCCTCGTTATGCTTCACTTGGGGAGGTGTAGCATTTTTACACATTCTCTGGTCTACCACTAATGGTAAATCTGGGAATGTGCCAAAATCCATGGGTGGATGCATGAGAACACCCACAGCATTCCATTACTCTAGATTTATCAAACCATGCAAGGTCACGCAAGGTGGCCTTACGAGGCTTGAAATATCTTACTAAGCAGTTGTGTCACCCTTGTGCCCCATTGCGAGGTTCAAGGGTGACGCAACTGCTTGACAAATCTGCCCCTAGGTTAATGGATCAGTCTTTCATGGGTGGCCATCGACAGTAAGCTTTTGCCCACTCCTCAAAAGTTTGGGGCAGTCTGGATTTTTAACCGCGCTAATGGTGATTGTTAATTCCATATATCTACTGGGTGTTATGCAGGCTTGCAAATTCCAATGTTGGAGTGATCTGCAGTGCATTTAAAATCATGAGCTGCCGTCCGACGTAGTCCCAGTAGGTTCTCAGCATCAGACATGTTCGTAAGATCGTTGCGATGGCACCCATAGTGCTTCACAGCCGATTTTTTGCGACAGAATGGCGTTTGTGGCAGCGGCGTGACTAAGCAAGTGAAAGGTTGCAGACTGTGTTGGGCCTAATTTACGTATAAAGGACTACGCACTGGACAGCGTTGTATTCTGCCGCCATTTAGTGGTGTGCTGGAAACCGCCGGTTCGCGTCTGTCTGCCATGGGATCCAATCTAAACTGGGCCAGCAAGCGATTTCTTAAAGAAACAACATCTTTGAAATAAATCCGCTGTGAAGCACTATGGGTGTCGTCGCAGTGAATGAATAGGCTCATTTTCCCAGGCCCTGAGGAAAACCCGAAAATAATTATTGGGTTTGAAACATGTAGACCTTGTTGTTGTTGTGTCTAAATAAGTATGATAACAAATGAGAGGTGTCTGGGTTATAAACAATGTATTACTGAGTGAATTTTAGGCAAAAACCAGAACACCGAACTGTTTGACCAACATTTCCTGGGAGAGTATTATATTCTTTCTTTATTGTGTGATTTTTTTTATACTTTCCCTTGGTTCTTTCTATTCTTTTCTTGTTCTTTCCTTTAGTTGTTGTGGGGATTTGAGCTGTCTGAAATTTATTGTATTTAGTGTATTTTGTTTTTTAGGTCTCGCCTGACCCAGCGCATGCGCTGGTCCGGCGAGACTTATTGAGAGCGCTCCAAAAAGTGCTACAAGCCCAGCCTAGAACTACAGTGCATGTGCGCGGGTGCGCGCACCGCGCTTTACCGCGATTACTTTCACTTTTGCGGCCGCACGGCCGCTTTGATGTTTGATCGTGATCACTTTTGTGGCCGCACGGCCGCTTTGCATAGCCAATAGGTCTCGCTTTTGGGACCTTATAAGTATTTAGTTATGCAACTGTTGCAGGGCTAAACACTTATTAGGTCTCAAAGGCAAGACCTATTGGCTATGCCAATGCTTGTTGTTATTGTAAATATTGTACCGTCACTGTTTGGTCCATTACATTTTTGGATTGTTATTAATTTCTAAGGATCTACTAAATAACAAAACGTTGAAAAGATAAATTGATTGTAATAAGAAATAATACAAAAAAAATCGAATCAATATAGCTTTGATCACTACGAGTGTCACATGTGATTGATTCAATGAATGGTATCAGTATTGGCATTTCTGTGTTGTTTTGGATTGCAAATTCAATAAGCCATTTGTGCCAAGGATCTATGACATTTGGACCATGTGTTTATAGTGCTCCATTTAATAGGGTTGTCCTTTCTACCCCCTACAGTTGGACATTTATTAATCACCTGTTGGCCTTTGGCACATCCCTGTCAATAGTTTTCCGAAATTACACAGTCTTGGGTTTGCAGATCTTTATTGAAGTGGTACAACAAGTGAGATAAAAGTTGTGCTGCACGATTCGGTTTGCTTGACACAATCACCAACATAAGGTTTTAGCAGTATTTCCACATGGGTAGTCTTCTTTTTGCTCCATGCCAGATATGTTTGTTATTTGATTTCCCGGTCAATGCCACAGAAGAGGAAATAAGAGTAACACTAAAGAAACACATTTCCAAATTTTGCTTCTTAGCAATCTGGGAATCATGTTTACATATCATCCTTATCTCTTGTTATTACCAATTCATATTACTCCTATTGTCTTTGTTTACAAATTGAGTGGAAAAAGAATGGAAATTTATCTGTATAATAATGTTGCCAATTGATAACCATTTCATGTTATTTTATATTTTTTGGCAACCCTGGTACCTGACAGAATCATCTAAAAAATTAAAGTTATTTTTGAATAAAAGATTTTTCAAAAGAATTATCTATCACGATGAAGATGAAAGGCTCATTTTGAACTTAACCATTGATAACGCGTAGAGCAATAGAGTATCTCCAAATAAAATCAATAGACATCCTAGAGAATTGCATTCAAGGTGTTATGTTACCATAGATCCAGAGTTCTATATCATTCTGCACTGAGTTCTCTAAAGGGTATACACATCTGGTTAAAAGTATGCCCAGGTAACATGTGGAAAGTGACAAGTGAAACATGCTACATTAGCCTGAGCCTGTAATAAAACACATGTGCTTGTCAGACCTGTCCACCTCCCGCCGTGAGGCTACCGCCCATGATTTTGTAGTTCAGATCTTAGTATAAAGTTCAATCGATTTAAGAGGATTGTTTCTGTTAAAGAAGCAGTTGCAAAATTTGTGAAAGCCCAAGTGAATTAGATGGTAATCTTAGCAAGCTTGTCTCAGGCTTTCATCCTCCTAATAACATATGGGATACATTTATGCAAGTTTCCACACGGTTCTCTGAGCCTTTCAGAACATTTCGATACCTGATCATAGACGGTCCTAGCAGCAATCATAGCTCAGTGGACCAGCACTTGTTTTCAGTGGCAGCTGGAAAATATTTAAGTGGTGAGGTGTAAAAATGGATGAAACAAAAATAACTCACAAAAATAGCTTTCTGTTTGAAACACTTATCTCCCTTTTCTATGCATCCTCCGTCCTCGTGGGGAGCGCACCAGTTAGTGTCTCTTGTGTGGAGGCAGCGAGGAGGACTGGAAACATAGCCAATCACAACGCTGCTTTCATGCTCTGTATTTCAACACGAAGCTTGAAAGCCATTGAGATTGGCTGGGCAGGCCAACCCAGCGCTCCCTTAGGGTACAGGGGTACTGGGTCCATGTCCCCATAGCTCTCTCATACAGCATAGATTCTGAGGGAAAATGTACGCATGTCAGATTGGCCACATTGTAGCTAGACATCAATTGGGCATGCGCACTTAAACAGCATCCTGTTGAAATATGTCACATGGTGCACTGTGACAGGGCCACGCCTCCTCCCTTACAATGTTGTGCACACAGTACTGGAGCCTGTCTGCTGCTATTTAGTCGTCATGGATAATACCTGCAGAGTGTAACGGGCACATTGGGGGAGGGGCACCGCCCCTAATACTCCTTAAGAGAAACCGCCCCTGGTTGTTTTTCATGAAGCAGTGAATAACAAAGGTCAAGCATATGGCAAAGCCTCTCTGATTCCAAAATTCATAATTGTAATACATGGCCTGTTCTCGCATCCATTTGTTTTTTATGCAATACGTTTCAACCTCTTGACATAAAATATTATATTAATTCTGTCCCTGTAACATATAGAAAGATTACAATATTTTTTCACAGACAGGGCAACCTATACATCAACTCTATTTCCTCATGGAAGGCAGTCTTGATTCTTAGAAAGATGGCCTGGTATTGATTTGCATCTCACTTATTCTTCTTAAATCTTGAGTTATATCTTGATTGTGACCTTTTGAAGGTACCGATTTCTCACTGAGATAAAATTTCCAAATTGTAGAGATATGTCCAGAGTTCTGCCTTCACTTCACAATAACAAGATGCATTCAAATAATTTGCGAATGATTTTTAGGGCCACCAACACTAAAGCGCATGCATTTTGTGAATCCTTTTAGAATATTTATTTCTGTCTTTAAATAGTGAACACTTCAGTCCTGTGCTTAATTTTGACTGAACCATTTTCTTTGAAACTTCTTTGTAACATGTATATGTACATTGAACACACAAGGAAAAAGTGAATTGAAAGTAATTTCTTTGGTCATTTTTCAAGCAAAAGTTTTATCCCACATTTTTTTGTAGAACTGTATAGAATTCAATTTCTAGCTGAAATGTTTTGCGAATTTGAAACACTCTGCACTTCCTCAATGTGTGAAAATAATGTTCTGTGGGTTCTGGGTAGAGCAGGATCCCAATCCTTTCCATCCAGACATGTTCTGCACAGACATGACTCTTCATGCCCAGTAACCCCACCCAGAGTTGGGTACAATCTCAGATAACTCATAAATGTCATTTATATCATACTTTCATAGATTTCCTTTCTCTATATCGTTAAATGGCCTACCTCATAGTAATTAAATTATTCAAGGCGTGGAAGGTAGTCTAGGATATGAAAGTAGGATGGGTAGTGATGGACATTTTCCAATGTGTCCATGGTTAACATTTCCACACAAAAATGTAATTGTGACACGTTTACATTTTGTATTGAAAATCTTCATGTTGTCCCTAATATCATTACGTTGTCCCTAATATCATCACGTGATTGCATAATTTTCTTAATTCATAATATCAAGAAAGGTCAATGAAATCTCATCTTTCCTGAGCAGTTTAAAGTGATTTATCCTTGTAGGACCCTGCGTCCTCACAATGCAATTGTTGGACCTGGCCCTTTCTGCAGGGTCACCCCAAACCTTATGACTTCTTCCTCCCTTTTTTTTACCTTTAGGACTCTGAGTTGTGTGCCACTGCTGATCAGTGCTGAAGTGAATGCGCTCTTATCTAAAATGTAATGACAATTGGTTTATCCATGATTGATATATTTGGCTCAATTATAAGTCCCTTGTGAAGTGGTATACCATATACCCAGGGCCTGTAAACAAATGCTACTAGTGGTCCTGCAGCACTGATTGTGTCACCCACAGAAGTCGCTCTTCAAACCTGACTCAGGACTGCCACTTTAGATTGTGGGTGCAGTTTGCTGCCACCTCGACTTGGCATTTCCAGCTACTTGCCAAGCATTAATCTCCACTTTTTTTTTTACTTATCAGTAGGGGTGGGCGGAATTTGCGAAATCCACTTTCGCAAATTATCACGAAAATGTTTAAAATTATCGCAAAGAAGCGGAAATATCGCGAAGATGCGGAATTTTTTTCCCCGCATGTTCGCGAGATTTTCTGCATGGTTGCGGGTCGCCAACTTACCCATGTGGTTGCTCGCGGGTGCGGCCATCTTGTTTTGAGTTGTCTCGCGGTGCATGGTCGCGAGAAGAAAGACGTGATCGCGTGACGCATTACGTCACTGCGGGCGCGAACTGTCGCGAGACAGCGCAAATGGCTAAAAACAATCCAACATCTCATGGAGAACGCGACCGGATCAAGAAAACTTGTCGGCGAACGCAGGGATTCAGGTAAGGCGATCGCGCGTGCGAGAATGTATTATTTTTAGGGGTGGGCGGAATTCGCGTAATCGCGTTACGCAAATCTCCGCGAAACGGTAAAAAATCTCCGCGAACATGCAGAAATTAAGCGAACACGCGGAATTGCTTGTTCGCGATACTTTTTTCGCGATCGCTGTTTGCGTGCTCGGGGTGAAATATCTCGCGAACACGCATATTGAGAACGCGAACAAGCCAAAAATTTTGCGAAGTTGCGGAACGCAGATTTTTGGGCATTTTCGCGTTCTCCGCGGAACGCAAAATTACCCAAATTCCGCAAATTCCGCGAGCGGAACGGATTTTACCGCCCAGGCCTAATTATTTTACAGCGCGAGCAAGAAACAAATTATCGCCAAGCTGCGGAAAGCGGAAATTTTGACATTTTCGCGCTCTCCGCGGAACGCGAAAATGTCAAATTATCGCAATTTCCACGAACGGAACGAAATTTTTGCCCAGGCCTACTTATCAGTCACCCTTAAGGTAGGCCCTTGGTACCCCCAAGCACAGGGTGCTCTGTAAGTAAAAGGTAGGACATGCACCTTTTTATTTTACATGTGTTGGTACTGACAACCTCCCAAATTCGTTTTCACTACTGTGAGGCCTGCTCCTCTCATAGGCTGGCACTGGGAATTCCTTAAATAGCGTTTTTAAGTGTAATTCCTGATTGCAGAGGAGGTGGCCTGGCCTCACACAAAACAATGATTTACCCATCACACATAGGCTGGCAGTCAGAGCTGGGCTGAAAGGAGACTTGTGCACCACAAAGGTTTTTACAATGTAATCACCTCCACTTCAAGGACACATTTGGGTGTAAGTATTGGGTCTATAACCCCTTGTCACAAGTTCACTTTGGGTTCCTAAGGAGACTCTGGCAAGAAGAGGAGCTATGCTACAGAAGGGACTGTCACTTCGCTAACTCATTTGCTGTGCTGGCCTGCTGCCTACCGATTGCTGGGCTACAGGAGGGACTGCCACTGTGCTAACTGCTCTGCTGTGTCGTCCAGCTGCCTGCTACCTCTGACCAAGGAGCTGAATAGGACTGGGCCTGTTCTCTACAACCTTTTTTCAACCTAAGTAACTCCCAGGGATTGTTGGCTTGCCCCCTGTTCAAGATATCTCAGGGCCGTCAGAGATTCAATTTGCACAAATGACAGCTGCTAGGTTCTCCTAATCTGGAGTCTGACTCTGCCTGGCTTGCACTCAACCAGTCCTGGGCCTTTACTGAGTGTCAGCAGCCGCTTTTGGGCACCCACTTGCATCAGCCTGGTGCACCAATCAAGATCTGCTTTCTATGCCTGCTCAAGCGCAGACCATTGTGTTTGTTGACTTTGCCAAAGCCACAGTACCCAAAGGCAGTCCAACGTGACCCGGTGCACTCTACATGCATCAAGGGAAGATGGGCTACCACCCTCTGTGATACCAATCACAGCATTGTATCCAACAAAGGGAGACTCCAGCAACGTGGGTCCAGATCCCAAGGCCAATGACACCGCTGCAATCCCCCGAGAAAGGTACTGTGCACTCCCAGACTTACAAGGTCCTTGCTGCCCTCCTAGCGCTCTCGTGGGCGGCCCCAAATGGAGCAAGTAGATCAATCTCCCGCAAAGTTGACATTGCATTTTAGCTGTAATACCTTTTATTAGAACTGGCACCATTGGCGTGGGTCTCCCTTCCATTTTTTTGCTGTTGCCTCCTCTGTTTTTGCTATGTTAATGCTGGTCTAGATGCTTTGGGCACTTTCCACTGCTGTTCAGTGCCAAAGTGCAAGTGCTCCCTGTGTAAATTGTTGTTATGGATTTGTGACTCCATGATTGGTTATTTGATTCACTTGTCAGACCCTAGTACAGTGCACCATGTGTGCCCACGGACTGTAAATCAAATGCTGCTGGTGGGCTTGCAGCACTGATTGTGCCACCCACAGAAGCAGCGTGTAAAATGTGACTGAGACGTGCCATTGCAGAGCCTGTGTGCAGTCTGTGACTGCCATGTCGACTTGGCAAATGCACACACTTGCCAGCCCCTAAACCTTCCCTTTTCTACATATTAGTTACTCCTAAGGTAGGCCCAAGGTAACCCTGTGGGCAGGGTGCATTTTATGTAAAAGGTAGGACATGCCCTGATGTGTGTGGCATGTCCTGATAGTGAAATACTGCCAATTTCGTTTTTCACTATTGCAAGGCTATCTGTTCCCATAAGCCAGAATGGGCAGTTAGTTTATAAGATCTTATACACATAACTGACCCTAGGAACAAGATCGGAAAATAAAGTTTAGTATGCCTGAACTCTGAATGTTAAAGTGCATCTTTTTGTGTGGGTGATTTCTTTACATTCTGTGTTTGAAAATACCACTTTTAGAAAGCAGGTATTTTCTTGCCTAACCATCCAGTATGTCTCTGCTAGGTTTGTGTATTGCATGTCTGGCTTGTGAGTGACAGGAGCTGTGAGAGGGCTGCGGCTCCAACAGTCTGATGAGTCAGAGCTGGACTGAATGGGACCTGGGTTGAATTACGAGTAGGGGGAGGAGATTTCCTTTCACCTGCCTGGACCTGGTCTGCCTTCAACAATGTTGTCTCCACCTTCTGCCAGGAAGGTGCACCAGTGAGGACAGAACTGGTTTTGGCTGCCTTCAGAGAACAAAGTATTTTGGTGTATAAAAAGGGGGACCCAGACCCCAGACTTTTAGATTACTTCTGGGAAATCAAGAGGAACCTTTGCAAAGGAGAAGAGCCAGATAAGCTGAGGAGAAATACTGCCCCTGTGTTGTTTGCTGTCTGGGGTTGGCCTGCAGTGGCTGCTTGCTGCCAAAGAAAGGAGAAGAAGAAAACTGAGCTTGCCTCCTGTCTGAAGTCTCAGGGACACAAAGACTTCACCACCAGCTTCCCTGAATTTCCTTGCTTGGATTTCTATCCTGCAAAGCGGTGCCTGCTGCTGTTTAGGACCTCTGGAGACTGTTTGTCGCTGGGAGCTGGAAGATCGACGCAACGAGAAGAAGCGTGTCGCATCCGCACCGATTCCCGGCGCATCACCGAGTCACAGGGAAAAAGCATGCCACAGCCGCACTTGGTTCCAACTCCTCGCCAAGCAACCAGGAAGAAGCATGCCGCATCCACACCGGGTCCCGACACATCACCGAGAAGACCGTTGCAGCACCTGCCGTCACATCGCATCGAGGCGCCATCTTGTCGCATCGTGACCGGACCTCAGTAAGAAACCAACGCATCACCTCCTCTCTGGTAAGGAACTGACGCATCACCTCCCCTGCGCTGCAGTAAGGATCCGACGTATCACCACCCCTGAAGCAAGAAACCAACGCATCACCTTTCCTTTTGTTTGCTTTGCGTGACACATCTGAGGTACTTTGTTGGAAAAGTGTCGCAATTACAACTTGCATTGAACTGAACTATTTCTACCATTTGAAAGTCTTATTTTTAATATTGTATTGTAGATTTTTGTCGTTTGGTCTTGTTTAGATAAAGAATACTTATTTTTCCTGACTGGTGTGGTGTTCATTTGTAGTGTTTTCACTGTGTTACTGTATGTGTTCACAAATGCTTTACACACTGCCTCTGAGATAAGCCTGTCTGCTCATACCAAGCTACCAAGGGGGTGAGCAAGGTTTATTTTAGGAGTGTATCCCCCTTTCCCTGACTAGAAGCAAGGGTCCCTATTTGGACAAAGGTGCAAACCATTTCTAACTAGAGACCCCCATTTCTAACACCTTTGGAAGCATTGCTTTGCGCTGACCTGGGGAGAAAGTATGTTCCCAATCAATGGCATAGACCGGTCATTTCAGCAGAGTAACCTTAAAGAACCTATTGAAAGCAGAAGGACTCTTTCAGCAATGTACATTTTTGAAGAATTAGTAAATTGAGATGCTTTATTGGGATTCCTATCATTTTTAACTTGTTTGAAGAGCAAAAGAGATACTATTTTCATACCTCGTTGTGGAATCAATCTTCAATCCAAGTATATATATAAATATATATATATATATATTATCTACTGGCGGTCGCCAGTAGATAGTTATAGTTAGGACCCTGTTTCCATAGGAAATCCGCAACATTCTATTTGGAATAACTTTGGCGCCGGTCGACGAATCCTCACGAAATTTTCAAAACTAATGGGGCGCTACGCTCCGCTCCTACCCTGAAAGTCTCGGGGGGATTTGTCAAGCGGGGGCTGAGAAAAAAGGGGGGTCCCAAAACGCGTTTTCCCCATGCATTTTTCCATAGGACCTTTAGACACAGCTACAGCCCGAACGGCTGAACAGAGTTACTTGAAATTTGGCAGAGAGGTAGTCTACAGGTCAAGGAAGTGCCTTTTGTAGGTCTGGTGTAAATCTGTTCAGTAGTTCCTGAGAAAATAGCATTTAAATCAATATATATATCTGTGGCAGCTTACCGTGCGCTTACGGTACGCTTACCGTACGCGTACGGTGCCGTGCGTGAGCGCGATTCTGATTGGCTGTTAGATCTTAGTAAACATTCGAATCGGTCGAAACCAGGAAATGGCGGCCGCCATTTTCTCTCTCGCACTCTGAGGGGGGGAGGAAAACAAAGGTGGATATCATGAAAAGGGGCAGGCTAGACAGCTCATAACCACCTAGCCTTGGTTAGGGTGTCCCAAAAGAACCCCCAAGGGCAAAAATTTAATTTTTTTTTTTTTGAAAAAACACCGATTGCGCTTACCGTACGCGTACGGTCAAAAATAATAATAAAAAAAAAAATATCCACAATTTTCCCCCCCGTGTGCAAAAGGTGCCCGCACACAGGTGCCTGTAGATATTGAACATTTAATAGATAACCTTTCACAACGAAGCACATAATATGTCCTCCGTGTGCGGACGGTGCGTGAAGTGGGCGCGCACGCCACGAACGGCGTAAAGTAACTTAGCATTTAAAAAACCGTACAAATTCACTGAAAAAAACCATAGGTTTCACACACGTTATAGTTAGGAATTAGCATTTAAAAACCTTGCAAATTCACTGAAAAAACCATAGGTTTCACACACGTTATAGTTAGCGGACATTTCACTCATAAAAAACCAATGAAATTCCCCCGTTATAGTTAGTGCAGGCAACTATAACTCACGCGACCGCAATCCTCTGCTGATGCTAATACTGTATTTAGACACTTATTTGCCCATGTCTTCTTCCATTAAATTTTAGCTATACATATATTACAAATATTTTTTTTTCATAAAGACACATATATCATCAGCAGAGGATTGCGGTCGCGTGAGTTATAGTTGCCTGCACTAACTATAACGGGGGAATTTCATTGGTTTTTTATGAGTGAAATGTCCGCTAACTATAACGTGTGTGAAACCTATGGTTTTTTCAGTGAATTTGCAAGGTTTTTTAAATGCTAATTCCTAACTATAACGTGTGTGAAACCTATGGTTTTTTCAGTGAATATATATATATATATATATATATATATATATATATATATATATATATATATATATATATATATATATATATATATATATATATATATAAATGTGTGGTGTTTTCACTGTGTTACTGCATCCACTTATGCCAAGCTACCGGACGGTGAGCACAGGCTGATTTAAGCATGTGACTGCCTTACCCTGACTAGAATTGTGGTCTTAACTTGGACAAGATGCATACCTCTTCCAACTAGAGACTCACAGAGACAATACTAACAACAATATTTTCAGCTACCTCATTTCTCTGAGTTACTGCTCTTATATCGACTCAAGTATTTTGTGTCTGGTTTGCTCAGAGTCCAACATAAAATATAATGGTTAAAATCCTAAGGACTCTGTGGGTGCTCACATGACACCGCACCCACTGGCTTTTACCATCGTAAGTAAAAATACAAATACTTACTTCTGGCACTGATCAAAAATTTTAATCCTATCCCTAGGGACCTAATAAAATATATAGTGTCTACCCATGAGATAGTTTTATGCCTTTCATTCTGCTCTGCATTTTTGCCCTCACACTGTGTAACATATGAAGAGCAGTTTGACTGCTACCCTTCCATTTTTAAGAAAACCTGTGAAGCTCCCTGTCAGTTGAGTGGATTGCAGCTCTTGCCATGATTTTTTGGATCGAGCAAGGAGGGGCCCAAGGATGTAGCATGTCAGCTATCAGGTGGGTGAGGGCCTTCTGTCCTGAACTGCAGAGTACCTTTATCTCTCTTATTTCTTTAAAGAAATCTTTTTATTAAACATTGTTAGTTGCAGCGTACAGTGGTTAAGTTACAGGAGCATTGATATTGACCCAAACAGGTTTGCATTACGAATCTGCCTTCAAATATTACAACTCTCAGTCCAAATCTTACCCTTGTGGAACGTTTACTGGGTGGTATTTGACTCACATACCCCCGTTGCTCTTGGTCCCCTCCGGTCCTCCCCCACCACATTCCCAAGGCCTCTGTATTCCACCCAGCAGTTTCATACTTCCCCCCATTTCTGTGGGCAACCTCTGATTTTGTAGACAACCTTTTCGGCAGCACTACACAAGTCTAAGTTGTACTTCCTTCGCCCTATCCTCGGGAGAGGATTGCCCCCCATGCTCTAGTGATATTTCTTTTAGCAACCATTGCTGCCACCATTAGCCACATTTTTTGATATTTTTGCCTGGCCTGGTCATCTGCCACACACAGGATGTGCCACCTGGCCTCCATTGGAATTTCCTGCCCCAGGACATCGGACATAACCCGTGTCACCCTTTCCCAGTATTGTCATATAGCCAGGCACCCCCAAATAATATGTAAGAATATGCTTCTTTGGTTGCATCTTCTTACACACATGTCTGTAGGGGCCCGTCCCAGTTTACATATCAGCAATCCCGTAGAGTAGGATCTATGCAGGATCCGTAATTAGACCAGTCTAAATCACCCTCTAATCGCTACCTCCCTCGGGCTTTGTATTGCTTCGGATCAATCATCCTCTTCCAGAAACCCGATATCTGCTTCCCAGGATTCTCGCAGAGCCCTCAGTGGATCAGGCGCGTTATTAATTACCTTTTTGTATATTAAGGATGTCACTTTTCCCGGGAATCGGGTCCGGCAAAAGCCGGTCCTCTAGGGGTCTATAGTCTGAGAGTTGTTCCCCTTCTCTAATGTGCAGTCTAAGTGTGTGTCCCAACTGGATGTACTTATATCTTTCTGAGTCTGCTAATTTGTATTCTTTCTGCAGGTCTTCAAATGGGATTATTGCTGAGATTCTCCATACATCTCCCAGGTGGAATATATCTATCAGTTTCCATTTGTGAAATACCTGTATTGTACCTACTTCATGTAGCACATCGCTATCCCACAGTGGGGTTCTTTGTGTTAGTCTGTTTTCCCACCCCATGAAGTTAGTGGTTTTCTGCCAAGCAGTAAGCACTGCTTGTGTATGCAGGGGAATGTGTGTGTTCACAGCTTTACAGTACAACACCCCAGGGTAGCCCTTCTGTCTCATCCCAAGATGATCCACTCTGTACGCCGGGTCATCCCTGTCTGCATAGATCCACTCATTGATTGGCACTAACTGAAACGCCCAATAATATTTATTAATATCTGGGATGGCGAGTCCTCCCTCGTAGACACCTCTCTGGAGGTTGGATAATGCTATTCTAGCACCTCCCCATACCACAAGAGCTTCCTCAGTTCACTATCTGCATATCTAAAGAACTTGTCCAATATCTTGTATGGGGTATTTTGTAGGACATATAGCATGCACGGCAATGTCATCATTTTGGAGAGCACTGCTCTCCCCATCTGCGAGATTAGCAGGGCCCTCCAGTGTGGTACGTCCCTTTTTAGGCATTCCAGTTGGGGTGTTGGATTGTCTTCCAGGAACTCTGATTCCGATTTCCAAATCGTAATACCTAAATACTGGAATTTATCTTTAATTTGAAATTTGACTTCCCCAGTCAGTAATGGGATTGGCCCTCCCATAAGTGGGAACAGGAGGGACTTGTCCCAGTTAATTTGGTACCCTGAGTAGCCACCAAATAGTCTGAATATTTGCAGCAGTCTACTTACTGTGAAACGGGGCCTGGTAGTGTACAGCAAAATATCATCCGCGTATAACGGAATACACTCTTCCCAGTTCCCATCTCCTGGTTTCCCAGTTTTCACTGGGTCTTCTCTTACCCAAGCCACAAGTGGCTCCAGTGCCAGTGCTAACAGGATAGGGGATAGTGGACACCCATGCCTTGTCCCTCTATGCAGGGCAAAAGAGCAGGAGAGACCAAGCCATTCACCCTTACCCTGGCCATTGGTTTCGTATAGAGTAGTTTGATCCATGATTGATATCGAGGGTCAAATCCAAATCTCCCCAAAACAGTAAATAGATAGTGCCAATCGATGCAGTCAAGTGCCATATGTTCGTCTAGTAAAAGCAGTACTTCGTTTGGGACCTGACCAGGTGCATTACCCCTTACAGATGCCTATGGTTTAGTCTTGTACTCTGGTGTTACATAATGCTCGACTGATCCGGGTGTATCAGAGTTGTGATGACCCCTAAGATGCTATTCACCAAAACTTTGCCTAGGATTTTAGCCTCCGAATTTAGCAAGGATATGGGCCTGTATGAGCTGCATTCTTCCAGGAGTTTGCCTGCCTTTGGAATCACCACTATCGTGGTTGTTCGCTGGTCTGCTGGTAGGCAGCCCCTGTCCTCTGCCTCTTCAACATCTTCAACAGGTATGGAGCCACCCCCCCCCCGCTGTACTCTTATACAATTCGGCTGCCAGGTCGATAGGTCCCAATGCTTTTCCGGCCTATTAGTCACATATAGCCCCTTCAATTTCCTCAACTGTGATGCCTTTCTCCATGTCTTCACTATCACCATCCTGCAGCATAGGGAGCCGAACGTCCACTAGTAGTTTTCGGCAGTCTTGTTTTGTCCTAAAGGTCTTGGAGCTGTATATTCCCTTCACTATTTCTTCCCCGGTTGTCTGTGTTACCCCCTTGGGGTCCCGTATTTCCACCATGCAATTCCTTTCTCTGTCCCTCTATTACAGCCACGCGATTATTTCATTAGCTTCATCTCTGAGGTCGTACAACCTCCTTTGTGATGCTAATGCTAGGGATCTAGCTGCATCATACGCCAGGTCTCTCATTTCCTGATGTTTGAGCCTATTTGGTGTAAGAGTGGTGGGTCAGTTGCTTCCCCTGTTAGTGCTCTCGCTTCCAACTTAACCATTTCTCTCTCCAAGGCGTCCCATTGGATCTTTTTTAATTTTTTTTGCCCCTTGAGCAGTGCTTGTATGTATTCACGTATCAATGATTTGAATCCTTCCCATAGAGTGCATGTGGAGTCCACGGACCCTTCATTTTCCTGGAAATAGAGTTGTTTCCTCTCCCTTATTTGGTCAACTAGATTTTTGTTCTTAAACACCCACGTATCTATTCTGGGTGGCCCTTGGTGGACCCTGGTGAATCACCTCCACCGGGGAGTGGTCTGAAATCCCTCACGCTTTGATGGATGCATTGCGGAACAGCTCCGTATTCTCTGTGCGTGTCAGGATATAGTCTAGGCAAGAGTAGCTGATCTCTCTTATTTCTTGACTGCTATGGTGGTCAGTATTATTGTGTGTGTTTTGGAAGCCAATTTAGGATTTTCTTAGTCCTATACCTCTGTTTTCTTCCATTGCTTGAACGATTTTTTATTGGCTAACTGTTGGGACAGAAATGCACCTTGCACCTCTGCCCTGAGTGCTCCAACTGAAGTGATGACTGGATTTTTCATGCTGATTTTTGTTATCATAGGTGAAGATAGTTCATGCGTTTGCGCCATGACAAATGTCTGTCTTACGTATTGCGGTCTTTTTGGACCACAAGGGGTGCCTAAAGTGCTACCCTCATAGTGGTGAAAGGATACTGTCTTTACCAGGAGTTAAGCTTCATGAGTGTTGCGGTGGGAGCATGCCGTGTAGTGATCAGAAGGAGAGAACTTGTCCTTTTTTACCTGTGTCATTGTTCTGCTTCTATGTGTTTAACTCGCCCTTGAACTCCATAGGTTTGGTGTGTAGTGCTGTGCAGCACGCATTTGTTATACATGTGCTGAATGTATGTGTGCCTGTGAATGCCACCGCAAAGGGATGGTGCAGTGCTGTGAAATGTGTATATGTTATATGTATGTGGCGGATGTATGTGTGCCTCTGAATGGTCCAGTACATGGACGATGTCAGGTTCCATTTTGGGAGACCAAAGGCTAACTGGAGAAACATGAGGATGCAGAGGAATCCCCCAAGACAGATTTGTGCATTGCTGCATTCCTGTGAGTTCGGTGGGGCAGATTGGAGGAAGGAGGAGCCAAGCTCTCCAGTACACTTCAAAGGGTGCTCTGATTCAGAGAGAGGTCACGAGGAAGGGACCTGGGCACACATCATGAAGGAGATGATGCTGATAAGAGATTCATAAGCTGTGGCTCTGGAGTATCCTTTAGATGCACATATCACTGTGACAGACATCACGTTGTGGCCTGGGTTGTGGGGCTATAACGTGTGATGTTGTTCTTGTTGTAACAGATTGCTTTCTGGAGGAGGACATGGCGGAGGAGAGGGCACTTCAAAAGAAAGCAGACTCCCAACATACATTTTAAAGATTCAGACTTTGGAAATGTAATATAAGAAAGGGATCTCGATGCCCACTAAATTGTAGCCTGTCCAGTATCCATTTAGGCTGTGTGAGGGGAAGACGCTCTGCAAGACATCTACCCAGAGGCGGCCGGCACAGGTAAGCGTGGTGAGGCGATGGGTGGGGCAGGGCGTGACAGGGGGGAAGCCGGCCGAAAACAGAATTCTCAGCCTTGAGGAAAAACCTTTTACCTTTGTTTGAGAGTTCCTCGAAATTATTTGGTAGATATGTCACCCTGGTTAGAACAGATGCCATCCGGACCTTTCTGTGGTTTGTTATTAAAGAAAGTGGCACGCAGTTAAGATCTCTTGTCAGAGATTCTTTTAGGAATGTGTTGAGGTGTTTTATCTATGTCATTGGTGATGTGGAAAAGTGAATTTTTTTTACCTATTTTTTTCTGTGGTGAGCTCATTGCTGAAGAATGAGGCTTTTACCTATAGAATGTTGTAACATTTCCTTGCTATTTTTTGAGATTTCATTTCAGAGTGATTTTTTTCCAGCTCCATAGCCAATTTCCTTTCATTGTTGGAGTCTTTGGAAAATGAGGGGGAGATTTACAATTTTTTCACTTAGTGCACTACAGCAGCTGCAAATGCTGCTCAGCGGGAAAAGGAGAGAGGAGGAGAGAGCCCAATTTACAAAAATAAGGCTCTCTCCTCCCCACTCTCTTGTGCCTGCATTGAAATCAGCTGCTGTGTGCCAAGCAGACACCTTTGTGACATGGTGCAATGATGTCTCCTTCAGTCTAGCAGAGGTTTTGTAATGGAAGGGAACCCTTCCAGTAGAAAATACTATGCTTAGACTAACTTGAAGTCTCTTCCCACTCTGTATGTGTGCTGTACAGTTCAGCACACATGCAAAGTCAACAAGCAGCAGCAAACAGGGAATGCAGACAGATAGGTGGGGTCTGAGCTCTAAAGGTAGGGACATGTACATTAGGTAATTGGTGATAGTGGACACAGTGCTCTGGGGCACCTGAAAGAGGTACATTGAGTGAGACACTTCAATAGGGCTTCTGTGGAATTGGCGAAGTGAAAGCAGGAGACAGGTAAGTAATGCATCTGGGTAATTCACAGGAGGAGTTAGCTGTGCTGCCTGTGAATAAACACAATTTTTCATACTATTCACCCAGAAGAGTAGGTTTAGGGCATTGATGCTTATTGGTCCTTTGTTAGGAGTGGGCCCTTCCGCCACATTGACATTTTAGTCACCTGCACAATGCATCTTGGAAATGATAGTTTTTATTTTGAATATGTTAAGCAATGTTTTAGGTGGACAAGGTCCTGTCTCTACTGGGTCCTCATTTCTGTACTCAACAGCGTTGCCTCAGCAAAAGAAATCTGGAATCCAAGAAAAGAAAAACAATAAAAATCTGAATGACAGGCTTGGAGGCTATACCTGACTAAAGTCATTTTGCAGGGGGTGCTGGGGAATGAAGCAGTAGGAGGAGGGGAATGAAAAGTAGGAGAATAAGGGCCAAGAGGTGGACCACTAGGAGGGTTAGAATGAACAGAGACACAAGGACAAGAAGAACCTGGCCCAGGGAGACCTAATCTATGAGGACCAGGGTTACCAATGCCAGAGGGACCAGGAACAAATAGAGGATGAGGAACAGGACAATTCAAAAGAGCACTATGGGTAGTAGGACCAGGGTGAGAAGTATTGGACGGGCTAGGAGGATGTGGAACAGGGGGATCTGGACCCAGTGGACAAGGCACCAAAGGAACAGAAGGATCAGTGGTAGTAGGAACAGAAGGCCCTGGACCATAAAAACAAGGAGGGCAATGAGGGGCTGTGCACACCGACTAGGACAAGAGGGACCAGGACAACCAGGACCAATAGTAACAAAAACTAAGTAGACAGACCAGAGAGGACAGCACCAGGAGACTAATACAGAGAAGGATCAGGGACGGGAGGACCAAGACCACAGACATCAGATCAAGCAGGACCAAAGGGCTAGAAGCAAAAGCACCAGGACCAGGAAGACTAAAATCAGAAAAACTACGGCTAGCTGGAGCTGGAGACCTTAGATTAGAATGACCAGGACAAGAAAGTCTACATTCATGGGACCAGGATCAGAAGGTTCAGGGGTGTTAGACTCAGGACGATCTTAAACCAGGGTGAAAAGAATTACATGAAGTGGGGTGACTCACAACCAGGGAACCAGGAGGACCAGCGCCAAAGGGGGGGGGTCCATGGTCATATGGACAATACAAAGGTAGAATACACAAACCAAGATCACGAGTAGGAATGGAATGGCTAGGAGGGCCGCTGTAACTAATTCTAATCACCCTGCTGCTAGTTTTTTTAATCTGGGGGTCCTAGTTGTAGTCCGTCCTCAACGTGTACTCTAGGCCGTACTCCTGGCTCATCCTTGTATTAGCTCTTCCTGGGCCTCCTGATCCTGGTACTACTGATCCTCATCTCAAGCCCCTTCTGCCATCTTTCACAGACCACACTAATTTTTACCCATCCACCTTTAAAATCCTCTGCCAATTTTCAGTCCCTTTGTCCTCAGATCCACCCTCAGGCTACTGTGCCACCATCAGATCGTGTCATCTACAGTCAGAGGTCAGTGTGTAACAGCCCTAGTATTTTATTCACTTTGCATGCTCTGATTTTATCGAATACTTACGAGTTCTATACGTGTGCTTAAGAGGTAGGGGTTTCTAGGGTTTGGCCATAAAAGAATCACAAATAAGAACCATTTACAAAAGGGATATTGTAATACATGTGGCCTAGACTCACAGAGGTGTCCTCCAGCTCCATGTCTTCCTCCTTCACTTCCAGGGTCGTTTTTTTACATTTACAAATCATTGTTTTTAGGTGTTCTAGTCTGATTTGTTTAATTGAACTGAACCAGAATTAATAATTCCAGAATTCACTGATTTTTTGTGGAAAAATAGGTGTTCTCATAACATGGAGCCTTTTGGTAATCCTATATCTGACCTTTGTACTTTCCCATGGCTTTGCGAGTAAGAGCGGGCATAAAGCTTTAAAAGAGTGCACAGATTTAACAGGTTTAGCATCTGTTCTATTCATCTTTATCATTAGACACATCTGTAGGTAAGTTTAAAGGAGTGGGTGCATATGTGTCTCATGAGACAGCTCCATAAAGGGCCTCCCAAAAAGCTATGTCTTGGCCAATGGTGTAATGGAGTGGCATTCTGTGTCATGTCAGTCAAAATAACTTGGAAACATTCAGATATTTGGGATCTTTAGACCTATAAGTTAGTGCCTGCATATAAGCCATTTTTTCACAAAGGGCCTCATGTCAGAAACTAACTCACAACGTTTGGGAGCACAAAAGTACTTAGAATTATGTATTGAACCCTTTTAATGAGTTGAAAGTTTCTTTAGACTAGTAAAAGGACTTTCGAGATAATGTATTAATAATGTTTCTTAATAATGCTAACAGTATATGGTGACAATCTTAGATGAGGGAATTCCCCTCACAATCTAGTTGTTTTCCCAGCCTGCCTATTTGAGCAATCGTGTGTTTTCCAAAATCCAGCCAGTGGAGTACTTGCTTGCCTCTGCTACAGACGTATGCTGGCTTTGCATCACCACTGTTTCTCCGTATGCTATTGATTGGGCTTTACCAGTACATTAATGATGTAGGAAGGATATATCACCATGATATATCATACAATTGCCAGCCAATCTTATCTGCCGTACACAAGTAAAACTACATAAATCATAGACTGACACATTTACCGTTGTGTGAGGTCTTGAAAAGCAAATTACATTTCAAGCCATCCTGTGGCAGAAAAAGACCCGGAACTTCCTTCTGCAAATATTGAATATCATTTTCCTGTATTATCTTTATTTGTTGTGTTTTCAAAAGCTCTGGCAAGTTATTAAACCTGTGTGTAGCCAGCCCTAAAACAAATAATCCATGCAGTGTAGGTCAGCTTGTTAGTTGGTGCATCTAGAGCTACACTTCAAATGAAATTTGGCATCTATCATTGTCATTTTAGCACTCTGCAATGCCTTTACAATGTCCCCAAAAAGAAAAAAACATTAGGATATTCATCTATATAGATTAGTTTCTCTCAAAACTTAAATAATGCAATAAGCAATAACGATATTAAAGCTAGCTTAGTAAAGCTACTTGTTAGTCAATGATATACAAAAGTGAAAAGTGTTCTTTAATGCTTAAACTTCAGACTTTTGGAGATTTAATATGTCTCCAACAGTTGCTAAAGGGAGCTAAAAAGAGTTTCAAAGTTTCTTGGCTTTGCCGGTTTACAGACTTTCACTGGCGACTTTTTGACACCTGATCACTAAGCTCATATGGGAAGATATAAGTTTCAAATGAACTGTACAAATCTGAATCAGTATAAACCTGTTATGTATGATAGATAGCAGGTCAGATGTTACGGGAGCACTTCTGCCAGGTTACGTGATCTCTAGAAAGGATTGACTCTGAAAGAAAGGAGAATGGGTAGCAATTATCTTCAAAGACAATCTTGAATGTTGATCCTCCTCATTGGATATAGCAGGCTGTGAAAACATGCTAGTTCCATTAAAACCCACCCATACATATACATTCACAGAATTCCTTTTATACCATCCACCACGACCTGTTACAAATTTTGTGTAAATCATTCCGAAGATTAAGGCTCCCTACAGCCCCCGTCATAAAAATTCACGCTGCTGGGTTTTTTAAAGTTACACCTGAATGATAGCTCCTGTACACATGTTCTAAACCTTACAAATGATTTTATAGTGATTTAACTAACACAGCTGGTCACGCTTCCTCCACATTTTAACGGGCCATGTATTGGACTCTATTTTTACTAATATGTCCAGTATGACGGTTAATGCTCCACAACCTGTTGTATGGTCAGACGATCTAATGATTACATTTTCAATCACCAGCCCAGACATAATTGATATCCACCTCACAAAACCTTCCAGGCATTGGTCTAAGCTGGACACTCCACATTTGAAAGATGCCCTATAGTGCTCAGACTCTAGAGGCACTTATCCCTAGAAAATCCAATATGATGATGGCAGGAAGGCCACTTACAAAAATGCCTTGTAAATATATAGCATGCAATCCGTAAAGCTATATTGGAGGATTATTCAGAAAGGAATAATCAGTCCTGGCAACCCTCTAAGGAGATGTATGCAATTGTGAACTCTTTTTTAAACCTAAAGCTGCAGGAGTGAGTAACTCTCCTACTAAGGAGTGCTCTGAGCAGTTCAATAACTTCTTCCTTAGGAAAGTTAGTCTTGTATATGACTCCCTGGCAGGAAATTGGAATCTATATTCCACTATTAAAGAGTTCAGTCCAGCTAAAGAGGTTTCAATGGACTTCTCAAACTTCCTCCCAGTGAATAATAATATTATAAGGGCAGCAGCGAACACAGTCAAATACGGGTCTCCTTTAGATCAAGCTCCTATAGATGTATTACTGAAGGGAGGTGATATTATCATTTCTGCCATGACGACCATCTTCAACATCTCTGGAAACTGGACTAGTTCCTGACACTTGGAAACATGTGGTAATCGGCTTGCTGCTGAAAAAGACCACCCTGGCCCTGGATCAGATTGAGAGATACAGACCAATATCATTGTTCCCAGGCATTGGTAAGATCATAGAAAAAGTGGTAAATGGCTATCTAACTGAGTTCTTTGAGACGCACAACCTCCTGAACCAGATGCAAACAGGCTTTAGCCCCGGGAACAGTACTGAGAAAGCCCTTTTATCAGCTTTGAAGGATTTTATAAAACGCTAGGCCAGAGAGGGACAGCTACGCTCATCCTTTTGGACTTGAGCACAGCTTTCAACACTGTCTCCCATGTCATCCTCTGATATAGATTGAAGGCAGTAGGTATTATTAGAAGGCACTAAGGTAGCTGTCCTCATTTCGGGACAATAGAAGCTTTCAGGTCAGTGAAGGGCCCTGTCTGTTAGAGGTACATCAGCTCAAATGTGGAGTGCCTCAGGGCTCACCGCTGAGCCCCACTTTTTTTAATGTCTATCTTCGCCCTTTAGAAGACATTATCTACCTTTGAGTTAATCTTTACTCCCAAATATGCAGTGGTGGCCACCCGCTGAGTGTCCTGAAAGGAGATGCTACCTGTGCATATTATCTGGGTCTTTGCTTTGTTCAGTTTGTATTCTGAGCTACGGACATATATTTCAGCCATGTTTTCGAATTCCTTTATAGCTGCCTCGAGGTTAGATGTTGTTATGGCAATCTCATTAGCATTTGCTATTTTTTTTTCTTCGTAGCCGTTAGTAAAAACCGGGGTGATTTCCTGATTATGTAATATCTGCTTAACCCGTTCGCAGTGTGTGACGGCCAACGGCCGTCGCGAGCACTACCTCCGTAGTGCTGCACACATCCGTTGGCCGACGCCGCCCTGCCCGCGCACGGAAACGCCCGCACCGCGATGGATTTTACGCTGCGGTTAAAGGGTTAACAAAGGGATTGATGTACATGGGCAAATAGAAAAGGGGAGCACGGGCACCCCTGCCTTGTTCCTCTAGCCATTGTTATGATATCTGATTCTTTACCCACTAGCTGGAGTCTGGTGCACTGATCTACATTCTTAACAGCCATGATCACCCTCGGACCGAATCCTTTGGCTACCAGAACCCCCCATATATATTTCCATGCCACCCGGTCTAAGGCTTTTTCAGCATCGAGGAGGATCATAGTCATCTGGCCGCTTGTTTCATTGGCGATTTCAAATAGTGTTATGGCTTGTCTTATATGATCAGTTGTACCCCTTCCGGGTATAAAATTGTGCTGCCATGGCGTGACCAGATAGGCTATGACCCTCCCTAGGTGAATCGCCAGGATTTTAGAATGTATTTTAGCATCTGTATTTATCAGGGAGATAGGTCGATAAGAAATAGGGCGATCCAGAGGTTTATCCTTTTTAGGGAAGATGACAATGTCCGTGCCTTTCCAGGACTCGGGCGGACGAAGTAAGAAAGTGCCCTCTTTTTGCATGGTTGCACCCACTTTTTGCTAAACTGCTGATGTGCTTTGACTTAGTGTGCCCTGGGTTCCTGCCAAACAGGTACCCAGGACCTATGTTCTTTCCCTAAACTGCATTGAAAACAAAACCCAATTGGTACTCTTTGGCCACAGGTCAGTCCCTTGTAAATGGTACCACAGGTGGTACCAAGGGCACTGAGTCAAGGAAGGCCTCTAAGGGCTGCAGCACTTATTGTGCCACCCTTAGGAGCCCTATACCTTTACGCACACACACACTGCCTTTGCAGGCTGCGTGTATTGGTCCAGAACAAAGTGAAGAGTCGACATGGCACACAACCCTGTGTGCCATGCCTACAACCCACTGCCCTGGCATAGGTCAGCCACCCCTCTACCTGGGTGCATTATACCAGTGGTGAGGGTACAGGTGCATGATCCCTGTACCCCTATAGTGTCTAAGCCAATTCTTAAACATTGTATGGGCAGAATTGCCATTAAGAGTATATGGTGCTGGGAGTTTGTCATTAGGAACTCCTCAGTACCATAATGGCTACACTGAAAACTGAGAAGTTTGGAATCAAACTTCTCGGGACATTAAACGCACACTGATGCCAGTGTGGGATTTAATGAAAAATGCACACAGAGGGCATCTTAGAGATGCCCACTGAAAACTGACCTGCCACTAGTGTCCATGCTGAGTGGCTGTGTGCCAGCTGCCATCACCAGTCATGTTTCTGGACCACTGGGTCGAGAGCCTGTTGATCTCGCGGTCTGAAACAATGCACATCCTGGGACGAGGTGCCAAGCCTTCCCCCCCAGGATGGGCAGGGTCCACGAAGGGGAAGCTTTAAAGGCTTGCCGCCTTAGTGAGCTTCTCCAGGCCTTTTGCTGCTTCCAGCAACTTGCCCCCACCAGTTCTGACCCCCACTTTGGGCGGGAGAATAAGCGGGAAAACCAAGTGAGGAAGGGAGGTGTGCCCACCTTTGCCAACCCCTTGCAGATGGGGGGACCCAGCCAACCAGAGTGAGGCATATGCCCCCTCTCGCTGGAGGGTGGCATAATAGGGGGTGTACCCACTCCAAGGAAGGGACCCATTAGTCCCAACCTTTACCTACCTGTAACACCCCTAAATGTAGTATTTAGGGGCAACCCTGTACCTTGCCTCCTCAGACAAGAACCGACCAAGAAGAAAAGAAGAAGAAGGACCAAAGAAGCCCTGCTAAAGCTAATAAGAGCAGGATGCCCACTGACTTGGCCCCAGTCCTACAGGCCCGTCCCCACCTCGTACCTGCAAAAGCAAAATCCCGGTGTGTCCAGCAGCCCCAAGAACCAAGAGGACCTGCCCTGCCTTCCACGAGAAAGACTTTGTCCCCTGTGAGCACCAGATTTGTAACTAATAAATAATTTAATAATTGTCGTAGTTATCTATTTACTCATATCAATGGCACAAGTTTTACTTTATTAATGTATGAATTTTCAATATTGTACTGTATCAAATTGGTATCATCTTTATATTGCATATTGTATTTATTTGAAATGTTCCTGTCTGGTAAAAAAAATAATAATAATTTAGGCACAACAAGCACAAAGTTTGTATGCAGAGATTCTTCCGCCTGAATGCAGTCTTAAAAGCTTTAGTCTGCATGTTGGGCAAAAGCCATTAATATCTAAACATTGGGAAGAGTAGTGTGCCAGATCTAAACTTTAAATACATGTATTTAGCGTATTAAGGTTTAACAACAACAAAAAAATAGAAGACATTATCTGCTCATCATGCCTTACTGTGGTGTTGTACACTGACAACACCCAAATCATTGTTTCTCTGTCACCCAATACCGGCCTAATATTGGAGGCTCTGTCCATGTGCTTGGAAAAGATGAAGTACTAGATGACAAACAGCTGCCTGAAATTAAATGGTGAAAAAACTGAGTTTATGGTTGTTGGAAACAATCCATCTCTGGGACCATATTCGCTGCCTGCATGCATGGATGACTGCCCTTCCCCCAAAACTGAAGTAAAGAGCTTGGGGGTACTGTTGGATAACAACCTTACTATGGCCACCAAGGCAAAGGAAGTGGCAGGGACATGTTTTGGTCTCCTGACAGCCCTTAGAATGACGATTAAATGGCTCCCCATGGACACTCAGAGAGTAGTTGTTCAAGTCCGTCTGCTTCCACACTTTGCCTACGGCAACTCTCTCTATTTAGGCAGCCCTGCCCATGTGGTTTGGAATCCGCAAGTTATTCAAAATCCCCCAGGCTGAATACTGCTGGGTCTGTGCGTCCATCTCTGGCAAGCCTCCTGTGGCTTCCTGTGAGGAAAGTAATTGAATTTAAGGGCTTATGCATTGTGCACACGGTAAAATATACACATGGCCCACACATCCTCAGGCACCTTACGACACTATACAATCATGCAAGACTGCTAAGATCTAACAATTGCTCCCTCTTGGCCATTTCTAGAATTAAAAATGCAAGTGGCTGTGGTCGATTATTTGGTTATCTGGTGCCTAAGCTTTGGAACTCCCTGCCTAGTCACCTCAGATCCAACAGCAATTTGTTAAGTTTCAGGCAGCAACTGAAGACGCACCTCTTACCCTAAAGCATTGCACTTCACTCTCATGATTCCTGTTAGCGCTGGGAAGCCCATCTCTGGGTAGCTATGTGCTCTACAGAACTCTGTAGCATAACAGAACATAGAAGCAGAAACATGTCAGGGCATTTTATGACAATGTGTCATCTAGATTAAACAGCTCCACCCAGCTGCTATTCTTTGTCACTGAGGGTTTGAGCTATGGACTAATCCTACTCTGATATAAAGTGTCTTGACATTAAAACATCTTTTAAGGAATTGAGCAATTTCTTTTCCAGAGCAAAACAAGCAGAGACCATGTAAACGGATTATAGACATGTACAATTCCCATAACCTGAAAGTCAGACTAAGGAATAGAAGAAATAATGTGGATGTTTTATTTCAATTGTCAGGTTCATAAATACGTGCAGAGAAAGAATATTGAATCAAAAATATCGACTTGCACAAATATAGAGTTGCAAATATCGTGGGTCAGAAATATCGACATACAGATTCACGTGGTCAAGAATATCGATTCTAGGTAAATAATATTGGCGTTAAAAATATCGAAGTGTTTAATATCGTTTGCAAAAATCTAGTAAAAAATATTGTTTGTTTATTAATGGTATGTACTTTAGTATTTATTTTATATGAATGTGTTGTGTTTTCTGTATAAGAATTGTTTCTATTTTTAATATATGTGTTACAATTTTAGTAGTTATTTTTAAAAAAAACATATTTGAATTTTGCCTTTTTAGTTCCATAGAGGTTTGTGGGTTTATAGGGCAATAGGGTGGGAAGTAATTTAATTATATTAAATTCATTGATTATTTTTTATTTATAAAAATGTGTTTCATTGAGATGTTATAGTGTTAAATGTGTAAAGTAATTTACTATTAATTAATTAGTAATTGGTTGTTAATTATTAATTAATTGGTAAATGAATGATGGTATTTGTACAATTAATTTTAGGTGGGTGTTGGGGTGTTTATAGGTGTTAAGGGTGGTAAGTAATTTTTTAATCGATGAATTAATAATTGGCTGTTAATTAATTTTAATTTTTTAATTGGTAATTAATTTTGGTAATTGTGTAATTAATTTTATGTGTGTGTTGTGGTGTTTATAGGAGTAAAGGGTGGGAAGTGATTTGTAGTTAATTAATTAATATATAGTTGTTTATTAATGCTAATTATTTTATATGTATTTTGGGTAATTTTTGATTTTTTTGTCTGTTGTTTTTACTTTTAAAGGGGTAAAGGGTGGGTATTAAATACATTTTAATTACTTTATTAATAGTTGTTAATAGGAATAGTTTTTAATTTATAAGTAAGTTTGAATTGTGTTTTATTATTTTAGGGTTTAATTTACGTGTGTGTTGTGGATATCATCGTGTTAAAGTGTCTGTGGTCAATTAATGTTTATTTGTTTTTTTATTAATAATAATCTTTAAATTCATTATTAATTATAATAATTTTGGGGGGAAAAGTATTAGAAATGTTAAAGCGTTTTTTAATTGATGTGGTGTTATAGGGTAGGAAATAAAATATATACATTTATGTATACATATTATTTTATAAATGTATTTATTATTTTATGTTTTATAATATTTGTAGTTTTATATGCATTTAATACTGTAATATTTTTTATGTATTTAATATATTTGATTTTTCATTTCTCATATTGTTTATTTTTTAGGATTCTTTATAATTTTTATGTTTTTTATTTTTATTTTTATTGCGTTTGACTATGAATTTTTGTCTCTTTACTATCCAACACTTTTCCTACTGTTGCATTCACTGGATTGGAAATAGTAATTTTTTGCCCTTTGCTATCCAACACTTTCCCTACTGTTGCTCTCATTAGGGTGGGAATAGTAATTTTTACCCCGCTGCTATGCAACACTTTCCCTACTGTTGCACTGTTTGGATTAGGAATATTCATTTTTACTAATCCGCTCTCCATTACTTTCAATAATGTTGCATTCTTTGGAGTGGGAATAGTAATTTTTTCCCCTTCGCTATTCAACACTTTCCCTACTGTTGCTCTCACTGGAGTGGGAATAGTAATTTTTACCCCTCCACTATCCAACACTTTCCCTACTGTTGCACTCACTGGAGTTGGAATAGTAAATGTAATTATTTTGCTATCCAACACTTTTCCTACTATTGCACTGATTGTGTTGAAAAATTTAAGTTGACATATTTTCTAATAGTTTAATGTTAATTTGTTGCATACTTTTTTTATATTTGAAATTATTGATATATATACTCTATTTTTATATAATTTTAAAGTTGTAAAATATATTAAAGATAATAGTTTATGAATTATTTTAAAGTATATATATATATATATATCACTCACGTAAGTCCGGTAGTGCTGGGCTTTGCCATGCGGTGGTCCTAAGCGGAATCCAGAATTCCTCAATTTTAACCACAACTTTTTCCCCCTTGAAAGAAAAAAGCTCAGGACACTCCAAGATGCTGAAATCCGTTTATTGCATAACAGACAACCTCCTACCGACGAGTTTTGGCTTGGCCACGGTAAGGCGACTAATGTTTCACTTCTGTATACATACACATATTGATTAAACATAGAAAATGGACACGCATATTGCTGGCGAAAATTAGTTGCCGCCATATTTTAATGGTAAAATCCCCATACTTTCAAGGCTCATTGGTCTTCATAGTAAAAGTAAAGTGCAAGTGCTTCATGTTTGACTGACATTACATTTGCTGTTATTACTACAAATTGCAAGTCATCAATCACTTCATGCCACTGTAATTATCGTGCATAACTAACAACGATAATTTTAGCATGAGCCAACATCTATGGAGTAAAGTTATGCATCCCGCCCCAGTAGGCTAACAGATGCACTCAATAAAGTGCTGGTGCAATAAATAATTGTAACCATGTCTTATAGGTTTACCTAATACTTCACAGACAACTTCTCTATAATTCAATTGTCAGTACATTTCATTTGTTGCTTAGCAAAAATCCGAAAAGTACAATTGTGCATTGATCTTCCCAGATGGGCTAATATCTCACATTGGTTAATACCACCACCTTTGAAAAGACCACCTTATATTTCTAGGTTTCATGAAAAGGCACAACTATTAATGTTGTAAACCTATAAGACATGGTTACAATTATTTATTGCACCAGCACTTTATTGAGTGCAAGGGCAGTGGTTCACCAATAATAAGACTCAAGAAAATCCACTAAGTCTTACCCCACAATTTTCAAAATGTACCTTTGAGATCCAGAATTGCGTGTGCTGTCCTATGTTGTGATCTCTTCTACAAGGTTGCCTAAGGTTGCCATATTACTTGCTCAAGGACATCCATTGTTTTTTTCTCTAGTGACATCGCCCCTCTCTTGTGGAAGGTCACCCATGTTTGAGTGAATATGTTAAGGTCATGATTTCATGTGCCAAGCTATTAAAATCACCTAAGATATCCATATCAATCTTAAAGGTAAGTCTTGTATTGATCTTGGCTTTGTTGGCACTCGTCAACGGTGTGCTGCCATCATTCTTCCAATCTTTAGTGTACGATTAATGTGCTTGTTGGTGGGGTCAAAAAGATCATCTTTCCTTCTGTATAATAAGACAGTGAACGTGCACAGTGAGAGCAAAGTAAAAAGCTCCAACCCTTTTTGATCATCATGGACAAGTGAATAAATACCTTTCCACATATGACTGAATGACGTCTATTGTTGGTATTGAAACTTTCAAGTGACAATTGAAGGAGCATGTTGCTATGAACTGTTGGCCAACTGGAATAACCCATATTGAAGACAGATTACAAAATGGATACACAGAGGGAAGTTGGATTCTCTCAGACATGACTGATGCCATCAAATATGAGAGCCACCAAGAGTCAATTGATAGACAGGCATAAATTGTCACCACAATCGTTGCATTTTTACAAATAGGAAGGGAGCATTAACGGTTCAAGTGAAAAGTACCTCTTAAGCAGGGCGACACTGGCCGTAGCGGGCACCGGGCAATCCCCCAGTGCGCCGCACAGGTGGGGGCCAGTTTTGGGCCTCAGGGGGCCGTTTTTGTTACAGGGCCGTTTTTGCAGCATAGGTGCAAAATCGGCCCTGTAACAAAATCAGCCGAAAACCGGTCCTGGCAAAGAACTCGGCGCCCCCCCCCCCCCGCACCCCCCTGGGGGGCCTGCCGAGCAATTTGCCAGGGCTGGTTTTGGTTCCCAGTCCGGCCCTGCTCTTAAGGCGGCAGTGGGTGCAATAATTTGGTTTCCTAATTGCACTGTACTTTGCTGCAAATTAAGTTTTTGAGCAATAAAATCGTATACTTTTACAAAGTTGGTAAGATGAGTCAGAAGAATGTATTGCTGACCAAAAATGGGCATAAATATAAAATAGACACATTCAGGCTGTGTTAAAACATACTACCTGGGAGCCCTAGATTTTTTTTGAAACCCTGTTAGTTAGTTACCATAGATATGACAAGCTCAATTCATGTGTTTGGGGAGATAGGAGAACACATTTTCGAATTTGTTGACATGAAACTGGTAACATGAATTAGGGGGATTGTTAGACCTGGCATCATTGGGGTGCTTCTCCCCTAACTTTTTGCCTTCAAACCTCCTGTTTTCCTGACTTTGTTTTTACTGGCCTTGGGACTCTGCTTACTTTACCACTGCTAACCAGTGCTAAAGTGCTTGTGCTCCCTCCCCAAAACATGGTAGACCTGGCCTATACCCAATTGGCATATTTAATTTACTTTTAAATACCTCCTAAAATGGCACTGTCAATGCCCAGGGCCTGTAACTTAAATGCTACTAGGGCGGCCTGCAGCACTGATTGTGCTACCAACTAAAGCAGCCCTTTAAACATGCCTCCGGTCTGACATTTCAGATTATGTGTGCAGTTTTAATCTGCTATTTCGACTTGGCAAAAGAAACCTTTCGACAGGCCCAAACCTTACTGTTTTAATACATATAAGTCACCTGTAGGGTAGGCCTTGGAAAGCCCAGAGGACAGGGTGCAGGGAATTTAAACGTTTGACATGCACTATTTTATTTTGCTTTCTCTTTGTTTTTCCAACTGTGCATGTGTACTGCATCCTACAGCACACATACAAAGTGGGTTCCGCTTCTAGTACAAAACATATGCTTCAGATAATGTTCATACGCTTGCAATGCTGTGTGTGTTGGCTCATGGCTGCTAAAAGTGTGCCAGTGCTGGGGGGGAAATGCACCATGTCTCAGGCAGCACAGCAACTTTGGTACGGCATTGCTTTGCACCAACAAGTTGTAACTCTGGGCCTATATTACTAATGATAAGATGAATATATCTGCTCCCTGTTCTAACATGGCAGGCTAAAGAGTCAAATCAGAGTGAATCGCTAAGAATGGGGTGAGGGAACTGTTGAAGCCTGATGTAAATCATTGATGGACATCACTGGCATTCTCAGATCTGCTAGGCTAGTAAACTTATATGTCTATCATCAGCTACTGTCTGGTTAAGGTGTGAAGCCTGTGTCTGATCTGTAGAGGAAGAAACTGACACCGAGAGAGTGGGGAAGGCTGACTGCTGTGCAGCGAACCCCTTCAAAGTTGTGCCAGGCTTTGAAGTAAATTACTAAAACGAGGACTCCCTGCAGGACGTGAAATCCACATTTGTTTTGGTTTTGTGTGCCTGTTACAAATATGATTGTAAAGCAAGCCGTATGGTAAATATGTGGCAGCAGTAGCTCTATCTGAGTAGGACAGCACATATTTGCAAAGTTGACTATATCGCAACTATGGTGAAGTTCTGTGAAAAACTTTGAAAATATGCAAAGCAGGTTAAGATTTATGCTTTGCCACATTTGTGTGAAAATCGTCTTGTCAGAAAAATGCATTCATTTGCAATTCTGCAGAGAATAATTACGCAAAAATTAAACTTCTATAGTAAAAGCCTGCATTTTCCTAAGGTGGCTTGGTTTGATTACAGTTATCTGCCTATATGGTGACAATTATTTCACAATGTTGTGCAAACTATCCAGTCGAACAAGGCCTTTGCACATGGAAAGACGAAGTTAAACTGGGGAATTTTGTAAACTTTAAAAGGGTCAAAAAAAGAAACGTTGCAAAACTTTGAGGGAAAAAAACACTTTGAATGCCCCCGTGCAGGAGTTTGCTATCTTGAAATTGTTCCACCACCACCATGCAGACTCGAAAAATAAAGATCTTCAAAGACTTGGCCCAGTTTTCCTCCAACACAGTTTCAAATGGTAGACCCCAGGCAGGGCCCTACGCTCGGCCACATCCAAATTTTCAGTGGTCCCTAGGTCCAAGTGAGCAGCTTGGGGAGGCAAGAGCTCTGTGCTGAGAGCCACAAAAGCTTGGAACACGCTCCCGCTGCACATCAAGAAGGCACCCAGGGGGATATGTGCAATGAAGTGGCAGAGTGCGTCGTTAGCCTCCTGGGCTTAACGATACGCTCCATCACTTCGGAAAAGCAAGGCTGCACCATATTTACAAGAATGTGGTGCAGCCTTGCATTTCACCCTAGCGGTGGCGCTAAGTTTAACAACATAGCGCCAACGCAGGCACCCTTGTACCAGAGTGCAAGGGTGTCTGTGTGCAGGGGAGGATTGGTTATGTGTAGGAAGGTCCCCCTTCCTACACATAAGCAATCCTAAAATGCCTTTTTGTAACTTTCATGTGTGCTGCTTCATGCAGCACATATGAAAGTTACTAAATGACATTTTTCAAAAAGGTTTGTTTATGTACAGGAAGGGGCACCTTTCTGTTCCTAAACAAACCATTGCATTTTGTTTTTTCCATGTGTGCTACACAAGGCAGCACACATGGAAAAACCAAAAACGAGCAGCAATAATGCATTTCTCCTTGTTACGCCAACTTAAGACCAGGATATTCCTGGTCTTAATTTTGGTGCTGCCTCCTATGTATTACCAAAGGGGATGATGGACAGTGTGTTTGAGCAAATCAAACACTCACCCCCAGTTAACTGATCTGGGTTTAATCCATCATCATTCTTTAGCTCACTCCACCACCCCAGTTCAGACATGGTCATATGCAAATCAGTCTGGCCCTGTGCCTCATGGGAACAATCCAGCCCGAACTGCCAAGCCATGTCCTCCCTGGACCGGAAACAAGCATCCTGGGACCGGTTTCGGGTTCATAACCCTCAACAGCAAGGCTATCTTGAATCCAGTGGCAAAGTGAGCAAGGGAACCACGTCTGGGCATACACTGCCAACTTAGGGTGAACAAAGCAATACAAAAGGGGATGATTGACGGAGCGTTTGAGCAAATCATACACTCACCCCCAGTCAACTGATCTGGGTTTTATCCATCATCATTCTTTAGCTCACTCCACCACCCCAGTTCAGACACGGCCATTTGCAAATCAGTCTGACCCTCTGCCTCATGGGAACAGTCCAGTCCGAACTGCCAAGCCATGTCCTCCCTGGACCGGAAACAAGCATCCTGGGACCGGTTTCGGGTTCATAACCCTAATCAGCCAGGCTATCTTGAATCCAGTGTCAAAGTGAGCAAGGGACCCGCTTCTGGGAATGCCCTGCCAACTTAGGGCAAACAAAGCGATACCAAAGGAGATGATTAATGGAGCGTTTGAGCAAATCAAATACTCACTCCTAGTCACCTGATTTGGGTTTAATCCATCATCATTCTTTAGCTCACTCCACCACCCCAGTTCAGACATGGCCATATGCAAATCAGTCTGACCCTGTGCCTCATGGGAAGAGTCCAGCCCGAACTGCCAAGCCATGTCTTCCCTGGACCGCAAACAAGCATCCTGGGACTGGTTTCGGGTTCATAACCCTCATCAACCAGGCTATCTTGAATCCAGTTGCAAAGTGAGCAAGGGACCCACGTCTGGGCATACCCTGCCAAATTAGGGCGAACAAAGCGATACCAAAGGGGATGATGGACGGACCGTTTGAGCAAATCAAACACTCACCCCCAGTCAACTGATCTGGGTTTAATCCATCATCATTCTTTAGCTCACTCCACCACCCCAGTTTAGACATGGCCATAAGCAAATCAGTCTGACCCTGTGCCTCATGGGAACACTCCAGCCTGAACTGCCAAGCCATGTCCTCCCTGGACAAGAAACAAGCATCCTGGGACAGGTTTCGGGTTCATAACCCTCATCAGCCAGGCTATCTTGAATCCAGTGGCAAAGTGAGCAAGGGACCCACGTCTGGGCATACCCTGCCAATTTAGGGCGAACAAAGCGATACCAAAGCTGATGATGGACGGAGCGTTTGAGCAAATCAAACACTCACCCCCAGTCAACTGATCTGGTTTTAATCCATCATCATTCTTTAGCTCACTCCACCACCCCAGTTCAGACATGCCCATATGCAAATCAGTCTGACCCTGTGCCTCATGGGAACAGTCCAGCCCAAACTGCCAAGCCATGTCTTCCCTGGTCCAGAAACAAGCATCCTGGGACCGGTTTCGGGTTCATAACCCTCATCAGCCAAGCTATCTTGAATCCAGTGGCAAAGTGAGCAAGGGACCCACGTCTGGGCATACCCTGCCAACGTAGGGCGAACAAAGCGAAACCGGTCCTAGGATGCTTTTTTCCAGTCCAGGGAGGACCTGGCTTGGCATTTTGGGCTGGACTGTACCCATGAGGAACAGGGTCTAGACTGATTTGCATTAGGCTGGGTTTCTGATTGGAATCGCATGGTGAGCAAAAAAACAATGGATTTAGGCCCAGATCTCTGTACTGGGGTGAATGTATGACATTGTTCTGCATTCTGTCCATCAACTGTTGTTTTTTAATTTGTCACCCCGCGTGGGAAGGGTATGCCCAGACGTGGGTCCCGTGCTCTCCATGGCACTGGAATCAAGCTATCCTGGCTGAAGAGGGGTGAAACTCCGAAACCGGTCCTAGGATGCTTGTTTCCAGTCCAGGGAGGACCTGGCTTGGCAGTTCGGGCTGGACTGTACCCATGAGGCACATGATCAAGACTGATTTGCATATGGTTGGGTTCAAACTGGAACGGCATGGTGAGCAAAAAAACGATGGATTTAGGCCCAGATCTCTGTTCTGGGGTGAATGTATGACATTGTTCTGCATTCTGTCCATCAACTGTTGTTTTTGCAGCTGCCTCCTACGTATGTCACCCTTGTACATAGGGGTCAGCATCAAATACAATAAGTGTTGCGGTGGAACACCCACCACAACACCCACTGCACGCCCCTTTCACGCTCAACATAACGTGAAAGGGTGCCTTATGTACAAGGCAGCGTTAAATCACGGTAAGTGACTTAACGCTGCCTTGTACATAAGGCAAGCCCCTATCGCCCCGGGAACGTCCCAAAAAGGGACGTTCCTGTGGCGATAGGGGCTTGTACATATGCCCCTCAATCTTCTAGCTTTGAGGAAAACTCTTAAAACCTGGCTATTCAACACTCTGTATAGCTTCTTGGGTCTATCGTGTCTCTGCCTGTGGTTAAAGCCAGTGCCAAGGCACCTTCAGGTAATCGGGCGCTTTAGAAAACCATTTAACATAACATAAATGACCCAGACAATTTATTTCGGATTTTTGAGCACTGTAACACTAGAAAGAGTAAATGTTCCACATGCTGAGCGAGGCTATTATTGGCATGGGGGGGAGACCCCATTAATAATTCCAACAATTATTACATTGTCACCAAGAATAGTTTTTATGAGGTGAAACATTCTGAACATTGGCAAAGGACCTTGAATGCCAGCCTACAGAAAGGCATAACTTGAACAAAAGCCTTATTTAGAGGACCATCTTATTTTTTAATACGAAAATGATAGTTGAGACTATTTAATCATTTTCTGAGACTTCAGGCACCTGGTTGTTCCAGAAAGTAACACTTTACTTCGCATTCAGCGGCTCTCCCTCCCAAGGGTAAGCAATTGAGGAAATCCTTTATTTAATATGAATTTTCATTGTTTAGTTTAAATGTCTCCCAGGGATTATTACACATTTTTGATTACACTGCCTGGCTGTAATTTAAAAATAGACTGCATTTAGAAACTTGAGGCGGGTGTCTGAGCGAGAAAAATGCCTCGCGCTGAGCGTGTTACCGAGAATGTTATGTTCATATACCAAGGACAATAAACAGCACAGTTCTGGAAAATAAATTAAGAATCTGAAGACATATATTTCACAGCCCTCCTGAATATTTCATTATGTATGTGCGGGGAATGATGTAAAGCTGAGTAGTCTCCGCTGAATGGTTTTCACCAAAACGTGAAAAAAGTGAGCACCTGAGCCAATAAATATTGCATTCAATAAAAAAAACGGAAACGGCGAATCGTGTCTAGCTGCTGCTGATGAAGGGTGTTATTCTTTACAAATGCGGATAGAACTGATGTAATCGACCTCAGAAAGATGAAGCATCAAGTTAGTGAGGTAGGGATTGCATTGCTCAGTATACAGTCCAGGCTGCCTCAAAGTGATGGGCTGAGAACCGAACTCCAGCCCTGAGAGGTCTCGAGTAGACGTGCTTAGATGTCTCATGGATGTTGAAACGTGCGCTTTGGTGCAACTGGGAGTCAACTAAACCCCCAAGAAGCACACGACTCCGAGACTTGTAAGTTTCAGGAAAGAAGCTCAAACATGGTTCAAGGTACAACTGAGATTTTGACTCCATAGTCATGGATTACCCAGAATTCTAACCTATCTTTTTGGGGGGGTTACTAACTGACAGAGCATGTATTGGCTGATTGAGTTCTCTCATACCCCTCTACTGCTTTTGAGCTTTCCATGGCATGGATGTATGTGCTCAGTTTCACCTGTGCTGCATTAAGGAAGCAAGGGACTTAATGATCATAGTGCAGCAGGTGCAGTAACACTGGGACACATGTGCGTGCGAGGCCCGTTACCCTTACTGATGTCTGTCTTTTATTTATTGCCCATCTGAGCCCTCATTCTTTGCTGACAGTGGGGCGCTGGCACCCTTGCCAGGCCACTGTAAGCCAGGTAAACACACAAGATGAGGGACGGAATGTTGCACATTGGCAAAACATTCACCCCCAGTCACAGATCTGGGTTTAATCCATCGTTATTTTGCTCACCACGCCACCCCAGTTCAGACATGGCCATATGCAAATCAGTCTTGACCCTGTGCCTCATGGGAACAGTCCAGCCCGAACTGCCAAACCATGTCTTCCGTGGACCGGAATCAAGCATCCTAGGACCGGTTTCGGGGTTTCACCCCTCTTCAGCCAGGATAGCTTGACTCCAGTGGCATAGTGAGCACGGGACCAATGTCTGGGCATACCCTTCCCACATAGGGCGAACAGCAAAACACACAAGATGATGGACGGAATGTTGCACATTGGCAAAACATTCACCCTCATTCACAGATATGGGTTTGTTGTTTTTGCATTGGTCACCTCGAGTGGAACGGGTATGCTCAGACATGAGTCCCGTGCTCTCCATGCCACTGGAGTCAAGCTATCCTGGCTGAAGAGGGTTGAAACCCCGAATCCGATCCTAGGATGCTTGTTTCCAGTCCAGGGAGGACCTGGCCTGGCAGTTCGGGCTGGACTGTTCCCATGGGGCACAGGGTCAAGACTGATTTGCATATGGCTTGGTCAAAACTGGAATGGCATTGTGAGCAAAAAAACGATGGATTTAGGCCCCGATCTCTGTACTGGGGTGAATGTATGACATTGTTCTGCATTCTGTCCATCATTTGTTGTTTTTGCATTTGTCACCCCGGGCGGGACGGGTATGCTCAGACGTGAGTCCCGTGCTCTCCATGCCACTGGAGTCAAGCTATCCTGGCTGAAGAGGGGTGAAACAAAACCGGTCCTAGGTTGCTTGTTTCCAGTCCAGGGAGGACCTGGCCTGGCAGTTTGGGCTGGACTGTTCCCATGGGGCACAGGGTCAAGACTGATTTGCATATGGCTGGGTCCAAACTGGAATGGCATGGTGAGCAAAAAAACGATGGATTTAGGCCCCGATCTCTGTACTGGGGTGAATGTATGACATTGTTCTGCATTCTGTCCATCAATTGTTGTTTTTGCATTTGTCTCCCCGAGCTGGAAGGGTATGCTCAGACGTGAGTCCCTTGCTCTCCATGCCACTGGAATCAGGCTATCCTGGCTGACGAGGGCTGAAAGCCCGAAACCGGTCCTAGGATGCTTGTTTCCAGTCCAGGGTGGACCTGGCCTGGCAGTTCGGGCTGGACTGTTCCCATGGGGCACAGGGTCAAGACTGATTTGCATATGGCTGGGTCCAAACTGGAATGACATGGTGAGCAAAAAAACGATGGATTTAGGCCCATATCTCTGCACTGGGGTGAATGTATGACATTGTTCTGCATTCTGTCTATCAATTGTTTTTTTTGCACTGTAAGCAAGGACCATTGAGGGCTGATCACATCAACAGCATGGCAAGGCTAAGGCGAATGCACCACCATGGCTGACACCTTTTTTGTGTGTAAAAAGTATGTTAGTCTGGACAAAGTAGTAAGTGCAGCATTTGTAAAATGAATATGATTCATTATCCCTTTCTATTATAATAGAAATGCATGTGCAACACATGCCTAAAGATACCCTGTACGTGGACAACACAAGAAGGTGTAATAGAATAAAAACCCGGGCCCCTAACTCAAGAAGACAGTGCACGAGAAGGTGGTGATTAAGGCTGTGCGATGCATATATATGTGGTCCCATAAAGCACTACAATTAGGGACATCTACACAAATGCAGGAACTCACTTGATATACATATCAGGCACATAAATAATTCACACCGACATTACCCCGGAGTAAGCTGTGGAGTAAGCAGGCGAAGTGCACTGCTGCGTTCAGTGTTGAGAATATTTATGCAAAAAGTACTGGCCCACATGAAGCGAATAGTTAATGTGTGTTCCTATGCAGCAATCTCAAATGATTTTTATCCTAAATTATGCGCACGACTAAAAGAAACTGAAGTTCTAAATAGTTTTACTATTTTACCGAGAACGTTTATGAATCAGTGCCATCCTTGTTATTGCAATGGTATTGGATCAGACACGTAGACTGAATTCTAGAACCAAGGTGGGACGTGGTGTTGTTGAATGTATCTAACTTGCAGGGCAGGCACTGCCAGGCCAGTGTGCATGTTGATATCCACATGCACTGGTATCTGTTGAGCAGTGCTGTCATGTGTTCTGCTGATGTGTTCTGGTTCCCATTGCACACATCTGTGATTGGTTTGACCCCGTAGTGATGTGTGGAATACGTTTTTTAAGGTTCAGAGGTCACGCATAGAACAGTGTCTGCTTTTCAACAGTTTCCACTGTTTGTGTTGCTTTTTAGTGTATTTTCTAAGACGCGAACGAGTGAGCAGTTCTATTGTTTGTAATGTTTTCCGTGTCGCACACTGCGTTTGTGATGATGTATATACTAGGCTGTTCTCTTGGACTCATAGTTGTATTTGTGATGAGAAATTGTGAAGTATTTTTCGAGACAATGATGGCTGCATATAATTCGGCCATTTTCTCAATAATTCCCGAATTAATCGTGTATCATTTCGTGGCTATGTCTATTTTTCTTCTGTTTATGCAAAATATATGGAGCTCACTAAAATGATTTTTTATTGAAGTGTCATAAGGTTAGTAAATATTTTTTCTTCAGACCTATATGCGATTGTCATAAACTTGGAACATTTTGAGACGAATAATTGTCTTTAATTTCAATTTTTATTGCTTGTGCCCTTTTCATATGCACGTATTTCTGGTTTTTCCAGCTGCCTGGTTTAATCTTGCTGACTGCATACTTCGTTTAATTGCATCTCATTTGGTGTTTTACAGTTTACTTCCATTTTTAATCCCTGTTTTGATGCGTGATCTGCATTTTGGTCTCCTTGGCCACATTACATTTCTCTAATACTTCCATGCTTCATGCACCATGACACACCAGCTATAAGTTGCAATATAAATAAACATTTCTACTAATTTATTTCAAAATAAGCCAGCTCTTGATGGGCACTGTGTTCCGCGTGACTTCGCCCCGCAGCAGTAATGAACTGCTCTGTATTCGTCCTAATTTAAAGACTCATTGGTTTTTAGGGAACAATGCATGCCTGCCATTGAAGGGCGACTTTGAAAAAGGAACTGGGCACTGTTAACATGGGAGCATCCTTTCTCTGTGTCAAGGACTTAAAGGACTTTACATTTTGGAGAGTGTAGCTTTTGCACTTTAAGGGGGTCACAATAATCATTCTGTTCCTGCTAGTTGCCATACTTTGTGACACTCCTTACGATTAGGTCTCTTGTTCCCAAACCCAAAAGTGACCTCTCTCTGAAATGGACACATGTTTTGTATGGAGTTCTCTCTCGACCGTAATTACTCTGTTGTACAGCATTCTGCATTCAGTTTGAGCCTATTTCTAATTTTACAAAACAACAAAATAAAAATAAAAACATTTACCCAAAACGCAATGCGCCGAATTTGCAGCAATACAGAGAGCAGTAACATTTGTGACCAATGCGTTTTCACATTTTAATAAGAAATATTTAAAGATGGAAAGTAGTTGTCAGCATATTTTTTTATTTTGTTTTATAGAATCAAAGGAATTTAGAGTGATCTAGTCAATTTTATTTGTTATGTTTTGTATTTGGCCGGGTTGCCACAATTGACAAAAATAATTTTCTTTGTATGATGTAAAACAAAAGTTACAACAGCATTAATTTGCTACGCCTAATAAAGTTGGCATATTTCGACCTTTAGGTTTTCGCAATTTCTGTTCACACAAATCCTTACATATTGCCATAGTTTGTAGAATTAATGTCAATGTCTGAGTAAAATGCATGGTCAGATACAAGAAAGCGTCTCCTCGTACCATGAATAGACACAGTCTTATGTAGAATGTCCCAACCATTCACCGGTGATCTTCATTCCCTCCAGAGCTTACACGGCTGAGGTGAGTCTTTACCCGAGAGAGATAACACTGTATTCAATTGCTGAGAAATCTCTTTTCCCTTCTCACCCAGTGAAAAGCCTTGTTTCCCTTTCTATTCCAAAGCCCGACCTCATTCCTCCATAGAGCTTACCTATCCCAGGGCCAAACCTATGAATACATAGCACCAAAGAAAGCACAGCCACAGTGAAACAACAGTACTCCTGGGAAAGATACACAGGGGAGGCCCTTGGAAGGGACTGTGAGGGAAAGAGGACTGAAGGCAGGAAGATTAATATTAAAAATATATGTATATATTGGTAAGCATCAAGTCTTTACATCATATCTTTCTTCTTCATCCAAGTCCTTGCATGAGTGCTGATTTACCAAGCTGGACCATGTAAAAGTAACAGCATTTGAGAAGCCAAACAGGTTGTCTCTTACCTCAAAAGCATACTGATTAAATTAAGAGTTCAAGAAAAAAATCTAGAGATGCATTGGTTAATTTGAGCTGGTGGTTTCCCGTGCTCGACACTGCTACTTACTTGTCAAGACCAGCGCATGTGACAGTCTGTCACAAGGTGACGCTGTCTGGCTAATTTAGAGATTGCCACAAAAACAGTTATTATCAATCCAATATACATTAAAAATCACTACCTGCTGCCCAATCTACTCTTATTGCTTTGGGGGCCTGAAATAGTCTGAACTATCACACTTGTAGGAGTGTGATGGTTAGTAGTTTTAGTGGCAGCATAGCAGGGACAATGTGTGGTGCAAGCTGCAGTGGCCTCCTGACCAGAGTCCTGGCTCTTCTGTGTCTTACAAATTAAGCACTGTAGAGATGGTTTGAACAACCCATACAGTGACACCCTATGACACAGGATAAAGTACAAATACCCTACATCAAAAGCACAGGGGTACCTGCCAAAGGAAAAAGGATCCAAGTACCAACTTTTAGAACTGGGATGCTGTAATGTGCTGCATATGCTTACATGCTCTCGCGTCAATTGCCGGCCTACCTCCATTACCTCAGATGCATAATTCATTCAGGGTAACCCAGAAAAAGAGCTGGGAACCAAAACCAAGATACCACCCCTTCTCCAAAACAAAACAGACTGAAGACTAAAAACAGAATCAAGGCTAGGAATCCCAAAGACTGCACTAAAAAGGAATTCCAGGGCAATCATGAACTAAAGTGGAAGGGCTCAAGAGCCAAGGTAAAATCCATACAAAGCACCAGGCAGTATTGTGAAAGGGCTACGGCAACCTCATGCCACAGCATCATGAACAGGAAGTCTGATACTACAGTGCCAAAATAGAGACAGGTTAAGAACAGCAAGGCAGAAAACCATCTTCTCCAGCGAAGAGCCACCAGGGGCCCATCAAAAGCGAACCGCAACTCATTGAAAGCAGAAATAGAAGCAGGAGCCAAACCAAGGAAGTGCTGACACTCCAAAAACAGAGCATCAAAAAGCTGCCCCCAAAAGATCCCAGAACTGAATCTAAAGTGCAAGTCCGAATTTGAAGGGACCCATAACCCTAAAGGCATGGAACGCTCCAAAACATCTGTCAATAACACATGCAGTGCAAGAAAGCCCTAATCAAGAGAAACCATGGAATAGAATACATGTTAAAGGAAGTCAAAGGATACTAAGATGGGCAGCATGGTGCAGGAAACTACAAGCATCCAAGTGAACAACTGCAGAGGTGTATATAGAATGCCATAAGACCCACATCCTCGAATAGCAGAGAATTTCTAAGAGATCGAGTACGATAATGCACTGAAACTCCTTGTTTCTGCAATCTGGATGGGAATCAAATTAATTTTGGCTCTCCTGATCAACTTGATGAAGATCCCTGTGGTCCAAGGGCCATCGGAGAAAAGGCTACATGTCTACCCACTCAATTTAGATGGGCATACATGTAGTCATTTTCTACTGTTCCTTACCGCCAGGTAAAACCCGGTGGTCAGGAACAGTAAAAACATTCTAATGCTCCCCTCACCAAGGAAGAAGCCTCCCATAGTGAGGGGAGCATTACTTTTTTCTTTTAAAAAAGAAAATCCTGTTGTGGGATTTTCTTTTTGAGAAGAAAAAAAGAATACTGTTTGCTGCAGAGTTGCATCCTTTTGACGAGGCCATCAGCAATATAACAAGCAGATCACGTCTTCCTCTAATTTCATTTTGAAAATGTATGGGTACTCAGTAACAGGTAAGGCAAATCCCATATATAAAGAGAAAATAAGGTTGCCCCCAGAACACATTACCGAAATAACCCATTCTCAAAATATATATATATATTCTTTATAAAAAGCCACCTTGTGTTAATTACTCTGCTCCAGTTCCCTCTATGCATTTTGCTAAAAATTCCCAATAATCCACCTGGTATTTTCAATTCCTAGGGGGATTTCCAGAGCATTGCCCAGTATTTCAGGTTAAAAGAGGTCCAGAAGTCGACAAAACAGTTGTATAAATCCCCTTTGTTTCTATCAACTTATGGGCTATTGACCATAGATTAAAACAGTGTTCCAGTGTTGTAGTTGAATGAGCTCTTTTAAACCCACCATGATCCACAATGATGAGTTTATTAATATTAATTGCTCCCTGTAAATTAGTGTGTAAAAGCTTCAAGAACACTTTTAAACTAGCATCAGGTAGGCTTATTAGCCTATAGTTCTTAGAATCTGATAATTTGCTGTTAGACATGACAGCCTTAGGTTGGTCTGCCCCAAAATGTTTGCCTGCTTTCCTCCAATGTTGCTGAATTCTTTTTGTTGACCATAGGACCCTGAGCTCTTTAATACTGCCATCCAGTGCTAAAGTATATGTGCTTCTACCTTAAAACATGGTTTGATTTACTTATCCACAATTGGTATCATTAATTTACCTACGAATCCCTAGTAGACTGCACTGCCTGTGCCCGGGGCCTGTAAATCAAATGCTACTAGCAGGCCTGCGGCACTAATTGTTCCATCCACACAAGTACCTTTTAAAGACATGTCTCAAGCCTGCAATGCCAAGCCTGTGTGTGCAATTTGCACCACCATTTAAAATCACTTGCCAAACCTTAAATGACTCTTTTATTACATATAAGTCACCCCTAAGGTAGGCCCTAGGTAGCCCATAGGGCAGGGTGCTGTGTAATTAAAAGGCAGGACATATAATTTCATGTTTTACATGTCCTGGTAGTGAAGAAAACCCAAATTCCTTGTTCACTACTTTGGGGCCTACCCCTGTCATAGGTTATCATTGGGAATTCCTCTTCATACTTATAAGATGGAATTTCTGATTAAGAAGGAGTCGGTCAGTCATGTTTCATATCATTGGAAGGGTAGTGATAAATCCTCTTTACTGGTAAAGATGACTTCATCACTGCCCTTTTATAAAATGCCTCTTAGAAAGATGATATTTTTCTGCTCTTAGCCCTCTGTGCATGAAACCTATCTCCAATACACGTCTGAGATAGGTGACAGCTGGACTTTGTGCATTCCCTCTAGATAAACACACACAAAGGGAGTTTAGGTGTGACTGAGTGGCAATATAAAACCTGATGGGCCATCCTGGGCAGGATCGGAAGGAGGATCTGAAACTTACACCTGACTAGGCTGTGTCATGTACCCACACAAAAGGGCTGCATACCACCCTGTAGTGAGTCTGGAGCCAGAGCTAGGAGGAAGTACCTCTGTGCATTTCAAAGCCCTTCTTTGAAGTCACCTCCACTTAAAAGGCACAACTGGGAATAAGTACAGGGTCTGACCCCATCAAATCAGACATTACTAGACCTGTGAAGAAACTCTGCCAGGAGGAAGGACTGCTAGCTGCTACAAGGACTGCCACCCTGCTGAACTGCTGCTCTGGAAGAAGTGCTTTCCTACTGTGCTACCCTGCTGTCTGCTGCCCTATGTCCTGCTGAGAAAGAACTGGACTTTGACTTAAACCCAGAATGATCTCCAAGAACATGCTGGCTTGCCTCCTGTTTTACGACAAAACAATATCAAAGTCATTCACCTTGCTCCTGTGCCTGGTCAATTGGAAGTGGATCCAGGTACTTGCTCCAGTAGAAGTGAATGTTTGCATTGCCCAGCATTTCGTCCATCAATTGTTTCTTTTGCATATGTTGCCCTAAGTGGGAAGGGTGTGCCCAGATGTGGGTCCCGTGCTCACTACACCACTGGATTCAAGCTAGCCTGGCTGATGAAGGATGATGTTCTGAAACCAGTCCCAGGATGCTTGTTTCCGGTCCAGGGAGGGCCTGGCTTGGCAGTTCAGGCTTCACTGTTCCCACAAGGATCAGTGTCAAGATTGATTTGCATATGGCTGGGTGCAAACTGTGGTGCTGTGGTGAGCAAAAGAATGATGGATTAAACCCAGCTCCTTATGACTGGGGGTGAATGTTTGCATTGTCCAGCATTCCGTCCATCAATTGTTACTTTTGCATATGTCGCCCTAAGTGGGAATGATATGCCCAGACGTGGGTCCCGTGCTCACTACACCACTGGATTCGAGCTAGCCTAGCTGATGAAGGGTGATGCCCTGAAATCGGTCCCAGGATGCTTGATCTGGTCCAGGAAGGACCTGGCTTGGCAGTTCGGGCTGGACTGTTTCAACAAGGAACATGGTCAAGACTTAATTGCATATGGCTGGGTCAGTGCTTAATTTGAGCTGGTGCTTTCCGGTGCTGAGCACCAGCACTTAATTGGTTTCCAGTGCTCGGCACCAGCACCTAATTGTCAACACCACACTTAGGGCAGTCAGCCACAAGGTGGCGCTGCTCATGTAATATAGAGATGAGCAGTATAACAGTTTTTAGGAAAACAATATACATAAATAAAAAAAATAGCTAATACCTGTCTCCACAGCCATTCCTTTAGCTTTGGGGACCTGGAATAATCTGAACTGTTGCATTTACATGCTAGAGAGATGGTTAGTAGTTGTATTGGCAGGGATGACAGGGGCGATGGGTGGCGCAAGCTGCAGTGGCCTCCTGGTCAGAGCCCTGGCACTTAATAATTTACAAATTAAGCACTGGGCTGGGTCCAAACTGGGGTGGTGTGGTGAGCAAAAGAATGATGGATTAAACCCAGATGCTTGTGACTGGGGGTGAATGTTTGCATGGTCCAGCATTTCTTCCATCAATTGTTTCTTTTGCATATGTCACCCTAAATGGGAAGGGTATGCCCAGACGTGGATCCAGTGCTCACTACACCACTGGATTCAAGCTAGCTTGGCTGATGAAGGGTGATGCCCTGAAACCGGTCCCAGGATGCTTGTTTCCGGTCTGGGCAGGACCTGGCTTGGCAGTTCTGACTGGACTTTTCCCACAAGGAACAGGGTCAAGACTGATTTGCATATGGCTGGGTCAAACTGGGGCAATGTTGTGAGCAAAATAATGATGGATTAAGCCCAGATCCTTGTGACCGGGGGTGAATGTTTGCATTGTTCAGCATTCCGTCCATCAATTGTTTCTTTTGCATATGTCGCCCTAAGTGGGAAGGGTATGCCCAGACGTGGGTCCTGTGCACACTAAACCACTGGATTCAAGCTAGCCTGGCTGATGAAGGGTGATGTTCTGAAACCAGTCCCAGGATGCTTGTTTCCGGTCCAGGGAGGGCCTGGCTTGGCAGTTCAGGCTTCACTGTTCCCACAAGGATCAGTGTCAAGATTGATTTGCATATGGCTGGGTGCAAACTGTGGTGCTGTGGTGAGCAAAAGAATGATGGATTAAACCCAGCTCCTTATGACTGGGGGTGAATGTTTGCATTGTCCAGCATTCCGTCCATCAATTGTTACTTTTGCATATGTCGCCCTAAGTGGGAATGATATGCCCAGACGTGGGTCCCGTGCTCACTACACCACTGGATTCGAGCTAGCCTAGCTGATGAAGGGTGATGCCCTGAAACCGGTCCCAGGATGCTTGATCTGGTCCAGGAAGGACCTGGCTTGGCAGTTCGGGCTGGACTGTTTCAACAAGGAACATGGTCAAGACTTAATTGCATATGGCTGGGTCAGTGCTTAATTTGAGCTGGTGCTTTCCGGTGCTGAGCACCAGCACTTAATTGGTTTCCAGTGCTCGGCACCAGCACCTAATTGTCAACACCACACTTAGGGCAGTCAGCCACAAGGTGGCGCTGCTCATGTAATATAGAGATGAGCAGTATAACAGTTTTTAGGAAAACAATATACATAAATAAAAAAAATAGCTAATACCTGTCTCCACAGCCATTCCTTTAGCTTTGGGGACCTGGAATAATCTGAACTGTTGCATTTACATGCTAGAGAGATGGTTAGTAGTTGTATTGGCAGGGATGACAGGGGCGATGGGTGGCGCAAGCTGCAGTGGCCTCCTGGTCAGAGCCCTGGCACTTAATAATTTACAAATTAAGCACTGGGCTGGGTCCAAACTGGGGTGGTGTGGTGAGCAAAAGAATGATGGATTAAACCCAGATGCTTGTGACTGGGGGTGAATGTTTGCATGGTCCAGCATTTCTTCCATCAATTGTTTCTTTTGCATATGTCACCCTAAATGGGAAGGGTATGCCCAGACGTGGATCCAGTGCTCACTACACCACTGGATTCAAGCTAGCTTGGCTGATGAAGGGTGATGCCCTGAAACCGGTCCCAGGATGCTTGTTTCCGGTCTGGGCAAGACCTGGCTTGGCAGTTCTGACTGGACTTTTCCCACAAGGAACAGGGTCAAGACTGATTTGCATATGGCTGGGTCAAACTGGGGCAATGTTGTGAGCAAAATAATGATGGATTAAGCCCAGATCCTTGTGACCGGGGGTGAATGTTTGCATTGTCCAGCATTCCGTCCATCAATTGTTTCTTTTGCATATGTCGCCCTAAGTGGGAAGGGTATGCCCAGACGTGGGTCCTGTGCACACTAAACCACTGGATTCAGGCTAGCCTGGCTGATGAAGGGTGATGCCCTGAAACCGGTCCCAGGATGCTTGTTTCTGGTCCAGGGAGGACCTGGCTTGGCAGTTTGGGCTGGACTGTTCCCACAAGGAACAGGGTCAAGACTAATTTGCATATGGCTGGGTCCAAACTGGGGTTGTGTGGTGAGCAAAATAATGATGGATTAAGCCCAGATCCTTGTGACCGGGGGTGAATGTTTACATTGTACAGCATTCTGTCTATAAATTGTTTCTTTTCCAGTAGAACTGTGGCATCCTCCGGTGCGTGAAGCAGAATCACCGCATCGCCGCTGTTATGGGAACAGAACCGGCGCATCACACTTGGGACCAGTTCATCACCATCATAACCGACGCATCGGAACCACTGCTTTGCCACTACTGCAGTGAGAGAAGATTGTCCCATTCGCTGAACTGCGTGGAGAAATTCAGCACATCGCACTCGTAAGCAACTCATCTCAGAACCGGCACTTCACCTTCAGAACGATGCATGACCATCGTTGCGTGGAGAAAATTGGCACATCACCTCGACTGAGAGATTGACACTGACGTACCGCTCTGCTGCACCCTACATCTGGATCATGGTACTTTTGTTCAGACGGCCTTGTGTGGCTCCTGCACCTGGCCTGCGCTCCATCTCAGTCGGGCCGAACTCTTGACTTTGCCCCAGGTCAGTGTGACCAGATAACCCCATAGGTGCACATTGCTTCTAAGCGCTCTTTTTCATTTTAAATATTTAGAAATTAATATCTTGACTTCCACTGATTGGATTTTTGTCATTTTGGTCTTGTTTTATTTATTAAAACAATAAGTTGTTTTTTTTAACTTAGTGTAGAGTCTTTTTGTTTTCGCTGTGTCACTATTTGAAGTGTTCCACAAATACACATTGCATCTTAAGTTAAGCCTGCCTTCTCTGTGCCAAGCTACTACAGGTTGAGCAAAGGTTAATTTATAGCGTGTATCTGACTTACCCTGATTAGGATTGTTGTTCCTGCTAGGACAGGTTGCATATCTCTGCCAACCAGAAACCCAATTTCCAACAATTGCCCTTCTTAAAAATGGGTTTTATCATAACTCCTTTCCAACTTTTCAGGACATTCCCCTAAGCTGCGGTAATTTTAAAAGTTAAGGCGAAAAACCCACCAATCGCAGTTAGAATTTATTATTATTGCTGGCAGATTGTCAGGACCTGCTGCTCTTGTAAGCCTTATAGACCTGATGTAAAGTAAACTGTAATGAGATAAACGAAGTGAGATGGGGATGTGAATATAGTCATGGATGAATCATGCATAAATGAGCCTGTGTTAGACCTTGAAGGAGAATGGAGCAATATTTATTTTTGGGGCATAGATATGGGATACATTGACCCTTAAAGGCTCTTGTGATTTCCTTAATGTCCCCACAGGTGGTCCTTTTAATCCCAAAACATCATCAAAGTTGAATTATTATGAAATTTATTATCAGTGGTGTGGGCAATTGCGGCAGGGAAATCTCTGTCTTGTCTGTATAAGGTAATGGGCACATTGAAGATTAATAGCAGGTGCTACAGATTATTTAGATTGCTTGTTTAGAGGTTCACGACTGTGTCAAGCGTATCAGGAAATGTAACGTGTGCCGTGTGTGAAATGGGCAGAATAAATAGCGTGAATCTGGTACCATGAAGTCCCCATGGTTAATAGCGACTCATTAAGTGACACATCATCTTATAGGAAGCTGATCTAAACATGCCTGAGCATGCGTCAGGGAGCAGTGTATGTTAGTCATATTTTCGCAATACAATTTTCTCCACTGTGCAGATGCAAGGAGCTCGTTTTTATTCTCAATCAGGAGTACACACGCTCAATGTTGATGAAGCTGCATAATCAAATGAGTTCTAATGAACTTTGCTTCACAACTGTGTTTCCACAGAAGAAGCTCCTTGTTCCTGTCTATGGTGTTTCCCTGAGTCTTGTCTCTTCAGCTCCTCATGATTTTCTACATCCCATGTTTAATTCTTGCTGTTTGTTCCCATAGCCTACAGAGTTCTCCTTGGATTCTTCATCTTGCTTCCTTGTTTCCGTCTCCTACTTTCCCTGCCTTTACTCCAGTCCCTCAACGTATTCAATTCTTCCTGGACTTCCATTTGCCTAATCTTCTCAATAAATTTCTTGGTGAAGACTTAAATACTGGACTACAGTGACTATCATAATTGCTGCGGAGTCCGTCATTGTTCCTCCCATTCCATCTGCATGTTAGAAAGTACAGCTGTGTATCTATCCACATGTATGCTCTTACAAGAAACCTTGGGCCAATGGTAATTCATCTCTTTACCAAGTGTTGTCATATTGTCACAACCTCTACACAGAGGACAACTTCACTGTCACTGGGTCTTGAGTTACTGTCAGCCATCTCAGAATCCACTTAAGCCATTATGTGAAGGTTATTGCTTCTCATCTGACTCCAGCACTGACAGTCTGGCTATTTAAATTGTTATGTATAGGGGATGGGTCTTTTTCCGCTATGGCTCTTGCATGCAGAATCACCTCTTAAGTTCTATTTGCTTAACGATAAAGGAGTTTCTGTTTATTTGATCTTAATCTCTTCACAACATACAAGAAGGATATATTTATATTTATATTTATTCATTTATAGAGCGCCTGGTTACACCGACGGTGTGTCCCCGCGCTGAGATGCATCAAATGAGTATACTGCAGTAACTAGGTGGCTATTGAGCTGTTCATTAATCCATTTTTGTAAACAGCCATGTCTTCAGCTGTCTGCGGAAGATACTTTCGCTGGGTTCTGTTCTAATGGTGATTGGCAATGTGTTCCATATTTTAGCTGCTCGGTACCTGAAGGAGTGAGCCCCCATTCTGGCTCTAAATATTCTAGGGACAGTCAACAAGGCCATTTCCATGGATCTTAGATTTTGTCCAGGAATATATCTGGTCAATAGTGTTTGAAGGTATCTAGGACTTTTGTGCGAGATGATGCGATGACAGTAGCACATTGCCTTAAATACGACTCTCTTCTCCACTGGCAGCCAGTGTAGGGTAGTGTAGGCCTTCTTTGTATTAGTTCTCCTTGGGAGGCTGAGGACCAGGTGCGCCACTGTGTTTTGAACCCTTTGTAGTTTAGTTAATCCTTTTTTGGAGGCATCCAAATATAGTACATTTCCATAGTCTAATTGTGAGGTGATTACTGAATGCACTATGGTTCTCCTGGCTTTAGATGCTAACAGATCTATAACTTTCCTCAGGGTTTTCATGGCCCCGTAACACTTCCCAACAACCTTCCGGATCTGATTGTCGAAAGACAGTTTGGAGTCGACCCAGATTCCAAGATTCTTTACCTCTGTTTTAGGGAGGGAGACTTGACCCAGTATTTCTGGCCACCATGCAGATGACCATATGGTAGGTGTCTTACCTACAACTAACACCTCTGTCTTATTCCCGTTTAGCTTGAGGCAGTGGTTTAACATCCAGTCTGCAACCTCCTCTAAGCATTTGGTCAAGCGGATCGCTGCCCGATCTTTGTTTTGGGATAACATTACGATTAGTTGCGTGTCGTCCGCATAACATACGATCGATACCTCATGTTTCTCCACACAGTCTGCCAGTGGTCCCACATACATATTGAAGAGGGTGGGGCTCAGAATTGATCCCTGTGGGACCCCTTGGGGCAAAGGGTGGCTGTCAGACATATGTGATAGTTCTTCTAGGAACTTGAAAGCTCAGTTCGGATAGAAACGAAGTCAGCCATTTAAGAGCATAACTCCTGATGCCGCAAGCCTCTAATCTTTGAAGTAACAAAGGGTGCGAGGTGGTATCAAACGCTGCGCTGAGGTCCAACAGGATCAGCGCGGCTGTCTGCCTTTCGTCAGCATATTTTCTCAGGGTCTCTGTTGCCAGTAGTAGTGCTGATTCTGTGGAGTGTGCCATTCTAAAACCTGACTGAGAAGGGTGTAATAGGTCATTCGTGTTGATGTGTTCCACCAACTGTTTGTTTGTAATTTTTTCTGCGATCTTTGCCACAAATGGAAGTAATGAGATAGGGCGTAGGTTATCTAGTACCGTTTAATCAAGCAAGGGTTTTTTCCTAAGAGGTTTAACGATGGCCTGTTTCCATCTAACCGGGACTGTTCCCGTCTGGAAGGAGCAGAGAATAAGTTCTGCGATGTACGGCAAGATCATATCTATCCCTTCCATCACTCTCTCTGATCGTGCCGGGTCTAGAGGGGAGCCCGATTTTATTCCTTTTGCTGTGGCTTTTAGTTCCTCACTCTCCTGTGTTTTGAATTCATTCAGTATTACTCCGACAAACTTCCCAGAGTTGACAGCGGGCAGATTGTTGCCCAGCTGTGCCTCAGTTGGAAAGGTCTCATATATCTTAGTTACTTTATTAGAAAAAAATTCTGCCACTTGATTACAAATTTCTTTAGAGGTTGTAATTTCTTTCTTTTCTTCTTGGTTTTTGAGGGACTTCAAAATTGTGAACTTTTCTTTATGTGAATTGTTAGCTTTTTCTATTTTATCCGTATAGAATTCACATCTAGTTTTTTTAATCAGAGAGTGATAAGCTTTTAGTTCCTTCTTATATTCTTCTTTTGACCTATTATAGTAGGTTTTCCTCCATATTCGTTCTGATTTTTTACACCTTCTTTAGCCTTCATTAGTTCATCATTTAACCATGGTGCTGTTACCTTGGGTCTCTTAAGGATTCTTGCGCTCCAAGGTGCTACCTTATCTAGTGCATTGGTGATCCACGTCTCTATCTGATCATTGGCTGTGTTAATATTTTTGTCCAGCGTTAGCTTCTGCTCCTCAACAGCTTGTGTGAAGGATGCAGTTTTAAATGTATTCCACTTTCTGGTGGTGATTACCTCTTTAGGATGTTGTGCATTCCTCCTGTGAGATGGCACTGTGAACGGGACTAAATAGTGATCTGACCATGGAACTGGCCAAGGTACTCCTATTTCTACCTCAGAGAAATTTGTGAAGATGGGATCTAAAATGTGATCCCCTTGATGTGTTTGTGCTTCCACTTTTTGCGTTAGATTTAGCATGAGTAGATCCTTACAAATTGCACTTATTTCTTGGTTATCTGTGTCATCGAAGTGTATATTTAGGTCCCCCAATATCAAGAATTTATTATGTCTCAGGGCTGGGTGTACTATCTTTTCCTCCAGACTAGCCACAAACTGTGTTATCTGGCCAGGTGGGCGATAGATAAGAAATCCGGCCACAGTGTTGCCCTCTGCCACGGACAGAGTAAAGAAGAATGCCTCACAGTTGTCTAGGCCTGCTTGTTTGATCTCGCATTTCATGTCTTCTTTGTAGATTATGGCGATCCCCCCGCCTCTTTGGCCCTCTCTGTCCTGCCTTACTAGGAGATAGTCAGTCGGGATGGCATCTATTACATCTGGCGTCGAGTTCTCATTAAGCCATGTCTCAGTCAAGAATAATGCATCAATTGATTTTTCGCTAAGTAGATCATGGCTCTCATGTTTATGTTTGGCCATTGACCTGCAGTTTAATAGAGCCAGCTGTATTTTAGATTCCTTAATAGTAAGTGTATTACATATGAGTGTTACTTTACAGTGATTACATGTTGGTGCCATGTTGTCAACATTCTTACTATGTTTGCATACAGTGTTGGCAGGCAAGCGCAATCCAAGTAATTGCTCTTTGGAGCACTTAATCCTTGCTTCTATCCTTTTAGTGCCAGGGTGCCTGGCCCCTGCTCCCGGTCGGGCGCGGACGGGTGCAGATGGGTTTGCCTTAGGCGCGCCTTCGGCGTGCCAGCGGCGCGCCCGGTGCGCGCGCCCGCTGCGCGGTCGCGAGCACAACGGCCTCTAGTAGGCAATCCGGCAGAAGTCACGCCTCTGCCCGCTAGACCGGAAGTGATGTTTACTGACACGCTCTGTCCCGCCCTCCACACAAATGGCACACAGCCGGGATGGACCTGGGCGGGCAGATTAACGCGGTAAGCTAGTGATTGACAAATTCACAGTATGTTTGTGCAAGTAACGCAAGGGCTAGCACATATAAAGCACAGTTAAAAACCGGTACAAAAATTATAGGTTAAAAAAGTTACAGGTTTAAAAGGAAAAATATTTCGGACATGTAGCGCACACTCTGCAGTCTCACCTCGAGTGTCTCTGCGCGTCCGCAATCACATCGGTCTCTAGTAGGCAACCCGGCAGAGGGCACGCCTCTACCCGCTAGACCGGAAGTGATGTTTACTGACATGCTCTGCCCCGCCCTCCACACAAATGGCACACAGCCGGGATGGACCGGGGCAGGCAGATTAACACGGTAAGCTAGTGATTGACAAATTCACAGTATGTTTGTGCAAGTAACGCAAGGGCCATATAAAAGCAAAGTTTAAAACCGGTACAAAAATTATAGGTTTAAAAAATTACAGGTTTAAAAGGAAAAATATTTCGGACATGTAGCGCACACTCTGCAGTCTCACCTCGAGTGTCTCCACCATAACAGATACATTCTGCTGTTGATTGGCCAATGTGGCCCACCAACTGGCCAACTGACCAATGTTTTGAGCATCTCCTTGAGGATTTTGTTTCTTGCCTCTCATTTCATGAGAAAGCTATCATAAAGTATACTTTTTCAATTTAAGAGATGCTGCATTTACAAACCTCTGGAGTATCCTAACCCTTTGCTTTTTCTCTCATGTGTTTCTATAATATTGTGTCATGCCAATGGCTTTAATGTAAAACAATACATTTAGGAAAAAACTAAAAATGCTTATCATCAAAATGACTCTATATAGATCACCACACATGGTGGTTGATCTGATGATTTGGGGCTAATTTGCAGCTATAGGGCATCGTTGACTCACAGATGCTGCATTCACAATGAATTCTTTTCCATACCAGTACACTCCAGAGGAAGGTTATCGGACTATCTGTCCAATAGCTGAAGCTTATCAAAAATGGATCACACAATAAGACACCATTCAGAACATACCAGTAAGTCTCCATCTGAATGGTTGAAAAAGAAAAGACTCAAGATTAAAGAATGGGCAAGTTAAATTCCAAATGTCAAACCTATTGAGATGCTGTGCTTGGTCATGAACAGAGCTGGGCTTGAACAAATGCCCTCAGCCTTCATAAACTTCAGCAGTTTTGTAAGAAGGAGTAGACCAGAGTTCCTCTTAAGAGATGTGAGAGATTGGTTAACAGTTACAGGAAATGGGGTGCATGGCCAGGCGTTTGCCAAGATGGCAGCTTAGGGAGAGAGCTCCACCTACGCCACGGCGAAAACCCACGATATCCTACATTAATCCTTAAGTTGCAGAGCTACTGCTATCTGCAGGGCTGCGGGCCACTCAATGCTACGACATACGGCCAAAAGGAGGGAGCTGCGCCCTGTACTTGTCGAGTTTGAAGACACTGAAGCCGGAGGAGCGAATGTGTGTGGAAGCCTCTTGAGCGGCTGGGCAGTGCATGAGTAGCACTTAGCCAGACGTCAGCACATACTACTGCGCGGGGCTGAGGCGCCATCGTGTGGAATCCGTGGGCGTTCGAGCTGGGCCCCATAGATCCTGTGCTGCACTGCCGTAACCGCCCGGTAAGGATTGAGGCGCCGGACGGTGTCGGGTGGCTGCGGGACTACGGCGAAGTCAGCAGGAGTGGCGTGCCCCGAGCGTGCGGGCTTGATTGGGCCTCCCGCGTATGTACTGTCCTCTCTCGCGGCATATGGGGCAAATGAGAAGGGCGACCCCGCTACTGCGACAGTGACGGGGCGCACATTGATCCTGGATATCGCCCTAGCACTGCCCAGGTCACGAGGAGCAGTCGATCCGGCAGCGTGTGGCCTCACCCGCCTGGCGGGACTGAGGAGCCAGGTGGCATCTAAATGCGGCAGATCGCGGCGAGTGGCCACGAAATAAGGTACTGGACTGCCTCACTATTTGGGTGCTGAGCGGGTGGAGTGGAGGAGCCCCCCCGCATTGAGAGTGGCCTCAATAATTGCTTGGAACATCTGTGGAGGATGGCCCAAGTGCTGATTGGCATCCTCCACCTTCCATACTGTGCTTAGCAAGGAGTCCTGGGCCCCTGAGCGAGGGTATATGATCGACGGGGTGGTGACCCCATCCAGCGGCCTGCATTTCAACAATTGGCGACTACAATAGGGCCCCCCCATATAAGACTGGCCCCAGCGTTTTACTTCCTGCATCAGTCCTTCTGTTTTATTTTTGGTGTCATTGTTCAGCGGCCCGCATCCTTTGGTGGTAGAACTGAAAGGGGTTGAGCCGCACATGACGGTTTGAGGTTGCTGGGGCGGGGTGCGGTTCCTGACCTGGTGGCGGATGGGATATGCTGGGCTTCACTAAACTCCTGCTTCCCAGAGTGTTGCTGGCCTGTAGGGAGGGAAGGGGCCCGCCTCCCGAATACAGCTATTCAAGTTCTTGGAACGACATTGGAAACAAAGACCGATAAAGTCTCAATTGAAATGAACTTGATTCGTGCTGATATGACCAAGACCTCAGAGAGGGTCACAATGGTGGAGACGAACATAACAGAATTGCAGTCTACCACGCGCAAGTTGGAAGAGCGGGTTCAGCAATTGGTTCATCAACACAAACAGGTGGCCTTGCAGCTGGAGGACCAGGAAGGTAGGGTCCGTCGGAACAACATATGAGTGGTTGGGGTCCCGGACAGGGTGGAAGGCCCTAGCATGGACCTTTTTTGGAGGACCTAATATTGAATCATCTTAAACCCAAATGGCTCTCCACCTTCTTTACCGTGGAACGGGCCCAAGGAGCTCCTGTTCCTCCACCGACACTGGGGGCTCCCCCAGGACAATCATTGCATGGATCTTGAATTAAGGGACCAGGGCGCTATCCTGCGGGCCGCTCACCTCCATGGTGGCCTTGCCTATGAAAACACGACTGTTAGATTTTTCCAGGATTTTGCTTTAAGGGTGCAGCAGGAGCGCCGCACCTTTGATGGAGTAAAGCATGGCCTAAGGGAGAGGGGCATTAAGTACATGATGCTCTTTTCGGCGAAGTTCAAAGTCATCTACAATGGTAGGTCCTGGTTCTATACGGCCCCCTCGGATGTGCAAGCATGGTTGGACAAGGAGCGATCACAGCGGAACAGTCAGTGCAGAGAGGATGGCTGGAGAGACACTCAGGATCGTTTATCTGGATCCTCCAGTGGACCCGAGGGATTGGATCGGCGAGAGAAACAAACTCATCAGTCACGATCGCTGAGCCCGGCGGCCTCAGAGACTATTAGAAAATAATATCTGTGTTCCGGCCTTGGGGTTTGAGGACCTTGCAGCTGAATCACGTAACATTTAGAGTCATGCCTAGGTATTGGATCTTTGCATTCCTTATGTGGGGTGTCTCCGAGAACTGTGACAGTGTTTTGCAACAGAATTTTATTGGACTTGGGCTGGGCAGCGGCCTTGGGGTGCCTTAGGGTGGTGACCCTCGGCAGCCCCTTCAATTTTTGAGTGTTCTGTTGGAAACAGGCGCTCTGCTAGTTGGGGATGTGGGTAGTGTTAGGCCTACTAAGCAGGGTAACAGAGAGGGGCGTTGTAGTTCCGGGGTCTTTCTTTGTATTGTTCTGTTTTGTATGCTTCAGAATACCACAGCCATCCAAAGTGACTTGGATCTTAGGATAGTAGGATCCATGTTGATACATTGGTGGTGTGAGGAGGCGGGGTGGGGGAAGGTCAAAGGTGGGTGGATTTTTGCCACATGCATTTATCGGGTGGCCTCGCAATCTACTCATAAACTAAAGGTGCTATCGTGGAATGTGAATGGTCTGGGGGACAATATTAAAAGGACTATGGTGTTACAATATCTCCGTCGACATTCCCCGGACATGGTGCTTCTGCAGGAGATGCACCTGAAGGGAAACAATTACCTAGCACTCAATCGGTTTGGGTATATGCTTGTTTCACATGCTGGGTTCACAACTGGTTCTAGGGGGACAGCGATACTGCTCATGAATTTGGTGCCACTAGTGGTATCCCGCACATGGTGTGATCTGTTGGAACGCTATGCCGCACTGTCAGGAATGTGGGAGGGACATCGCCTCAATGTATGCTCGGTGTGCATCCCTCCAAGGATGCATGGGGTGACCTTCTCCGACCTTAGCAAATTACTTTTGGACATGCCAGTGGGTACTCTTATCCTGAGAGGGGACATGAACGAGACGATGACGCCTGAACTGGACCAAGACACAAGCTCCTCCAGAGTTGGGGGGGTGCGACCATTGAAAGCTTTTGCGACTGCGCTGGGGCTGGTGGACCTGTGGAGGCTACATAATCCTGCTGCTTGACAATACACTCACATTTCCGTGGCACAAGTAGTTTGTCTCGTCTGGACTACATTTTCACACACACTATGTCTGCTGGATTCTTCCAGGCGAGCTGTTATTGGGCCCAGGGTAAATATGACCATTCCCCGGTGGAGGTGTTTCTGAGGGGCCCGGTTAGGGACTGGACTTTACCTCTGCTCTTAAGACCTATATCTATTTAAAGATCAGGAGTTTCGGGAACAATTTGAGGAATGTACTGAACTATAATTTACAGAAAATCTGGGATCCGTGCAATCTGACTGTATACTGTGGCAGGCTTATAGGTGGTGACAAGGGACTCTGTGCAAGCAACTGCTGGGGCTAGACCTAAAGAAAAGAGGGCGCAATGCGACAGTCTGGAGCAAGAGAGTACAGTTCTTGAGTCGGTGTTAGAAGCAGAGCAGGGGGGCGTTGCTGGACGTCTACACACACTCAGACTCAAACAACAATAGCTCAGAGACCTAGAGAAAAACACAGGTTGTACGCACGCTATAACGACGCAGACACATATATGATCTAGGCAATAAGGCAAATAAAATCATTGCATGGTTGGAGAAAAGGGATAGAGGTCGTAACTGGGTCTCTGAGATACGGACCTCTAGTGGTACAGTAAAGGGAAAAGGCGCAACTATAGCAGAGGCGTTCATCCACTACTATGAAGGGATTTATCAGACCCAGACTGATAGGGGGGTGGAGGATTGCACGGAATTTCGAAAGGATATAGCTTTACCAATGCTCAGCGTGGAGGACCAGGAGGCGGTTGACGTGGAATTCTCTACAGAAGAAATCGAGGGTGCCATACGGGACCTTCAGTATGGGAAAGCGGTGGGTCCGAACGGTTTCCCTGCGAAGCTGTACAAGTGTGTGGCAGGGCACCTGGCATCCTACATGCTTCGTATGTTTCAAGGGGTGAGGGCGGAGGGTGACTTGCCACTTGATCTGAGGACAGCTACCATTGTCGTAATCCCACAGAAAGGCAAACCGCAAGATTGTTGTAGTTCCTATCGACCTATCTCACTCCTTAATTTTGAACCCAAGGTTTTGACTAAGGCACTCGCAAATAGACTATCTCCTGTGATACAGTCTTTGATTCACCCGGATCAGTATGGATGTATGCCTCACAGAAACACCAAACTGAGTCTTTGTCATTTATACGGGGTAATGTATATGGTGCAGCAGTGACCGTACGATCAAGCGGCACTTTTATTATTAGGTGCCCATATGGCTTTTGATAGTATTGAGTGGCCATATTTGCTCGCTGTGCTCGCTAAGCTTGGATTTGGTCCGGGCTTCCGCACATGGATTGCGCTGCTTTACGCAGTCCCGTTGGCGTGCGTTAGGGTTAATGGAACGGTGTCCAGAGTTTTTCAGCTGCAGAGGGGTACGCGACAGGGCTGCCCGCTCTTTCCAGTCCTCTTTGCGCTCGCACTTGAACCACTGGCCTCCTGGGTAAGAGGGGACCCGCTAGTGAGAGGCATTGACGTGGGGGCATGGGAAGAATGTATCTCCATCTATGAGAATGATATCCTGTTATACGCCCATACGCCCAGGCAACCCTTCCATAGGCTTATCCATATTATCCGGTCCTTTGACCAATTTTATGGTTATCATATAAACTGGGACAAATCCCTGATATACACTCTGGCAGGGGAACCCCCAGTTCTGACGTCGGCATGTAAAGAGCTGGTTCACAGGGACTCTTTTAAATATTTGGGCATCTGGAACACCAAGACGGAGGTGGGGTTCTTGCAGCTTAATGTACATTTGCAGCTTGACAGGATGAAAGGGGATGTGGCCCATTGGCAGCGTTTACCGGTCTCCCTTATGGGAAAGGTGGTTTTGTTTAAAATGATGGCCCTCCCGCATCTCCTCTACGCCATACAAAATACCCAGTTCCCGATTCCGGAAACATTCTTCTGCGCAGTTGAATCTGAACAGTGAACATTGCTGTGGGGGTGGGGGTTGCCCCAGGATTGCCCTAAAGATATTGCAGAAGGGGGTCTGCGAAGGGGGGCTGGCGGTACCGAACATCCGAAAATATTGCTGGGCAGCTCAGCTTGTTAATATCAACGGATGGGTCTTCTTGCCGATCGAGGAGCCTGCCTACCTAGCTGATCGCTTTGCTATGGGAGTGGGCAGCTACTTGGCTGCTCTTTACGGGGGAGGAGGGGGACCTTGTCACTCCCGATACATACTCAGACAGTTGTTACGGTGTGGCGGAAGGTGACAAAAATGATTGGTTGGGAGGCCAGACTCACTGAACAAATGCCACTTTGGGAGGGCGACTTTCTAAGAGAGGTGAGGCGTCTGAAGGGTTTCCATAGGTGGAGCAGTATAGGCATTGATCTCCTGGGGGACGTTTGGAAAAAAGGGAAAATGATAACATGAGACGGGCTTCAGGCGGCGTTTCAAAAGGGTATGACTGAACACTTCTGATACTTACAGTTGCGACACGCACTTCACTGCCACCTGAAGGAAGGGTGAATGCACCACTCGAAGACAGACTTCTCCTTGTCCCTCATGTACAAAAACCTACTTAACAATACACCTGACTGTCTGGGACCCTTGTGGGTGGCATGGGAATCGGGTGTGGGTCTCCTCGAGGAAGATGACTGGCGAGAGGCCCTGCAGAGACCCAGAGAGATAGCGGTAAGAGAGTGATTTAGATTGATCCAACGCGCCTATTGCACAGGTACTACGCTTCGAGGACTGTACAGTATCATATGGGGCACTGTACCTCGACACAGTGAGTTGATCCAGCGGCGCACCAACAACAGGTACTCCAATACCATATATTCAACTGGCCCCATCAATAATACGCACACTCAAATTCACCTGGTTAGCCCGCTGGGGGGTTTTGTTTGTTTATTTCATGAATTGATCAGTACTGTAATAATTTGTACTTCTTCCTAATTATTATCACTGATCAATAAGTTCTTTCCATTTGGTCGATGAACCAAATTAGTTGGAACTAGTTGATGGTGACGATGCACATAACCTCTCTTGCAAATAATTTGTCTATAATAATAAACACAGACTCAGGAAGTTTTCAAAACCTTTATCTAAAGTTTAAATGTGAGCAAACCATTCAAATACACCACAGATACCTTCAGAAAGGAGAGGATAGAGACAGCAGTACATCAGGAAATATACGAAATTCATAATTACCACAGATGGTGTGAAGACCAACCCCCGGGCCAAAGGGCTGGTAAGGGTCCCCAGAAAAGATCAGGGACAAAGATTACAGGACAGGAGTCAGGACAGGACAGTGAACCTCTCTAGACCGCAGAATACATTGCACCCCTCTCTGACACTCTCTTCCTCCTCGAGATTCTTCTCCGATCTTCTTCTAATCAATTGCTTTAGATAGGTAATTCTCTATTTGAATCTTCTTCAGCATCTCACTCTGACACCATCTTCCTTCTCAGCATACTTTCAGGATCACGCACACCCAACTAACTAAACTACCTTAGTTATACCTTTGGGATTCATCAACCACCCCCTAAAGTTGCAATCTCATAAAAATACAAATTCTGATTGGACAGGCAAAGGGCGTTGGGTCATCACACCATGATGGCATAGCACTTTTTACTGGTTAATAAAAAGAATCTTTAAAGAAAACAGTTACAGGAAATGTTTACTTCAAGTTATTGACGGTGAAGACAATTTCAAACTTTACTTCATCTTAACTGGATCATGGTGTGCCTTTACCTTTTCCCCCAAGGATACTAATTGTTGCCTGTTATAATTCAGTAAGCAAGAAAATCAACGTAAAATGTGTGCTTGTAGTTTCAATGTAGTGAGGACTAGATAAGGGTCAAATATGCCTTAATTTGTAAAACTATAGTATGTTAAGAGTATGCACTATCTTGTTCACCTTGCTGTAATTATATCATAGTCTTCAAATCTTGCATTTTGTTTATATGCTTCCATGTCAATTTCTGACTGTACAAGGCTGTGAAGAAAAAATCCCTGTTTGGTGTTGTCTCTACTATATGTAATATATACATCTAACTAACAAACTCAATGAATGAATAAATAAATACTTTGCATATCCGTATTGTTGGACCTATCATCCTTAGGGTGGACTTCCCCCAAACCTTTTGCAGCCTTTCAAACCTCTCTCAGGATTGCCACTGCAGTGCCTGTGTGTGCAGTTTACTGCCACATGAAAAAAGGCATTTAAGAGTAGTAAAGTTAGGATTCCTAACTTTACTACTCCTAAATGCCTTTTGTGAATACTGAAAGTTGTAAAGTTAGGATTTTGTCTCAGTTTAGAAATAGTAAAGTTAGGAATCCTAACATTACTACTCCTAAATTCCTTTTGTGAATACCGAAAGTGATAAAGTTAGGATTTTGTCTCAGTTTAGGAGTAGCAAAGTTAGGATCCCTAACTTTACTACTCCTAAATGCCTTTTGTGAATACCGAAAGTCGTAAAGTAAGGATTTTGTCTCAGTTTAGGAGTAGTAAAGTTAGGAATCCAACCTTTACTACTACTAAATGCCTTTTGTGAATACCAAAAGTCATATAGTTAGGATTCTGTCTCAGTTTAGAAGTTGTAAAGTTAGGAATCCTAACTTTACTACTCCTAAATGCCTATTGTGAATCCCAAAAGTCATAAAGTTAGGATTTTTTCTCAGATTACTTTTGTGAATCGGGCCCCCTAACTTTAGTACTCCTAAATGCCCTTTGTGAATACCAAAAGTCATAAAGTTAGGATTTTTTCTCAGATTTCTTTTGTGAATCGGGCCCCCTATCTTTAGTACTCCTAAATGCCCTTTGTGAATACCAAAAGTCATAAAGTTAGGATTTTGTCTCAGTTAAAATTAAGTTTTGGTCTTTAGTTTAACTTAAGACCAAAACTTAAGTTTAACTGAGACAAAGTCCTAACTTCACGACTTTCGGTATTCACAAAGGGCATTTAGGAGTAGTAAAGTTAGTATGCCTAACTTTACTACTACTAAATGCCCTTTGTGAATACCGAAAGTCATAAAGTTAGGATTTTGTCTCAGATTACTTTTGTGAATCGGACCGATTCATTTTATAGATGGTTACTCTATCTCCTATAAAACTTGGGAGAACATGAAAACTTTAGTACTATGTAATTTAGAGTAAACATGTGAAGTTGCATGGTACGCTAGGCTTATAGTGCCTGATTCACAGAGGTAAACTTACTTGTTTGTGTAAGTGCACTCTTTATCAGTATTCACAAACTACTACTCAAGAGTAACTTTATGACTGCAGAGACTCCACAGTAGAGGCGGAGAACACCGCTCACAAAAAGATAGGACAGGCCTATCTATTTATGTGCAGAGTTTTTCTCCAAAACGTACATGAACCTGTGAGTTTACCTTTGTGAATCTGGCTTATTGATGATGGCTTGATTCAAAGAGATCTATGTGGCCATTAACCTAGTTTGTGGACGAGAGTGGCTCCATTTATGCTGAGAGCTATCGAGAAAAATATACCTGGGGCCGTATTATAAAATATGGTGCCCTCTCTTAGTCAGTGCCGAGCACACCTTTCAAAATGTACACTCAGCGCTAACAAGGAGAGTGTGCCATATTATGTTGAATGCATTGCCCCCAGGGCAGACGCGAAGTCGTGCTGCCCTGGGGCCAGCGCATTCAAGTGAAATACGGAGTGGCTTAGAAGCTGCAGCTCCATGTTTCACTGTGCAGGCAGCATCCCGACTGCACTTTTAAGGTGGATTAGAGATCTCCTTGCAGGCGGGTGAAGAGAGTGACTGCACCCTCCTGTAAAGGGATGTCTGGGGGGTCCATGGTACCCACTTTACCCCCTCTAGGGGGCTACCATCAGGGAATGCACTGATAGTGAGTCACCTTTGAGGTGGCACATTTTCAGTGCACCTGCTGACACTTTCTTTGCCTCTGCGCCCACGTTAAAAATACGGCGCGGTCGCAGAGGCAAAGAGATTCCCTCTTTTGCATGGGTCCTCGCCCCTATGCAAATGAGGTAACACCCTATAGTGATAGCTCAGGCGTTATATGCGTGCTATTGCTATCTCTATTACAGAAAGGGCTTCACAAGTGTCTGCGGCCCTTTCTGTAATGCCAAAGTGCCCAGGGATTGCTCAAAGTGGGCGCAAATGCCCGTTGCGCCCCCGGGGCGCTTTGTTTAATACAGTGCCAGTTAGACATAAATGAGGCATAAATGGTTCTACTACGTTGCATGTAAGACTATCAAAGTTAATCATATCGAACTACAACAATTTCGACTGTAGATTACTGCATGCCACTAAATTGTTAAGGTATGCATATGTAGGTAAATATAGATTTACTACACCAAATTCCACATCTACTTATGTTTTAGTTTATTATTGTATGATACTAAAATAAATTATCATTTTAATGTATTGCTTTACTGCTCAATTAAACAAATTTTACGTTTCTGTTCGAATTTGCCAATGTACATTTTTACCACATTGGCACCATCATTTATAAACCAAACATGTTGTACTCCACATAGTGCATTCTTTTAGAGGACATTTATCTCAATTGATTGGGCTTCCTTATGTCTCAACTTTGTTTGCATTTTTGCAATAGATGTGAGTAAAAATACGGAACGTTTGAATTCTCCTTGATGCTACTCTCAATTGAGAATCAGTGATTGGTGATGTTGAGCACTTATCTAACTAGTGCTTTGAAAAACAGCTCCCAAGATAGGCAAACACAGAAACGTCATAACCAAGTCACCGGAGATATCATGCAGAAGTTGCCAAGAATCTATGCGTTATATACATCTATTTCACAATGAAAGCACACGTGTTACAGATAGGTTATTGATTTAAATGGAAATTATTGGATTTGCCATTGTCTTTTTATTACAGCTTCATCATTTTTCGCTATATTAAAATGAGTTTACATACAATAATAATAGTTTTTGTGTAAACCTCGAAATTCTATGGGAACATGCTTTTCTATGCACATATATTTATTGCATTTTATACGTTAATGTTCTTTTTATTATTGTCATAATTAAAAAGGGGGAAATAATACCACAATGAAATACTAATTTATTATTGAAGTACACGTTTGAAGATGTATTTTAGCATCAAGGATTGCGGGTATGTATCTAATGACATATGAATGTTCAGTAAAGATGATCTATTTGCACACAGAATTCCAGAATTGCCATTAGATGGCAAAGAAGAACATCAGTTACAGGGGAGGGTTAATAAATGTTGGGATGGTTATATAAATTGGAAATCCCCCTGCTCTCTCCCATAAATGATCTTACTCAGCCTCACAAGCAATCTCATGTTTTGACACACAGAGACATTGATATGCACATGCACTCACAAACATGCACACACCACACTGATCTGCGCTGCCATATGCAAATCAGCCATGACCCTGTTCCCCATGGGAACAGTGCAGCCTGAACTACCAGGCCAGGTTCTTACTGGCCCAGAAAACAAGCATTCTGGAACCGGTTTCTGGGCATCACCCCTCATCAACCAGGCTAGCTTGAAACCGGTGGCATAGCAAGCACAGGGCCCACGTTTGGGCATACCATCGAGGTCGGCCTGAACTCTTGACCGGTCCAGCGCAACCAATTAAATCTTTAGGTGCTTACTAAGTGCTATGTTTGCATTTATTCTTTAAAAATTCATATTTTGAGTTCTACCTATTGGACTTTTGTTATTTTGGTCTTGTTTTATTCAGAAAATCATAATCTACTTTTCTGGAACTGGAGTCGTTTTGTGATGGTTTTACTGTGTTACTGTTTGAGGTGTTGCACAGTCCCTTTACCCATTACCTGTTAAATTAAACCTGACTGCTCTGTGCCAAGTTACCAGAGTGAGAGAACAGGTTATATTATGGTGTGTATCTGAATTACCCTGACTAGGATTGTGGTTCCTGCTTGGACAGGGTGCATACCTCTGCCAACCAGAACCCCAGTTTCTGACACATATGAATTATGTCCACTCTATGGATGAGTTGTGGACTGTGAAGCACGTGTTGGAAGTTAAGTGTGTTCTTGTGAATAAGTTACATTTTGCATTTGCCTTCCAAACATAATTCTAACTCCACTGAAAACAAGTGTTTGTTTGTAAAAATATATAAACAATCAAATAAATAAATACCTATTGATAATAAATGCACAGGTGCAGTTTTTTCCTTAGGAGCCCATCACCAACACTGCTGAATGCCAGTGCTGCTGAATACTCAGTTTGCCTAATCTTGATTTTACCTTACACCTCTCTCTAACACCACTTTTAATATCCACCCTTTTTATCAAATCTGGCTGGTACTTTTTCATACTGCCTTTGTCACTATTTTTCAATCTTTCTCTTCCTCTGCCTTTCTCCCTTTTCTTCCTTTCTTTCTCTTGCTCTGGGTCAAAGCCTGATGAAGAGAAATAAGCCCCAGTTCTCAAGCAAATCTTATCAATGCCAGTTGGTCTTGCATACCTTTAAATACAAATTTGACCACCTCGCATTGCCAATGAGTGCATATAGTGGTCTTCAATGTCTTCAAAATCAATGTAGTATGTTCCACATTTTTGCTGCAGCTTTTATAGTGACCACTAAGTGGCATTGAAATGCAGTAAACTGGTATTTAAAGGTGGCTGTGTTTTCTTAGGTTTAATGAGTCATTCAGAGCAGGATAAATAACACATTTACCGGCGGGGAAACCAAAAAGCTCATGTAGGTGGGTCAAAAATAGAAAGGGAGAAAAATCACAAATAACAGCAATGCAACTGAGATTGACTCAAAAGCCATCCAATCTTGAACAAGGATTGGATCTGTTGAATATTTTATACAATGCTGTCTGTGACAGACAACAGCAGCTCTCTGGTGCAACACCATTACAATGAGTGCCTTGTCAGCCACAGGCAACCACAACCACAAACTACTGAAACTCATTCAGAACACAAGTGAAACTTATGCCACAGTGACAGCTACTTAATGTGCCTCCAAAGTGTAATTTGTATGTTCTTGTTGAGGGCTTCCTATTGTTTAGGGCTGTAGGCTTACCCATATTCCACATATGTGTCTTTCTCTGTCCGAGGCAGAGATGACTGTTTCCAGAAGCCACAATGTCACCACACACTGAGATATGTGGTAGTCAATTGATCTCAAGAAGCTGCCACTTTCACAGGAGGAAAAAGCCAACCGTATAAAAATCAATCTATGATGATGGAGTCTTTTCAGGGTTGGAGAAAACCAGAAGTAAGGAATCCAGGTGAGTCAGGATCAGCAAGTGGAGGGAGTGAGGAGACAAGCAAAGGGACACACCTTTTTTCCAACCATACTGAGGACTTTCAATAGTAAAAGAACAAGAAAAGGAAATTACATCAAACAACACATGACAGGAAACATTATGTCAGGAAGAAACCAAAGGAGGAACAGCCATGATGGAAAATGGAAAAGAAAAGAGAAAACCTGAAGAAGACTAGTTGCAGAATCCCATTTAAAGGCAGTTGCAAACCCTCAGCTGATGATTGCCATTTTGGTGCAGAAGAGAGAAGGAGCAGCAGCCAGGAGCCCTGTGGTATGAGGGGAAACAGCATAGCTGTGAGGCTCCCCAGCCCACAGGTGCAGGCTTCGTATGGCATCTTCTTAGGCCTGGGAGCCATAAGACCCTGCAAAGTACTTCAGTTCTTGGGTGCCCAGGGGTCCTAGATGCCACAGATGTAACACATATGGACTCATGCATGTGTAAAGATTAGAATTTCAAAACCTACATTTTGTGTTAAAATGACATGCCATCCTTAAATGCATGACGTGATCAATTACATCAATTTCATGTGTAAGCTTTGTGCCCAACAATTTGTGAGGACATACAAAATTTGCGTTAGTTGATGTGAATTTCTATACCAATTGGAGTGCCAACATCTCTACTACGTCATCATAGTTGTATTCTCCAAATCACTGAAAAGATTACATTCTGCAGATTGTCAGCTCCTACCAAAAAATAAATCTCCCTGCTAGTTATCCTGTAACCATAAGCCTAAATATCACAGAGTTGGAGCTAATTGTGGCTCTGATACTTCTGCAGGATATTTCCAGTAACAATGAACATTTGATAATTCACGAAGGGATGCATGTCTGTCTGGCCTTGCCTGCAATATTAAATGCACAGTTTTAAATGTAACACTCTCCCACTTCGAATTGTCGTTGCTTCATTTGCAGTGGGGAAATGCCTCTGATTGCAATTGGGTGGAAAAGCAATGGTTTATGCAGTGTTGAAGTTTGGCAAGTGTGTGAGCAACGTGTTTAAGTGTGCTATTATAAGGATTACATGGACCTACTGCACATTTATAGCCAGATTTATTAAGGAAGTGTGTTGCCCTTGCATCATGTAGGATGTCACCAGGGCAACACATTCTCAAAGTCAGAATTACCAAGCACCGGAAGACCACAGCGTGGCCCTGCATTGCTAGATGAATCAGGAGTAATGCGAAGCAGCGACTTGCCCTGCCTTGCGTTAATCTGCCCTGGGAAGGCGTTCCATAGTGGAGCGTGAGCATTTCCATGCTACCACCCATGGATTTTGGCACATTTCCAGATCTACCAAAGACCCGTAATCCTGGTAATATGACAAATTGCTACGCCTTCCCAGGGCAGGCCCAATGAGGAGAAATATCTTTATTTCTCCTCCTTGTTTCCTCTTTCCAAGTTTGCTGCATTCTACATCACACTTAGAAAAAGGAAAATGCATCTGAGGATTATTTTTAATGCAGGAAGGAGTCCTGTCTGTAACTTGGGCACCCTTGCACCATGGTGTAAGGGTGCCTGCTTCGGCGCAAGGCACCACATTGTGCTCCAACGCAAGAAGAGGACAAGAATTTTCCATTTAATGTTAAATATGGTGCATTTCTGCTCTCTGTGTTGTGTTAAAGTATGATAAATTTGGGCCTTAAAATTTGACACAAATGTTTTACACTCAGCAAATGAGAGGCTCAGGCAAACTTATATCCAGCAAAGGCATCGCTCACTGACCTTGTAACTCGCACATATGCTGGATATGCTTAATTGGGTTTCAACAAGTCCATCATGGTAACTTCACCAAAGGAGCCCAAACGTAAGAGCAACTGTTTGACGTTAACTTCCAGCCCTTTCTACTTAAAGCTATCACCTTGAAAGTGTTAGCATGCTAACTGATCCAGCCTAATCAAAGGCGGCATACACAAACGCCATCTACTTTCCCTTTCAACTTTAGATACTACATTGCTATGACAAATGAACTCTATGCACCTAATGTAAAACAAGTTCACTGATCTCTATTCGGGTAAATGAATCGGAAAGAATAATGGGAAAAAAATGAAGGTTGCATATAAGTAAAGAGTTAAGACTGAGGTCCATACTATGAGAGAATTACAGTGTAAGAGAAAGATTTTCTTCCAAATAAAAATCTGAAGGGATGGGTTAAGGGAAAGGTAATGCAGCATTGTTAAAATATACAAATACTAGATACATATTTCTCAGATTAATAACACATGCTTAAGACCCCCAAAAAACAAATGGAACACTCACTAGTACATGTAATTTCAATGATTTAAGAAAAAATTGTCCCTCTATAGCTACGTTTCACAAAAACAAAGAAAATAACTGAATGTTATTAAACTAGGTAGCCTCCTTATTTAGAAGCAATTTAGAACAATCTTGCTTCATTTCAGATACATAAAACCTGATTTGCTGCGTGTCATCCCTGTTCCTAAAATATGCAATTTAAAATTGCTGAGTTGATCAAAAATCTGACTTTCTGTAAGACTTTCCTTTCTGCCACTTAGAGTGATATTTGTATGTGTGTGTATATATATTATCTACTGGCGGTCGCCAGTAGATAGTTATAGTTAGGACCGAGTTCCCATAGGAAATCTGAAAATTCTATTTTGAAGAACTTTGGCGCCGTTTGACTTATCTTCGTGAAATTTTCAAAACTAATGGGGCGCTCCGCTCAGCTCCTACCCTGAATTTCTCGGGGTGATACGTCAAGCGGGGGCTGAGAAAAAGGGGGGTCCCAAAACGCGTTTTCCCCATGCATTTTCCCATAGGACCTTTAGTCGAAGGTACAGCCCGAACGGCTGAACAGAATTACCTGAAATTTGGCAAAGAGGTAGTCCTCAGGTCAGGCATGTGCCTTTTGCATATATGGTGTCAATCTGTTCAGTAGTTCCTGAGAAAATTGCAGTTAAAAGTACATAAATATCTATATGTGCGCACTGTGCGCGCACCAAATGTCTGCGAGCGTAAATCTGATTGGTGGTTAGATGTCAGTCAACATTCCAATCGGTCAAAATCAGGAAGTGTCGGACGCCATTTTGTGTGTGACCGTGAAAAAGAAAGGTGGAGAACGTGAAAAGGGGGCAGGGTAGAGAGTTCCCGACCCCCTAGCCTTTGTCAGGGGGTCCCTGAAGGACCCCGAAGGGTGAAAAAAACATTTTATTTTTTTTCAAAAAATCGCGGGGTGCGCGCACGGTGCGTGCACCCCCCAGCCGCTATTTTGAGTTTTAGAGGCAGAAGAGAGCTAAAAACACAAGTGGAGAACGTGAAAAGGGGGCAGGGTAGAGAGTCCCTGACCCCCTAGACCTTCTCAGGGGGGACCTCGTAAATAAAAAAAAAACATTTCGTTTAATAAAAAAAGAGCCGGTGCGCGCACGGTGCGCGCTCCGTGAAAAACCCTTAAAAAAAAAAAACATTTCAAACTGTTTATAAGTTTATAGAAGATATTAACTATGCTGTTCAACTTTATCCAAATTAAAAAAAAAAAGAGCTGAGCCATTCCATATTACAGGATACAGTCAATCTATAACTATATACATAGGTAGTTTATTGTAAAATAAATATATAAAAAAGATAATAATACATACATAAATTAGCATTTAAAAAACCTTACAAATTCACTAAAAAAACCATAGGTTTCACACACGTTATAGTTAGGAATTAGCATTTAAAAAACCTTGCAAATTCACTGAAAAAACCATAGGTTTCACACATGTTATAGTTAGCTGGACATTTTACTCGTAAAAAACCATTGAAATTTCCCAGTTATAGTTAGTTCAGCTAACTATAACTCGCGCGACCGCAATCCACTGCTGATGACGTCACATCTTACACCACTCATGACATGGTCAGTGACATCAGCCCTGACATCACTGATGACATCTCAAATGACTCACTTATAGAGTCAGTTACGCACCTAGAAAATCATCCATTCACACACTTGTACAGCCACTCATTCTTCCACAGGCCTTTCCCTATATATATTATACATTTTTAAACTTTACAGAAACACACACTCACTGAATGACGTCATCAGCAGTGGATTGCGGTCGCGCGAGTTATAGTTAGCTGAACTAACTATAACGGGGGAATTTCAATGTTTTTTTACGAGTGAAATGTCCAGCTAACTATAACATGTGTAAAACCTATGGTTTTTTCAGTGAATATATATATAAGCATATATATATATATATATTACCTACTGGCGATAGCCAGTAGGTAGTTATAGTTAGGACCACGTTTCCATAGGAAAACCTCAACATTCTATTTTGAATAACTTTGGCGCCGGTCGACGAATCCTCGCGAATTTCTCAAAATAGGTGGGGCGCTACGCTCCGCTCCTACCCTGAAAGTCTCGGGGGGATTCGTCAAGCGGGGGCTGAGATAAAAGGGGGGTCCCAAAACGCGTTTTTCCCATGCATTTTTCCATAGGACCTTTAGAACGAGCTACAGCCCGAATGGCTGAACAGAATTACTCAAAATTTGGCAGAGAGGTAGTCCCTAGGTCAAGGAAGTGCCTTTTGTAGGTTTGGTGTAAATCTGTTCAGTAGATTCTGAGAAAATAGCCTTTAAATCAATATATATATCTGAGCCAGCTTACGGTACGCTTACCGTACGCTTACGGTAAGCGTACGGTGGCGTGCGCGAGCGCGATTCTGATTGGCTCTTAGATCTTAGTAAACATTCGAATCGGCCGAAACCAGGAAGCGGCGGCCGCCATTTTGTCTCTCGCACTGAGAGAGATTTTTAAAATCGGAAGCCCAAAAACATGTAAAGGGGCTGTTTTGACAACTCCCTCCCACATAGTCATGTTGAGGGAGTCCCCAAACATCCCCCAAGTGCAAAAACGGTTTTATTTTTTTTTCGGCAATTTCGCGGGGTACGCTTACCGTACGCTTACGGTAAGCGTACGGTAAAAAAATAAAAATAAAAAAAACACTATCCACACTTACCCCACCCCCTGTGCTTTTGGTGGCCGAAGGCCACCAAATGTGCTGGGCTTATTACAATGGAAAAAAACACTATCCACACTTACCCCACCCCCTGTGCTTTTGGTGGCCGTAGGCCACCAAATGTACAGGGCTTATTATAAGGGAAAAAAACTTAGCATTTAAAAAACCGTACTAATTCACTGAAAAAACCATAGGTTTCACACACGTTATAGTTAGGAATTAGCATTTAAAAAACCTTGCAAATTCACTGAAAAAACCATAGGTTTCACACATGTTATAGTTAGTGGAAATTTTACTGATAAAAAACCAATGAAATTGCCCCGTTATAGTTAGCGCAGGCAACTATAACTCACGCGACCGCAATCCTCTGCTGATGACATATGTGTCTTTATGATAAAAAAATATTTGTAATATATGTATAGCTAAAAATGTATGGAAGAAGACATGGGCAAATAAGTGTCTAAATACAGTATTAGCATCAGCAGAGGATTGCGGTCGCGTGAGTTATAGTTGCCTGCGCTAACTATAACGGGGCAATTTCATTGGTTTTTTATCAGTAAAATTTCCACTAACTATAACATGTGTGAAACCTATGGTTTTTTCAGTGAATATATATATATATATCACTGAAAAAACCATAGGTTTCACACATGTTATAGTTAGCGGAAATTTTACTGATAAAAAACCAATGAAATTCCCCCGTTATAGTTAGTGCAGGCAACTATAACTCACGCGACCGCAATCCTCTGCTGATGCTAATACTGTATTTAGACACTTATTTACCTATGTCTTCTTCCATAAATTTTTAGCTATACATATATTACAAATATGTTTTTTTCATAAAGACACATATGTCATCAGCAGAGGATTGCGGTCGCGTGAGTTATAGTTGCCTGCACTAACTATAACGGGGGAATTTCATTGGTTTTTTATCAGTAAAATTTCCGCTAACTATAACATGTGTGAAACCTATGGTTTTTTCAGTGAATTTGCAAGGTTTTTTAAATGCTAATTCCTAACTGTAACGTGTGTGAAACCTATGGTTTTTCAGTGAATTTGTACGGTTTTTTAAATGCTAAGTTACTTTACGCCATTCGTGGCGTGCGCGCCCACTTAACGCAGTTCGTTCCGTGCACGCACTTTACGCAGTTAGTTGCGTGCCCACGTTAGGCTAGATGGGCCATGTACGCACGATGCGCTTCGCGCACCGTGCGCACATGGAGGACATATGATGCGCTTCGTTGTGAAAGGTAATATTTTAATTTTTCACTTGTCTTATAAGCCATGCTAAAATGGTGACCTTCGGGCACCATTTGCACATGGGGTGGGGAGAGTATGGAGATTTTTTTTTTTTAAATAATTTTTACCATACGCGTACGGTAAGCGTAATCGCAGAAATTATCGAAAAAATGAAAATTCAGTTTTTGGCTTTAGGGGTACTTTGGGGACTCCCTCAACATGGCTAGGTGCTTAGGAGCTGTCTAAACAGCCCCTTTACATATTTTTGCCCTTTGTTTTTTAACCCCCTCTCAGAGTGCGAGAGAGAAAATGGTGGCCGCCACTTCCTGGTTTCGACCGATTCGAATGTTTACTAAGATCTAACAGCCAATCAGATTCGCGCTCGCGCACGTCACCGTACGCGTACGGTAAGCTTACCGTAAGCGCACCGTAAGCTGGCTCAGATATATATATTGATTTAAAGGCTATTTTCTCAGGAACTACTGAACAGATTTACACCAGACCTACAAAAGGCACTTCCTTGACCTGAGGACTACCTCTCTGCCAAATTTCAAGTAACTCTGTTCAGCCGTTCGGGCTGTAGCTGTGTCTAAAGGTCCTATGGAAAAATGCATGGGAAAAACGCGTTTTGGGACCCCCCTTTTATCTCAGCCCCCGCTTGACGAATCCCCCCGAGACTTTCAGGGTAGGAGCGGAGCGTAGCGCCCCACCTATTTTGAAAATTTCGCGAGGCTTCGTCGACCGGCGCCAAAGTTATTCCAAATAGAATGTTGCGGTTTTCCTATGGAAACAGGGTCCTAACTATAACTACCTACTGGCGACCGCCAGTAGGTAATATATATATATATATATATATATATATATATATATATATATATATATATATATATATATCTATATATATTTTCAAAAGTTCGCTGTGAGATCACCGCTCTCCTCCCTCGCGACGCCGGTGCCAGCCACGGTCACAACTCCGCTTGAAATGTTTTAACCAGGATATGATTCGCACATTCTCCGAAATAAATCCAGCGGCACACCAAGGACAAACACAATAAGACTTTATGCGAATCATATCCTGGTTAAAACATATATATATATATATATATATATATATATTTATATATATATATATATATGATTAAACAAATGCCCAGGGAGCTCAGGGAATCACTTGACAGCTTGCCCCACCATCCGGTGCTAGAATTCAGCTTGCATGTATGTCCCGGCAATTTTCATAATGCCTGATGCGTTTCACGGCATCTCGCCGCTTCCTCAGAGGCAAGTAGCAAAGAATTGAAATCCGCTAGGTGCGATGGGACATGTAGTCCTAGAGGCAAATTAAATAATTTCCTGAGTCGATTTCATGCGCCAAAAGTACTTATTATGCTCACATAATGTCCTTTCGTAGGTCCCAGGAGTCACAAGGCAAGACCCTCTTCAATTAGGCTCACTGTGCCGATCGGCGTGGATTAGTTCCAGACCTTGGCCTCTCCATGTATCAGAGATGGTGCGTTCCCCCACGGCCAGGGCGCCGTGTAAGATATGATTAAACAAATGCCCAGGGAGCTCAGGGAATCCCTCGACAGCTTGCCCCACCATCCGGTGCAAGAATTCAGCTTGCATGTATGTCCCGGCAATTTTCATAAAGCCTGACGCATTTCAAGGCATTTTGCCACTTCCTCAGAGGCAATTAGCAAAGAATTGGCGCGGACAGTGCTTCTGATATTTCAAATGCATTGAAATTATTAATACATCAAGCTGCAGTTCTACTAGTCGTTACTAGATGTCCCTCACAAGTCAAATGCAAAAGCTTCATGAAAAGGTTTCAATGCTTTTGCATTTGACGCATGAGGGACATCTAGTAATGACTATTGGAACTGCAGCTTGATGTAATAATAATTTCAATGCTTTTGCATTTGACTCGTGAGGGACATTTAGTAACGACTAGTTGAACTGCAGCTCTTTGTAGAATTATTTTGATATTGGACTCTATAATATTCACTGCCCACTGCTAATCTCGTCCCATAATGCTTTGCAGGGCCTTTGGTTGGAATTGTATTTTTGCCCATAACTGTGCTTGGGGTGGTCCTAGGAGGAAGAGATCACCACTGAATCGTTCACCAGCATGATATGCTCTTTGTGTTCAAGGCATCTGCTTGGTCCTCCCCCTAGGTTAGGGGGGACCCCAAAATCATCACCTCTCTCATTGCCTAATATTTCCATTCACAGTTCACTTTTGTTATTTGGTTATATGCTTATTAGCATGTAAAATTGCTTTATCATAGCATTGTGGGCGTTGTTGATATTTCTGCTACGCTACGTGTTTTAGCACAGTTTATGCACTGTGCTACGTGCATTTTGCGTAGTAGTGCAAACTACGCAGGCTCTGTGAGTGTAGCGTAGTACTATGCCCAGGGTTAGCCAACACCTAGGAAAACTTGCAAGTTTTTTAAAAACTAGACATCTTGGGTAATCCAGGGGTGACTTGTGTGGCTTTCACCAGGCGGTTTATCTAGAATCCCCTGCTTTGACTGAAAAAAAAAGAAATTCCTCAAATTTCTTTGATGGAAAGTTCTGGAACCTGTGGGGAGCAACAAATTTCCTACCACCCTGAGTTCCCACATGTCCCCTGATAAAAAACAGTACACCACTTGTGTGGGTGGGCAATTAGACCACAACACAAAAGGCCCTAAAGATCTACCTTGATAGATAAGCAATAGGGGTAGCTGCAGTATTTGTGACCATGCTACTGCACTACCAATACAAATCAATGAACCACTGACTTTAAAAAAAAGTATACAACCAAAGTATTCCAGGGTGCTGTGCCTTCCATGGATTGCATGAGGTTTTTGATCCCACAAAGCCCTGCAAACCTCAAAGTTTGCCTGAAATCACTCATTTTCCTTACATTTCCATGATAGAAATACACGGAAATTCACAAAATTCCTACCGCCCACCATTACTCCACTTGTGCTGATGAAAATGGTGGTCCACTTGTGTGGCTGAGCCTAGTGCTCGCAACATGAAGGGATCAAGCCAAGGTCAATGGGAGTCCCCTCAGAAGGGCTCCCACTGACCCTGTTAGGTCGATTCTTACTGGTGGACAAGTGGGAAGTGAGGTTGGCAGGACATTTGTGGCTCTCTCACAGAAATATGAGGAAAATTGTGTGTTTTAGTCAAAGTTTTAGGTTTTCAGGGCATTGTGGGTAAGGCAATGATATTGGGGTCCACATGAAGCACACCACCCTGTACTCCCCTGGTTGTCTAGTTTTCAGAACCTTTTCCCAGCTGACAGCCTAACCAAGCCCAAAAAGTACATCCATTCACAATTGAAATTGAGACACTATTGGGAGGTAGCCACACTTTCCTGGTCCATGTTAAAAAACAACAACCAATAGAATCAAATGTCCTCTCACTTGACATCATAATGGGATTATTTTAGGCTACAGGGGAGCAGAAAAACTGTTGAGCTTTTCAGGGTGAGGGTGGGTCTGAAGTTAGGATGGGCCAGACCCACTCCATTATTGTATTTAAAATATATATTGCTGCTATACAGAGGGCTTTCTGTCCCCCGTACCTGAACAAATTGGAGACAACCTCTTGTCTGCCCCTCTGGAGGCAAAAAGACTAGTTTTTCTCTTTTGGGGTGGGGGTGTGTCAGAGGGAAATACTTGCACCACTTTCTTTTGCCTTAAAAGCAAAATCTCTGGTGTCAGGTGGACTTTCTTCCCCCCATGGAGGAGATTTGGGTCCTTCACCTCAATTGGGACAAACTTCATATCTGCCCCCTGGGTGAGCAGAAAGGCACTATTGCCCCTTCTGGAGCGGGGCTATGGATCGATGCCAGGGTAGAACCACACTCAGGGCCATATGCAGGTACCTAAATACAGGTCGGTAACGGCCGAAAATCGGTAAATATCCCGTTACCGACCGGTATTTAGGCAATTGAGATGTAGGTGGCTGGATTTCAGGATTCGGTAATTTACCGAATCGGAATTTTAAGAAATCGGTAAAATACCGATTCGGTAAATTACCGAATCCTGAAATCCTATGTAGGGGGCACTCAAGTGAGTGCATTTTTGGTTTCTGGATTCGTTATTTACCACCAACTACAAGTTGATGGTAAATAATGAACACCTTTTAAAAAGCAATTTTGTGCTTTTTGAAAAGTGCCATGTGGCAGACATACATGCCCTTAGGGCATGTATGTGCGCCACATGTGCACACATGCACGATTCAGGGGTGCAACAGGGTGTCAATGTGACACCCTGCCACCCATGAATATGCTCCCCCTATTACCGATTCGGTATTTACCGAATCGGTAATAGTGAATGGCTTCCCATTCATTCCTATGGGCCTCCAGGCCCATAGGAATAAATTGGAAGGGATGCATTATTACCGATTCGGTAAATACCGAATCAGTAATACCAAATATTACCGATTCGGTAATAATTACCGAATGTTTACCTACATTTTATTTACCGATTCATAAATACCGAATCGGTAAAATTCGGTATTTATGAATCGGTAAATAGAAATTATCTACATATGGCCCTCAATGTTTTGGTTGTAGTGCCATCTACAATTCCCTAGTGTGTAGTGGGCTTTCTACCCCCCACAGGGGCAAATTGAAGGCAACCCCACTGGTAGGAGGGGGAGGGCTAGGCCAGGCCACATCCCACCTGAAATTAGACAAATCAGAGTGCAACACCCGCGCCACTTTGTTTTGGCCCAAATGAAAATTCCCTAGTGGCAGGTGAACTCTCCCCATGGGACATATTTGGGAGAACCACCCCAATTGTTACAATCTTCCTACCTGCCCCGAGTGGGGCAGAAAGGCTCTATTTTTCCTTCGGGAGCAGGGCATGGCTTGATGCCAGGGTAGGCCAGCCCTTCATTAAGTTTGTTTTGGCCTAATTTTGAAATCCCTGGTGTTTGGTTGGCTTTCTACCACCCCTTTGAGGAGATTGGGGGCAAACACCCTCATCTACCACCCAGAGAAGCAGAAAGCCTATTTGGCCATGAGCTGGGGATAGCACAGGCCTGTGCCTAACACCCCCCCCCATAAGAAATTCAGCCCCTGTTGTCTATTGTGCTTTCAGACCCTTCTGGTGGCATATTGGGGGTAATTGACCCAATCGAAACCCCGGGTGCAGAAATACTGCCTGTTCCCTTTACGGTGGGGGCATGGCCATGCCCATGGTAGGTAGCCCCCAACCACTGTACATTTTTTTAACAGAATGTCCCTGGTGTTTATTAGGCTTTCTGACCAGGGGGCAGATTGGGGGTAATCACCCCCATCCACTCCAGGTGGTCAGAAAGACTGATGTCACATTTTCTGGGCTGGGAGCATGGCTATGTCCATGGTGAGCAACCCCCACTTCTATGTTTTAATTTTTTTATTTTTCCATGTTGTGCAGTGAACTTATTGCCCCCAGGAGGGACAGATCTGGAGTAATTATCTCCATCTACACTCCAGCCATAGAAAAGACTTATGCCACTTTTTTGGATTGGAGACATGACCAGGCCTAAGGTGGACTTTTCCCACCCCTACATTTTATTTTTGCTGTTTTCCACTGGTGTCTAATGTGCTTTCTACCCCTCCAGGGGGAAGCAGGTCAGTGGTAATCATCCCCATCAGCCCTTCAAGGGGGCAAAAAGACTGAAATATTTGTGGATGGTGGAGGAGCACAAGCCCTTGCCTAAAGAGACACTCCCCCATGTCCCTCGTGCCCAGTGGGCAGAGATGTCAGTGGAACGGGAAATCCTCCTCTTTCCAACCATACATTTCCCAAAACAATCAGTTCTCAGGGGCTGAGATATGCTCCCCGAGCACTGATGCAGTGGAAGTAAAATGAGCCATTGGCTCATTTTACTCTCACTTTACAAAAAGGTAAAAAAAAAAAAGATTTGGTTCAGGTGCAGAACACCAGAGGGGCCTTGAAATACCTCCCCCGTGTGGGCCAATGGCCAACAAACACACTGGGGAAGAAGTGTGGGTGTCGGCCACTGGGCAACACCTGCACTTAAGAGGCTAAAGAATACAGTTTCACAACAAATCAGTAAGCAATGTTTACAAACTTGCAATTATTTTGATCATAGCTAACCATGAGCAACACACTTCTAAATGGGGGACTCGGGGTCTTTGTTATGAGTTGGTAAAGTTGACCATTTGTGACCCTTCTTTTCGAGAACATCTAAATCAATGTTGACTCAAAGCAATTTCAACAGCAATCTACGTAAAGGTCATTTAGTGAGATATAAAGAAAAGGGGCCAGTGTCCTCAAGTTCTGTAAGTGTGTGTACTGGATCTAGCCTGCCCCTAAGGTTCAGGGTTAGTGGTATTTGTTAGTGGTGTCAATCTTGCTATTTGGCAGCCTTAAAGAGTCAGGGACAGTAATTTATCATTCTGAAGGACAAACAATTCTCTAGTCCTCATACATTGTTGTAGACCCACAGTCACAAAGGACTTTGCCTTGGACCATATACGTGTTGCTCAGTTCAGTTATTTAGAATGACAATTGGGTTCGATCAATGAAGAAAGCAAAATAAGATGGCGCACAGTGAAGTGGGCTCAATAGGCAGCATTACCTTTCAGTTCACCAACACTGACAGCACTTTTTTCTTGTTCAGTTCCTTTCTAGTCTCTGGTGAGATGTACAGACAGGGCTTCAACATACTGTATCTGCATCTCCAGACTTCCTAGGCTGCCTGAGTTTTTGTTGACACACAAGAAATAATACTCAAATGGAGACACTGTTCCTAAAGAGGGAAAGGGGAAAAGAGACCAGTTCGGAAAGAGATAAGAAAGAGGAAAGGCCTAGGCTAGTATTAGGACCAAACAAGTTTAGATCAGGAGGGAGGGCATACCTTAGTTTCTCTTGTTGCCCTCACACACCCCGAAGGATGTCATGCTTCATCATTGGGCGTTTGCTCCTCGTCGGGCCGGCGCTGCAATGCCCTACGGGTCCCCCGAAGGGTCACTTTAGCGGAGATCTTTTAGAGAAAACGCCGTTTGGTGCATGCGGGTGTGTGGTTTGGGTCCTAATAAAAAGATATGTGGTGATGGGGTGTGTCAGTGACGAGGTAGCCTAAAAATGTCTAAGGGTTGCTGAAAAAATAAGGTTTAATGTAAATAGCACCCTTGACATACTAAAAAACCCGTAGGTTGGGTGTTACCTTATTGGAAATAATGTGCAATTAGGTAACTAGTGTGTGGTCATGTGGTCGACATGTTTCGCGCCCCAATGGTCCAAAAAAGGATCCTTGGCGCTTCCTCAGGACCAAAAAAGAATAATAGTGAATGTGGACTGAGGGATACTACCCACAGTTACTATCCGGGCGTACAGGTCAAGATAGTGCTGCTCTCTGTGTGAGAGTCAAGTCGCTCCAGGATAAAAGCCTAGGTAAACATAAAGAGAAAGAGAAAGGAGAACATCCTGCATATTAAAGAATGTTCACCTGTCCAAGGGATTCTAAAACGAGTACATAGTAAAATCATTCAAAAGGGATGTCACCTCCACTCACGGGTGGTGGCGTGATGGGGTCTCAACGATAAGCTGCCGGGCGCCTGGGCCAGGGAAAGAGACCTGGAATGGAGACAGCCCGTCGCCGATCGGAGTCGCCCATTAGTCCAGGCACTAACCGTGGTAGAGATCAAAACAGATGTACAAGTCCTCATGCGGTATACAGTGAGTCGGTCTATATCATTAGGGTTCGTACACTAGTATGTTACAACACTCACCTAAAAACGGGGAGAATAATGCTCCATAGATTAGGGGACGAGCGTACACACCTTCTAGTGCTGTAAAGAAGGAATAAATGACAGGCAACTGCTAGTAAACCTTACTCGTAATAATTCCAAAACTCGTCTGGGCTGTCATATAAACTTTGTTTGAGTAAAAGGCCGCTCTCCTCAGCACCTATACATGCGTTTTACTTACAGTTTAGCTCCGGCGTGGCCTCTTAACCACCTACCCCAGTCGTCCTCCTATCTGGAATGGAGACGAGGACTTCTCCGGGTTTCTTTTGTAGTTCCCGCGTAGGCTAATTGGGGCGATACCCGTGTCCGGTCATCTACGAGGAGCAGCTGTGTTTGCATCGTTATTGTGTGTTGATGCGCATGTGCAAGAGATAGACAGGCGAACTACGCGCCTGCGTGTGTCAAGTAATGGCTCCGGCTGGCGTTCTGCTGTTGCCATGGTAATGTGCCTGTGCAATTCTCAATGGTGCGTGCATATCGCTGAGTAATGTGAGCAATGTATCTTCACAGTTTGAAATGGCTGATCTCGCGCGGTAAATGCGGCGCTCTATTGTGGAAAGACTGTGTAATTGATGAATCAATGTGGTGCCCGTGTATGTACAATCAATCGTAGACTCGTAGGAGTGTTTCTTGTTGGATGAGTCTCGGGGGCATCGGGGAGAGGGGGGGAAGAAAATACGTAACCACATAACCAACCCTTAATGATTTATCGGGTCGCTGCCTGCCCGATTGACCAAAACTTCGGAAGGGAAGGTAAAGTTACGTGAGTAGGGTGCTCCTAGTTACGACATACCCCCATAGAGAGGGGCGGATGGTGCCTCAGTGTTAATGTCATTGTATGACAGGTGACTCAGGGAAGCATATGCTAGAGCCTATTGTCTTTTTAAATCAGAGTTACTCAAAAAGGGAGGCATTACAAAGACAAAGGTGGCCCTGGGCATGTTATGGCTTGGTATGAACTCGTTATAATGTAGGTGGGGGTGTGTGTTGATTATTTGACTCTCATCCCCTCAAGCTGGGTTATAATTCAGTCCATGGTATATCATCGTTCAAGCCCACCTCATTGGTCCGGAGACGATGTACCCAGCGTTGTTCTCTGCGCAGTAGGGTGTTGTTATTCCAATGTTGGCTGTTTTCCAATACTGTCCACTTGATATCATCACATGTATGCCCTTTTTCAATGTAATGATTCGTTAGTCTGGTTGCTGTTCTCCCCCGTCGGATCGTACTCCTATGTTCGCTTATCCTCAGTTTCACTTGTCTTGTGGTCATCCCCACGTAGCGAAGTGCACAGGGGCAGGTGATGAGGTACACACAGTTTTTTGTGTTGCAGTTCGTGTGGCTCCGTTGGTCCCACGTGATCTTGTCCAGCTCCAAGTGTGTAGTGTGTTTGGTAAAGGGACATGCACTACAACTGCCACATGGGTAATGGCCTTTCACAGCAGGGAGGGACCATAGCGTGGACTCCTGACGATTGGTCTTCGCGCGGGGTCTCGTGTTGATCAGTTGGTCCCGTAAGTTGGTGGTCCTCTTGAACGCAAACCTGGGGCGCTCTAACATGAGGTTCCCCGTGTTCAGAATTTTCCAGTTACGGTTCACAATGTTTTTGATTTGGTTTGACAGAGGGGTAAAGGTAGTGACACAAGTGATGGTATTACCGGTTTCCTTAGTCTTGTCTTCTAGTAGCGCCTGGCGGTTGTTGTTCCTGGCTCGTTTGCATGCTCGTTGTATAATCCTCTCTGGGTAATGTCTTTGTTTTAGATTTGATGTGAGGGAATTTGCTTGAATGTCATATTCATGGGTGTCACTACAATTCCTGCGAATCCACAGGAATTGTCCGAAGGGCAAATTTTCCTTCAGTGCTTTGGGGTGATGGCTGTGAAAATCCAGTAGACTGTTGCAATCAGTCGTTTTTCTGTAGACGGTAGTGTTGAGTTTTCCCCCTTCAAGGGCGATCAATAAATCCAGGAAAGGAATTTCTTTTTCACTCTCTGTTTTGGTAAAGCGTAGATGAGGGTTCAAGTTGTTTATCCATGTGTAGAATTCCTGGCAGGTATCCACACTACCCTTCCATAGGATGAGCACATCATCGATGTATCGTTTCCAAGTTACCATGTTCTCTCTGTAGGGGTTATTCTCAGTAAAGATGTTATTAGCCTCGAAGTGCGCCATGTACAGCCCTGCCAGACTCGGCGCGAATGTACTCCCCATGCTGGTCCCTTGTATCTGATGGTAGATGGTAGTCTTGTACATAAAGAAGTTGTTCTTAAGGGCCAGCATGATAAGTTCTGTGATGAAGCTCGCAGGTGTACTGGTGGGTAGGTCTGTCTCGAGTAGGAGTTGTTCTACTACTTCAATCGTAGCATCTTGCGGGATATTCGTATACAATGCCTCTACGTCTAAAGTTAAGAGGAGGTTGATGGTCTCGGTATTGTTGTCGTTAATCTCTTGTATCAGATTCAAGACGTCCCTGGTGTCTTTTAGATAGGCCGGAGTGGCTTGGACCATAGGGCGGAGGAAGAAGTCACTGAACTTGCTCAGTGGTTCCAATAGCGAGCCTATTCCAGAGACGATCGGTCGTCCTGGTGGTGGAGTGATGCCCTTGTGTATTTTGGGTAGTAGGTAGAAGTACGGCATCCTGGGGTTCTCATTAATAAGGAATGCCGCCTCGTGAGATGTGATCCAGCCCTCATTGGTAGCTTCGTTGACAAGGATGCGTATGCGTGATAGAAGTCTCTCGGTGGGATCAGTCTCCAACTTCTTGTAGTACTCAGTTCTCCCGAGTTGTTTTACACATTCTCTTTCGTAGTCATCTACTGACAGTATGACGGTGGCTCCACCCTTATCTGCCGGTTTTATAATGATGGTTTCGTCATCGGTGAGTGACAGTACTGCCTCACGGAGTTTCTTGGGTAAGTTGTCAAAGACATGCTGACTTCTCAGGTTGTTGGCCTCCTTGAGGACTGCTTTTTCAAATGTCAGTACTTCACTTGGGACCATGCCCGCTGATGGAGTAAATTTGGACGGTGGTCTAAGTCCGGTATCTTGGCGGTCAGGAGTAGGGTTATTGTTGAAAAAGGATTTGATGCGGATCTTTCGGAATAGTTGTTGTAGCTCCTCGTTCAAGCGGAAGTTATCCTCCTTGGGGGTGGGTACAAATCCTAAGCCCAGTTCCAGGACGGCCGTTTCATCTGTGTTCAGGTGTCTATCTGTGAGGTTCACTATCAGGGTCTTGGGAGTGTTGAGCTCCTCGTTGTTCTCTGTTGTGTCTCTTGATCTTGCCACTGGACTTGTTTTTGCCCTCATCTTCTGCCTCTGCCTCGTCCCCTGCCTCTGTTCTGAAAAGGAGGAGGTGCATTGGGGAAGAATGGTTGTTGGAAACCTGGATGTTGACCCGGAAAGGCTGGAAACCACATCGGGCCTTGTTGAGGAAAAGGTTGGTGTGCATAGCCGTACATAGGTGGCATCGGAGGTGGAGGGAGTAGGCCTGGTTTGTTAACGTTCCTACCCCAGCTGCTATTGCTGGAATTGCTGTACATGGATCGTCCTGAGTTCGTATATGATGTAGAGCCGTCATCTGAGCCCGCATCACTGTCTGATGGTCTGTATTCCTCTTTGATATACGGGTATATCTTCTCTCTGTCGAATCTTTTAATATCTTTTTGTAGTTTCGACACTTTTTGCTGTAATAAATAATCTCGATGGTCAGTCATCTCCGCGTTAATTTCTGCTAGACGGGTTTTGTAGGCTGAAATACTGATCCCAGTTTTCAGTCCATTCTCTGCGATATTGATCTTGATAATTAATGCTTCGGAGAGACGTTTAGCGGTGCCAATAATCAGGATGAGCCAGTCGCGGGTGCATTTCCATGCGATCTGGCTCCATTCTTTGCGGAAAATGAGATCTTCCAGGAAGATTCTTGGTGCCGTGCGAACAACCAGACCATTGGGTGCAGCATTTGCTCTCAAATATTCAGTCATGATTGTGCCATGCATGGCAATTTTTACTTGTAATTTCTTAAGTGATGCCAGGGAGTTCCAGTCACCTTGTGATGACGTACTGGCCATATTACCCTCACTATCCAGTAGTGAGGGGGTTCTCAGGATTTCCGCCACGATGTCATCATCAAACCCGAGTCCCAGATTATCCCCCATGTTAGAGGTTGACATTTTACGTACTCAATGGGAAAAAGGAGTAGGAAAGAAAAGTAAGGTTGGGTCCCTCGGCTACGCTGCCGTGCTAATTATCTGTACATCAAAGAGAAGGGGGGGGGCCGGGAGCTAGTTATGGTCCAGTGTCTGTGCTCCGTGTTATATCTATAATACTCAAATGGAGACACTGTTCCTAAAGAGGGAAAGGGGAAAAGAGACCAGTTCGGAAAGAGATAAGAAAGAGGAAAGGCCTAGGCTAGTATTAGGCCCAAACAAGTTTAGATCAGGAGGGAGGGCATACCTTAGTTTCTCTTGTTGCCCTCACACACCCCGAAGGATGTCATGCTTCATCATTGGGCGTTTGCTCCTCGTCGGGCCGGCGCTGCAATGCCCTACGGGTCCCCCGAAGGGTCACTTTAGCGGAGATCTTTTAGAGAAAACGCCGTTTGGTGCATGCGGGTGTGTGGTTTGGGTCCTAATAAAAAGATATGTGGTGATGGGGTGTGTCAGTGACGAGGTAGCCTAAAAATGTCTAAGGGTTGCTGAAAAAATAAGGTTTAATGTAAACAGCACCCTTGACATACTAAAAAACCCGTAGGTTGGGTGTTACCTTATTGGAAATAATGTGCAATTAGGTAACTAGTGTGTGGTCATGTGGTCGACATGTTTCGCGCCCCAATGGTCCAAAAAAGGATCCTTGGCGCTTCCTCAGGACCAAAAAAGAATAATAGTGAATGTGGACTGAGGGATACTACCCACAGTTACTATCCGGGCGTACAGGTCAAGATAGTGCTGCTCTCTGTGTGAGAGTCAAGTCGCTCCAGGATAAAAGCCTAGGTAAACATAAAGAGAAAGAGAAAGGAGAACATCCTGCATATTAAAGAATGTTCACCTGTCCAAGGGATTCTAAAACGAGTACATAGTAAAATCATTCAAAAGGGATGTCACCTCCACTCACGGGTGGTGGCGTGATGGGGTCTCAACGATAAGCTGCCGGGCGCCTGGGCCAGGGAAAGAGACCTGGAATGGAGACAGCCCGTCGCCGATCGGGTCAGGAGTAGGGTTATTGTTGAAAAAGGATTTGATGCGGATCTTTCGGAATAGTTGTTGTAGCTCCTCGTTCAAGCGGAAGTTATCCTCCTTGGGGGTGGGTACAAATCCTAAGCCCAGTTCCAGGACGGCCGTTTCATCTGTGTTCAGGTGTCTATCTGTGAGGTTCACTATCAGGGTCTTGGGAGTGTTGAGCTCCTCGTTGTTCTCTGTTGTGTCTCTTGATCTTGCCACTGGACTTGTTTTTGCCCTCTTCTTCTGCCTCTGCCTCGTCCCCTGCCTCTGTTCTGATGGTTAAGAGGCCACGCCGGAGCTAAACTGTAAGTAAAACGCATGTATAGGTGCTGAGGAGAGCGGCCTTTTACTCAAACAAAGTTTATATGACAGCCCAGACGAGGTTTGGAATTATTACGAGTAAGGTTTACTAGCAGTTGCCTGTCATTTATTCCTTCTTTACAGCACTAGAAGGTGTGTACGCTCGTCCCCTAATCTATGGAGCATTATTCTCCCCGTTTTTAGGTGAGTGTTGTAACATACTAGTGTACGAACCCTAATGATATAGACTGACTCACTGTATACCGCATGAGGACTTGTACATCTGTTTTGATCTCTACCACGGTTAGTGCCTGGACTAATGGGCGACTCTGATCGGCGACGGGCTGTCTCCATTCCAGGTCTCTTTCCCTGGCCCAGGCGCCCGGCAGCTTATCGTTGAGACCCCATCACGCCACCACCCGTGAGTGGAGGTGACATCCCTTTTGAATGATTTTACTATGTACTCGTTTTAGAATCCCTTGGACAGGTGAACATTCTTTAATATGCAGGATGTTCTCCTTTCTCTTTCTCTTTATGTTTACCTAGGCTTTTATCCTGGAGCGACTTGACTCTCACACAGAGAGCAGCACTATCTTGACCTGTACGCCCGGATAGTAACTGTGGGTAGTATCCCTCAGTCCACATTCACTATTATTCTTTTTTGGTCCTGAGGAAGCGCCAAGGATCCTTTTTTGGACCATTGGGGCGCGAAACATGTCGACCACATGACCACACACTAGTTACCTAATTGCACAATATTTCCAATAAGGTAACACCCAACCTACGGGTTTTTTAGTATGTCAAGGGTGCTATTTACATTAAACCTTATTTTTTCAGCAACCCTTAGACATTTTTAGGCTACCTCGTCACTGACACACCCCATCACCACATATCTTTTTATTAGGACCCAAACCACACACCTGCATGCACCAAACGGCGTTTTCTCTAAAAGATCTCCGCTAAAGTGACCCTTCGGGGGACCCGTAGGGCATTGCAGCGCCGGCCCGACGAGGAGCAAACGCCCAATGATGAAGCATGACATCCTTCGGGGTGTGTGAGGGCAACAAGAGAAACTAAGGTATGCCCTCCCTCCTGATCTAAACTTGTTTGGGCCTAATACTAGCCTAGGCCTTTCCTCTTTCTTATCTCTTTCCGAACTGGTCTCTTTTCCCCTTTCCCTCTTTAGGAACAGTGTCTCCATTTGAGTATTATAGATATAACACGGAGCACAGACACTGGACCATAACTAGCTCCCGGTCCCCCCCCTTCTCTTTGATGTACAGACACACAAGAAATGCCAACTCCAAAAAATGTATGCCTCTCGTCACTGACTATGGGCCTAATTTAGATCTTGGTGTATGGGTTACTTTGTCACAACAGTGATGGATGTCCTGTCCACCAACATATAAATCCCATAGGATATAATGGGATTTATATTTTGGTGGACAGGTTATCAGTCACCGTTTTGACAGAGTAACCCATCTGCAAAGAACTAAATTAGGTCCTATGTCCAATAAATAGGGCCCACATCATGTAACAGGCACACACTCCATGTTTTTGCCATGACACACCATTAAACAAGAATGCCAGGAACAAAGAGGGTCAATGATCCCTATTACAACTGATGCACTGCCACCAGGGCAACTGAAAAACTAGCTTCTGCCCCAGGAACAACACATTAGTAAAAGTCAGAGCAGCTGCTTGAAGCAGCAGGTCCACCTTTAAATGGGCTGGTAGCATTCACCTGCACTTTAAAGTGGTGCAGGGTAACAACACCAACCTGCAGATACATTACTCCTCAAAAACTATAATATGCTGCACCAGGCAAGGCTTCGGACAGAGGGAATGAAATGGGCAGTGGGAACCACAGGGTAGGGAGACCAATGGACCACCGGTCCTCTCAGGAGAACCCAAAGGTGTGCCCCCAAGGAGCACCAAGTTGTAGAAAATCAAAAAATGATTGTATGACATAATTTCGAAAGACAAAATTCGACCTACAAAAATATCGCAACAAAAATATCGTGGTCAAGAATATCAACATCCTATCTACAACATGGTAAGTACAAAAATATCGATAATTTAATATCGATGTCAAAAATATCGTAATTCAAAAATATCGTTTTTTTTTAGTTTAAAAATATATGTAAAATAAACCAAATAATACTTATAAATCAAAGAAACATAATTAAATATATTTTATAATATGTAACATTTATAATAAATATATGTAATTAAATGAAACTTTAATTAAACATATATATAATATATAATATATACACTTACTTAATAATTACTTTTAATAATAATTTCTGTAACATATACATTATTAAATATTTATTTAAATTACCAATACATCTATACACATAAAACAATAACATTAATAAATATTAAATAATTACATCTAGCAAATAATAATCAATACTTTTAATTTGAATTTTTTTTATTATTAATTATATATTACAATAGCTAAAATATTACAAAACATATTTAATATCAGACACAATAAAACTACTAGTCCAACTTCAACAAAAACAACAGTAAGGAAAATGTTGGATAGCGTAGGGGTAAAAATAACTATTCCAACTCCCGAGAGTGCAACAGTAGGGAAAACATTGGATAGCATAGGGGTAAAAATTACTATTCCAACTCCAAAGAGTGCAACAGTAGGGAAAGCGTTGGATAGCGTGGGGGTAAAAATTACTATTCCAACTCCAGAGAGTGCAATAGTAGGGAAAGTGTTGGATAGCGTAATGGTAAAAATTACTATTCCCACTCCAGAGAGTGTAATAGTAGGGAAAGTGTTGGTTAGCGTAAGGGTAAAAATTACTATTCCCACTCCAGACAGTGCAACAGTAGGGAAAACGTTGGATAGCGTAGGGGTACAAATAACTATTCCAACTCCAAAGAGTGCAACAGTAGGGAAAACGTTGGATAGCGTAGGGGTAAAAATTACTATTCCAACTCCAGAGAGTGCAATAGTAGGGAAAGTGTTGGATAGCGTAAGGGTAAAATTTACTATTCCCACTCCAGAGAGTGCAATAGTAGGGAAAGTGTTGGATAGCGTAAGGGTAAAAATTACTATTCCCACTCCAGACAGTGCAACAGTAGAGAAAACGTTGGATAGCGTAGGGGTAAAAATAACTATTCCAACTCCAAAGAGTGCAAGAGTAGAGAAAAGGTTGGATAGCGTAGGGGTAAAAATTACTATTCCAACTCCAAAGAGTGCAACAGTAGGGAAAGCGCTGGATAGCGTAGGGGTAAAAATTACTATTCCAACTCCAGAGAGTGCAACAGTAGGGAAAGCGCTGGATAGCGTAGGGGTAAACATTACTATTCCCACTCCAGATAGTAAAACAGTTGTGAAAGCACTAGATAGCATAGTGATTCTATGAACATTATAACCAATTCAATAATTTCTTATAAAAAACATTGCATGTTAACAATGTTTTAAAACAAAAAATATTATTAAATACCAATTATGTAAAATAAATATTTAAATAAATAAATTTAAATTACATCCCACACTATTCCCCCTTTGACACACAACACACTACACATACAAAATACACAATAGATTTATATATCAATTTCTCTCTTATTTGCAATTAATAATACATTCTTTATAATTAATATAGTTATTAATTGACTAATTAATACATATTAACTACGAAATTACAAATATTCACCTATTAATTATTAATTAACAATACATTAATTAGCAATAACAACAAATAAAATACAATAATAAATTATTTATATTTACTATATTTAACTAACTAATAACAATTAATTAATATTAATGACAAATAAATAAAATATATCATTATTTATTTTATTTTAATTACATCCCACCCTATTCCCCTATAAACCCACAACCCACTACACATAAAAATTCACATAATTAATTAAATTATGAATTAATCACTTAATAAAATTAAATCACCAATTAATTACTAATTAACAATTAATTAATTAACTATAACAATAAATAAATATTATTAATAAACTAATTATAATGTATATAATTAACCAAATAATAAAATAATTTTACAATTAATAATTAATTAACAATTAATGAATCTATTAATCACATTAATTACCAATTATTAATTAATTACCAATTAATTAATCATAAATACCAATTAAACAATACATATTAATTCATTAATTATAATTAAATTACTTCCCACCCTATTCCCCTATAAACCCACAACCCACTACACATAAAAATTCACATAATTAATTTAATTATCAATTAATCACTTAATAAAATTAAATCACCAATTAATTACTAATTAACAATTAATTAATTAACAATAACAATAAATAAATATTAATAATAAACTAATTATAATGTATATAATTAACCAATTAATAAAATATTTTTACAATTAATAATTAATTAACAATTAATTAATCAATTAATTACCAATTATTAATTAATACCAATTAATTAATCATAAATACCAATTAAACAACACATATTAATTCATTAATTATAATTAAATTACTTCCCACCCTATTCCCCTATAAACCCACAACCCGCTCTGATACTAAAACAATAAATTAAATTTAAAATAATTATTAATCTCTAAACATTTATTTTTAAATGTATTAAAATACATTACAATTATGTATAACATACAAATAAAATACATATTAAATGACATTACACTAAATAAATATCGATATTATTGACATCGAAATTTTTACTTACGATATTACTTACATCGAAATTAATTATCTCGATATTATTAACTTCGATATTACTTACCTTGGGATCGATATTCTGTCCGTCGATATTCTTGACTTCGATATTCTGTACCTACGATATTAAAAACACGATATTATTGTAGGTCGAAATTTAAAACTCGATATTTTGGCTAAACACCTCAAAAAATACATGGAATCTTTAAGTTACAAGGACAATATAGCAGTAATGGGACATCTGTCAAGACTTTCAGAGACAATTGCCCTCCTACACCACATTAAACATTTCCTACTATATGTTCTGATATATTTACAATATAAGTATTGTTAATCATTAGGAGAAGGCCTATTGTAGCATTGTTTTCTTCTTTATTTTGAGAGCTCTAGTTTGAGACTAGATTTGCCACCAGTATCTCTCTCACCTCAGTTGTGCAGTTTGATTTTAAGGTAGCTTGGATGATCAAGACGTAGTACTTTACGTTTGATGATCATAATAAAGTTAATTCTGGATTTGAAGGAAAGTCAGTGGAGTGTTCTAAAAATGTGGGTGATATGGACCCATGTAGCATTGGTAAGGAATCATTTCACAGCCATTTTTTGTAGTAAAGAGAAAGCCCAGGAAAGAGTAAGATATTTATTCATATATGCAAATTCTCTCATTGTTTAAGGATCTTTCATTGATCAAGATGAATTGATTGTTGCGTGTGATCATCACTTACTAGGCAAAATATTTCTTTTTTCTTGAACTATGTGCCGCTTGTTAAATACTTTGTCTCTCCTGTCCTTCAAATCCCTTGCATTCTCTAGGGCATTGAACAGAGAGAGGTCATATTATTTCTTCTCCTTGCACTTTCATTCTCTTCTTCCAGGATCTCAGAAGAATGTGAGTGATGCTGACACCATTTTGGATGGACTCCCCACATGCTCTGAGATGTTGTGGATGATCATCTTGGGGCAGGGCTTTGAAGTAAGGGGTAGGATTTCTTGCTTCAATTATGTGTCCTTTCTCTTCCTTATCATTAAGTGGCCCTCAGGGTGGACCTAGGCATTAATACATATTAAATCAACAAAATCAAATCAATTAATCAGCGTGCAGGGAGGTGGTCATGAGGCAAACAGAAGGTTAGGTATTCCTTGATGAACTGGGTGCATTTAGTGCATGCTCACATTGGTGAAGATGCACAGATTATAAGGAATGGACTATGACTGTTCTGGGATCTGAAGTCTCACATTGCCATAGTTGACCTGTTTAGTGATTTCATAATTTGGCATGGGGCAGGTTGTGTGAGCACTGAGGTAGTCGATTGTTCTTCGAGTTTCCATATTGTAGCTCTTGTCTCTCTAGTCAACACTTTGTGCACAGAAAGACAATAGTTTGCTCTGCCAGTTGCCTGGCAGTTGAACTGTCCAGTATGGTTGCAAAGGATGTCAGAGTAATGATGTTTCTAGAAATACTGCAGACTGAGACAAGACTAAGACAGGAGGCGTGTTTTGCTTACAGGGTTGAATGACAATATGCAATAATAATATGCAAACTGACGATAGGTAAATCTTGTTTAAATGGAGATTGTCAATGCACTAATGGTGAAATGTTTGATTTTTAGCATTTTTGTTAAAAACTCAATTGTAAGTTATTTTTAATTAATGTGTAGAAAATGTGTGCTGGATTTCATCTAAGGGTTTCAAAATAAGGAATATTTCACCAATGTCTCTCTCTGCCCCTTCAAAACTCAAAACTTTCTTTGGAAGACTACATATTTATCTATTGCTGTTGCCTAGGGAGCAGTGGTTACAACAACCACCTTTCATGTGGTTTATGTCAGAGACTTGAATTACTTTCCAAAATATGAGGAAATTAAATAGTTCTAAGGATTTGCACATTTCATAAAATGTGACACCTGAAAAATTAGGTGTTTAATCTGATTTTCTGCTCCTCAACAGAACAGTCTTCAAACATGAAAATGTGTTTAAATAATTAATATATCACAACACACTGACCAGGTTAATTTTTGCCATTTTGCAATAGCAATTCTCCCTTAAGAGGTTAACAAATCTTGATCAGTATATTAGCAGACCATGGTCTAGTTCTAGCTGCACAATGTAAGAAATTTTAATTTTTGTGAAGTATATCTCTAGATTTTTGCCCTGCTGTTTTTGCTGACTGTGCAACTCTGTGCACTTTACTCCTACCAACCAGTAGTAACGTGCCTGTGCTCCCCTTTTTTTAACAAGCTGAATTGGTATACTCCTAGTTGCCATGTTTTACTTGCCTATAAGACCTTAGTATATAGCAAAAAGTATACCCAGGGCCCGGAAGTGCAAAACAAGGCTTTGGGCCTACCACTGTAATCTGACTGGAACAGTAGAAGAATTGCAATTTGACGTGTAAAATTCCCTTTCAAAAGGTCTAAACTTTCCTTTTAAATATTAGTAATAAGCCACCCCTAAGTGAGCCTTGTAGTCCACTAGGGTATTCAAAAGTATGACATGTAGAAATGTAATGTTAAAATGTCCTTACAGTGACTAGCGCTCAAAAGCTATTTTCACAGTAGGAAAGTTAAATATTAATTCTTCTATCTCAGAGTAAGGGCCAGCAAAAAATATGATTCCAAACTCTTTTTAATATTTACCAAAATCCCAATTTACCTATAAAGTCTGCATTGCTAACTATTAGTGAAAAGTAACATTTCGAAAGTTACCTTTTCCCTGCCTGAAACTCTTAAAGGCTAATTTACAAGAGTCTTCCAAATGTCTCTCAGCCAGTGAATGGCCTTGAGTGAAATGTGAAAACTGCCACCAGAGCAAAAACAAAGGTATGGATGCGGGGAGGCGTTATTGTTCCTCTGTTAGCATGACCTTTTGAGCTGTACACATAAATCTAATTATTTTCAAAAGGGCCTTTCCTGTTATAGGCTGAGGTCAGATGAGACCGGGACAGGCCCCTTCTTGTGTTCCCCCAGTTAGGCAGGCACCAGTTCCAGAGGGAGGGGTGCTTGGTTTTGATTGACTACACAGGAGGGGCTGCTCATTCACCTTGCAATGCCTTTTTAGTGGGCACAGATCCTCAGCACAAGGGGAAAGGGTTTCACAGTTTTGGATATTAGGAGTGACTGTGGGATTGTTAGAAATAGGGCAGTTGGAAACTGCTTCAAAATTGATAGGATTACACCTGGAAACTTTTACTCCATTGGTTATGGAGGAATTAAGAGTCACCCCACCCACAAGCTAGTGTCAGGCACAAATGTGGCATTCCGTGGTATCTTCCTCAGAACACTACTGGTGCAGAGGAAGATCATAAGAGGACTGAACCTGTTGCCTGAGTCCTGAGAGGAGACCTGATGCTCTGAACCTGCTCCGTCTTGTACCTAGGACAAAGAAGAGTAGTTGAAGGGTCATAAGTCGCACCTTCTGTTCAAGCCACAGGATAGAGGGACACAACGAGCTATAAGAGGCATTTTCTCTACTTGCCCAGCTGCCCAGTTGCCACTGGACCTGCCCTGGACCCTGCCATAGGCCTCTGCTGGAGATAGTCCAGATTCTCAAGTGCTGTTTTTGAGTTCCTGGAATCCTTGGCTGGTGTTTGACTGGACATCTCTTACCATCCTTGAAAACTTGAGACTTTTTTAACTTCAAGACCACTGAAGGCTCAGGCCGAACTTGCCCTCCGATCTGTCCAAGATGCATTGCCGCTGGGTTGAAGATTCCAATTTCTCCAGCTCAGCGTTTCTCCACAGAAGCAAATTGGATTAAGCTGGACATTGCAGAGGGACCTCATGGTGCCGTCTTTGGCTATAGCCTGCTACCTTGCCCAGTCGAAAATTCTAGACTTCCATTTTTGAGACTAAGTCCAAGATAACATTTTCGACCTAGTCGAACAATGTTTCTGTAATCGACATGCGCTG